>NC_056751.1:736574877-737174877 GCF_019279795.1 Protopterus annectens | reverse complement strand
GTGGGAAAAGATAGGAGGGTCTGTATTATAATGAGCAGAAATAGCAGAGGCGTGTATCTTAATGGAAGAGAAAGAGAGACCCTTATGTAAGAGGTCTGACAGGTAAAGTAAAATCTGAGGAATGTTAGGAATAAGAGGATCAGAATCCTGAGCCTGCATCCAGGAACAAAATCTTTTCCATTTTCCTGCATAAGATTTTCTAGTGCTAGGATGTCTGGCTTCTAAAATGACATCCATAACCTGCTTGGGTAGGAGAGAATGAATCAAAGATCCTGGATTAACCAGGCTGCCAGGCTGAGAGTTTTGACATGGGAGTGTAGACTCTGACCCTGGTGTTGGGACAGAAGGTTCGGAATCTGTGGTAAAACCCAGGGTGGCTCTAGACAAAGGTTTCTTAGTGTTGGGTACCAAAACTGTCGAGGCCAATTTGGGGCCAGCAAGATTATCATCTTGGGCTTGTCCTGCTTGATCTTTAGTAATACCCGTGGAAGAAGAGGAAGAGGCGGAAAGGCATATCCCGAGAGGTTTCTCCAACTGAATGATAGAGCATCCACTTTCCAAGCTTGATTGTGGAAAGTCCTGGTGCAAAAAAGTTGCAGTTGATGATTGAGGTGGGATGCAAAGAGGTCTATGTGAGGACATCCCCAGATTGCTGTAATCATCTTGAATATTCTGGAGTCCAACATCCATTCGTGTGGATCCGAAAGGTTTCTGCTCAGACTGTCTTCCAGGAAGAGGTAGAAACTGTGCTTGAAGGTCCAGATTGCAAGCTAGGGCTGTGTTCCAAAGATCCATGGCTAGTCTGCAAAGGGGGTAGGAATGAGATCCCCCTTGCTTGTTTATGTACCACATAACTGTGGTGTTGTCTGTCCGTATCAGTAGTTGTCCTGGTTGTAGAAGATTCCTGAAGCCCAATAGAGCTTTCTGAACGGCTAACATTTCTTTTAAATTGATATGCAGGTGCTTCTGATTCTTTGTCCAAAGGCCCTGCAGACAGTTGCCCCGAAAATGGGCTCCCCATGTATAATCTGAGGCATCCGTGGTTAGAATCTGAGTGGCAGGAGGCAGACGGAAGGGTTTTCCTTTGTTTAGAGTACATGCCTTGGACCACCAAAACAATTCCTTTTGAAGACAAGGCAGGACGGAGATCAGTATGTCTAGGCTGTGACAATGCTGAGACCATACACTTTTTAGGTACCGCTGTATTTTCCTCATATGTAGTCTTGCATATGGTACGAGAAGGATGCAGGAGGCCATGTAACCCAGAGCCTGCAGGAATCTCCTTGCAGATAGCTGAGTTGTAGTTGCCAAGGTTTTGAAAGTTGAAGCCAGCTGTAACTGTTTTTCGTATATCAGAAATGCCATCTGGGTTGTTGTGTTTAGAGAAGCGCCCAGAAAAATTATCTGTTGTGAGGGTGTCAAATTTGACTTTTTTATGTTTACAGTGAATCCCAGGAACTTGAGAAGATTCTGAACAAACTGTAGATGCTGGAGTAAGACATCCTTGCTGTCTGCCTGAATAAGGCAGTCGTCCAGATAAGGGTAAATCTGAATTCCCTTGAGTCTGCAATAAGCTACTACTGGAGCCAGGCATTTGGTAAAGACCCTGGGCGCAGTAGACAATCCAAAGGGCAGCGCAGAGAATTGGTAGTGCCTCGATCCTGCCTTGAACCTGAGGTATTTTATGCGTTCCTGTCTGATGGGGATGTGTAAATATGCTTCTTTTAAATCCAAAGTTACCATCCATGCATTTTTGGTCAGCATTGGTAGTAGCTGCTGTAGAGTAAGCATCTTGAATTCTGGTATCTCTAGAAAAGTGTTCAAGACTGACAGATCCAGAATGGGTCTCCATGAATTTTGCTTCCTGGGGACTAGAAAGAGCCTTGAGTAAAAACCTTGTCCCATCTCTGAAAATGGAACTAGTTCTATGGCTTTCATAGCCAAGAGAGCTTCCACCTGGTTTAATGCCTCTGACCATTGATGTTTTGGAAGATCTGGCTATCTGCTTGGCCTTGGTGGAGTATGAAAATGGAATTTGTAACCTCTTGAAACCACATCCAGAACCCACTTGTCTTGGGTTATAGGAGTCCAATTTAGATGAAAAAGAGAAAGTTTTCCTCCGAGAGGGGCTTCCAGGCAAGAAGTTCCAGGAGCCCAACAAAGGGAGTCATTGAGTCTGTTTTCTATGAGCTTGCGACCTGTCTTCTCCTCCCCTAGGGGTGGAAGCAGTCCACTGTCTTGGTCTATAAGAGGCTTGCGTTTGAGGCCTACCTCGGGGGCGTCTATATCTTACCCTCTGAGGCCTGTCTGAATTGGGAAAGGACCAATTTTTTGCAGGCCAATTCCTGCTAAATCTGGGTGGCTGTACTTGTAAGAAATCTTTAACTGTTTGCATGGATTTTGCCTTATCCTCCATCTTTTTAATCACGTCTTCAGCTTTAGATCCAAATAAAACATTATGCTGAACAGGAGCATCCAATAATTTAGCCTTTACCTGATCTGGCAAATTTTGTTCCTTTAACCATGCATGCCTTCTAATGACTGTGCCAGAGGCAGCAGCCCTACAAGAATCCTCCAAGGCATGAAATCCACAGTGTAAACCATGCTTCCCAACTTGTTCAGTGGCATGTACTAGTCATGTAGTTCCTTATCATCTGCACAGGCGGAAATGGAAGTTAGCTTTTGCTTTAAAACAGACAGCAGAAATTGCTGGTATTTCAGCATATGAAACTGACAGTTTAAAGCCCTAATAGATAAAGTAGCAGAAGTGTACACTTTTTTGCCCCATCTTTCTAAAGATCTGGAATCCTTCTCAGTGGGGATGGGGTTTTTATCAGAAGCGGCCTTGATGCCCTTAGGACCCTGAGAAATGGTTTCAGGGTCAGCAGTAGGGTTCTTGAATAAAAACTGGTGGGAATCAGGAACCCTATAGTATCTGTCTGGCTTAACAGGAGCTGGAGGAAAAGAGTCGGGAGTTAAGTTAGCCTCCAAAAAAGCATCATCCACAATATCCAAAATAGGAGGAATAGCCAGGGGCCTATGCTGGGGAAGAAGAAGAAAATCCCTTAGTCTTTTCTTGGATTCTGAGTACTCCTGTCCTTCCCAGTGGAAATGTTCCCTTATTTCGTGCAAAGTTTCCCCAAAAGAGAAATCCTCAGGGGGAGAAGCTGAAGGAATGGATTCCTCAGCATCAGAATCCTCATAAGGAGGGAAAGAATATTCCTGGTCAGAAGAAGAAACAGAAGCCTGATCAGAGGAGTCATAATAAACTTCCTGTCTTGGCCTTTTATCTGGAGGGGGATGTGAACCCCTAATCATAGTAAGTAAGTCCTCCGCCATTTTAAGTAACTGTTTCTGAGACTTGGGAGTCGGATCATTAGAGGCCTGGGTTGCAGTCTTTGATTTGGAAGGAGTCTTTGCCTTTGTCTTTGGCTTTGCCTTTATAAGAAGCTGAGTAGGCCTGAAAACCCCTTTGGAAGCCGGTACCTGCACAGTGGCTCTGGACCCATCCGAAGGAGCATTGTCCGAAGGTCCAACTGAAATATTCAAAGGCCTAGTTGGCTCCTCGTGGGAGTCCATTTCGGCTATCAGTTCCGAAATGGCCGACGACAGGGGCTGCAAAAACACCTCACTGACGACGGCCG
Organism: Protopterus annectens; assembly: GCF_019279795.1. Classification (NCBI taxonomy): domain Eukaryota; kingdom Metazoa; phylum Chordata; order Ceratodontiformes; family Protopteridae; genus Protopterus; species Protopterus annectens. The sequence continues at coordinate 737,171,233 of NC_056751.1, read as the reverse complement.
AACCTGAAGGTGGCTCCGCTTGTGCGACATCGTCTGATTTGGACCTCGGAGGCCTGTCTTTGTCCTTGCGTCGTTTGTGAACTCCGGTAGCCGGAACCGTATCCAATGACATTTTGTAATTAAAACGCCTACCGAAGTAATGAAATGCAAAATCGTACCTTTGTTTGATAGTACGTTGATTGAATCTAGCACAAAACCGACAACTAGCTACGTCGTGGTAGGGCCTAAGCAAGGAATACAGTAAGAATGAAAATCCTTATAAGGTATTTGCTTCCCACATGAAATACAATTATTAACTTTTTGTGACATCGGACTGGAGCAAGAAAAAAGTTTCCCCAATGGGGTACTTAGTTTTGAATAGGAGAAGAAAGTCTTCGGACTGAAGTTTGATTAGAAAAAATTGTCAGGAGTCAGCCGACCAGCACTTGCGAACTGCTATCACCGCACGGCAAGAAAGACTGGAGAACATGGCGTCGGCTGTCAGCTTTGTACTCCTGGCGCTCTGACGTCAGGGAGCATGGCTGAACAGCCGATGCCGGACCCAGACTTTGGGATTCTGGCCGACCGAGGACTGCCTGCCGGCAGGGGAGAACCCTACAGTCATGACTGCAACAGTGAAACACGATGAACATCCTATTTGGAGGCTGAAGCTGAATGGCAACTCCAGAGGACCTGATAGGTCATGTTACACACTACTTAGAAGGCATCCTGGGATATTATCTGGGCCCACTGATGCAATGTTCTTGGTCTTAGAGATAGCATTAAGGAGGTTTTCCCTAGTGACAGTAAGGGGAGTTATATTTGATGATATTTCCTGAGGGAAGGTTGAGGGGGAGATGGGTAAAGTTGGAGCAGAATTTATCATCCAGGAGGTTTGCTGCGTCTTCTGGCTCAGTAAAGGTGGTTATATTTACAATGAGCTCTGCACACAATTGTATATTGCATTTGAGGCTGCGGACACAGCTAAAGAATGCTTTGTGGTTGTCTTTGGCCTGGGAGGCCAAACTTACCTCAAATTTGGCTTTGGTAGGCGTTATTTGTCCTCTGAGTTGTTTGTTTAGTTTGATGAGAGTGCTTTTGTTCTGCTGGTTGCTTCACCTCGTAATTTTTGCCATGATTTTCTTACTCCTGTTCCAGCCTATTGATTTTGTGATTCCACCAGGGTGGCTTGTTTTTTGAGTTAGTTCTGTACTTCTTCCTGGTGGGTACAGCTGCCTCTATGCAGTTACTAACATGGTTGTACAGGGTATTTGTGAACAGTTCTGCAAAGGCAGCAGTGTTCTCGGGGTTTATGGGGGCTTCTCACTTAATAGCAGGCGGTTACCCTTAGAATAGTTCCTGAATATTCCAGGTTTAGCTGGAGGTCCAGGTTTTATTTTTACTTCAAAGGAGAAAGTTTTATGGTCTGACCTTAACAGGGAAGGCATTTCAGTAGGCGGGGTATGCAGCACCCTCCCATATTAGTGAGGACCAGATCCAGTACGGTTGCACGCCTGGTTGGTGTATTTATTATCTGCTCCAGGGAGGTTGTGTTTACAAAATCCAGGAATCTCTGTCCATGTGCATTTGGTGTCATATAGGATTCCCAGTTAACAGTGGGGTAATTAAAGTCATCCATGAATATGGTATTGGGTTGGATGGTTAGTGTTTCTAATAATTTTAAATACATGGTATGGATTTTCTGGGTCGGGGGGGGGCCTACAGCTTGCAAGGAAAGTAGAGCTGAGTACACTTACCACAAATGTAGATGTTCGAGTGTATTCACTGTTGCAGTCATCACATTTGGGTTATCTGCTTGCAGTAGCCCTCAGTCGGCCTGATTATCAAAGTCTTGGGTCCTGCGTCAGTTGCTGTCGCATCTTCCGTGATGTCAGGTAGTCAGGGGTATAAAGCATGCAGCCGATGCCATTACATCAGTCTTTCTTGCCCCAGATGTAAGGTGCCCCCCTAATGGGAAGCAATTAAATACATATATATATATATATATATATATATATATCACACACACAAGGTTATACTTCCAGCAAAAAAGCAAACACACCAAAAAGCTTTTAAGCATATTAAAGGAACGCAGAGGTAGAGCCAAAAGAAGTCAGGGGGCTAGAGGGAGGGTAACCAAGACTGCAACAGTGAACACACATCTATATTTATGGTATGTGTACACAACTGTACTATGCTCTTTGTGTTTTACTGTTGCAGTCATCACATTTGGGTAGATTCCCAAAGCCAAGAATGAGAGGAGGAATTCAGATAGCATTAGGACCAGCTATAAGGCTCTGCAAGACTGCAGTGGCAAAGCCAGCTCTGGATTTAGACAAAACTGGCAAATGGTAATGCTTGGTGAAGGTATGTACAGAACTCCAGGTAGCAGCTTCTAGGAAGTCTCTGGTAGGGAAACCCCTGAGAAAGGCTGTGGAGGTAGATGCAGCCCTGGTTGAATGGGGTCTAATCCCCTGTGGGACAGGTTTTCCATGGTGCTCATAGCAGAAATTAATGCAATGGTCTATCCATTTAGAAATGGTTTGCTTTGAAATAGCTTTCCCCTCTGCCCCTGCAGCAAATGCCACCAGCAGTTGTTCGGATTTCCTTTGAGGTTTAGTCCTGCCCAAGTAAAATCTAAGTTGTCTGTGCACATCTAAGAGTGCAGTATCCGTTCCCCTTTGTTCTGTGGATTAGAAAAGAAGGTTGGCAAATGAATGGGCTGATTAAGAGCCACACTGGATACCACCTTGGGCATGAAAGAGGGATTGGTCCTGAGGGACACCCTGTCCGAATGAAAGATGATGAAAGGCTCCACTGCCATGAGGGCCTGTAATTCAAATACTTCTTGCTGAAGTGATTGCTAAAAGGAAAGCTGTTTTCCAAGAAAGGAATTTTAACTTTGCACTTGCAGCTGGCTCAAAAGGAGGCAGAGTGAGTTTTTCCAATACAAAGTTAAGGTCCCAGGCTGGAGTTGGGGCTCTTCTGGGTGGTCTTAAGTTTTTGGCCCCTCTGAGAAACTGCTTGAGCAGTGGGTGAGAAAAGAGGGGCGGCTCTGTGTTTTAATGAGCTGAAATGTATGAGGCGTGAATTTTGATGGAGAAAAAGGAAAGGTCTTTGTGAAGCATCTCAGTTAAGTATTGAAGAATCTGAGGTAAATCGGGCGCTGCTTTGGCCATCCCTTGAGTTTGTTTCCAGGCACAGAATCTTTTCCATTTTTCAGCATAAGATTTTCTAGTAGTAGGCCTCCTTGCCTCCAAAATGACATCCAGCACTTGTTTACTGAGGGATGGTAACTGAGACATTAGGTAATTATCCAGGCTGCCAGGTTCAGGGTTTGAAGCTGGGGGTGCAGAATCTGGCTCTCCAGCTGTGACAGCCAGGAAAGGTGTTTGAGGCAGGTGCGGTGGGGCTAGCTGTCACACTGTGCAAGAGGGGGTACACCAGTGTTGGCGTGGCCAGTCTGGTGCAATCAGCATCATCCTTGGTTTGTCCTGTTTGATCTTTGGTAGTAGTTTGGAGAGGAGAGGCAGAGAAAGAAAGGCATAAACTGATAGATTTTTCCAGCTGAAGGACAGAGCATCCACTTTCCAAGCTTGTTTGTGAAGAGTCCTTGTGCAGAATTTGTCAAATTGGTAGTTCTGGGGAGAGGCAAACAGGTCTATATCTGGGCTCCCCCATTTGTTTGTCAACATGTTGTAAGTCCTTGGTTCCAGGTTTCATTCCTGTGGATCCGTGAGAGTTCTGCTTAGTTAGTCTGCCAGTGTATTTAGTTTTCCTAGCAGGAATTGAGCCTGTAGGTGCACTTGGTAGCTCAAGGCTGTGTTCCACACAGCCATGGCTAGTCTGCAGAGGGGGTAGAAATGGGTACCCCCCTGCTTCTTTATGTACCACATAACAGTGGTGTTGTCCATCTTTACCATTAATTGTCCTGGAAGAATGTGGTCCTTGAAGGCTGTCAGAGCATTCTGTACAGCTAACATTTCTTTTTGATAGATATGCCGGTGCATTTGACTTGGATTCCATTTGCCCTGAATGCACTTCCCTGTCAGGTGAGCCCCCCCATGCATAGTCTGATGCGTCTGTTGTTAGGGTTTGGGCAGCAGGGGTAGAGTGAATGGTAGTCCCTTGTTTTGGTGGCAGGCCTCTGCCCACCAAAGGACCTCTAACCGCAGGCAAAATATGATAGGAATCATTGCTTCTACCATAGACTTTTTAGATACCATGGTAGTTTCCTCATATGCAGTCTTACATATGGAATTAGTAGAATGCACGAGGCCATGAACCCCAAGGCTTGCAGTATTTGCCTTGCAGATAGCAGGGTTTTTGTGGCCACTAGCTTGAAGTAAGTTGTCAAATGAATTTGTTTCTCTGGCGTGAGGAAAGCCATCTGGGAAGTTGTGTTCAAGCTTGCTCCCTGGAATATAATTTGTTAACAGGGTACAAGATGTGATTTCTTTTCATTTATGGTGTACCCCAGACAAGTTAGCACCTTTTGTACAAATGCCAGATGATTCAAAAGTATGTCCTGGCTTTCTGCCTGAATTAGACAATCGCTCAGGTATGAGTATATTTGAAAATTTCTTTGCCTGCAAAATGCAATGACTGGTGCTAGGCACTTTGTGAATACCCTGGGCACAGTAGATAAGTCAAAGGTCAGTGCAGAGAACTAATAGTGCATGCAGCCTGCTTTGAAGCGTAGGTATCTTCTGCAAGATTCACTGATTGGGATGTGCAGGTAGGCTTCCTTTAAATCCAGTGTTGCCAACCAGGCATCTTTGCCCATCATGTGAAGCAACTGGTGAAGAGTTAGCATCTTGAATTTTGGAATCACCAAAAAGGTGTTCAGGATAGGACGCCATGAGTTGTCTTTTCTGGGTACCAGGAAAAGCCTTGAGTAGAAACCTTGTCCCTTTTCCTCTTCTGGTACAGTTTGAATAGCCTTTAATCTTGAGAGAGTACTTGCTTTTAAGCCTCTGTCCACTGATTTGGGGGTAGATCTGGCCAACCATTTGGGGTTGGTAATGTGTGGAAGTGAAATCTGTATCCTTGGCAAACTATGTTTAAAACCCATTTGTCCTGGGTAATGAGTTCCCAGTTTTTTGCATGTAGAGCAATCTTTCCCCCTAAAGGAGCAGTCAGTTGAGAAGTGCTTGGAAGTTTTAAAGTTAAGTCATTGAGACAGCTGACCATAGGGGGAGTCTTACTACTCCCTGATTTGGAAGTGGGAGCACACCACTGCTTAGTCCTGAGCGTACCCTGGGACTGAAGCCTGGTTGTTCTGCTGGTTCTGGGTTTGAACTGAGAAGTCCTGGAAGAGGCAGTAAAGGACCAATTTTTAGAGGGCCAATGCCTGCTAAATCTTGGAGGCTGCACTTTTAAGAAATCTTTAACAGTTTGCATAGATTTAGCTTTTTCCTCCATCTTTTTAAGAACTACTTTTGCTTTGTTGCCAAACAGGCTGTCCTGATTTAAGGGAGCATCCAGCAATTTAGTTTTAACATGATCTGGCAAAGATTGCTCCTTTAGCCAAGCATGCCTTCTAAGAACAGACCCGGTGACAGCAGCCCTGCAAGATGCCTCTAGATGAATCAACACCACACTGCAAAGTATGTTTTCCAACTTGTTCAGCAGAATGCATTCAATCCTGTAAATCCTTATTTTCAGTACAACCAGGAATCAACATCATTTGCTGTTTAAGCAATCCAATAATATGCTGCTGATACTTTAACATATGAAACTGGCAATTTAAGGCCCTGATGGCCAAGGTTGCAGAAGTGTATACCTTCTTACCCCTTCTATCCAGGGCCCTGGAATCTCTATCAGAGGGGGTTAGGATTTTTGGCAGTAGTAGCCCTAATGCCCTTGGGTCCCTGTAAAATGGTCTCAGGATCTGCAGTAGGATTTTTAAAAAGGAACTTGTGAGAATCAGGAACCCTGCAATATCTATCAGGTTTTCTGGGAGCCAGAAGTAGAGAGTCAGGGGCCAAGCTAGATTCCGAAAAGGCATAGTCAACAATGTCCAGCACAGGAGTGATAGCTAAAGGCCTGTGTTGGGGCAGGAGTAAGAAATCTCAAAGCCTCTTTTTAGAATCAGAGTAATCCTGGCTTTCCCCAGTGAAAACACTTAAACCAACTGGGACAATCTAAAATCTCATCCCCTAGATGAAGCCATACATTTCTTTAATACAACCTTCCTAGACATTCTAAATGCCCAAGCACCTCCTAGAATTAAGCGAATAAAACCTTACTCTGCCCCATGGCTAACTAAAGATACTAAATCACTTATGCAACAAAGAGACAAGACTTGGAAACTTTACAATCATAAAAAAACTCCCTGACACCCTCCTCAAATACAAGCAACTCCATAACCTAACCAAAAAGCTTATTACAAAAGACAAAAAATCCTACTACATTAAACTACAGTATACCCATTCAAAAAATTCAAAACAATTCTGGAACTCCATAAACTCTCTTCTGCACCCAGGTACAAAAAACAATCCCTGTCCTGATAATAATTTAACAGACATAGAAATTGCCACCCTATTCAACTCCTCCTTTACCAACTACATAGCTGAAGTCACTAAGACCTTCCCCAATAATATCTCCTCCCCTCCACTCAACCCTACATTTCCTTCCCCCACTCAATCTCCCTCTCCCACCCCTACCCCTATTTTCCATCTAAAACCCATCTCTATCTCTCACATCAAAAAGCTTCTCACTAAACTCAAGCCTTGCTCCAATGGCCCTGACAATATCCCCTCACACTTTCTAAAGCTTGCACCAAACTCAAGCCTTGCTCCAATGCCCCTGACAATATCCCCTCACACTTTCTAAAGCTTGCACCAAACTCAAGCCTTGCTCCAATGCCTCGGACAATATCCCCTCACTCTTTCTAAAGCTTGCACCAAACTCAAGCCTTGCTCCAATGCCCCTGACAGTATTCCCTCACACTTTCTAAAGCTTCTCACTAAACTCAAGCATTGCTCCAATGCCCCTGACAATATCCCCTCACTCTTTCTAAAGCTTGCACCAAACTCAAGCCTTGCTCCAATGCCCTGACAGTATTCCCTCACACTTTCTAAAGCTTCTCACTAAACTCAAGCGTTGCTCCAATGCCCCTGACAATATCCACTCACTCTTTCTAAAGCTTGCACCAAACTCAAGCCTTGCTCCAATGCCCCTGACAATATCCCCTCACTCTTTCTAAAGCTTGTACCAAACTCAAGCCTTGCTCCAGTGCCCCTGACAATATCCCCTCACGCTTTCTAAAGCTTCTCACTAAACTCAAGCCTTGCTCCAGTGCCCCTGACAATATCCCCTCACACTTTCTAAAGCTTGCACCAAGTTCAAGCCTTGTTCCAATGCCCCTGACAATATCCCCTCACTCTTTCTAAAGCTTCTCACTAAACTCAAGCCTTGCTCCAATGCCCCTGACAATATCCCCTCACTCTTTCTAAAGCTTGCACCAAACTCAAGCCTTGCTCCAATGCCCCTGACAATATCCCCTCACACTTTCTAAAGCTTGCACCAAACTCAAGCCTTGCTCCAATGCCCCTGACAATATCCCCTCACACTTTCTAAAGCTTGCACCAAACTCAAGCCTTGTTCCAGTGCCCCTGGCAATATCCTCTCACACTTTTTAAAGCTTGCACCAAACTGAAGCCTTGTTCCAATGCCCCTGACAACACCCCCTCACACTTTCTAAAGTTTGCACTAAACTCAAGCCTTGCTCCAATGCCCCTGACAATACCCCCTCACACTTGCTGCAGATGCCATTGCCATCCCCATTAGCATTCTCATTGACCGATCCATTCATGAATCATACGTCCCCAAATTGTGGCGTGCTGCCTATATCCTACCTCTTCACATGCCATCCCCATTAGCATTCTCATTAACCGATCCATTCATGAATCTTACATCCCCAAATTGTGGTGTGCTGCCTATATCCTACCTCTTCACATGCCATCCCCATTAGCATTCTCATTAACCGATCCATTCATGAATCTTACATCCCCAAATTGTGGCGTGCTGCCTATATCCTACCTCTTCACATGCCATCCCCATTAGCATTCTCATTAACCAATCCAATCATGAATCTTACGTCCCCAAATTGTGGAGTGCTGCCTATATCCTACCTCTTCACGTGCCACCCCCATTAGCATTCTCATCAACCGATCCACTCATGAATCTTACGTCCCCAAATTGTGGCGTGCTGCCTATATCCTACCTCTTCACAAAGGAGGCAAAAACAATAACATCTCTAATTTCCGTCCAATAGCCATTCTCTCCCCAATATCAAAAATTCTAGAAAAATGCATCCACCACCAACTTATGCCCTTCCTTATCAGTAACCACCTCCTTACCCCTACTTAACATGGCTTCCGCCCCAGCCATAGTACAATAACCGCTCTCCTCTAATTTTTAGACATAGTAAACCATGCTTGGGACTCTGGAGAAATTGTATCCACTGTCCTTCTAGATCTTTCCCAGGCTTTCGACACAGTCTCTCACTCCCACCTTCTAACTCACCTGTCTAACCTCAATCTCGATCAGCATTCACTTACCTAGTTTAAGAGTTATCTTTCTGACAGCTCCCAGGCTGTGAAATGGAAAACTAGTACCTCAATCTTCCTTCCTACCCCAACCGGGGTTCCCCAGGGTTCAATACTCAGTCCAATGCTCTTCAATATATTCATTAGTGATTTCCATGTAGCCATTCCCAACACTAAATTAGTGCAGTATGCATATGACTCTACTTTAATCTGCTCTGCTCCTAATCTTCCTGCTCTCCAAGCAATTACCCAATCTGCCTTTACAGCCACTAAGAACTGGATGTTTCAAAACCACCTCTCCCTTAATGCCAATAAATCCAAAATCCTACTTTTTTCTCCCTCTAAAAACATGCACCTTAACAAACAATCTTTCAATATTACCAGTAATGCCAACTCCCTAATAGAAGTTGTCCCCTTCGCTAAACTTCTCAGTGTTACTATAAACAAACACCAAAAATTCGATACTCAATTAATATAAAAAAAACATCAAAAACTTGGGTTTAAAGGTTCATAGGTTAGTACTAAGCTAACTGCCCTTGCGAGCCATTTTAAGCCTAGTCAATTATCCCTTGGGAGACTCAAACCCTGCACCTTGTGTTTGTAAGGCAAACACCCTAACCATTAGGCCACCCTCCCAACTATACAGAAACTCCCACTTCCTCTCTCCCTCTACCAGGCAAACTCTTGCCACTACCTACTTACTACCACCACTATTACACGGTGCCCCTCTTCTAACCAACCTTGCTTCCTCCATCTCCTCAAAACTAGAAATCTGCTACAACAAAATCTCCAAATTCGCTACTAAATCTAAACACTCATCCCACCACTGCTCTTCCCTACACATGCTAAAATGGCTAGAGCTTCCCAACTACCTCAATTACTTCCAACTCACTATAGCCCACAAATTAATCTTTAAACCTACTGCATTGCTCTGCTCTAGCATACATCCTTCCTTCTTATACTCCCCACAGACCCCTAAGATCTGCACAACAAAATCAACTTTCTATTCACAAATCAAAACGTCCTGCTGGCCAGTGTCTGCTATCCTATTCCCTAGCAAAAAATGGAACTCTCTTCCCCCCTCACTAAGAATCTCCAGTAACCTTGACCTCTTCAAATCCCAGCTCCATTCTCATCTCTCCCAAAATTGGAAATGTAATTGCTCTCTGCCCCCCTAATCCTAATAAACTCATTCCTACTTGTTCTTTATTAAATGCTTCTTCACCTTGCTATTCTGCCCAACAACTTCCCCTTGATATTTCTAACTTAACTTATAAACCTTTAATGTATATAATGTAAATACTATACATAGCCTTCTTACTGTACCCTCTCTCCCTATATACTTCTTCCATCTAAACCTATATTACATTTGACTAACTAATGATTCTACAAATTGTGTCCAACACTCTTCTACTAACTTTACCCTCCTTCCCCCTTCTATTACCCCCTATTGCTTTTTTCTCACATATGTTCTTCTTTCTAATACACAATTGCCTCTAGATTCACTACTCAACCACCTCTCTCCCCTTCCTCCACGTTTAGGTATTTATTCCTACTACTCTACATACTTTCCACTACCCGTCTTCGTTACCATGCATGTTCTTTATGAACTAACCTCAAGTCTCCAATACTCTACTTATTGCACTTCATCTTTTTGCTACATCTCACTGTATCATCTTACAATTTTGTTTAAAATATTATATAACACTAGGATTTATTCATAACTGCATTTTATTGTACTTTTTATCGTATTATTATTATTGTATCTTTGTAATTTTGGAGCTTTTCTCCCCGGGCCTCCACAGAAAACGGGTTCCTTGAGCCCAGTGGACCACCCCGGTTATCAAAATGGAAATAAATCAAATAAATAAATAAATAAAATGCTCCCTAAGAGTATGCAAGGTTTCACCAAAAGAAAAATCCTCTGGGGGAGAAGCAGAGGGAATGGAGTCCTCTGCACCAGAATCCTTATAGGTGGATAAGGGTAAATCCTGGTCATCAGAGGAGACAGAAATTTCAGAATCCTGGTCAGAAGTATCATAAGCAAATTCAGTCCTAGGTCTCATAGAGGGGGAAGGTTGGCTTCCCCTGATTAAAGTAATAAGGTCTTCAGCCATTCTTATCATTTGTTTTTTAGGCATAGAGGCCTGACCATGCGGTCTGGGCGTTGGTTTCCTAGGCATGGTTCGAGTTTTAGGCCTAGAAGAAGAAGAAGATAGCATCGGTTTAATATGCAAGTCAGTAGGCCTGAATACACCCTCAGAAGCCGGTGCCTGCATAGTAGCTCAGGACCCATCCAAGATAGAGACATCCACAGGTTCCACAGTTGAAGCATCTCACAGCATACCAGACTCCGAATGGGTCTCAGTAGAGGCCTGTGAATCTGAACTAGTGGGCATCAGGGGCTGCGAAAGCACCTCACTGAGTATCGCCGAGCTGGCGACTAGCTTAGGGAAAGCATCGTCGGCAACTTTGGACCTAGGCGGCCTGTCTCTGTCTTTATCTTTGCGTTTTTTTCGGAATGTCGGTAGTCTGGTGGCTTAACGAAGACATATCTGGATAATTGAACCGAGTACCAAAATATTTAGAAGCGAAAATATACAGACGAATAGTTTGTGGTTTAAATAAGGCACAAAACCAACAGTGAGGTACATTGTGGTCAGGGCCTAGGCAAGGAATACAGTACAAATGAAAATCTTTATGAGGTATTTGCTTTCCACAAGAAATACAATTATTGACTTTTACTGACATTGGTTTAGAGCAAAAAATAGTTTCCCCAATGGGGTATATAGCTTTAGTTGAAGTCTTCAGTTATGAAACTCGAAAACGAAAATTTCAGGAGTCGGTCGATCGGCACTTGCAAACTGCTACTGCTTCAGGCACCGCACGGCAAGAAAGACTGATGTAATGGCGTTGGCTGCATGCTTTATACCCCTGACTACCTGACATCACAGAAGATGAGAGAGCAACCGACGCAGGACCCAAGACTTGATAATCAGGCCGACTGAGGGCTACTGCAAGCAGATAACCCAAATGTGATGACTGCAACAGTGAAACATGAAGAACATATGCTATTGGATTTTTCCTATGGTGATTTGAACATGGAGCAGCTCAAGTGCATTGTCCTGTCTGACCAGCCTTGAAGTATATTTATCTTTGATGTAAACAGAGACAGCTCCACCTTTAGTCCATGCCTGTGAAGTAGCTGGCCTAAATGTGTGGAAGGCATTATTACCTAGCATTGTTGGTGTGCTCTATGTGGCTTTAAACTTCAGTGGCCGCACAGATGTCTGCATTCTCTAGGGTAAAGAGAGCTTCTAGGAAGTGGAGTTTTTTGTTTAAACTCCTAATACTGAACACTAATACCTATAGATTTTTTTGGTTTTGATTTGCTATGTCAGAAGTACTTTCAGTTTGGCATTGCCTAAAAAAGGCACTATGGGGGGAGACAATGTTTTATCTAATATTCGAAAGCCTAGATGAGAGAGGTGCAGTCCATCCCTGACAAAGCACTGTGGTCTGCTGACCATCTCCTTCCATGCTGACAAATACTGTGCCCCCTTAGAATGACACCAGAAACTAAGCCAATTATTAAAGTCAATCATATTTTGTTCGTACTGTGGCATCATCCTTGGAGAAGGTAAAATGCTGCTCAGTGCTAGGCTCATACCAGCTTGAAACACGCATTCCGAGAGCTCCAAGATGTCTCTCTTCATATAGTCTAGGGAGGTATGTCTCAGGTCATTTACTCCCACAAGGACTATGAGTCATAGGGTCTATATTAGAAGAACGATCAAAATGTCAAGTACAACATGCTCAACACACTTTGATCGAACGTCCACCTAATCGGAAACTGAAAATGCCGAAAACTGGAGTTTCGAAAAGTTTTAGTTGGCCATAGTAGTGAGTGTAGCTTGTGATGTAAAGATGCGACACTGTCTGGAATAGCTAGGTAAGCGAAGTCTTTACTTGTGTAAGCGTTTTGCGATTAGCAGGAAATTGCCCTTTCCCCAATGTAGAGAGATCTCGGAGTTGGTATATACAGTTGGAGGGCACAGCCCCCACATCAGGGGTGTGGGGGGCAAAGCCCCCCACTTTGTTTTACAAGCAGAGGAGTGTGTTTAGGTTTTAAAGTTGTTGAATGATGTGAGCATGTAGGGGTTTATATGTATTAGTTGTGTGTGTGTGTGTGTGTGTGTGTGTGTGTGTGTGTGTGTGTGTGTGTGCGTGCGTGCGTGCGTGTTGCATGTTAGTATAGAGAAGGTGTGGGACAAACAAAACTTTTCGAAACTCCAGTTTTCGGCATTTTCAGAGTTCGAATAGATGAACGATCGATCAAAGTGTGTCGAACATGTTGTACTCGACATTTCGACTGTTCGTTCATCTAATATAGACCCAAGTCATACTGGTAACTGTGGTCCAATGACCTGAGTGCGTGCATAACATGGCGGATCCTAGCCCTTGATAAGCAACTGATTGTGACTTTCTCCTTACTCAGGCTGATGAGAAGGACATCACTGTGTGTCTCACGATGGAGTCTCCAATGACTAGAATGTTGGATTGTGTGGTGGTTTGCCTTATGGGCTTAGAGGTAATGGCTCCATGACATGTAGCTCTATGTGTTGATGTGGGTGCTCTGAAAGAGTGCATCTGCGGCTGCACAGTTGGCCATAGTAGTGAGTGTAGCTGTTATGTGGACTTCATCTAGGAAGTCTTTGTAATTTAGGAAGGTTACTTTTAACTGCCTCAGCATATGTAGGTTGATATGTCTGCTCTGACTTGTGCGTGAAGGGTGCAGCATGTGTACTACTGACAACCTTATTGATATTAGGAGTACTGTTATGTGAGAACTGTGCCTCCAGTGACAGTGTGTAACGACATCTCTCATACACCACATCAGTTTGTTTGTGAATTAAGTGGTTGTCAGTAAACATGAGGCAATCTCTACACTGCCTCAGGAGGCCCATACCCACCAAGCTGGTAATGGAGACCGTAGGAAAGTTCGTATTCGTGGCCACATATCAAATCTCACTTTCTTTCCCGTGTTCATACTTTTCAAACATCTCTAGGTTTTGTTGTTTATATTTTCAAAGTTACTAAGATGCTTCTTAATGTTTTTTTACCTATATACTGTTTTTCACAAATCTGTTGTACTAACGAATACACATTTTTTATTTGAAGCTTCCGACAGTTTTTCTTGTGGGAGTATTTTTCTTTCCTCTAATTTCTTTCGTAATTGTTTTGTACATCTTGTGTCTGGAAAGTCTGGGCTTTTTGCATAATAGTAACAATAGATAATCTCTTTCGTATCCTCAATAGTCCACTTTTTCGCGTTCATGGCTCTTCTTTGGCTATCAGTTTTTGTGGACTACTACTTCCTTCTACAACAGGAGGGCCCATCCTCCCCCTGGGCCTGGCCTGGTCCCACTGTAGGAATGTTTCTGCATTTTGAGTATTCTACACTGTCTTTTCCAGTCCTGGCACCAGTGTGCCTAACAGAATTGGGCACTTTTTTATCCTGGGTCTTGTGCACCCAGCTATCTTTTTAAAATGTTTAACCTACTTTTGTCCATGATATACACTATATAAATACAGTCTATACATCAGTGTCATCTTGCTGAGATTTTGGGAACAACAGGGTCCACCTTGTGAAGGTACTCACCAAGACCTGAGGATGAATTCAATTTCACCAGTGCTACTCTCTTTTGCTTGCTAACTTATCATCCCTCCATTCGAACCCCCAAATCACGACTGGATTAACTCAGAGATACAAGACTTCCTCAAAACCAAGGACTGACTGGATTAATTCAGACCAAAATACAAGACTTCCTCAAAACAAGAACTGAATACTACTTTAAAATGAGTATACTTTTGTATCAGTATTTAAAGGTTCATAGATTAGTACTAGGCTAACTGCCCTTGTGAGCCATTTTAAGCCTAGCCATATCCCTTGTGAGACTCAAACCCTGCACCCTGTGTTTATAAGGCAAACAGCTTAACCACTAGGCCACCCTCCCAACCAAAAGAGAACTGAAAGGAGACAATGTGATCTACTGTTACTCATAATACTGACGACTGTCCAAACAGGTGACATGTTTGTTAACGATGGGCTTATTTGTAAATTGTTTTAGATAAAAGCACTTAGAAAAAAGTCAGAACTGTAAAAGTGCATAAAATAAGGAAGACAGACATGTGGTATTCATTTTAGTACACAAATACACCTGGAAAAGAATTTCATTTGCAGTATCTTATTCCCATACAGATGAAAGATGCAAAATAATGAAAGCAGTAATGTGGTTCTGAACAGATACAGAAGGACAGATACACGGCATTACAAGTCACAAAGAGGAGGAAAACTGCTTTTGCCAGAATAACTATTATTGGCTGTGCTTACATTTTATGAGTTTCACCACTTCAATGTGGGAGGAGTTTGTTACGAGTGTGCCATTAACCTGTAACAGAAAAAAAAACAAATACTGTTAACTACAAATTGCAAAACATGCAAACAGGTTCTGGTTCAAAAAACAATGTCTTACATAACAGAACTGTGCTGCACAAAACACTGTCCTAACTGATAAAATGATAAAACAATCTGAATTCTGCATGCAATACTCAGTGTTTATTATCTTGCATCAAAATTTAGGCTCACTATGAGAAACTACAAAATAAATGAAAACGTCATAAAACTATCACTAAACAATAAACTCAGCCACTCCTAGTTATACTGCCTCAATCTTAACTTTAAAAGCAGCAAAGAAGTTAAATTCATTTTTTTCTTCCTTATGAATGGAAGAGGGAAGCATTCAGTATTTTTCAACTTCCAGGACAAATATAAACATCCATCCATTCACATTCTAAACCACTTGTCTCAAACAAGGGTCACGATAATCAAGTTAAATCACTAATATTTTTTTTTATTGATAGCTGATCATACTTATTTCAAATGTTTCAGTAAAGACGTTAATTTTTGTTCTTTTTTTTCCAATTTAGTAAATTTGTAAATTTTGCTATCACAAAAAATCACCACATAATGGACACAGTTAAGGGACATATAAAATACTGTAGTGAAGGATGTAAACTAACAAACCACTACCATAACTGCATTCACAGATTTAAAAGTTAAGTACTCACCATAACTAGGCATCTGTGTTGCCCGTTTTCATTCTTCCTCAACAAATGGACTGCGTGTCCAATCCTCGGATCCAAAACTCAAGCTCCTCCCTCTACCAATAATGCCCTAGTCCACCATCAATACCTCAGATTGAGTCTGTTGCCATACGATCCCCATTAATTAAAGAAAGGGATAGCTCAAAGAATAGGATTCAAACTCAGAATTATAAGTTCCAATAAGAAACCTAACAAGAAGGGGGTGGATAGTGTTAGATTTTATGAATATTAGTCTGAAATTAATTATGTTGTAAATATGCTGGAAAAAAAGGCTTGCTTAAATGCAGAAACAGGGTTTAGTAATATGTGATCAGCAGTCATACTAAATGACCATGGCTTGGAAAAGGAATCTGCTGAATGGACATTTTTCCCTTACAGACTTAAAAACAGGATGTATGCAAGAGCAAAAATGCAAAATCTGCTTTTAAAGAACACTGACATGTTTTTCTGCATATAAAAAATGGACATAATATGTTTCCTAAAATAACAGGATGGACACAATATGTTTCCTAAAACAACAGGATATGTTTATGACACTGTGACAATGTGTTTTCTCAAAAATATGTTTTTCTGCATGGAAAACAGGATATGCTTATCAGCATTGGCACAAGAACAGATGTTTTTATACACAGATCCAAATAGAATACAGAACAATGTGTTTCCTCAAAAATATGTTTTTTTGCATGAACAACAGGACACTGTTACAGGATATTCACACTGTCAGAAAAGCTGGTCTCTTACAAGACATTGTTAAACAAGGAAGCTTAGTATTGTTTCTACAGGATAAGCAATTCTCCAAAATAGAATACCAAGAGGACTAAAACTGTATATAAAGAGCTGTATAAATCCAGTTATGTTAGAGGTATGGTAGGGACTCATTTGTCCTAAGGTAAATGTTATATCTCTCACATCATCTGTACTATATGAGAAGTAAAGTTGGAACAGTATTTTAAGCTGCAACGTTTGTCCAGTTTGATTTATTATAAAAGTTATTGGTTACTGCTCTTAAAGACAAGTGCTGCAAAGTATATTCTATATTCTGCAAGTTTCTGTATGCACCAGACTTTGAATTTTAGCAGAATCCAGCCAGCAAGACTGAGTGTCTTAAGAGCACTTCAAATCCATCCCACAGCAAGAAGCAAGTAAGAGCCATGTAATTTTTTCAGATAGGGTGAGGGAGTGGAGGAAGAATGAAAATGGACAAAACCTACTACCTACTGATCCCTTCACCCCCCAGGCCCTCTGAGGAAAAATGTTCTCGCCATTTGCCTAACAGGAATTTTGTGATCCTCACCCACCTCCCTTGAAAACACCAGGCTTAAAACTGTCTTCCTGGCAAAAAAAACTCCTACCCAAGAATTGGTGCACAGCAGCAAACCACAAGTGAATAAACACCTTCTTGATTCTACATATGCCTCCCACATATTCTACCCTAACACAGAGTTAAGAAACTCAAATAGCAATAGAGTTTCAACGAGGCATTGGCGTGCATACTAACCTTAGTCAACGCCCCATCTCTCTCAACGTGTCTAACTTCTAACTCTTGTCCTAGCTTCCTTCTCTTGACACTGCACTAATCTTATTCTAGCCAAGTGCTCCAAAGCAATAAATAATCCCCCCCACTGTTTCCTTCTACAATCTTCACTGTTAGGTTTTTCTAAATTTATACCGTTAACTCCCATCAGGATAATTCCCCCTCTAACCTACTCTTTTATATCTTGCTGTTAATTTCTCTAACTTATGATCTGCAGATTTCAGCTCTGTCCCTGCCCAATTCCCCCTTTTTCTCACTGTTACCCCCCTACTTCCCAAAATTTTTTTTTTCTATTTTTTATCTAACTTCTACCTCTACACTAGTTCACCCCTCTTCCAGTCTTATCACTATTACACTCACTTCCTCACTCTGTGCCTCTCCCCCCTTTTCTTTCCTCACAAATCCACCATTTGCTGTCCCACTCTGGCCCCTGCCCTTCTTCACCTGACATTTGTTTAGCATACTGAAATGTACTGGCACCATTGCCAAAAACCTACTATCTACTGATCACCTTCCCAGCCAGCAGGTCCCCCGAGGTATAGTGTGCTCGTCATGTAAGTTTCCGCAATTTATATACTTCTTTTACTGGACTTAATTAATTATTTCATGCTAACATTCATCCTGCTCATATCTAATTACTGGAATCTAACTGAATTAATTCACAGTGCACGGTTTCCATGTTAACTACTATATTCCAGCAGAGCTTATCCGGTAGTGGAATTTTTTTTCTGAATTGAACTGCTTGCTCTTTGCTTTCATGAGATTTACTACATTCCTGCAGGGTTTTTTTTTTACTTCTGGATCTTATTGGAAGTGATTTGTACGCTTTTGTCTTCAACTTATATAACTGCTGCAACTTTTGAAATATCATTGGAATAAGCTTCTCTTAGCTGAGCGCTAGTAAACAGTCTGTCTTTTCGTCTAGCGTTCATGGTTTATGCAGCACTTGGAAGCACTCTCTAAAGTTACATACAGCGATTTTAAGAGTGTGCCATTGTTGCCCAGCTTTTACACCCCTAGTGCTGTGTAAAACTGGCAGTGAGCACTATTTGTTTTCATCTACTGGATTTAGAGAAGCCACATGCTTTATGCAGCACTTGGAAGCACTCTCTAAGTTACTTATGGCAATTTAAAGAGTGTGCCATTACTGTCTGATTTTAAAACTGCTAGTGGCTCTCTACAACTATTAGTGTGTTATACGTGTTTTAAGTGTGCAATTTATAAAAGCTTGTTTATTTGTTATATCTGTTTTTAAC
Organism: Protopterus annectens; assembly: GCF_019279795.1. Classification (NCBI taxonomy): domain Eukaryota; kingdom Metazoa; phylum Chordata; order Ceratodontiformes; family Protopteridae; genus Protopterus; species Protopterus annectens. The sequence goes on along the minus strand of NC_056751.1, from coordinate 737,152,742 downwards.
TGTTCAATTTACAGAAGCTACCACCAAGACATAGTGTAAATTGATCTGGCCTAAATGCATTGAAACTGTACTCAATAACGTAACTGATCTCAAGACATGAGTGCTCTCCCTGCTAGCTCAGACTCTGACAGAAGCCATCTCCTGGACATGTTTTTGGTACTCTGCCTTTTTAATAACTATCAGTGGAATCCTGCATTTTTAATAACTGTCAGTGGAATCCTGCCTTTTTTAACAACTGTCAGTGGAATCCTGCCTTTTTAATAACTATCAGTGGAATCCTGCCTTTTTAATAACTGTCAGTGGAATCCTGCCTTTTTAATAACTGTCAGTGGAATCCTGCCTTTTTAATAACTATCAGTGGAATCCTGCCTTTTTAATAACTATCAGTGGAATGCTGCCTTTTTAATAACTGTCAGTGGAATGCTGCCTTTTTAATAACTGTCAGTGGAATCCTGCATTTTTAATAACTGTCAGTGGAATGCTGCATTTTTAATAACTGTCAGTGGAATCCTGCATTTTTAATAACTGTCAGTGGAATCCTGCATTTTTAATAACTGTCAGTGGAATCTTGCATTTTTAATAACTATCAGTGGAATCCTGCATTTTTACACTGTCAGTGGAATGCTGCATTTTTAATAACTATCAGTGGAATCCTGCATTTTTATGTCAGTGGAATGCTGCCTTTTTAATAACTGCCAGTGGAATGCTGCCTTTTTAATAACTATCAGTGGAATCCTGCATTTTTAATAACTGTCAGTGGAATGCTGCCTTTTTAATAACTATCAGTGGAATCCTGCATTTTTAATAACTGTCAGTGGAATCCTGCATTTTTAATAACTGTCAGTGGAATGCTGCATTTTTAATAACTGTCAGTGGAATCCTGCATTTTTAATAACTATCAGTGGAATCCTGCATTTTTAATAACTGTCAGTGGAATGCTGCATTTTTAATAACTATCAGTGGAATCCTGCATTTTTAATAACTGTCAGTGGAATGCTGCCTTTTTAATAACTATCAGTGGAATCCTGCATTTTTAATAACTGTCAGTGGAATGCTGCCTTTTTAATAACTGTCAGTGGAATGCTGCCTTTTTAATAACTGTCAGTGGAATGCTGCCTTTTTAATAACTATCAGTGGAATCCTGCATTTTTAATAACGGTCAGTGGAATGCTGCCTTTTTAATAACTGTCAGTGGAATCCTGCATTTTTAATAACTATCAGTGGAATGCTGCCTTTTTAATAACTGTCAGTGGAATGCTGCATTTTTAATAACTGTCAGTGGAATCCTGCATTTTTAATAACTGTCAGTGGAATGCTGCCTTTTTAATAACTGTCAGTGGAATGCTGCCTTTTTAATAACTATCAGTGGAATGCTGCATTTTTAATAACTGTCAGTGGAATCCTGACAATCAGTGGAATGCTGCATTTTTAATAACTGTCAGTGGAATCCTGCATTTTTAATAACTATCAGTGGAATCCTGCATTTTTAATAACTGTCAGTGGAATGCTGCATTTGTCTCGATTCTCAGCTGAATTATTCTCTCTATTCTTTAACTTGTTGCACTCTCCATTCTACCGACACTGCTATCTATAATTCTCCGTGTTCTACAATTCTCGCTCTTTCCACTCTTATTTCTGCTGCTCCTTCCATTTCCTTCCACCCTTTTACCTCGTTTCCTACCTTCAAGGTCCTTTTTATCCTTCCACAACTCTTCACTCTTTACTAATCTAGCCTCCTTTTTTTCTTTTTTTAAAGCCTCCTAACGGGAATTTTGTGATCCTCTCCTCACCCCCCTCCCCCGAAAACACTGTGCTGAAAACTGTCTTCCAGGCAAACAAAAAAAAAAAAAATCTGTCAACTTCTTGGCTGTACACACGTCTCCCAAACACTCAACCCTAACACAGAGTTACTAAGTTTTCTTTGTCAAAAAAATAAATTCAATGAAATAAAAGGAATTAAAATAGTAATATAATTTTAACCAGGCACTGGCGTGCACACTAACCTCGGTTGCCCCCCCCCCCCAATCTCTATCAATGTGTCTAACTTTCAACTCTTGTGCTAGCTTCCTTCTCTTGACACTGCACTAATCTTATTCTAGCCAAGTGCTCCAAAGCAATAAATAATCCCCCCCACTGTTTCCTTCTACAATCTTCACTGTTAGGTTTTTCTAAATTTATACCGTTAACTCCCCTCAGGATAATTCCCCCTCTAACCTACTCTTTTATATCTTGCTGTTAATTTCTCTAACTTACGATCTGCAGATTTCAGCTCTGTCCCTGCCCAATTCCCCCTTTTTCTCACTGTTACCCCCCTACTTCCCAAAATTCTTTTTTTCTATTTTTTATCTAACTTCTACCTCTACACTAGTTTACCCCTCTTCCAGTCTTATCACTATTACACTCACTTCCTCACTCTGTGCCTCTCCCCCCTTTTCTTTCCTCACAAATCCACCATTTGCTGTCCCACTCTGGCCCCTGCCCTTCTTCACCTGACATTTGTTTAGCATACTGAAATGTACTGGCACCATTGCCAAAAACCTACTATCTACTGATCACCTTCCCAGCCAGCAGGTCCCCCGAGGTATAGTGTGCTCGTCATGTAAGTTTCCGCAATTTATATACTTCTTTTACTGGACTTAATTAATTATTTCATGCTAACATTCATCCTGCTCATATCTAATTACTGGAATCTAACTGAATTAATTCACAGTGCACGGTTTCCATGTTAACTACTATATTCCAGCAGAGCTTATCCGGTAGTGGAATTTTTTTTCTGAATTGAACTGCTTGCTCTTTGCTTTCATGAGATTTACTACATTCCTGCAGGGTTTTTTTTTTACTTCTGGATCTTATTGGAAGTGATTTGTACGCTTTTGTCTTCAACTTATATAACTGCTGCAACTTTTGAAATATCATTGGAATAAGCTTCTCTTAGCTGAGCGCTAGTAAAACAGTCTGTCTTTTCGTCTAGCTTTCATGGTTTATGCAGCACTTGGAAGCACTCTCTAAAGTTACATACAGCGATTTTAAGAGTGTGCCATTGTTGCCCAGCTTTTACACCCCTAGTGCTGTGTAAAACTGGCAGTGAGCACTATTTGTTTTCATCTACTGGATTTAGAGAAGCCACATGCTTTATGCAGCACTTGGAGGCACTCTCTAAGTTACTTATGGCAATTTAAAGAGTGTGCCATTACTGTCTGATTTTAAAACTGCTAGTGGCTCTCTACAACTATTAGTGTGTTATACGTGTTTTAAGTGTGCAATTTATAAAAGCTTGTTTATTTGTTATATCTGTTTTTAACTGTTCAATTTACAGAAGCTACCACCAAGACATAGTGTAAATTGATCTGGCCTAAATGTATTGAAACTGTACTCAATAACGTAACTGATCTCAAGACATGAGTGCTCTCCCTGCTAGCTCAGACTCTGACAGAAGCCATCTCCTGGACATGTTTTTGGTACTCTGCCTTTTTAATAACTATCAGTGGAATCCTGCATTTTTAATAACTGTCAGTGGAATCCTGCCTTTTTAATAACTGTCAGTGGAATCCTGCCTTTTTAATAACTATCAGTGGAATCCTGCATTTTTAATAACCATCAGTGGAATCCTGCATTTTTAATAACCATCAGTGGAATCCTGCCTTTTTAATAACTGTCAGTGGAATCCTGCCTTTTTAATAACTATCAGTGGAATCCTGCCTTTTTAATAACTATCAGTGGAATGCTGCCTTTTTAATAACTATCAGTGGAATCCTGCATTTTTAATAACTGTCAGTGGAATCCTGCATTTTTAATAACTGTCAGTGGAATCCTGCATTTTTAATAACTGTCAGTGGAATCCTGCATTTTTAATAACTATCAGTGGAATGCTGCATTTTTAATAACTGTCAGTGGAATCCTGCATTTTTAATAACTATCAGTGGAATCCTGCATTTTTAATAACTGTCAGTGGAATGCTGCCTTTTTAATAACTGTCAGTGGAATGCTGCCTTTTTAATAACTGTCAGTGGAATGCTGCCTTTTTAATAACTATCAGTGGAATCCTGCATTTTTAATAACTGTCAGTGGAATGCTGCCTGACAATCAGTGGAATCCTGCATTTTTAATAACTGTCAGTGGAATCCTGCATTTTTAATAACTATCAGTGGAATCCTGCATTTTTAATAACTGTCAGTGGAATGCTGCATTTTTAATAACTATCAGTGGAATCCTGCATTTTTAATAACTGTCAGTGGAATGCTGCCTTTTTAATAACTGTCAGTGGAATTTTAATAACTGTCAGTGGAATCCTGCATTTTTAATAACTATCAGTGGAATGCTGCATTTTTAATAACTGTCAGTGGAATCCTGACAATCAGTGGAATGCTGCATTTTTAATAACTGTCAGTGGAATGCTGCATTTTTAATAACTATCAGTGGAATGCTGCATTTTTAATAACTATCAGCGGAATCCTGCATTTTTAATAACTGTCAGTGGAATGCTGCATTTGTCTCGATTCTCAGCTGAATTATTCTCTCTATTCTTTAACTTGTTGCACTCTCCATTCTACCGACACTGCTATCTATAATTCTCCGTGTTCTACAATTCTCGCTCTTTCCACTCTTATTTCTGCTGCTCCTTCCATTTCCTTCCACCCTTTTACCTCGTTTCCTACCTTCAAGGTCCTTTTTATCCTTCCACAACTCTTCACTCTTTACTAATCTAGCCTCCTTTTTTTTCTTTTTTTAAAGCCTCCTAACGGGAATTTTGTGATCCTCTCCTCACCCCCCTCCCCCGAAAACACTGTGCTGAAAACTGTCTTCCTGGCAAACAAAAAAAAAAAAAATCGGTCAACTTCTTGGCTGTACACACGTCTCCCAAACACTCAACCCTAACACAGAGTTACTAAGTTTTCTTTGTCAAAAAAATAAATTCAATGAAATAAAAGGAATTAAAATAGTAATATAATTTTAACCAGGCACTGGCGTGCACACTAACCTCGGTTGCCCCCCCCCCCCCCAATCTCTATCAATGTGTCTAACTTTCAACTCTTGTGCTAGCTTCCTTCTCTTGATACTGCACTAATCTTATTCTAGCTAAGTGGTCTGAAGCTATAGATACCCCCCCCCCCCCACACACACAGTTTCTCACTACAATCTTCACTATTAGGGTTTTCTAACTTTCTGCTGTTAACTCCCCTCAGGATAATCCCCCCTTTCAACTGCTCCACTCACCCTTGTGATAGCTTCCTTCTCTTGATACTGCACTAATCTTATTCTAGCTAAGTGGTCTGAAGCTATAGATACCCCACCCCCCCACACACACACAGTTTCTCACTACAATCTTCACTATTAGGGTTTTCTAACTTTCTGCTGTTAACTCCCCTCAGGATAATCCCCCCTTTCAACTGCTCCACTCACCCTTTAACCTACTCTTTTATGTCTCACTGATAATTTCTCTAACTTAGCGATCCGCCAATCTCTGCTCTGTCTCACTCCACTCCCCTACCCTACCCTACCCAAAATTCTTACCAACTCCCACTTTCCTTAAATTTATACTCCCCTAGCCACACCTCCTTCAACAACTAACCAATAAAGTTTGCCTACTTCCTTCCACTTAACACCTTCCTCACCATTCAGCTCCCTCCATTTCACACATACTACTACTATCCCTTAATATACTACTACTAGCACTTCGAATACAATTTCCATCAATCAATTCACCAAACCCATTTCTGCAACTAGCTCCCTACACACCCAATCTGACAGCTACTCAGAAATTAATCCCAGCCTCTTTCATATAATCCCACCACTCTGCTGTAAAATATACAACCTCCCCACAAACTAATCACAACTCAAGCTATACCTACCCCTTTTTATTGTACTTTATGAGCTCCAAACTAACCACCTTTACTCATCGACTTTCATTTATTTTCTTGCCATTAGTCCAATGTGGCGACATCCATCCCAACCCCAGGTCCCTCTACCACCAATCCTGCTATTGTGACAAACCCCACTAAATGCTTAAAATCACTTTGTATAACTAGCATAAACCTTTAAAGTATATGCAATAAAACCTCCTACCTGCATTCCTGGTTAACTCATAATAAAATAGACATCCTAGCTATTATCGAAACATGGCTAAAGCCTAATTTAAAAGATGCAGAATTTCTCTCCCCAAACTACATCGTAATAAGGGTTGACAGAACCAACAAGAAAGGAGCTGGTGTTGCCATCCTATTCCCTAATACTCTTAACATACTTCCATTTACTGGTCACATCCCACAATTCCTAAACATGGAAATCTTGGTCTCCTTCCTAAAAACTAACAACTCCAAAAATCTCTGTGTCCTAGTCCTATAAGGTAATAGCATATCTATTCTACGAGAAATAACATCCTAGATGTCCCTCACCATAAAAAATGAAATCATAATCCTAGGCGAAATGAATATTACATGGTCTAATATTTCCTTAAAAACTCCATCTACCAATATTAACTTGTTTCACTATACCAAAGTAATCTCCACTCCCACTAATCTATAATAATAGAACCAATGAAGGAACCATCTAAGACTGGTTCCTAGTCTCAGACCCAACTAAAACCTCATCAGGCGGTACTCTCCCCAACTCCATAAGTGATCACCTTCCTGTTGCTGCTACTCGAGCCTACCCCACACACAAAAAGAACACCACTTTCAACATGTCAGGAACCTACCAAAATTCACTCCTGCACATTCAACAATATCCTAAAATGCAAAAGTTGGAATTACTTAAAAATTCCCTCCCTAGACGATGCCCTGCACTGCTTTAACACTGCCTTTCTACAAATTCTAGACAGACTCGCACCCACCCTAACACCTCCTCCAAATTCAGAAACCTAAACTACCCACTGGTCAACTACTACATCATCTTCTTTTGGCTGTTCCCGTTAGGGGTCACCACAGCGGATCACCTGTTTCCATTTCTTCCTGTCCTCTGCATCTTGCTCTGTCACACCAACCACCTGCATTGTCCTTATCACATTCATAAACCTTATCTTAGGCCTTCCTCTTTTCCTGTTATCTGGTAGCTTCATCCTTAGCATCTTTTTCCCAATATACTCAGCATCCCTCCTCAGCACATGTCCAAACCAACGTAATCTTACCTCTCTGGCTTTGTCTCCAAACCTTCCAACATGGGCTGACCCTCTAATATACTTATTCCTAATCCTGTCCACCCTTGTCACACCCAGTGCAAATCTTAACATCTTTAACTCTGCCACATCCAGCTCAAACTCCTGCCTTTTTGTCAGTGCCACTGTCTCCAACCCATATAACATAGCTGGTCTCACTACCCTCTTGTAGACCTTCCCTTTCACTCTTACAGGTACTCGTCTGTCACAAATCACTCCTGACACTCTTCTCCACCCACTGCATCCTGCCTGTACTCTCTTCTTCACCTCTCTTCCACACTCACCGTTACTCTGAACTACTGACCCCAAGTATTTAAACTCATCCACCTTTGCCACCTCTACTCCTTGCATCCTCACCATTTCTCTATCCTCCCTCTCATTCACACACATATATTCTGTCTTAGTCCTGCTGACCTTCATTTCTCTTCTCTCTAGAGCATATCTCCATCTCTCCAGGGTCTCCTCCACCTGTTCCCTACTCTCACTACAGATCACAATGTCATCTGCAAACATTGTAGTCCACGGGGACTCCTGTTTGGTCTCGTCTGTCAACCTGTCCATCACCATTGCAAATAAGAAAGGGCTCAGAGCTGATCCTTGATGTAACCCCACCTCCACCTTTAACGCATCTGTCACTCCCACCGCAGACCTCACCGCTGTCACACTACCCTCGTACATATCCTGTACCACTCTTCCATACTTCTCTGACACTCCTGACGTCCTCATACAATACCACAACTGCTCTCTAGGCACCCTGCCATATGCTTTCTCTAAGTCTACAGAAACACAATGCAACTCCTTCTGACATTCTCTGTACTTCTCCATCAACACTCTCAGAGCAAACATCGCATCTGTAGTGCTCTTTCCCAGCATGAAACCATACTGCTGATCACTAATCATCACGTCCCTTCTTAAGCTAACTTCCACTACTCTTTCCCATAATTTCATGTTGTGACTGAGCAATTTAATCCCTCTGTAGTTACTACAGCTCTGCACATCACCCTTATTCTTAAAAATCGGTACCAAAACACTTTTTCTCCATTCCTCAGGCATCCTCTCACTTTCCAAGATTTCATTAAGCAATCTGGTTAAAAACTCCACTGCCATTTCTCCTAAACACCTCCATGCTTCCACAGGTATGTCATCTGGGCCAACAGCCTTTCCATTCTTCATTCTCTTCATAGCTATCCTTACTTCCTCCTTGCTAATCCACTGTACTTCATGATTCACTATCCCTACATCATCCAACCTTCTCTCCCTCTCATTCTCTTCATTCATCAACCCCTCAAAGTACTCTTTTCATCTCCTCAACACACTCTCCTCACTTGCGAGTATGTTTCCCTCATTATCCTTTATCACATTTACCTGCTGCACATCTTTCCTAGCTCGGTCCCTCTGTCTAGCCAATCGGTACAGGTCCTTTTCTCCCTCCTTAATGTCTAACCTTTCATACAACTCTTCATATGCCTTATTCTTAGCCTTCGCCACCTCTCTCTTTGCCATGCACCTCATCTCCTTATAGTCCTGTCTGCTTTCTTCATCTCTCTGACAATTCCACTTCTTCTTTGCCAACCTCTTTCTCTGTATAGTCTCCTGTACTTCCTCATTCCACCACCATGTCTCCTTGTTGTCCTTCCTCTGTCCAGATATCATACCAAGCACCTTTCTAGCTGTCTCCCTTATTAGCTCTGCTGTAGTTACCCAGCTATTTGGTAACTCTTCACTGCCACACAGTGCCTGTCTTAACTCATCCCTGAACTACACCTCACAATTACCCTTTTTCAATTTCCACAATTTGAGCCTTGGTGCTGCCATCACACTCCTCCTCTTGATCACCAACGTCATCCTACAAACCACCATCCTATGCTGCCTAACTACACTTTCCCCAGTCACCACTTTACAGTCTCCAATCTCCTTCAAACTGGCCCTCCTACATAAGATATAATCCACCTGTGTGCATCTTCCTCCACTCTTGTATGTCACCCTATGCTCCTCCCTCTTGTTAAAATACGTATTCAACACAGCCATGTCCATCCTTTTCGCAAAACTACTACACTCCTGGGTAATAGCTAAAACCTGGAATAGCCTTCCCCCAAGCCATTCACACAATGCAACTGCCTTCTTCAAAACCACCCTACTCACACACCTTTACTCCAAATGGATCTCTAACTGCACTAAGCCTCCTCTGGCCATTACCTAGCTCTTAGTGCCTTCCTACCACTTCCCATTTTTCTCCTTGTACTCTCATATTTCTACGACTTCTAATGACATCTGTCCTGAGCTCCATCTCTATGAGTCCTACCCTTCCTACCTCTTCTGTAATCATTCACAATGTCTTACATGTTCCTTCTTATATTCGGCCACTCATTTCCTCTCATATACTATAACTGCTGCAACATCAACACTACAGCCTCTTAATGTTCTCCCGAGCTCTAAATCTCAATCATTATCATCATACTATGTCAGCTATAGTTGTACTACATTGTAATTAGTTTATGTTTGTATCAAGTGTTTGTATATATTCAAAATGTACTACTGTTTTAAGATTTTCTTCCTCCATTTACAGGTTCATAGGTAGGTAATAGGCTACTGGCCCTAGGGCTATATAAGCGTAGCCAAAAAGGTACCCTGGCTTTCGCCACACCAGAAAATTATTTTCCTGTGCCCCTGTCGAGCAGAGCCACTGAAGTGATCCCTGGGTGAATTTCCTACTTCCCATCCAATCATCAAGATTTTTCTTGAAGAGTGCTAATGAAGAGCTTTGTTTGATTTAGATAGGTAGTTTGTTCCAGAGTATGGAAAGTCAGTCTTTGGGACAGGAATCTATTCCTCCAGCATGTTCCGTTTATTGTGGTGACAAGGTTTAGGTCCCTAGAGCATGTAGCTCAGAGGGAATGGGATTTCTTTAAGTGGAGCATGTCCAACAGCTCTGGGTTTGACACAGCTTTGTATGTTAGGCAGAGATCGCCTCTGAGTAGGCGATATGCGACGGAGTAAAGCTGGAGTTTTTTGAGACGTTTGAGACGGCCTGTGTAGGGCATCTGTTTGAGGTCAGTATTCCTCTTCGTGAGATATTTCTGCAGCCTTTCCAGTTGTTGTAGATGTCTTGTGAAGTACATACCAAAAGGGGCACTGTGTTCTAATAAGTGACGAGCAGAGGGGAACAATGACCTTTTTCCTGGATGAGAAACCTTTTGTGATGAGGCGTGCCACGTAGAAGGATTTCCTGACTACTGTGGCAATGTGACTATCAAAGGAGAGACTACTGTCCACCAATGTCCCAAGGTCTCTTATGACACATTCGGTGTTAAGTAGACTATCGTCTATGTGGTAGTTCATGGGTACAGAGTTCTTACCAAAAGGGATGAAAATGCACTTTTTGGCATTGAGCTTGAGCCCATATCTTTGACACCAGGCAAAATGTGTGCCTTGCAATGAACTATATATCCTATTTGTGCTTCGTGTGGAGTTTTTCTCCCTGGGCCTCCACTGAAAATTGGCTCTGCTTGTCCCACTGGACTTGCCCAGTAAACAATGACAATAAATAAATAAATAGCTATGGTAGGAACATAAATTTTAAATCTGATGTCCTTTTCATTCTTCCTCAACGAATGGGACAGAGTCCCTAGCTACATGAATCTCGGGTGGCCCTCATGGAAGGGCATTACAGAGAACCACTGAACCAAAGGCAGCTCTGCTTCTGGAGATTAGGTCCAATTTGTAATGAGTATCACAGGTGTGAGCACTGGAAAATGTGGCTGCTGCGCAAATATCATCAACAGAAATTCTTGGCCAAAAAGCAGATGAGGTGGCCATGGAACTAGCTAAGTGGGCTTTAGGCAGTTTTGGAAGAGAAATGCTTGTTGGGAATACATCCAAAAAATGCAATTATCCAATGTAACTTTAGATACTGGATAACTTAGCCACTCTGTGGAGAAGGATAAAAACATCTGGTCTGACTTTCTGATTTCCTTAGTTCTGTACAGATAAAAATGTAACTATCTGTGCACATCCAGGAGATGTAGTATGTATTGTCCTTTGTTTGAAACATTTGGAAAGACAGACAAATGAATTGGTTAATGTTCCATTTCGAAGCCACTTTAGTTAAAAAGGAAGGGTTTTGTCCATAAAGTTGCCACGTCTTTAAGGAAAATAACATACGGAATTATTTTTGATGAAAAAGCCTGGAGTTCAGAAATTCTTTTTGAAGAAATAGCTACAAAGAAGGCTGTTTTCCAAGATAGCTACTTTAAATCATTTTTTCCTTAGGGTTCAAAGTGTTTCTGAGTCGGACCTTGCAGTACCACAATCAAATCACAGGGAAGTGAAAGATCTTTTACTGGGGGTCTAAGGAAAAAGGTGCCTTTCAAGAAAGGTTTGCATAACTTGGAAGAATCCAAACAATATTTTTTTATCTCCTGCATGAAAATTTGATATGGCGGCCAACTGTAGTTTAATTACAGAAAAAACTATATCCTCCTTTGAAATGAAAAGAGCAGTCAGAAAATCAAGAAAGCACCGTTGTGAACACTTACCATAAATGTAGATGTGCGAGTGTATTCACTGTTGCAGTATACATAAAGCACCGTTGTGTGCACTTACCATAAATGTAGATGTGCGAGTGTATTCACTGTCGCAGTATACACAAGGTACTGTTGTGTACACTTACCATAAATGTAGATGTGCGAGTGTATTCACTGACGCAGTATACATAAAGTACCGTTGTGTACACTTACCATAAATGTAGATGTGCGAGTGTATTCACTGTTGCAGTATACATAAAGTACAGTTGTGTGCACTTACCATAAATGTAGATGTGCAAGTGCATTCACTGTTGCAGTCATTACACTTGGATTATCTGCCTGCAGGTAGCCCTCAGTCGACCTGAATACCAGAGTCTTGGGATTTCTGCGTCGGATGCTGTCGTCTCTTCCATGACATCAGGTCATCAGTGGTATAAAACATGCAGCCGACGCCATTACATCGTTTTTTCTTGCCCCAGATGTCAAGTGCCCCACAAATGGGGAGCCAAGTAATTAAAAACCCAAAAAGATACATCTCTCCAAACTAAAGCAAATACACCAAAAAGGCTTTTAAGCATAGTAAAGGAAAGTATAAGTATAGAAAAAGAATAAACGGGGTTGGAGGGAGGGTAACCAGGACTGCAACAGTGAATACACTCGAACATCTACATTTATGGTAAGTGTACCCAACTGTACTATGTTCTTCGTGTTTCACTGTTGCAGTCATCACACTTGGGTTGATTCCCAAAGCTGAGGAAGGGTGGAGGCAGTCAAGAAGTGTTAAGGCTGGCTAGCAGGCCTTGTAAGACTGCTGTAGCAAATCTAGCTCTGGATTTAGAAAACATAGATAAGTGGTAATGCTTGGTGAAGGTGCGCACAGAACTCCAGGATGCAGCTTCCAGGATGTCCCTGGTAGGGACTCCCCTGAGAAATGCTGCAGAGGATGAAGTAGCTAAATGTCTGGTAGATCTTTTTTTTATTAGTCATTTTTTAGTTTGTTAGTTTCTTAATTAATAAAGTTTTGATTAGCTGGTTAGCCTATAGAAAGTGTTAATAAACTGGTCTTGGATAGTAATTTGTTTCTAGTTTCAGTGTTAGGTAGCACAGTCTCTGGTTACACTATGGTGCTAAGGGGGAAGGGGGGCTTGGCTAAAGGAATGATTATGTTTTTATTGCTCTTAACAGTACCACCCTCTGTAACCACTCCCTCGCTCCAAACCACCTGATTATATATAAACAATGTTTTTGATGCTTTTCATTTCACTCCACTATAGATCCATAGATCCATAGGTTAGTACTAGGCTAACTTGCCCATGTGGGCCATTTTAAGTCTAGCCAATTACCTTGTGTGAGAATTGAACTCTGCATGTTGTGTTTGTAAGGTAAACACCTTAACCATTATGCCAGCCCTTCTCCCTATAAAATAAATTCCTACTGTCAGTCTCAAACCCAGGACCCTGGTAACACTAGTCTGTATGACCTACCCCTAAGCCATGACTCTCATTGGATCGCTTGTTTGTGTGTTTTAATAAAGGATATTCCAGTTTTAACTCAGCTGTGGACTACCTACTATTTTCTATTTTATTACTTTGTAGCACGTATTTTACAGTTCATTTTTTATTAAATGACCTAAGTGCTTAACATAATTTAGGAAGTGAACATCGCACCCTCCACACTGCAAAGTTTCTGCTTGGTTTGTTTTGGACCCAGTATAGGTTGCATACAGCCTTGTAAAGTGTGCCAGATAGTTACGGGACATCAGAAAGGTTGCTTAGGCAAAAACTCACTTTCCACTTCTGTCCAGCGCACTAGACTCTGTTTGGCAGGTGGACAGAAGAGCGCTGCTTGGCTAGCATTTTCTTAGTGGTTACTGCCACCATCACTACATCTACAGGGATTCCTTTGCTCTAGTCGGGTTTATCTTTCGGGGGGGCTAAGAATTTGTCAGGTTCAATGGGATCCACCTGCTTCAATGCCCAGCAAGAGACTAAGTAAATAAGCTCATCTACCAGGGTAGGTCACCCGAGACGTAGATGGGTTGGAGCCAAAAGCCTCCAGAAATACTGACTCCTCTGTAGAAGGATTAACAGAAGACCGACCACCTTTTTGCTTAAGGATCTCTAATATGTCTCTAAAGGAGATGTAAGGTGGTGATATGTGGGACCCATCTTCCTCAAAATCAGTATCTTCACTGAGTGATTCCAGCAAGTAATCTAAGTGCCACCTCTTGCACATTCTCTTTTGATGCACCTCCACGAGGGGATGTTCAGGGGAGGTGTCAGAAGAGAGAGAGGGAGCTCCTCAATGGGAACAGACTGGAAGCTAGATGGAACAGATCCGATGGACTCAGAGCTTGGAACCAAGGACGGAATCTGGGGAGGATCCAAAAGGAGACAGACTGGACCTCGAGAATGAGAAAAAAGCCTTTTCCACAACCTCACAGGCAGACGGACCCGGAGAAGCTGTGGCCACCTGCACCAGAGCAGAGTGTTCCAAATAAGGGCAGATCAGGACTTTGACCTGATCCATGCCAAGAGGAGGGAATCGGACCTGCACTGTCCAGTGCAAAGGCTCTAAGGGGAAGGGATGGATCCGACAATATCCAAGTAGACCCCAGTCCCAAGGATCTGATGCCGAAGTTTCAGATCCTGGACCCGTTCTGATCAGAAGGCAAGGGGCAGAGCTGGTCAGGGATACTGTCAAAGTAGTAATTCTCTTTAGATCCAACTCCAGAACTCTCAGAACTAATGGATTCCTGGGGCTCCAAAACAGAAAGATTAATCACAGAAGGAGATAAAACTGTGTGAGTAGTGGCAGGGAGGCTCATGGATCCAATAGGGGACAGAGCAGAGATAACCTCATCTGGATCTGAGCTCTGAGAAACTTTCACATCATTCTATCCACATGCTTTGGAGAGACTTCTGGAGGACTTGGTGGATGATATGGTAGAGTGGGGCCTAGAGTGCTTTTTGGGAACTTGCATAAAAGGGAAATGGAGCCTTGGGGAAACCTGGGAGAACGAGCTCTAGGAGTGTACACTGTACTAGGCTTCTGATACGATGGCTCAGGATCGATAATCTGAGTTACAGGGCTTGCCAATATGATAACCGGATCCAATGGTTTAGTATCTGAAGATTATGAATCCAGAATGCAAATTTTCGGGTAAGAGCACGTCAGATCCTATAGTTTTGCAACTTTAGGAGGCAGTTCCAAAGAAGACCTGGGAGACTTTAGCGGTGAACGCCTCCTATGCTCCAAGGGAGTTTTAGTGGTCTTTACTGGGGGTTTGAGCCCCTGAAGAAGTAGTAGCTGAAGGAAGAAGTAAACCCTTAAGGATAAGTTTACTGCGTCTGTCAGCTAAAGCTCTTGTACTGAGCAGTTTGTGTTTAAATGAATTTGTTCGTAGACAACATACGCACTCCTTGTGGGAATTAGTGTTAGGGATGCTGTGCCCACCCAAACTGAATTTTTTAAAGCCTGTTGGCTTGTTTGCCATGACAGTACAAGGAAAAATAAGAAAATCAGAAATATAACAAGATTTTTCCTTTTTTCCACAGAAATAATTACCAACAATATTTTTAAAGAAAGAAATTACCAACAGTAAGTAAGAATTACCCTGTTAAAAGAGTAGGAGGGACAAAAAAGTGCAATAAGAGAAAATACCAATGATGGTAAAATTAAGAAATTACTATAAGAAAACAGTATAGAAACTCCTGATGCAGAAAAAAATGAAGACAAAGAGGGAGGTTTATAGCAAAGAGTAGAATAAAACCTATGGGAGATTTAAACTTACGAAAAACTTGGGGGGAAAAAACTCTATGTCTGAGCAAGATGGCGGCGAACGACATCTGAAGTTTTAAGTATGGAATAGGGCATTATGGGTAGAAGGACGAGCTCGAGAGTTGGATCTAAAGCCTGAAGTATGCAGCCAAGTTGTAATGCATTCATCAAAAAAATGAAAAGGACAATATCAGATACAACAGTTAAAACATCCAAAAGGCATTGAGACCTTCGGTAGTTAAAAAATAAAATAAATCAAAATCCTTGGCAGTCCAACCATATAAACCATACAGCATTATTGTGCCTTAAAGTATCTTAGAAAATGGGCTAAATGTACATAGTCCCCCTACTGGAGAACAAACGTTCACCAACTGCGTTAATGTACAGATATCGCCAGGTTAAAAATGTCCCCACTTCACAGCACAAATGTACATAGTCCCCCTACTGGAGAACAAACGTTCACCAACAGCGTTAATGTACAGATATCACCAGGTTAAAAATGTTCCCCACTTCACAGCACTAATGTACATAGTCCCCCTACTGGAGAACAAACGTTCACCAACAGTGTTAATGTACAGATATAGCCAGGTTAAAAATGTTCCCCACTTCACAGCACTACATTAAGCTGCAGTGAAGCAGGGACTGAAAATAAGAAAATGGACACCTTTTATCATGGCTTTGTTATTCAGTGAGAGTAAAGTAAAAAATAAAGAGAAAAAAGTGTGTATTGGTGTGTGTGAGAGAGAGAGAGAGAGAGAGAGAGAGAGAAAACCAATGAGCAAGTGAGAGACGGCAAAACAGAGACAGCCAGAGCTAATGAGACTCAGCGAACAAACCTTTCAGCTTCCGTGATAAAGTACTCTGGATAAAGCCAACAAAAGTAGGGAAAAAAACTTAAAATCAGGCACAATTTTTTCAATATAGCCCCAAATTAATAAACACATCAAGAGCTTTTTTTTATCAACATGTTATTTACTGAACAATAATCTGTATGAAACTAATGTTTAGCTTTACTGAATGATAATCTTCAGTGATTTTTATATAAAACAATATTGCAAAATAATATTTAAAAGGTTGTATTTATTAAAAATGTTCTTTAAAAAAATCTAAGCTTAACAGTCAAAGTGTAAAATATTCTCACAATCTATTAGCCCTTGTTGCTAATAAACAGCGAATGGAAATGGTTTCATTTACTCCTGCGAAATGACATTCAGTTTGATTTGCCATTTCATTTTCCTGGATTCCAGTAATAACTTAACATCTCCTACCCTTGGGGTGTCTTTTACTCTTTCTTAGACTCCAAAAAGGAATGCTTTATGTGAGGGATAACTTTTAACATGTTTATTACGTGCACTATTTTCATTGCACTTACTTATACTATGTACATGTTCATATATTCTTTTTCTACAACTGTGTTCAGTTTTCACAACATAAAAATATTCTGTGATTTACCAGAAAATCAAACATTTTCGAGGGACAGAGCACAATTACAGGCAGCTGACAAGCATGGGGGGGGGGGGGGGGGTTGCAATGCCTCACACTGTATTTTCTTTTCATTCTTTTGATTACAATGAGCCATCTGAAGTCAATCAAGAAGGTAGCTGTAACTGCCAGTCTGTGTGCGCCTGCATGTGCACTTGTGTGTGTGTGTGGACATTGCATACCTGCACAACTTATATTTTGGATGCAAATATATGCAAGTATGAAACAATAATCAGGATAACTGTTCTGCATAAAAAATATAAAAAAGAATATCATAATAAAAAATTCAAAGCAATTTTAACAGAAAGCCCATTATACAAGTACAATAATGCCTTCCATGATGGGCATTATCAGGGGAAATAATGCCCTCTGCCTGCAGCATCAGGCCTCACACTACCCCTAGGTGGGTGTTATTTCCCTGACAATGCTCTTCTATTGACATTACTGCTTGCTTACAGTTGACATGTAAGTAGTCTAACAAAAGTCAGACAGCTACTGGCCCCAGTCTGCCTACCTGCTGCTGTCACATCTTCAACAGAACACACAACTGAATAAGATAAGCACAAAGAAATAACATTCCATCTGTGCTGTCTATCTTCATCCATTCTTCACTTTTGGGTACAGTTCTGATCCTTGGAACAGAGTCAGATGTAACATAGCATGCGCCAGGCAAAAATCTCTCGAGCCCCTGTTCTACCCACAATGCCCTTCACTACATTACCTCAGATCAAGTTTGCAGGCTCTCAGAAAGATTTCCTAACGGAAGTCAGAAGTCATGTCCAAGGTGTATCCTAGCAGGGAAACCCAAGACAGCATATGGCTCCACCAGGAGTCCAAAGGAGGGGGAAGGTGAGGTGGGACAGAAGAATAGATGAAGACAGACAACACAGAGGGAAAGTCATGGTAAGACATAACTTCTTTATCTGATGTTGTCAATCTTCATTCTTGACTCTTGGAACAGAGTCCCCAGCTACCACAGATCTTGGGTGGCCCTATGGAAGAACATTCCTGAGAAAGTACAGTTGTGTACACTTACCATACATGTAGATGTCCGGGTGTATTCACTGTTGCAGTCGTCACACTTGGGTTATCCTGCCAGGGGTAGCCCTCAGTCGGCCTGAATACCAGAGGCTTAGTATTTCTGTGTCAATTGTTGTCGCTTCAAGACTGACATCAGGACGTCAGACATATAAAAATAAGCAGCCAACACCATTACATTAGTTTTTCTTGCCCCAAATGTCAGGAGCCCTCAAAAAGGGAGCTAGGTTATGGTGGAAAAACACCACCAGTAAAAAGTAAATACCAATAGCCCAGTAAGGCGTGAGGAAGAGAGAGAGGGAGAGAGAGAGTGTCAAGGGGGCGGGAAACCAGGACTGCAACAGTGAATATACTCAAACATCTACATTTATTGTAAGTGTACACAACTGTACTATGTTCTTCATGTTTCACTGTTGCAGTCATCACACTTGGGTTGATTCCCAAAGCCAAAGAATGGCTGGAGGCAGTCAAGAAAAGTTGGGGCTGGCTAGTATGCCCTGCAGGACTGCTGTTGCAAAGCCCGCCATGGATTTGGAAAAGATAGGCAGGTGGTAATGTTTAGTGAAGGTATGAACAGAACTCCAAGTAGCAGCTTCCAGAATGTCCCTGGTAGGGACCCCTCTGAGAAAGGCTGTAGAGGTTGAAGTTGCCCTAGTGGAATGCGTTCTGACTCCCTGAAGGGGTGGTTTCCCATGATTTTTGTAACAGAAATGGATACAAAGTGCTATCCATTTGGAGATGGTTTATTTTGATATGGCCTTGCCCTCTGCCCCTGGTGCAAAGCTGACTAATAACTGGTCAGATTTCCTAAAGGGCTTAGACCTAGCAAGGTAGAATCTGGGCTGTCTGTGCACGGCTAAGGAGTGCAGGATTCTTTCCCCCTTAATTTGAGGATTAGGGAAAAAAGGTGAGCAAATGGACAGATTGGTTGAGAGCCACACTGGACACCATTTTAGGCATGAAAGTTGGGTTGGTCCTGAGGGAGACCCTGTCAACATGAAAAATAATGAAGTGTTCTACACCCATAAGTGCTTGTAGCTCAGACACTCTTCTAGCTGAAGTGATGGCCAGAATGTTTTCCAAGAGAAAAATTTTAACTCTGCTGATGCTGCAGGCTTAAAGGGGGGTAGTGTGAGCTTTTCCAACACAAACTTAAGGTCCCAAGCAGGGGTGGGGAGTCTTCTTGGTGGTCTTAAGTTGTTAGCCCCTTGCAGGAATTGCTTGATGAGAGGGTGAGAGAACAGAGGTGGCTCCATGCTGAAATGAGCAGAGATGGCAGAGGCATGGTTCTTAATGGAAGAGAAGGACAGGCCTCTGTGGAGTAGGTCTGCTATGTAATCCAGGATAAGAGGTAAGGAGGGCTGTGCTGTACCCGCTCCTTTAGTGTGAATCCAGTAACAATACCTTTTCCACTTGTCAACATAGGATTTCCTTGTACTGGGTCATCTGGCTTCAAGTATGACATCCAGTACTTGCTTGCTTAGGCTGGCTCCTGGAGAATTCAAGGAATGAGCCAGGCTGCAAGGTTCAGGGTTTGCAATTGTGGATGCAAGAACTGTCCCTCCTGCTGAGTCAGGAGAGTTGGGATCTGGGGTAGGTGCCATAGGGGCACTGGTAACAGACTGCGCAGTAGTGGGTAGCAATGTTGGCGTGGCCAGGCTCGGGCAATCAGGATTGCTCTTGGTCTTTCCTCCTTTATCTTGAATAATACTCTCATAAGTACAGGCAGAGGAGGAAATGCATAGATTAAAGGTTTGCCCACCACTGGAAGGATAGGGCATCCACTTTCCAGGCCTCGGTGTGAGGTACCCTGGTGCAGAATTTGCTGAGCTGGTGGTTGTAGGGGGAGGCAAATAGGTCCACCTCCGGGGTACTCCATTTCTGGGTCACAAGAATGAAGGTGGGTCTAGGAGATTACTGCTTAAGTTGTCTGCCAGAGAGTTTTGGTTGCCTGGCAGGAACTGAGCTTGCAGGTGAATATGCATGGCTGAGGCTGTGTTCCACAGGGTCATGGCTAGCCTGCATAGTGGGTAAGACTGGGTTCCCCCCTGCTTGTTGATGTACCACATCACTGTGGTGTTGTCGGTTTGGATTAGTAGGGGCCCCAGTGAGGGTAGGGATCTGAAAGCTGTCAAAGCATGCTGAACAGCTAGTATCTCTTTTAGTTGATGTGCAAATGAATTTGATTTGGGCTCCAGTGTCCCTGAATACACCTGCCATCCAGATTCCTATCTGCCCCGAAAGCGCCGGACATCTCAGAATCTTTCTCAGAACCAAGCTTGCTTCCATTGTTTTACAGATGGTAGTGGCAAGTCTAAATTTAGAACTATAGTCAGTAACCCCAGAGTTTTACAGTTCAATTTTAATTTTAAATTTAATTTTAATTTTAAATTTAATTTAAATTTTTTATTTTTTTATTATTATTATTTTTTATTTTTTGGTTACATTTACATTTAAATTTAAGTTTTAGTACAGTTTTTTTCAAACATAGGTATAATCGTGACAAAGCAAAAGGCTCCAATGCATTGCTAGAGGTTAGGAATGGCACATATGAACAAGTAGCTGGTTAATAAAAAGGAAAGTACAGTTTTGTACCTACCATAAATGTAGATGTTCGAGGATCCACATTGCTGCAGTCCTAACAATTGGGGGTAGTCAGCTGTCAGTCGCGGCGAATACCAAAGTATAAGGCTGGCGTCGGGTCAGGGCGCGTAGACTGGCGGCGTCAGGGTACTAATGCGCATGACCGACGCCATATCCTCAGTCTTTTCTTGCCCCAGATGTCAGAAGACCCTAAAAAGACAAGGCCCAATATACCTGCACCAAAAATATGTACAAACCATACAAAATATCAGCATATAACCTCACCTACACAACCACCCCTAAACACAGAGGGAATTGGACTGCAGCAATGTGGATCCTCGAACATCTACATTTATGGTAGGTACAAAACTGTACTATGTTCTTAGTTCCACATTGCTGCAGTCCTAATAATGGGTAGAATCCCAAAGCAGAGGTAAGGGAGGCTGGTAAATCATAAAGTAGCAGGAGCTGACAACATGCCTTGCAAAATAGCTGTGGCAAAACCAGCCCTAGACTTAGAATAGAGAGGAAGGTGATAATGCTTAGAGAAAGTATGCACTGAACTCCAAGTAGCTGCCTCCAAAATATCCTTAGTTGCCACCCCCCTTAGAAATGCTGTTGAAGTGGCAGTAGCCCTAGTGGAATGAGGCCTAATCCCAGCTGGAATCTCCTTGCCATGATGGGAATAACAAAATGCAATGCAAAACCCAATCCACCTAGAAATAGTTTGTTTTGACACAGGCTTGCCCTGCGAGCTCAAAGCAAAAGAAACATACAACTGCTGAGACTGCCTAAAATCCTTAGTCCTGCTCAAATAATAACACAATTGCCTGTGCACATCTAAAGTGTGCAAAATCTTTTCCCCTTTATTTTGGGGGTCTGCATAAAAAGTAGGCAAATGAATAGTTTGGTTTAAAGCCACACTAGAAACCACCTTAGGCATAAAAGAAGGATTGAAATGATAGTACGTAACCCTATCCTTATGGAAAATCAAAAAGGCTCAACTGCCATAAGGGCCTGCAATTCAGACCTTCTTGCAGAAGTAATAGCCAACAGAAAAGCAGTCTTCCATGACAAGTATTTCAATTCAGCAGTAGCTGCAGGCTCAAAGGTTGTAGAGTAAGTTTTCCAACACAAAATTGAGATCCCAAGCAGGAGTAGGAGCTCTACATGGGGGTCTTATATTCTTTGCCCCTCTAAGAAACTGCTTGAACAAAGGATGAAAACAATGGTGGGTCACAATCATAATGAGCTGAAATTGCTGCAGCATGAATCTTAATGGAAGAGAAGGACAAACCTTTGTCCAATAACTCAGTAAGATATTGAAGAGCCACACTCAGATTAGGCTCAGAAATCTCCAAATTCTTTGCCGTACACCAAAACAAAATCTCTTCCATTTTTCTTACACTTTCCTTGTACTAGGTCTTCTAGCTTCCATAATCACATTTAAAACTTGTTGAGGAAGTTGAGACCTGCTGTGTTTCAACACAGAATATGCCAGACTGTCAGATGAAGAGAGTGAAGCTTGACATTGAGCAGATGACCGTCCTTCTGAGATAACAGATGTGGAATCAAAGGTAAGGGCCATGGAGGCTTCCTTACCAGACTCCTTAGTAGTGGGTACCAGTGTTGCCGAGGCCAATCTGGAGCTATTAAAATCATCCTTGGCTTGTCTTGTCTGACCTTTAAGAGCACCTTTGGAAGAAGAGGCAGAGGTGGAAAGGCATACACATGAAGATTTTTCCAACTGAAAGACAGAGCATCCACTTTCCAAGCTGTGTGATGAAACCCCTTTGTGCAAAACTTTCGCAGCTGGTGGTTTAGTGGAGAAGCGAACAGATCTATGTCTGGAGTTCCCCATGACACTGTCAATTTCTGAAATACATGAAGATCCAGTTTCCACCGTGGGGATCCATGATTTGTCTGCTTAACACATCTGCTAAGGAGTTCTGTGCTCGGCAGAAACCTTGCCTGAAGAGTTAGTTGCAAGCTGGCGCTGTCTCCCATAAAATCATTGCTTGCCTGCATAGAGGATAAGAATGTGTTCCCCCTTGTTTGTTGATGTACCACATGACAGTTGTGTTGTCTGTTAGAATCAACACCTGCCCTGGAAGAAGTAACTCCTTGAAAGCCATTAATGCAAACTGGACTGCTAAAATCTCCTTCATGTTGATATGTAGATGCTGTAGTCTGGCAGGCCACTTGTCTTGTATCCACTTTCCATTTAGATGAGCTCCCCAAGCAATGTCCGAGGCATCTGTCGTTAAAATCTGACTGGTCACAGAGAGTCCCTTGTTTAGGTGACATTCCTGAGCCCACCACAAAAATTCTTTTTGAAGGCAAGGTATTATTTGAATGACAGTGTCCAAATCCTGGCAGTGCTGTGTCCATACATTTTTGAGATACCATTGTAGCTTCCTCATATGCTGTTTGGCATTGGGAAGCACCAGAATACAAGATGCCATGAACCCTCCTTGCAGTCAGCACGGACTGATGAGATAGTTGATGGAAGTAAAGTGATAGACTCTTTTGTTTGTCCGGGGTTAAAAAGGCCATCTGGGCTGCTGTATTCAGTCTCACACCCAGAAAGCACATGTCTTGAGAGGGTACTAGACTGGACTTTATTTCGTTCACAGAATACCCTAGGCATCTTAGCACTGCTATAACATATTCCAGATGCTGTAGAAGGTCTTCCTTTTCTTGAGTCAGAATCAGGCAGTCGTCCAAGTAAGGATAGATTTGAATTCCTTTTAGCCTGAAGTAAGCTATCACTGGAGCCAGAACCTTTGTGAATACTCTGGGCAGTAGATAAGCCAAAGGGCAATGCAGAGAACTGATAATGAGAATTTCCAGCTCCAGATACTTCCTGCAACTTAGTCTTATAGGCACATGAAGGTAAGCTTCCTTGAGATCTAAAGTTACCATCCAGTGATCTTTGCCCAGCAGAGGTAAAAGCTGTTGTAACGTCAACATCTTGAACTTGGGAATGTCCAGATAAGTGTTGAGGATAGATAAATCCAAAATTGGTCTCCATGTGTTCCCCTTCTTTGGTACGAGGAACAAGAATAAAATCCTAGGCCCCTTTCTGAGACAGGGACTGGCTGAATGGCCCCTATTTGGAGTAACTGAGAAATTTGCTTGTGAGCCTCTTTCCTTTGTGGAGGAGGAACGTCTGGCATGCCTTTGAATGGGGGCAATGTATGGAAATAAAACCTGTAACCATGGTGAATGATATCCAACACCCATCTGTCTTGAGTAATTAAATCCCAATTTTCTTTGAAAAGAGACAGTCTTCCCAGAGGAGCTGCCAGGCGAGAATCTACTGGCAGCTGAAAAGGCAGGTCATTGGGTCTGTTTAAGGACTGACCCCTGCCCTCACCAGAAGTCTGAGCAGGTGAACTCCTGTTCTAGGCCTAAAAGCACCTTGAGCTCTGCCCCTACCACGTCTAGACCTACCCCTAGACTGGGAATCATAAGCAGGATATGTCCATCCCTTAGTAGGCCAATTTCTACTAAACTTGGTGGCTGCACCTGCAAAAATCTTTAACAGTTTGCATAGACTTAGCTTCTTCTTTTTTTCTTTAAAACTGCTTCCACAGGTGAACCAAACAACACATCAGACTGTAAAGGAGCATCCAAAATCCTTGTCTTAACATGCTCAGCTAAATTCTGATCCCTCAACCAGGCATGCCTGCGAAGAACAGAACTAGTGGCAGCCACCCTCGAGGAGGCCTGTACAGCATCAAAACCACATTGCAAAGAATGCTTACCCACTTGTTCAGACACATGAACTAAATCCAGCAACTCTTTACACTCAATACCTTCCGCCAAAGCATCCACTTTAGATTTCAATTGTGAAAGGAGATAATTTTGATATTTTAGCATGTGAAACTGACAATTCAACGCCCTCATGGCTAAAGTGGAAGAAGTATACACTTTCTTTCCCCATCTATCCAAAGCCCTTGCCTCTTTATCAGTGGGAACAGGGTTTTTAACAACAGAGGCCTTAACACCTTTAGGTCCCTGAGAAACAGTCTGCGGGTCTGCCCTAGGACTCTTAAAAGATACTTATGAGCCTCAGGCACCTATAGTTCCTATCAGGTTTAACAGGAGCAGGAGGCAAGGATCAGGGTTCAGGGAAGCCTCTGCAAAAAACTTCTACCACATTCAACACAGGAGGTATAGCTAAGGGCCTATGCTGGGGTAAAAACAAGAATTCCCTAAGCCTTTTCCTAGAATCAGAGTAATCTTGGCCTTCCCATTTAAAGTGCTCCCTCATGGAATGCAGAGTTTCTGAAAATGAGAAATCCTCAGGAGGAGAAGCTGTAGGAGTGGAATCATCCACATCAGAATCAGAATAAGGAGGATACTCCTGTACATCCTCCATGAGAAGACTCAGAAGCCTCTGAACACTGTTCAAAACTCTCAAACTCAGGTTCCACCCTAGGCCTCTTATCAGGAGGGGGCATAGAACCTCTAATCAGAGTAATTAAATCTTCTGCCATTTTAAGCATATGTTTCTTAGGCACAGAACCTGAAGTGCTAGGAGAAGCCCCACTGAAGCTAAACTTGGCCTACCTCTCAAAGAGGTTTTGAAACAGAAGGAGAAGCTCTAACTACCTTGGGAAGAGAGGGAAGAACAGTTACCTGAGAAGCCCCCTCAGCCTGGCCTACTTCCTGAGAAGGCACATCCTGCAACAGTAAAGTCTCAGCCTGAGACTCCAAAGAGACTCCTGGCAAAACCTCTGGCTCCACTGAGCCTTCTGGACTGCGGTTCATCAACCCTAGGCTTCACTGCTTTGTCCTTGCTTTTTGGCATCCGGCGGCATTTTATAATTACAACTTCCCAAACACTAACCTGGCACAGTCTAACCGTCTCTTAATAGTTGTTAAATCTAGCACACGGCATCCAACGTCGTGCTCAGGCCCTAAACAAGGTATACACAAGGTATGGTAATCCCTATGAGGTATCTGTTTCCCACAAAAATACAGTTATTCACTTTTCTGACATCCGGTTAAATACTG
Organism: Protopterus annectens; assembly: GCF_019279795.1. Taxonomy (NCBI): domain Eukaryota; kingdom Metazoa; phylum Chordata; order Ceratodontiformes; family Protopteridae; genus Protopterus; species Protopterus annectens. The sequence goes on along the minus strand of NC_056751.1, from coordinate 737,127,161 downwards.
AGGCAAGAAAAACCAAAATGTTCCCCAACGGGGTACTTAGCCAACTTTGATTCGGTCTGAAACTCCGACTTCAGAAAATTTCAGAACGCCAACCTGCACTCGCAAACTGCTTCTGCATCGACCATGCGGCAAAAAGACTGAGGATATGGCGTTGGTCATGCGCGTAGTACCCTGACGTACTGGCGCGTCTAATGCGCCCTGACCGGACGTCCCCTTTGGTATTCAGGCCGACTGGACAGCGGACTACCCCCAATTGTTAGGACTGCAGCAATGTGGAACGAAGAACATCTAAATAAGAGGAATGAGATGCTTCCAACCAGGTCCGTCTTCACCTTGTAGGCCTACTAAGGCCACACCCCCAACTAGTCACTTCTCATTGCACATCTCTCAACCACGCCCCCGCCACAGGAGCATAAAAGCAGCAGAGCAACAGCTCTCAGGTCATTCTGACCAGCGCTTGGGGAGCGCACAAATAGTCCTTTTTAGGATTCACACATAGCAAAAGAACCGAAGATCTGTTCAAGAAGAAGGATAACGGAGATCGACACCACCGCGGAACACCAAAGGACACAACAGCAGCTCTTCCCACAGCCCATTGTGTCCATACACAAAACAGCTCTTTTCAGAGCTCACGTGGATCTGCACCTTACACCAAACAGCTCTTCTCAGAGCTCACAGTACATCAAACAGCTCTTCTCAGAGCTCACAGAGATCTGCAAAAGCTCTGGTAAGAGCAACCAGAGACACATTGAAGAATAAAACAAAAAAGTTCTTATTAGAGCTACCACCAACACCTGAACGGGCATTCAAAACACAAATCGGCCCTTCTCAGAGCTCACAGAAATCTGTATCAGCTTCGGTAAGACCAGCCGAGGCACAGACACAGCCGTGAACCAAACAAAACAGTTCTTTTTAGAACTACCACATCTGCCCGAAAGGGCATTCTAAACACAAAACAGCTCTTCTCAGAGCTCATAGAGATCTGTAACAGCTCTATATAGAGCTCCAGCTTCCCACAGGGCTATAACAGCTCTTTTTAGAGCTAGCTCCACCACCGACTACAAGTAGAAATTTGTTCACCGTTTAGGATCAAGAGTGAAAGGCTTTGTAAATTTGGTTATTCCTTCCCTCCGGGCAGGCATCACTCAGGATCGATAACCCAAGAGGTCCACACCTATTTTTCTGGTTTTATTAGACAAGGTATTATAGGAATGATAGTTTCCAGGTCCTGAGAATGTTGGCAGCAAAGACTTTTTAAGTACTAATGAAGTTTCCTCATATGCAGTCTGGCATATGGAATTAGTAGAATGCAGGAGGCCATGAACCCTAGAGCCTGCAGGATTTTCCTTGCAGATATCTGGGTTCTGGTGGTCATTTGAACGAAGTAGCCGGTCAGATAAGCTTGTTTTTCTGGAGTAAGAAATGCCATCTGGTTTGCTGTGTCCAAGCTTGCTCCCACGAATACAATTTGTTTGACTGGGGACTAGTTTGGATTCCTTTTCATTGACAGTGTACCCCAAGGAGGTTAGAAGGTCCTTTACAAATGTTAGGTGCTGCAACAGCTTTCCCTGACTGTCCGCCTGAATCAGGCAATCGTCCAAGTAAGGGTAAATTTTAATATTTCTCTGTCTGCAGTAGGCAATGGCTGGAGTCAAGCATTTTGTGAAAACTCTGGGAGCAGTGGATAAGCCAAAGGGAAGTGCAGAGAAATGATGATGCACAGATCCTGCCCTGAAATGTAGATATTTCCTGCAGAAGTCCCTGATTGGGACTGAGATGTGCAGATAGGCCTCCTTTAGGTCTAGGGTGGCTAACCAGACATCTTTGGAGAGCATAGGGAGAAGCTGCTGTAGGGTGAGCATTTTGAATTTTGGTACCACCAGGAAGGTGTTTAGAATGAATAGATCTAAGATTGGGTGCCATGTGCCTTCTTTTCTGGGTACCAGGAAAAGTCTGGCATAAAAACCTTGGCCTATCTGTTCTGCAGGAACAGGATGAATTGCCCTTATGGAGAGCAGGGACTGAACTAGGTTTTGTGCCTCTGCCCACTGGTTTGGGGGAAGGTCTGGGAACCCTTTTGGGGATGGCAGCGTGTGGAAATAAAATTTGTACTCCTGGGATACTATGCTGAGGACCCATCGATCGTTTGTGATGGAGGCCCAGTTTTTTTCATGGTGGACAAGTTTTCCTCCTACGGGTACGAGCAATTGGGCAGAGGTGAGTAGTGGAGTTGAGAAGTCATTGTGAATTCTTTCCATAAGGGGGTGGCTTAGCACTCCCTGCTTTAGAAGTGGAGGTACTCCTTTGCTTACATCTCTGCATACCCTGAGACTGTAGGGTCTGTTTCACCTGGGTGCAGTTTGAGTTGGCCTTGAGGGGGCTGGAAAGGACCAATGTTTTGAGGGGCAATGCTTACTGAATCTTGGAGGCTGCACTTGTGTCAGAAAAATATGTATTAATGTGTGTATTAGTAATATGCTTAGTGCATTTAGAGCTTGAAAAGGGTTAACACATTTATTCTATTTCATACTGCATAAACCTGTACAAACTGCAGATGCTTTCTGACCTTGTATTGTTAGCTAAAATCTTGCTTGTGCCTTGGAAATTTACTGAGAAGCAGATGATTTCTGCTTATGTTAGGAAAATAATGAATAGAACAATACTACTTGTATGAAGCTTAGACAAGAAGTTCCGTTTGTGCTGTGAGAAAATACACAGCTGTAGAAGCCATAGATAATTAGGACAAAGCCTGTTTGAAAATATGAACTGCAATCAGCATTTGCTTGTATCTGAATTAGAAGAGTACCTTGAAATGTAACACTGTACAATGGAAGCTTGTAAACAAATTAAGAGCCCACCAACGCCAGGTTGTTTATCTCAAAAGTTTCTCACAAATCTAGTCATGTCAGCAGAAAATCTGAGTAACATCTGCTGTAGAACAATACTGAAAGTTGTGTTTGATTACGTCAGCCATAGAAGGCCATGTCTTGTAAAACAGTATAAGAATAAACATACTTCCTGTTAGTAGTTACACAAATCCTTGTATTTGCATGTTTTTGTCTCCTTGCGGCAAATAAATAAATATACCTTAACTGAACCTTACGTGTATTGGTCTTTGAAGTTTTTTCCTTTGACATCTTGCAAAAAATATTTGACTGTCTGCATAGAATTAGCCCTTTTTTCCATCTTTTTTTAAAACCTCTTCTGCTTTGGTGCCAAACAGATTGTCATTGTGCAAAGGAGCATCCAATAATTTTGATTTGGCAAGGTCTGCTCCTTAAGCCAGGCAAGCCTTCTAAGTACAGAACCTGTTACTGCTGCCCTGCAAGATGCGTCTAGGGCATCAAACCCACATTGCAGGGTATGCTTGCTGACTTGGCTTGCAGAATGCATAAGCTCCTGTAATTCTTTATTTTCTGCACAGTCAGGAAAGGTAAATTATTTTTGCTTAATAAGTTCCATAGTACGTTGCTGGTATTTCAGCATGTGGAACTGACAATTCAATGCTCTAATGGCGAGAGTTGCAGAGGTGTATACTTTTTCACCCCATCTGTCGAAAGCTCGGGAATCCCTGTCCGAGGGGGTGGGATTCTTAGGTGTAGTTGCTTTTATTCCTTTAGGTCCTTGAGAGATGACCTCTGGGTCACTAGTATGATTTTTGAAGAGAAATTTGTGAGAGTCAGGGACTCTGTAGTGCCTATCTGGTTTCCTTAGAGCAGGGGGTAAAGTATCAGGAGTTAGGCTGGATTCCATAAAGACATCATTCACAACATCCAAAACAGGAGGGATAGCTAAGGGTCTGTGCTGTGGTAAATCTAAAAATTCCCTGAGTCTCTTTTTGGACTGAGGATAATCCTGGCATTCCCGATGGAAATGCTCTCTCAAAGTATGTAAGGTTTCACCAAAAGAAAAGTCCTCTGGAGGAGAGGCAGAAGGGATGGATTCCTCTGCATCCGAGTCCTCACAGCCAGATAAAGGCATGTCTTCATATTCAGAAACCTCAAAGTCATCGGACTCCTGGTCAGATAAAGCTGCTGGGGACAAGTCTCTTTCTTTTAGCAGTGGAAGGCTGGCTTCCCCTAATCAGTATGATCAGGTCTTCTGCCATTTTAAGCATTTGAGATTGTGAAAAGGAAGTGGTCGTTTGAGTTTGGGTCATTTTTTTTTTGGCGTAGTTCGTACTCTTGGCCTTAGAAACGCGGTAGCTTTAGAAAGAACTGAAGACACGAAAGAAGTCATCAGTTTAAGTCTAATATTGGTAGTGCAAAGAACTTCCTCAAAAGCCAGTGCCTGCACAGTGGCTCTGGACCCATCCAAGGTAGAGACATCCACATGTTCCGTAGTCAAAGAAGAGTCTTGTGGCATACAGGACTCCGAACGGGTCCTGGTAGCGGTCTGAATCCATCGAAGTGGGGATCAGGGGCGGCGAAAGCGCCTCACTGAGTACTGGCAAACTGGCGACTAGCTTAACGAAAGCGTCGTCAGCAGTTTTGGACCTGTGCGGTCTTGTCTCTGTCTTTATCCTTATGTTTTTTTTCGGAAGATCGGTAGTCAGATGGCATACCAAGGCCATTTTGGAATAGGGAGATCAAGAACAAAAATATTTAGCTAGAACAAGGGCCAGGCGACGAATAGTTTGGGTGTTGAACAAAGCACAAAACTGACAGCGAGGTAGGTTGTGGTCTGGGCCTAAACAGGTGACTCAGTAAAAATGGAAATCTCGGTGTGGTATTTCCTTTCCACAGGCGAGACAATTGTTAACTTTTTCTGACATCGGTTAGTACTTAGCTTTTGAAGACTTGAGGATGATTTAATATCGGAACGAAAACTCAGGTAGTGGCCGACCGGTACTCATGCAAACTGTTTCTGCTTCAGGCTCCTCGGCAAGAAAGACTGATGTAATGCCGTCGCCTGCCTGTTTTTATACCTCTGACGTCCGTCTCGAAGCGACAACAACCGACGCAGAAATACTAAGCCTCTGGTATTCGGGCCAACTGAGGGCTACCCCTGGCAGAATAACCCAAGTGTAATGACTCCAACAGTGAAACACGAAGAACACCCACAGAGCCAAAGGAGGCTCTCCCCCTGGAGATCATACCCAAATTGTAAAGAGTAACAAAGGTATGCGGAGTAGCCCATGCTGCATCAGCGCAAATTTCGGACATGTAAGTTTTACAATGAAAAACAGCTGAAGTCGCCATAGATCTAGAAGAATGACCCTTCACCGGCATAGGGAGTTTTAGATTATTTTTTGTGTAGATAAAGGTTGCACCTGCAAAGGACAGAAATAATTGTTCTGACCGCCTGAATTGCTTAGTTCTATCCAAGTAGAAACATAGGTGCATGTGCACAACAAGAAAGTGCAATCAGTATTCACCCTTATTAGACAAGTTTGGGAAAAATACTGGCAAGTCTATGGTCTCATTGATATTGACCTCGGAGATCACTTTTGGAAGGAAGGACAGGTTTGTCCTGAGTGACACACTGTCTTTATGGAAAATTAATTCATTCACTCCGCAGCATCTCAGAAAATGCTGCCTGCTTACTTCCACCACAGGAACAGCAGTGCAGCTTGAGCTCATTTTCAGATAATCCATTTGTAATACCATACAGAAAACAAATGTTCATAACTCTTTAACCATAACAGCTAGACTAAAAATGTAAATGTGAAACTTGTTCAGCAGACACTGACCTTTGCAACAGTGTAAATGTTAGTAGTGCGCAGCTAAGTCATTAACCATTTGCCAAGGAATGTTGATATTATAGGTTCATAGGTAGGTACTAGGCTATCGGCCCAAGGGCCTACGCAAGCCTAGCCAGCAAGGTTCCATAGCTTACACCACCCAAGAAAGTTATTTTCCTGTGCCACTGTCCAGCAGAGACACAGAAGTGATCCCCGGGATGTATTTCCTATTTCCCATCCACTCATCAAGATTTTTCTTGAAGAGTGCTATTGAAGAACTTTGCTTGACATAGATGGGTAAGCTTGTTCCAGAGTATAAGAAGTCTCTGGGACTGGAATCTATCCCTCCAGCGTGTCCTGTTTATTGTGGTGACAAGGTTTAGGTCCCTAGAGTGTGTAGCTCGGAGGGATTGGGATTTCCTTAGGTGTAGCATGTCCAACAGCTCTGGGTTTGACATAGCTTTATATGTTAGGCAGAGATCACCTCAGAGTAGGCGATATGCTTCGGAGTAAAGCTGGAGTTTTTTGAAGTGGTCAGTGTAGGACATTTGTTTGAGGCCAGTAATCCCTTTTGTGAGGTACTTCAGTGGCCTTTCCAGCTGCTGCAGATGTCATGTGAGGTACATTCCAAAAGGGGTGTTGTACTCTATATAATGGGTCTAATGAGTGATGAGCAGAGGGGAACAATGACCTCTTTTTTCCTGGATGAGAACACTTTTATGATGAGGTGTGCCACGTAGAAGGACTTCCTGACTACTGTAGTGATGTGACTATCAAAGGAGAGACTACTGTCCACCTGGGTCCCAAGGTCTCTTATTACGCATTCGGTGTTAAGTAGATTGCTGCCTATGTGGTAGTTCATGGGTACAGAGTTCTTACCAAAGGGGATGACACTGAACTTTTTGGCACTGAGCTTGAGGCCATGGCTCTGACGCCATGCATCTGTCTCAGTGAGGCCCTTCTATGGGATGTCCACATCATTTGGGGACTTGACTATGGCTCCTAGTTTGCAGTCATCTACGAACTTCGTTAGCCAGAGGCCTTCTGTGTTAGCCTGTACTTCAGAGAAGTAGATAACAAACAGGAGATGTCCCAGGACGGAACCCTGTGGTACTCCACTTGTCACTGCTTTGAGGACAGATTTGGAGTCCGCAACTTTTACAGTGTGGGTTCTGTCAGTGAACCAGTTGGCAACCCATCTTGTGACGTAGGGATTTATACCTAGTTTTGTGAGTTTAGCTATAATTCCAGAATGGAGGATGGTGTCGAAAGCCTTGGCGAGGTCAAGATAGGCTGTGTGAACCACCTTACCCTCATCCACGGCTTTGGTGACTGCCTCAAAGAAGTTGATCAGGTTCAGGAGGCATGATCTGCCTTTCACAAACCAGAACTGGGTGGGATCCAGAGTTTGGAGGTTACCAATGTCTTTGTTTATGAGTTCCATGGTGATACGTTCCATGGCTTTGCAGACCAGGCTCGTCAGGCGAATAGGTCGATAGTTTCCGGGATCAGTGGTGGCTCCCCCTCTGTGGAGTGGGATAACTGTTGCTGTGCACCATTCAGTGGGCACAAAGCCTGATGCGATGCTATTATTGAACATGGTGATTAAGTGGGATGCCAGTTCATTCTAAAGTACATGTAAAACGCAGCCTGGGATGTTGTCCGGTCCCATGGATGCTGTGTTTTTGGCTTTAGAGAGTGCAGCTTTTACCTGCGTAGTTGTGATTACAGGGACTCTGCATTCTTCCTGTATAGATATGAGCCCTTTAGGGGGTGAGAGGGGGGTAAAGTTAGGACTGAACCTATCTGCCAGGATGTTGGCAATATCAGTTGGTTCTGTAATTTTCGTGCCTTTGTGCTGCAACTCAGAGCAGATCTGAGTGTTGCCATTCAGATTCTTGACATAGCTATAGAATGCTTTGTGGTTGTCTTTAGAATCAGTGGCAATTTTGTTTTCGTAACTAGCTTTGGAGGATTTTATCAGGGATCTCAGCTTCTTACTGAGGCTGACCAGGGAGCTCCTCCACTCATGGGATTTTACTCTCTTTTGCAGCAGTTTCTTCCTTCTGTTGTACAGTTTGTTTATGGCAGGGGACCACCAGATTGGCTTCCTTTTTTTGGAGGACAGCGTCTTGGTTCTGTTTGGGATAGCACGATCCATGCACTTGTGTAAGTGCTTATAGAGTGCATTTGTGTAGGATTCAGCAGTTGTAACTGCATTGTCCATCTGCATGGGTGTCATGAAGTTCACCACTTCTGTCTTAAGAAGCATGAAGTTGGCTTTGGAGAAATTGTTTAGTGTGGTTTCCTTAATGGGGGCGGGATGTGGATATCAAGGGTGATAAGCCTATGGTCGGATCGGACCAAAAAGGAATTGACTTCAGGTGTGGAACACTGGTCACTGATGTTGGTAATGACTAGGTCTAGGATATTGTTGCATATTTTTTAATTTTTGGTAAAACAAATCACAATATCTTGGTGATTGTACCATGTAGACCCATACAATTAGTAATTAAATTGTCTGTATGAATGTCAGCTTTAAAATTATACCTTCCCCATTACTGCATGATGCTCCTTTACTGAGATATTCACAGAAATATGATTAATATTATATTTCTCATAACTGATAAATAAACAAAGCATAATATCTCATCACCTGCAAAAGACAGAGGCTACATAGGTTCATAGGTGTCTACTAAGCTAACGGCCCTGGAGCCTTTACAAGCCTAGCCCCTAGGATTACCCTGGCATCGTGCCACCCAACCTTAGTTCCTAGTGCCTCTGTCGAGTAGAGCCACTGGAGTGGTCCACAGGGTGAATTTTCTATTTCCCATCCACTCATCAAGATTTCTCTTGAAGAGGGCTAATGAAGTGCTCTGCTTGACATGTATGGGAAGTCTATTCCATAGCATGGGCAGTCTCTGGGTTATGAATATATGACTGTACAAATTGTGTGGCTCAATGTCAACTTCAAACTGACGCATCATGTGTGTCATCGCCATGCTTCCTTGCAAAGATATGGGCATAATAATGAGAAATATTGCAAATGCATAATTTTCATAATCCTACAAGACTAAACAAACTGTGATACAGTTCCTTTTTCATGTTGTAAGGACCAACACTGTCTTTAAAATGAGGTATTACTTGGGACATTCACATGCTCCCTTGCAAAGTTATTTACCAAAATATGAAGGAAAGCATAATTTGCATAACCTATGTCCTAATTAAACTTTGATATCTGTACATGTGTACAGCACACAGACACAGTTCTTTTACCATGTTGTACATACTGATACTGTCTCCAAAATGAGGTATTATTAACATGTTGACAACTTTCCTAGAAAAGTTATTCACCAAAATATGAAAAAAATGTCATAACTCTCATAACCTAAGTCCTAATGACCTCCTGCAGTGACAGCAGTCTGCCTTACCTCTGCCTTTTTTCTTTACATGTGGTTCATAGGTTAGTACTGGGCTAAGTGCCCTTGCGAGCCATTGTAAGCCTAGCCAATTTGCCCTTGTGAGACTCAAACCCTGCACCTTGTGTTTGTAAGGCAAACACCTTAACCATTAGGCCATCCTCCCAACCCCTTCAGCAATTCAGCAATGGACATCAGGTATCAAGGACGGAAGTAATGTAATATTTCCTGCCCTGACCTACATACATTTACTGTACCAGAGTGGAGGGAGAGTGAAAGGGTACATCACAAAAGAAAAAAGACGTACCAAGACACACTCTTTTTGCAGATGGCCTTTCGGGGAGGGAGTAAAGGCATGAGAGTGGCACCCTTGAAACCATGCATAACCAGGAAAGCATCCCAGTGATATGATGTTCAATTGTAGTAGCTCACAAAAATATGAAGCATACAACCACAATAGGGACTTTACTGTGTATACAACAAATTGTCAAAATGACAGAAAGAACATGGTGGGGGTTGGCTTGAAATGACTGCACACAGACAAAAGCCCAAATCTTGCTTGTGCATTTATCAATGGGATAACGACTTCTACTTATGTGAATAACAGTGACAGCTGCTGAGAGTTTTACCTGAAAAGTGGTAATGACTCAGTGTTATATTGTAACTGCACTTATTGTTAATGTGCTAATGACCTGCACTGCATTACTGCAAAGTTATGTATGCTCAGACACAGGTGATAATTGCTGTACATAACCTGTTCAATATGCATTCATTATACTACCTTATACAGTTGTTATGTAACAGACTCATTATTATCGGTTAGGAGAAGACTGGAGTAATTCAGTAAAAACAGTATAACAGTTGTATATTACTGAGCCCTTCCTCCCACCTAAATTCCACACATTACTCACAAAGCCAGGAATATGGCCCAAAATACATGGTAGCTCCATACTGGTAGTAGTCTGCAAGTAATAACCTTTATCTCATTCAGGCAAATACTGAGTCGAATCAGAAAGAGAATTACAAGCAGAAATGTCTAACTTATCTGGTTGAGCCGTGTACAAATTAGTCCAAAAAGTAGTAATTCATGTTCTCACCTAACCACCCTCTGGTTACAATAAGACAACAGAATTGAAAAAGGCAGAAATATTGTCCAAAATATGTGGTTGAGCAATGCCAACAATCAGCAATAAAACAGGTACTTTTCCGTTAAACCACTACCACATTTTCGCGCTGCAGTGTTTTGGCGCTATTTCTGCATTCATACAGGACTGACAAATGTGATGTGAAATGAATCATTTTCATTAGGCAGTGGTGGCTGATGACTGCAAATCAAAGGAGGGCTGCAGGACTCAATGGGAATGGGGTGTGACCAACCAGAAAGGGGAGGAGCTATGCTCAAAACCAGAAAAACTTTAATTAAATACGCTGCCCATACGCTGCCCTGGGAGTCAAACAGTCATTATGAGAGTCCAATCAAGACAAAATGAAGTGTAGAAGAAAAACAATTTCAATGTATTGACTGCACAACAGCTTACTTAACATCTAGATGGAAACAAGAAGGTTGTGAGGCATGAAAAAAAGTAGTTTTTAAATACATTACTGGAATGCCAGTCAAAATCAAGTGCAAGAAAAACAAGCAGCACTCAACTCAAACCACTTCTCCTTGTAAAAAATGAAAAGCAAACAAGAAACAAGCTCAAGATACATTACTTAAAGGATAACTGCACAGGTTATGGACCACACGTGATAGATTGGCATTCTGTTTAATTAGGTTACAGGTAAAGCCTGCAAAGATGACTGCAGGTCTCCAACAAATGTATTGAGCTTCTTAAAATAATGTAATCCTGTCCTTTATTACACATATTGTCATATACATTTCAATACCCAAGGCTTATATGTTATCTTGTTATGTAAGTATTCTCTGCACTGCAGCAACACAAAGGCTTTCAATGCTGGCAATTCTTCAACAGTATGCTTATTAAAGCTTACTTCATTCTTACAATCTCAGAAAAGCTTACCTGATGGTCATTAAAGCATTGCTACTTAAACACAGAGCAACAGGCACTTTCTGTATAATAATGATAAGCATAAATCAACAGTATAAAAATATGACAGAAACCAGAACATTCTGCAAAATCAAGGACAGATGAAAAGCCACTGTAGTACTTGTGTCTACCTTGGATGGGGGGATACTCTGCACATTTACACCGCATAACTGCTCCTTGCCTTGCTTGGACACATCCAGAGTCGCTACATGGGGGAGTGGGGTGAAAAAAGTATGTCACAATTTGAAATGTCTTTGGCTGACTGCGATGGCCCTGACACATTTGTCATACCTCTCAACCTCAGAGCAAGAAATCTGGAAAAAGCCACACACAGAAGTGGGACAAAGGCCCAAAAATAAGGAAAAATTTAAAGATAATATAATAGTAGGTCTTGCATTAGTATGAATTTTCTGAAGGGTATGAAATCTGAAATTCAAATGCCTGTCATTATTTTCTAACTTCAGTCTTTAATGATTTGCCACTAATTTGCCAAAAAAACCCCACAATTTTATGAAAAATGGACCAAAAATGTGATGCAAAAACATCAAATACCTACACAATACAGCTGGGAACCTGTCAAAAAAGGGACACTTTTTAATATTAGTACTGCTAACTTGAGCAGCTGACAAAATAAAATAATCTACATGCATTTCTGAAATAAAAGTAATATATAATTCTGATTATTAGAGTTATTTATTAATTGTAAACCCTCCATGTTTTCTTCCAAAATAGCCATTTTGCAGAGGGATTATTAGAGGAAGAGCAACATTTTGAGCCAAAATCAGGGACAGTTGAGAGGTTTGGATATGCCTAATTCTATAAAGCAATTTATTTGCACATACCTCTCAACCTATAAATGAAGGAAATCTGGACAAGGGCAAATATACTGGGGGAACATATAAACAGTACTAAAAATTGCTCTTGTATAAACTGAGACAGTTGATAGAATAACAGGTCTTGCTTTAGCATGCATTTTTTTGAAGGTTATGAAGTCTACAACTCAGTGGCTGTCATTATTTAGTGACTTGATTCCTAAATGATTTGCCAGAAAGCAAAAATCTATTCATTCTGTGAAAATCTGGACAGTTGAGAGGTATAGTTCATCCGGGGCTGTTTTTGATTTTGCCACCCTTCCCCCTCACAAAATCATGGTCGAATGGAGCCTCCCCCCTGCAGCCACTCCAATGAACCATTACTTGGCTATTTCACCCCATTTACCATAAACACTAATGTGCATACTGCTTTACTTCTACAGTGATTTGGACTTCATTTGAAGGTTATATTTTGCATTTTGCAGCACAAACATTAAGGCATCTGCTAAACAAAGCAATGCAATCTCACAATGAAAACAGACTTAACATTAAAACTTCTCTGCCCTTGAAAGTCACATTCATTGAAAGAGCACTGAAACCCACAATCAAAGAATATGCATTTGGCTAGTGGCAGATAAAGATGAACTGTGGGCTATTTTCAAATGACAGGCCCCTTGCACACAAAACATACATGTGTTCTGTGATGCACCTTCCTGATTGCATTAAATTATATTCCTTGTATAACACAGTACAGTTGTTAGAGGGTGTTTTAAATTTAGTGTTTTGAACATTTTTTCCAGTTAACAATGAAACAAAATGCATGCACCAATAACGACCAAACTGCCCAACTGAGAACATTTCCATCATAAAAGTCTACTCAAACTTCTGCAATCCACCAGTATCAGTAAATATGCACAATCTGCAGAAGTAAAAGTCATCTAAATAATTCCACATTAAAAAGATCAGTAACTAATGAAGAGGTTGCTGCTAGCAAACAACTTTATATTTTATTGTTTCATCTACAAATAAAGCGCCTGTTGCCCTTGAGGAATAAACTACCTATATTACATTAAAAAAAAAATGATAAGCTAGTAATACTGCAATAGGGAATGGATTGCAAATAACGGACGGGTTCATAGTTACTAGGTATCTTAACCAAAGAGGACATTCTCAAGATGGCAGCATCCACACTGTTTACAACACAGTACAATATCAGCAATGCATCTACATACTGTGGGAGTATAACCCACAGCCTTCTGCATCAAAAGCAAGTGCACTACCTGTTGTGCTATTAACAATGCAAGCAGTCTCAGCATAAGCAGCACTAAAGTTCACTTCCCCTGCAGCTCTCAGTTCCTTGTAAAATCTACTCGACATTCAGCTGCATCTCTCAACTCTGCAGCACAAGAAATCTGGAAAATGCCAAAATGTATTGGGGAGGGGCAAAAGCCCAAAAACCAGGGACACATTTTAAACATTGCTTGTATAATCTTGGAAAGTTCCTAGAATAAAATGCTGTGTTACCACCATGCATTTCACTGTCAAGTCTTGAACCAGGACCCTGTGCAAAACAGTCAGAGCAACATACCACTATGCCAAATCAGCTGTTATGTGAAAGAGAGGAAGATTGAAACTATAATGGCTACCCATTTCGTGAATTCAGTTCTCACTACAGCTGTCAACCTCTTAGCACAAAACACCTGGGCAAAGCCAGTAATGGGGGAAATACAGCCCTCAAACATATTCAGTGAATTCAGTTCTCACCTTAGATCTCAACCTTAGCACAAAATAACTGGACAAAGCCAATAATGGGGGGAATACAGTCTCAAAAATATGGACAAATTTCAAATACTCATAAATTTAGAAAATTGCTAGAATAAAAGGTTTTGTGTTACTACGTACTTTCTATAGAATATGGAAATTCAAATACCCGTCAATTTTATTTATTTAACATTTGTTAACCAGAAAAGTCTGACTTGGAGCAAAAGCCAATTTTCAGCAGAGGCCCAGGGAGAAATACTGCAGACACGTCTTTGTAACATGGGAGGACACCAGAGCAAACCCACACAAACACAGGGAGGACATGCAGACTCCACAGAGAAGGTACCCCACCAAAGAATCAAACCAGAGAACCTCTAGCCGTGAGGCAAAAATGCTACCACTGCACTATCAACTATTTAAGGAATTAAATACTCGGAAACCACAGATTTTATGAGGAACAGAACAAAACATGAGGCAAAAATCTGCAAAGGTTTCAGAAATGGTGGTGGGTAGGGAATTCAGGCTCTTGTTACCTGCACCCAGGGTTCAAGCCTGAGGTATTCTCTAACCACCACCAGCAGGTATCCAGAGTTCTCTCTAGCCAACAGTATAAACCAGCTGGGGTATCACACACTCACTCTCACAATCACACACACACTCACTCACCTTCTCGTACCTGCAGTAATGACAGAATCAGTCAACAGCTTTCTCGTACCTGCAGTAATGATAGAATCAATCCACAGGCTTCTTGTACCTGCAGTAATGATAGAATCAATCCACACAGCTTTCTCTCGCAATCCTAACGGTAAATCCACAGCTTTAGTAATCCTGCGTTCGCACCAGAATGCACACTTATGGTTTCTCGGCTCTTTCCTGGGAACATTCCAAGACTGCTGACTCTGCAGTCCGATCCCTTTCCAGTCTATGCGGTCAGCACTGCACAGACTTCTGGGGAACTGGCAGTCTGCTTCCTTCTTCCTGAATCCGGACTGGAAAGGCAGCAATCCGGATACACTCTGTATGGAGGATTTGTAGAACTGTGCCACTATGGTTCTCAGCTGGGGGGGCTGGAGTCCGATATCACGAGCCACCACTGTCATTAGGAAAGGTTAATTTTTTTTTTTTTTTTCAGGCAGGCACTACTGCAGAGACAAATGTCTTGTCTGGTGCTGCCCAGGAGCAGTTTTTATAATGTGGAAAGCAACTCCTTTCATTTGCATATGAGGGCTGAGTCTGAATAAACCGGGGACTGTGAGCTATGGCAAGACCGATATTTTTTTAATTGTACTGTACTGCAGTACAACTCTGAAGACTTTTTCAGAGCACCTCGCATAGCTGAGACGTACAGCTGCAATGCGATGTATACTTTATAAAGTTTGCAGTTGTTGATTTGACAGCAATAGACATTAATCCTGACAACTGGCCGCCATCTTTCTCAGTACTGTGTGAAATGATACATGCTAAATGTCACCCGATCCAAGCATATCCAGTACTATAAATCTTTTCACTTTTCTCTCTTAATGCATCTCCTACATTATTAGGGTATTCCCCTACATTAACCTTCTTCTACAGTGATACAGGATTCTTTCTTATGTATTACACTAAAAAGGTAACTAGCTTCTGGGTGAAATAGGTGTTAAAAAAAACCTCCTGTGACTGGAAGGGTGTTAACAGTGTAGGGTGTTAACGGTGGACTCCAGCTATTTCTGCAATGACCAAACGGTCCTATACACCTAACATAACAATAGACACTTGTCAGTTGTACAGATGTAGTTGTCATACAGAAACTTAACTGTGACCGCAACTGAAATACCGGCAAAATACAGCAGCGTGAACTGGTAGGGGTTTAACGGAAATGTACCATACAATATATTTAACTAAGCCTCTCATACCACCCAGACATTATTCAGTAGAAAGAAAGGCTAACTCAGAATATACATTCAGATGGCCAAATGGATTTTCCAATTATGCAAAAGCTTTTCTGTGATACACTAATGAATTATTTTCCCCGGTAACCCCATCAGTTGTTTGTGTTGTGTATGCACAAGCACCAAAATGACACAATAAACTATTTTGCCCAATGCTCACTTCAGCAGTCTGACCATGTATGCAGAAGCACTTCCCTAATACACCAATGAATTATATCCCCCAGAAAAATGTTGAGATATGCACAATCACCAAAATGAAACATTTCCCAAAACGTGCTAGGAGCAAACCCTAATTTACAGAAGCAAATGGTAGGTTTCACAGCCTAAGGGAAAGGAGAGAGAAACAACTTGCAAAAACTCAATCCTTCCAAGACTTGAGTGTGAAATAAGCTAGGAATTGGTAAACCATTAGGGTTTACTAATTGCCACAGGGGAGCAGGAGTCTATTTGCATTGGTTCCACTTAGGCTGCAGAATTCCTGGCCTATTGATAAGCCAAACAGTGATACCAGCTTACAAAAAATCAGAATGCCAAATATACAGTAAATAAACTACAGAATCTGAAACATTATTTGAAGATCTAGAATGGGTTGAGGAACACTATAAATTTAAACTCTAGGAATGCACAGCTTCAGGGAAGTATAAATGGATAGGTTCACTGATTTCTAAAGTAACGTGATTTGATCTTTGTTATTTATAAATTTAGTTTGCGAAGGAAAGGCCACCACATGGTATATATGGGGGAAGGTCCCCAACAGAAAATTTGTCTTTGAATATATTTTTTACACATATACACACAGATATATATATATATATATATAAAAACCACACACACGCACATATATATATATATATATATATATATATATATATATATATATATATATGCATGCACATGTATTTTATATATATATATATATATATATATATCCTTGTTCCAATAGTTAGACAGACAGAGGTCATATGTTTTCTGAGTTTGGTAAAATGAGTTCATTGACTCAAATATAAACATTCAGAAGTCTTTATGTTTTCTTAGTAAGAGGAAGTATACATCATTATTTGCATGCTGGCCCCTCTTATATGTGGTCTTTTACCTGTCTTGTCTTGACATATCATGGGATGCGCAACATTAAACTGTTTGCCAGACCGAAGACCAGAATGGCCTCTCCTTCATTATTCCTGTTGTCCAGACTATGCAGACCTAGGCAAGCTTCATCTTTTATTCACCCATTAGTAAGACTAAGTCATTTCACAATAGCACAGTGTCTGGATTCATTAGCTGTTGTGCTAAGAATTGCAATATTTCATTCAGTTTTCTGTTTATAGGATACATCATTCTTAAGCAGAACTGTAACTGCAACAGAACCTCCATGTGGTCTGCTGTTCAGTAGTTGCTTATTTAAACTGCTCTGGATTATTTTGTACTATTTTGTTGTGTTTTCATAGGTTCATAGGTTCATACTAGGCTATCTGCCTGAGGGCATTTACAAGCCTAGCCCATAGTTTTGTGGCTTACGCCACCCCTTTAGTATGGGGAACTATACCCATTATTTTGCTGTGCCTCTATCGAGCAGTGACACTGAGGTACTCCCTGGGGTATATCTGCGATCTCCCATCCATTGGTCAAGATTTCTCTTGAACAAGGCCAGCGAGGTGCTCTGCCTCACATATACCGGGATTTTGTTCCACAGCATAGGGAGTCTTTGGGTGATGAATCTATCCCTCCAGCACGTCCTATTAATAGCCGTGTCGAGGTTTAAGTCTCCCGCCCTTGTGGCTCTGACGGATCTAGATTTTTTGAGGTGAAGCATATTCATCAAATCTGGGTTTGACATGGCCTTGTATGTTAGGCAAAGGTCACCTCTGAGCAAGCGGTAGGCGACTGAATAGAGCTGGCGTTCTTTCAGTTGGGCAGCATAGGACAGATGTTTGAGACCCTTTATCCTTTTGGTGAGGAACTTTTGTGGCCTCTCCAGCTGCTGCAAGTGTCGGGTCAGATACATTCCGAATGGGGCATTGTACTCAATCATTGGTCTGATGAGTGATGAGTATAGGGAGACTATGACCTCCCTTGATCTAGATGAGAATCCCTTCATGATAAGGTGGGCAGTGTAGAAGGTCTTCCTAACTACTTTAGCTACATGGGTGTCGAATGACAGACTACTATCAACCTGGGTCCCCAGGTCCCTGATAACTTCTTCTGTGCTCAGTGGATTGCCACCTATTTGGTAGCTAGGGTAACCTTGTTTTTCCCGAAGGGTATAACTATGCATTTTTTGGCATTTAACTTTAGGCCATGGCTCTGGCACCAGTTATCCGTTTCTGTGAGACCCTTCTGAAGGATATCTGTGTCAGATGTGTTTTCTACTATGGCGCCCAGTTTGCAGTCATCTGCAAACTTTGTCAGCCATAACCCTCCTGTGTTTGCTTGTACTTCGGAAAAGTAGATGCCAAACAAGAGTGGGCTCAGGACTGAGCCCTGTGGTACGCCACTTGTGACAGGCTTTGAGTCTGACATGGCGCCAGCAACTCTGACCCTGTGGGTTCTGTCACTCAGCCAGTTTGCAACCCATCTTGTGATGTATGGGTTAACATTTAAGCTGATGAGTTTTTCAATGATACCCGAGTGGGGTATTGTATCGAAGGCCTTTGCCAGATCGAGGTAGGCTGTATGGACTGCCTTTCCCTCATCAATGGCTTTGGTGACTGTTTCGAAAAAGTCAACCAAGTTTAGAAGGCATGATCTGCCTTTGACAAAGCCAAACTGGGATGGATCCAAAGTCTGCAAATTCCCTATGTCTTTATTTATGAGGTCCATTATGATCCTCTCCATGGCTTTGCAGATAAGGCTTGTCAAGCTAATGGGCGGTAATTTCCAGGGTCGGTGGAGGCACCGCCTTTGTGAAGTGGGACCACAGTTGCAGTGCGCCACTCCTGGAGTGCGTACCCAGAGGTAAGACTAAGATTAAACAGCTGTCCTAGCTGTGGGTTTAATTCCTCGTTGAGTTCGTGGATCACACAGCCGGGGACACCATCAGGTCCCATGGATGCTGTGTTTTTTGCTTTGGAGAGAGCAGTTCTCACTTGGGCGTTGGAGATGTTTGGGGGCTGCAATCGCTTGGTATAGATATCTCTCCTTTTGGGGGAGTTTGCACTGAACCTGTCAGCCAGTATGTTGGCAATGTCTGTAGGATCAGTAATCTTCACATAATTTTGAACTAGTTCTGAGCATATCTGGGAGTTTCCTCCCAGGTTTCTAACATAGCTAAAGAAGGCCTTATGATTGTCTTTTGAGTCTTTAGCTATTTTTCTCTCAAAATTTGCTTTGGATGATTTTATGAGAGCTTTTAGTTTTTTACTTATAGTGATCAAGGGTGTCTTACCTTTTAAGGATTTTGCTCTATCTTGTAGTAGCTTCCTCCTTTTGTTGTAGAGTTTGTTTATGGCTGGGGTCCACCAGACTGGACGCTTGCCTTTGGTACAAAGAGTCTTTGTTTTGTTTGGGATTGCCTTATCCATGCAGTCCTGCAGGTGCTGGTAGAAGGCATTTGTAAGTGATTCAGCGGCTTGAGTACTGTTTTCCGCCGGCTCGAGGGCCTTAAAGGAGACCACACTAGTCTTTAGAAGTGTGAAGTCGGCTTTCAAGAAGTTCTTTACTGTGGTCTTTTTTATTTCAGGTGGGGGTGGGATGAGGACCTCCAGTGAGATTAGTTTGTGATCAGATCTCACCAGTAAGGGGTATACTTCCGGTGTTGAACATTGTGCTCCCATGTTCGTGATGATGAGATCAAGTATGTTTTCGTCTCTTGTGGGGATGGTGACTAGTTGTTCCATGGCATTTGAGTTTATGAATTCCAGGAACTTTTGGGCTAGGGTGTTTGGGCTTGAGTAGTGTTCCCAGTCTATATTAGGGTAATTGAAGTCACCTAGTATGATGGTGTTTGGTGATACATTTATCCCCTCTAGTGTTTTCAGGAAGGCCATGTGAGGTTCCTGAGTTTGTGAGGGTGGCCTGTAACATGCTACAATTTGCAGAGCAGTCTTGCCTATGGTTAATTGCACCTGGATGGTCTCCGATGCATCGTGCGTTGCCACCAGTCTTGAGGTGTGGGTGTCCTTGATGAATATGGATACCCTCCTTTCTTGGTATTGTCCGGATTTTGGGGCGGGCATGATATGAGGTGAAACCTGATAGTGCTGGGGTGCTCTCAGGAGCCTTGAACCAGGTTTCTGTCACAGCACAGACATCGATGTTCTCCATACTGAGAAGGGCCTCGAGTGCGTGCATTTTGAGATTTAGACTTCTAGCATTGAGCAGCATTACCCTTAGTTTTTTCCTTTTTGTGTTCTAGGGTGGTAGGTTTAGAATTTGAGCCTTGCCTAAAAAGGCACTATGGGGTGGCAAGAGCCTTTGCCAATATCCGGAATCCCAGGGGTGACAGGTGCAAGCTGTCCCTTGCGCAGCGTGGCTTGTCCAGCATGTCATCCCAGGCAGACAGACATTGGATCCCCTTTGAATGACACCAGAGTTTAAGCCAATTGTTAAAGCTGATCATCTTATCTCTGTATTGTGGCATCATTCTTGGTGAAGGCAGGATACTGCTCAAGGTCAGGGTCATACCTGCCTGGGCTACATAATCAGAGAGCTCCTCAATGTCTCTTTTCATGTAGTCCAAGGAGGTACGTCTCAGGTCGTTTACACCAGCGTGGACAATGACTGAGTCGTATTTGCACCTGCTGTTGAGAGACCTGAGTGCTTGCGTTATGTGGCGGATTCTAGCGCCCGACAGGCAGCTTACTGTGACTTTCTCCTTACTCAGTCTGGTGAGTGGGACGTCAGTGTGTCTGACTATGGAGTCACCAATGACTAGTGTGTCTGGCATTGTGTTTGGCCTTAAGGGCTGTGACTGTTTGACACTCTGACTGTGAGGTCTATGTGTTGCAGGTGTTGTGTTCTGAGGTGGTGGTTGTTTGGGTGTCTGCTTTGGTGGCCTCTGCTGTTTTGGTAGATTTTTGATCAGAGCCTCCGAGTATGTCTTTGTGTGTTTATGTGTATGATTTGAGGTTGTGATGGTACTATGTGAGACTGGGTCTATAGTGTGTGTGGTAACCTTCTCCTCCTGACTGGTCTTGCCAGTCCTATGTTGAGAGAGCTCAGCCTCCAGTTTGGCCGTATAGTTGCATCTCTCGCATGTATTTGTGTTTTGTGGGAGGAGGAGAGGGTTGTCTGTATACATGAGGCAATTGTAACATTGCCTCAATATTCCCAGGTTCACCAGCTGAGCAGGAGAGGACACTAGCAACTGATCCCTCGACATGCTAGAAGGACTAGACAAAAACTTTAAAAGAGATTCCGGGGACGTGGGTGACCGAGAAATGGGGGTTTGCCTTTTTGGGGTGCTATCTATAAGAGTGCCGTATCAAGGTAATAAGTACTATAGGAGCAAGTGCTAGGTTTAACAGATAGAGAATAGTCTACTTGGAGTCAAGTAGAGATGATCTTTTTGGTTATAGGATACGCTGATTAGATCAGTAGTATAGTTCGAGGAAGGTAGTTTTAAGGGAAAATTTGAAGAGTGGACTTTAGGTAGCCCGAATAGTTTAAACCTGCTTAACCGGCGCTGCCCTAGTGTGCAACAGTGGCAGCTCCGGGCTAAAGCGTGCTTTATAGCAGGGGGCTGGAAAAGACAGGAAATGACCCAAAATGGCCAATAAACTACAAGTTACTGCCTTAAACCACTCCTCTGAGGACAAACAGGCAGCTCAGTACTCCCTACTCCCACTAGTGAGTAAAGAAACTACCCCTTGACCAAACAAGGAAAATGGAGAAACACAGGAACCAAGACAAAGCCCAGGGATCAGCAAATCTGATCACTGGAACAAACTATTAGGAAAGTATGGAAAACAAGAGTATTTTTTTTTTCAAGTTTTTTTTTCAGATAGGCAGAAAATACAATAAATGCTGTGTTTTTCTACTAATTGCTATCAAAAGCTAGTACACTTGAGTGTATTAGTCTGTTGTTTAACTTTTAAGCAAAACTTAAACAAGCAAGTGCAACAAACAATTCAAGCTATTAAAAACAGTAAAAACAGGTAATAACAGAATAAAACAGGCAGAAATAGCAATCGAAAGGCTTAAAAAGTCGAAAATGCAGAAAAAAATACTTAGAATCTGGAAAGTTTGTCTTTTCTGGTCTCTGCTGCTCTAGGAACTCTGCTGGACACCACGAGGAGCTGTGCTGAGTTCTCTATAGCCAGAAAAGCCCGCCAAAGCGTGCTTTATAGCAGGGGGCTGGAAAAGACAGGAAATGACCCAAAATGGCCAATAAACTACAAGTTACTGCCTTAAACCACTCCTCTGAGGACAAACAGGCAGCTCAGTACTCCCTACTCCCACTAGTGAGTAAAGAAACTACCCCTTGACCAAACAAGGAAAATGGAGAAACACAGGAACCAAGACAAAGCCCAGGGATCAGCAAATCTGATCACTGGAACAAACTATTAGGAAAGTATGGAAAACAAGAGTTTTTTTTTTTTTTCAAGTTTTTTTTTTTCAGATAGGCAGAAAATACAATAAATGCTGTGTTTTTCGACTAATTTTGACTCTAGCGTCCCCTCTCTATATTGTTTTAAATATGTATGCATATATATACATACAGGTTCATAGGTTGGTACTAGGCTATTGGCCCTAGGGCCTATACAAGACTAGTCATAACAATTCCCTGGATATTTCTTCCCACAGTATTTACTCCCATGGACCCCTGTCTAGCACGGCGACTGACGTGATACCCAGGGTGAATTTCCTATCTCGCATCCAATTGTCAAGGTTCTTTTTGAAGAGGGCCAAGGAGGCGCTCTGTTTGACATGTATGGCCAGTCTATTCCAGAGTATGGGGAGTCTCTGGGTCAGGGAACCTGTCCCTCCAGCATGTTTTGTTCATTGTGATAGGTTTAGATCCCTGGAGCATGTGGCTCTGAGGGATTGGGATTTCTTTAAGTGGAGCATGTCCAACAGTTCAGGGCTTGACATGGCCTTGTATGTTAAGAAGAGATCACCTCTGAGTAGACGATATGCCACAGAATATAGCTGGAGGTTTTTTTTAGATGGTCAGCATAGGGCATCTGCTTTAGGCCTGTGATTCTTTTAGTGAGGTATTTCTGCGGCCTTTCCAGCTGTTGCAGATGTCTTGTGAGGTACATACCAAACGGGGCGTTGTACTCTATAATGGGTATAATGAGGGATGAGTACAGTGGGACAATGACTTTCTTTTTTCTGGATGAAAAGCCCTTAGGGATGAGGGGTGCCAACATAGGATTTCCTGACTGTTGTGGCAAAGTGGTCATCGAAGGTGAGACCACTGTCCACCTTCTAAAGTGAATCCATGTGTGTGTGTGTGTGTGTGTGTGTATAGATATATATATATATATATATATATATATATATGGATTCACTTTAGAAGCGCAAAATACTGAAATGTTGAAATTCAGTAATTCGAGCTCATAAAGTGGAATCCTGAAAAGAGCGAAAGCTCAGAAGCATGAATTTCAAAACCTCGAATACCGGAGGTTTTGAATTTCGCGCTTCTGAGGTTCCGCTGTGGTTACGGATTCAGGTAAGTGTGTGCGCGTCTTAAGGGTTTTGGGTAGCAGCTGTGGTGAGTGTTAGTGTGTTTTGTTGCTGTGATGTGAGTGCGAGCAGAATGTAGATGTGTGGTGGTGTTGTGCTTGTGTGTAGTGCGACCTCGGAGTTAGAATATTTAAGAAGGGGGGATGTGGGGGGCTCAGGGTCCCTTGCCCCCCTGATTTTATGTAGTAGAGAGCTTGTGTTTGTGTGTGGGGAGGATGGTGTGTGTGTGTGTGTGCACGCGCATAGTAGTACTGCGAAATTCAAATTCTCCGGTGTGCAAGACTTTGAATGTTGCGCTTCTGAGTTTTCTATGTTTCAAAAATTCAACTTTATAGCTTTGAAATACTTAACTTTGACATTTCAGTATTGAGGATATAAAGTGCATCCATATATAGATATATATATATATATATATATATATATATATATATATATATATATATATATATATATATATATATATATATATATATGCATGTATGTATGTATATGTGTATATAGTCTTCTTAACTTTATCTTGTTTTCCTACTCAAGCTTAATGTTAAAGAATGTCTACTACAGTATTCTAATTGTTGGTCAATAAGTTAACAGAAAGAAGGAATGGTTGGATAAATAATCTGTCTATTATAGTTAACTCTTCAGTGAAATGACTGTTTATGTACTTTTCTCGTGCATGCACTATTGCTATGGCTTCTAATGTTATTTTCTGGAAGATTGCCACAAGTAGTCAAGAGTACTTTCAGACCAGGAACACTAAAAACTTGCTAGAGCCGATAGTTGTCTTTCCACGGTAGTGAATTCCATTCTACAGAACTCATCTGTCAGGCTCAAAGATTTTAGTAATACTGCAGTTCCATCTTATGCTCTGTGGATACAGTTTCAGACCTTGCATCCTGTCAGGTTTCTGTGCTTCATCAGTTCTGTTCTGCAATTTGTTTTTCAGGTTTTGGCTGCACGTGCATGTATCAACCACCTCTGTGAACTCTGAAGAGCTTGCAGTGCAGGTATCGTCTCTGATCGCTTACTATCCATGCATGAACAGACGTTGGCTGGTCTTTTCTACCACCTTTTTCCAAAGACCAGCTTGAATAAAATCTCCCAATTAATAATGCCTTCACTGACTTTTGCTTTTCTGCTAAGTTTATTTTTATCATCCTGCACAAAAATAATGTCTCATTTATATGTGAGGCTAGTTTTAAACACCAAGTCTTCAATGCCACCCCTAAGATTATTTCTGCAATTTTGTTTATTTCACCATATCGATCCTTTCTATGTGCTCAGGTTGCAAATATCATTATCTAACGTTATCCCTCCTATACTGGCATACATCCTCCTGCGTTATCAGAAGGGTATACAGTGAGACAGAAATGTGAAGTTCATTGACTTCGTGCAGTTTTCTTGTATTATTTATTTAGTTACTTTATTTACAGTTTCCAAATTCCCACCTTAACTTTCGAGATACACTTACTTGTGAGCTGTGATCCATCAAGCAGGGCTACTACCCGCTTTGCGTGAGCTTCCAGGAACACTTCCAACTTGTTACTTACACTACAAGTAAATTTCCATTATCTAATGCTTCTCCATCACGTAATGGGAGAATAAAGTACAGTTGTGTACACTTACCATAAATGTACACGTTCGAGTGTATTCACTGTTTCAGTCATTACATTTGGGTAGTCTGCAGGTTGCCCTCAGTCGGCCTGATTAACAATGTCTTGGGTCCTGCGTCGGTTGCTGTCCCTTCTTCCATGATGTGAGATTGTCAGGGGTATAAAACATGCAGCCGATGCCATTACATCAGTTTTTCTTGCCCCAGATGTCAGGTGCTCCCCAAATGGGGAGCAAATAAAATTAAAAAACACAAAAAAATATACCTCCAACCAAAAGCAAATACACCAAAAGGGCTTTTAAGCATAGCAAGAGAAGGTAGAGGTACAGCCAGAGAAAAATAGGACGCTGGAAGGAGGGTAACCAGGACTGCAACAGTGAATACACTCGAACATCTACATTTATGGTAAGTGTACACAACTGTACTATGTTCTTCGTGTTTCACTGTTGCAGTCATTACATTTGGGTAGATTCCCAAAGCTATGGTTGGGTGGAGGGAATTATACAGCATTAGGACCAGCTATAAGGCCCTGTAGGACAGCAGTGGCAAAGCCAGCTCTGGATAAAGAGAAAAGTGGTAAATGGTAATGTTTGGTGAAGTATGAACTGAGCTCCAGGTAGCAGCTTCTAGAATGTCCCTGGTAGGAACACCTCTGAGAAAGCCTGTTGAAGTACATGCAGCCCTGGTGGAATGGGATTTTCCATGGTGCTTATAGCAGAAACAAATGCAATGGCTTATCCATTTGGAAATGGTTTGCTATGAAATAGTCTTTCCCTCTGCCCCTGCAGCAAATGCGACCAGCAGTTGTTCAGAGGTTCTTTGAGATTTAGTCCTGTTTAAGTAAAATCTAAGTTGTCTGTTTACATCCATTGAATGCAGAATCCGCTCCCCCTTGTTCTGTGGATTGGGAAAGGAAGTTGGCAAATGAATAGTCTGATTAAGAGCCACACTGGATACCACCTAAGGCATGAAGGATGGGTTGGTCCTGTCCGCATGAAAAATTATGAAAGGCTCCACTGCCATAAGAGCCTGTAATTCGAAAATCCTTCTAGCTGAAGTGACTGCTAAAAGGAAAGCTGTTTTCCACGAGAGAAATTTTAAGTCTGCAGTAGCAGCTGGCACGAAAGGAGGGAGAGTAAGTTTATCTAATATAAAATTAAGGTCCCAGGCAGGGGTTGGAGCTCTCCTGGGTGATTTTAAGTTCTTGGCCCCTCTGAGATACTGCTTTAGCAGAGGATGGGAGAAGAGGGGAGGTTCTGTGTTGTAATGAGCTGAAATGGCTGACGCATGAATTTTTATGAAAGAAAAGGACAGGCCCTTGTGAAGCATCTCCATTAAGTATTGCAAAACCTGAGGAATGTTGGGTACTGCTGTGCTTATCCCTTATGATTGATTCCAGGCACAGAATCTTTTCCATTTGTCAGCTTAAGATTTTCTAGTACTAGGGCTTCTCGCCTCCAAAATGACATCCATCACAGGTTTGCTGAGGGATGCTAAGGGTGAATTTAGGTGATTAACCACGCTGCAAGATTCAAAGTTTGGAGCTGAATGTGCAGAATTTGGTTGTTCTGCTGAGACAGTAAGTAAGGTGTCTGAGGGACGTGTCATGGTGGAAGGTGTGACACACTGCACAGGAGTGGGTACAGTGCTGGCGAGGCCAGTCTGGGGCAATCAAAATAATTTTTGGTTTGTCCTGTTTGACTTTTAGTAGAACTTTGGAGAGCAGAGGGGGAGGGCATAGACTGGTAGGTTTTCCAGCTGAAGGACAGAGCATCCACTTTCCAGGCTTTTTTGTGATGAGTTCTTGTGCAAAATTTGTCCAACCTATAGTTCTGGGGTGAGGCAAAATTTGTCCAACTGACAGTTCTGGGGTGAGGCAAAAATATCTATATGTCTGGGCTACCCCATTTGCGTGTCAACATGTTGTAAATCCATGGCTCCAGTTTCCATTCGTGTGGGTCCATGAGATTTCTGCTTAGTTCGTCTGCCAGAGTATTCAGCTTTCCGGGCAGGAAATGAGCTTGTAGCTGTACTTGATAGCACAAGGCCGTGTTCCACAATGCCATGGCTGGTCTGCAGAGGGGGTGGGAGTGTGTACCCCCTGCTTGTTTATGTACCACATAACCATGGTGTTGTCCGTTTTTATCAGTAATTGCCCTGGATGAAGGTAGTCCTTGAAGGCTGTCAGTGCATTCTGTACAGCTAGCATTTCTTTTTGATTTATGTGAAGGTGCATTTGATTTGGGCTCCATTTTCCCTGAATGCACTTCCCTGCCAGATGAGCACCTCATGCATAGTCTAATGCGTCTGTAGTTAGGGTTTGGGCAGTAGGGGTGGTTTGAATGGCAGTCCCTTGTTCTGGTGGCAGGCCTCTGCCCACCATAGAACCATAGGAACTCTAGGCGCAGGCAAGGTATGCTAGGAATCATTGTTTCCAGGCTGTGACAATGCTAACTCCATAGACTTTTCACATACCACTGAAGTTTCCTCATATGCAGTCTTGCATATGGAATTAGAAGAATGCAAGAGGCCATGAACCTCAAGGCTTGCAGTATTTGCCTTGCAGAAAGCAGGGTTTTTGTGGTCACCTGTTTGACGTAAGTCACCAAATGAGTATGTTTCTCTGGCGTAAGGAAAGCCATCTGAGCAGTTGTATTCAAGCCTTGCACCCAGGAATGAAATTTTTTGAGAGGGTACCAGTTGTGATTTCTTTTCGTTTATAGTGTACCCTAGACAAGTTAGAACCCTTTTTACAAAAGCCAGATGTTTTAGAAGAATGTCCTTGTTTTCTGCCTGAATTAGACAGTTGTCCATGTATGGATATATTTTAATATTTCTTTGTCTGCAAAATGCAATTACTGGAGCCAGGTACTTTGTAAAGACCCTGGGCACAGTAGATAAGCCAAAGGGCAGTGCAGAGAACTGGTAATGCAAGTAGCCTGCTTTGAAGCGGAGGTATCTTCTGTGAGATTCCCTGACTGGGATATGCAGGTAAGCCTCTTTTAAATCTAGAGTTGCCAACCAGGCATCTTTGCCTAGCATAGGAAGTAACTGGTGAAGAGTCAGCATCTTGAATTTTGGAATGTCCAGAAAGGTGTTTAGAGTAGGTAAGTCCAGAATTGGATGCCATGATTTGTCTTTTCTGGGTACCAGGAAAAGTCTGGAATAGAAACCTTGTCCCTTTTCCTCCTCTGGCACTAGTTGAATAGCCCGCATGCTCATGAGGGAAAGTACCTGTTTTGTTTCTGGGCCTCTTCCCACTGATTTGGGGGCAGGTCTGACCATCTGTTTGGAACTGGCAATGTGTGGAAATGAAATCTGTATCACTGGGATATTATATTTAAAACCCATTTGTCCTGGGTTATAAGTTGCCAGTTTTTTGCATGAAGAGCCAGTTATCCCTCCAAAGGGGCGGCTAAAAGGTAAGTGCTTGGTAAGTGTAAAGGGAAGTCATTGAGACTGCTTACCATAGGGAGGTGTCTTGTTGTTTCCAGATTTGGAAGAGGAGGCACCCCATTGTTTTGTTCTGAAAGTCCCTTGGGACTGAAACTTGATGCTTTTGGAATATCTGGGTTTGACTTGAGTTGCTCTTGAAGGAACTGGAAAGGACCAATTCTTAGTAGGCCAGTGCCTGCTAAATCTTGGAGGTTACACTTGTAAGAAATCTTTCACAGTTTGCATAGATTTAGCTTCTTTTTTAGAACTTCTTCAGCCTTATGACCAAAGAGACGATCCTGTTGTAAAGGAGCATCCAACAATTTTGCTTTAACATGATCAGGCAGAGTTTGCTCTTTGAGCCAAGCATGCCTTCTAAGCACAGACCCAGTAACAGCAGCCCTGCAAGAGGCCTCCAAAGAATCAAAACCAGATTGCAAAGTATGTTTTCCAACTTGTTCAGCTGAATGCAATAAATCCTGTAAATCTTTATTTTCCACATATTCAGAAATCAACATCACTTTCTGTTTAAGCAGTCCCATGATATGCTGCTATTTTAGAATATGAAATTGACAGTCTAAAGCCCTGATTGCCAAGGTTGCGGAAGTGTAAACCTTCTTACCCCATCTATCCAGCACCCTGGAATCTCTATCAGAAAGGGTATGATTTTTAGCAGTAGAAGCCTTAATGCCCTTGGGACCTTGATAAATGGTTTCAGGATCCGCAACAGGATTTTTGAGCAGGAATTTGTGGGAATCAGGAACCCTGCAGTATCTCTCTGACTTACAAGGAGCCGGAGGCAGAGAATCAGGAGCCAGACTTGATTCTGTAAAAACATCATAAACAATGTCTAGAACAGGAGGTATAGCCAAAGGCCTATGCTGAGGAAGAAGAAGAAAATCCCAAGTCTCTTTTTAGATTCAGAGAAATCCTGACTTTCCCAGTGGAAAAATTCCCTTAAGGTATGTAAAGCTTCCCCAAAAGAAAAGTCCTCAGGGGGAGAAGCAGAAGGAATGGAATCTTCTGCATCAGACTTCTCATAAGTAGGTACAGACAAATCCTGTTCATTAGAAGAGTCAGAGGAAATAGAATCCTGTTCAGAGGAATCATAGTCAATATCTTGCCCAGGCCTCTTAGAAGGGGGGGGGGGTTGGCTACCCCCTGATCAGAGTAATTAAATCTTCAGCCATTTTGATCATTTGTTTTTTAGGCATAGGAGCCTGCAAATGGGGCCTAGGCGTTGTTTTTTTAGACACAGATCGAGATTTTGGCCTTAGTTTTGAAGATGGCGTCTGTCTAATATACAAATCTGTAGGCCTGAAAACACCCTCAGAAGCCAGTGCCTGCACAGTGGTTCCGGACCCATCCAAGGTAGAGACATCCGTGGGTTCCATAATTGAAGCTTCTTGTGGCATACCGGACTCCAAATGGGTCTCAGCAGAGGCCTGTGAATCAGAAGTAGCGGGTATCAGGGGCTGTGAAAGCACCTCACTGAGTACTGGCGAACTGGCGACTGGCTTAAGAGAAGCGTTGTTGGCAGTTTTAGACCTCAATGGCCTGTCTCTGTCTTTTTCTTTGCGTTTTTTAGGTATTCCGATAGTAGGATTGCTAACCGAAGACATTTCTGGATAATTAAAGCGTGAGCCAAAATATTTAGAAGCAAAAATGTACCGTTTGATAGTGCGTTGATTAAATAAAGCACAGAACTGACAGCAAGGTATATCGTGATCAGGGCCAAGGCAAGGAGTACAGTACAAATGGAAATCCTTATGAGGTATTTGCTTCCCACAAGTAATGCAATTATTAACTTTTACTGACATCGGTAAGGAGCAAGAAAAAGTTTCCCCAATGGGGTACTTAGCTTTTTTGAAGACTTCGGATCCGAAACTCGAAAACGAAAATTTCAGGAGTCGGCCGACCGGTGCTTGCGAACTGCTTTTGCTTCGGGCACCGCGTGGCAAGAAAGACTGATGTAATGGTGTTGGCTGCATGTTTTATACCCCTGATGACCTGACGTCATGGAAGAAGGGACAGCAACTGACGCAGGACCCAAGACTTTGTTAATCAGGCCGACTGAGGGCAACCTGCCAGCAGATTATCCCAAATGTAATGACTGCAACAATGAAGCACGAAGAACATCTGCAAGTGGGACCGATGTTTCATTATTAAATCCTTATTAACCGCTCGTGACGGTAAAACATTCCCTTTTAGAATGATTGCTGATTCTGGTTACCACAGAAACAGTACACAATGAGCGATCATTCTGAAGAGACTACTTTTATGGGCAGGAGCAGTTAATAAGCTGTTATTAATGAAACATCTGATCCAGGTATTAGTCATGTGAATGTGGCTAGTTTACTAGTGTAAGGATTGTGAGGGGAAGGCATGGGTCAGACAGCAGTTGTGGTGCAGAGTTCCTTCTGCTTACCAATTCCTCCTCTGAGGTTCATGTGAAGTCTGGACAAAGTGTAAACTGGTGATGGCTGACAGGAGGATGCGTGGGAGGCTGACAGGGGGATGTGTGGCAAAAGACTAAAAGTAAGGGCAATGTAATTCAGTAATCCCACAAATCTAACATAGTACCCAAGAAGGAACACTTGGGACAGGTCATATTTTGTGTCTGACATGTACGCTGGAAGCATACCATCAAACAGAGCAGGAAACTTTGACAAATTAATATATGGAAATGGACACTTTTTTTGAATGTTACTCTTACATACTTAGTTGGGTGCTGAAAATACAAGTTCTACATAAGCATGAATTTAAAGCCGATGCTGAGTTAGACATGGCCGGCTTAATGTAACCTAAGAAAAAACAGTGTATGCTAAGCCGATTTACTGGAGAAAATTACATGTAAGCATATGCTTACTCTGCTGTGAAAATTAAGTTGAAAAGTCAACTGACAAAGTGCAGTTACTTTTTCAACTTAGTTTTCACAGGATGGGGCTGAAATAGGACTGGCAAATAAGTTGCGCTTGCAGAAGGCAATCAGGGGTAACAGCATGCAATTATTAGCATCTCATAGCGTACTCGGATGTAAGCACAGAGGTGCTATGAAATGGTACCTGGGGTTAATGAGTTAAATAAGGGGCCTTAAAACAAAGCCTGTAATTCAGAGACTTATCTTGCTGAGTTGACAGCAATCAGAAGAAGCATTTTCCCAGGAAACTTTAAGGTCACAGGTCGCTGCAGGTTCAAAGGGAGGTAATGTAAGTGACTGCAAGACCAACTTCAAGTCCCATGGTGATAAGGGATCTTTGAAAGATGGCTTTAAATGAATTTTGCCCTTATGAAAAACCTTACAAAGTCTGTGAGAAATTAAGGGTTGGTCACCGAAACAGTTATGAAAATTTGAAATGGCTGCTAAAATAACCTCAACTGTGGAAGCTGAAGCCCCTTTACTAAAACAGTAGCTCAGAACTCTAGAACTTTTTCCACTGGAGCCGAAAAAGGATCTAGACCATTCTTACAAGCCCAGAAAGAAAATCTCTTCCATTTACTACATTAGAGATTCCTGGTAGATGATTTATGGGACGCCAACAAAATGGGTCGTACACGAGATGGAAGGTCATTGTGCCTGGCAACTAATGGAATTGGAGAAACCAAGCAGTCAGCTTAACAGTTTGTAGACTGGGCTGCACCAGTCCCTGGGGTTGAGACAGAAGGTCTGGAGCTGTGTCCAGAATCCATGGGTGACAGAGTAGATGAAGCCATAGGAAGGGAAACCATATTTGTCGAGGTCAGTAAGAGGGAATGGAGGAAAGGCATAAAGGAGACCTGGTTGCCAATCGAGGAGAAGAGCATCTGTCGGGGACTCCCCTTGAGAGAGAATTAGGGCAAAGTAGCTTCTGCACTTGTTGTTTAGGGGCAAAGCAAACAGGTCACAGGAAGGCTGGCCCCAGCAAAGAAAAATCTTCTTCACTATGCTGGGATTTAGAGACCACTCGTGAGGCAATAGAATGCATCTGCTCAGTTTGTCTGCTACGCATCTGCTCAGTTTATCTGTTATCACACTGGAACTCCCCGGGATATGCACTATCAGAAAGTGGTTGGAAGTTATAGCCCAATGCCACACTCAAAGAGCTTCTCGACACAGTGGGTAGGACTTCGTTCCACTCTGTTTGTTGACGTACCAGACTATGGACATGTTGTCTGAACAGCTATCATTCCATGAGGTAAGGCAGAATGAAACGCTTGCAAAGCTAGAAGCACGGCCCTCATCTCCATAACACTGATATGCTGGTTGGCCTCAGAGGGGGACCGAGTGCCTTGGACCGTCTTCTCTAGATAATGCAGCCACACTCTATCTGGGAAGCATCCATGGTTACTATGGCCTAGGGTTGAGGGTGGACAAAGGGGCACCCTAGAAGAATGTCCTTAGATTGCATCCACCAGTAAGGATTGTTTTTGCATCAACTGGATATAAAAACTAGATGATTCATGGGGTGGGTTAGCACAGACCACTGGTTCGCAAGCATACACTGAAGAAGTCTCATGTGAAACCTTGCAAGTAGGACTAATGTGATCGCTGCGGCCAGGGGGCCCAGTGTCTGCAGGATTTGATGAGACATATCTTGTTTGAAAGAAGAAGGGGCTAAACCTGTGATTGTATTTTCTGAAACCTGTGGTGGGGTAGCGATGCCACACAAGACTGAGTGTTGAGACTAGCTCCAATGAATTCCACATGCTGAGTAGGGGTTAACTGAGACTTCACAAGGTTTACTGTGATGCCTAACTGAGGAGATAGTTTCAGAAGGAAGTTCCTGGTTTGTAGAAGTAGATGCCTGGTGGTAGCAGTGAGGAACCAGTCGCCCAGGTATGGAAACACTCGGAATCAGAGCGGCCTTAGATGTGCTGTGACTGCTGCCATATATTTGGTGAACACCCTGGGGGATGTGGTGAGACAGTACAGTTTTGTACCTACCATAAATGTAGATGTCCGATAGGTATGCATCTGCAGTCCTAACATATGGGTTGTCCTGCCTCAGGCAGCCCTTCGGTCGGCCGGATTCCAAAGTCTGGGTCTGGCCTCGGCTGATGTCGCACTTCACCCGACGTCATAGCTGCTGGGGGTATAAAGGCATCAGCCGACGCCATTTTCCTCAGTGTTTCTTGCCCCAGATTCCAGGTGCCCTCTAGGAAGGCTAAATTTGGATAAATGCAGATAATTCCAAACAGTAGAAAGCAAAATATATATACATATATACATACAAACAAATACACCATAATAGATTCCCCCAGCTGGCTAAAAGAGGGGTAAGTACCCTAGGAATACCACAGAGGGGAAGGAGGGTGGGTAATCCTGACTGCAGATGCATACCTATCGGACATCTACATTTATGGTAGGTACAAAACTGTACTATGTCCTTCAAGGATGCATCTGCAGTCCTAACATATGGGTAGAATACCATAGCCAAACTGGGGGAGGAGGCACTAAGATAATGATGGTGTAGTTAAGATCCCTTGCAAAACAGCAGTTGCAAAACCTGCTCGGGATCTGGAGTATAAAGGAAGATTATAATGCTTGGCAAATGTATGCACGGAGCTCCAAGTAGCAGCTTCTAAAATGTCTTTGGTAGCCACTCCTCATGGGAAAGCTGTAGTGGTGGCTGTAGCTCTTGTGGAGTGAGGCCTGATATTTTCAGGAGTTGTCTTTCCATGAAAAGAGTAGCAAAATCTAATGCAATTTCCTATCCATTTTGAGATTGTCTGTTTTGAAATTGCTTTTCCTTGCACTCCTGTTGCATATGCTACCAGAAGCTGGTCAGTTTTTCTGCTGGCCTTAGTTCTGTCCAGATAGTAGCGTAATTGTCTGTGCACATCCAAGGTATGTAGTAGTCTTTCCCCCCTGTTCTGTGGGTTTGGGAAGAATGTAGGTAAATGAATAGCTTGGTTCAATGATACCCTGGAGACCACTTTTGGCATAAAAGTAGGATTAGTTCTCAGAGACACTCTATCTTGATGGAAGATAAGGAAAGGCTGTACTGCCATTAATGCCTGTAACTCAGATACCCTTCTTGCTGAAGTGATTGCTAGCAGGAATGCAGTTTTCCAAGATAAGAACTGTAAGTCTGCTGTTGCTGCTGGTTCAAAAGGGGGAAGTGTTAATTTTTCCAGCACAAAGTTGAGATCCCATGTAGGTAGAGGTGGTATCCTTGGAGGCTTTACGTTTTTGATTCCTCTCAAGAACTGCCTGAGTAGAGGATGAGAGAAGACTGGAGGATCCATGTTGTACTCTGCTGAAATTGCTGATGTATGAATCTTAATGGAGGAGTAGGACAAGCCATTGTGGAACAGTTCTGCTAAGTATTCCAGGATGTGTGCTATATTTGCCAATGAGACATTTTCTCCCTTTGCTGCACTCCAAATGAGGTATCTTTTCCATTTGGCTGAATATGTTTTCCTTGTGGAGGGTCTGCGTGCCTCCAGGATAATGTCCTTAACCCTCTGAGATAAATCTGGTTGATTTTGTTTTATGCAATATTCCAAGCAGTTAGCTGCAGTGTTTTCAAGTTTGGATGCAGGGTCTTGTAGTTGTTCTGTGTTAGAAGTAAGGGACATAGAGGTAGAGGCCATGAGTGTGCCTGAGACATGCCTCTCAGTAGCGGGTACCAATGTTGTCTTGGCCAGTCTGGAGCTATCAGGATTACCTTTGGCTGTTCCTCTCTGATCTTCAGTAGGACTTTGTACATCAAAGGAAGAGGTGGAAATGCATATGCTGTCAGGTTTTTCCAGCTGAAGGAAAGGGAGTCCACCCTCCAGGCAAGTGGGTGGTATACTCTTGAGCAGAATTTCTTCAATTGGTGGTTGTGTGGGGAGGCGAACAGGTCTATTTCTGGCATTCCCCATTTCTTTGTTATGGTTTTGAAGATATCTGGATGCAGCATCCATTCGTGAGCATCCGTGGTAGTTCTGCTTAAGGTGTCTGCTAGTGAATTTTCTTTTCCTGGTACAAATCTGGCCTGCAGTTGAATGTTGAGATTCAGGGCCAAATTCCACAGGTCCATTGCCATCCGGCATAGAGGATATGAGTGTGTACCTCCCTGTTTGTTGATGTACCACGACTGTGGTATTGTCCGTCCTTATCAGCAGGTGACCTTGTTGGAGGAATGGTCTGAATGTCTGGATTGCAAGTTTCACTGCCAGCATCTCCTTTAGATTTATGTGTAGATTCAGCTGGTCTTGGGACCATAGGCCTTGTATACACTTGTTCTCCATGTGTGCCCCCCAGCCTAGGTCTGAGGCGTCCGTGGTGATGGTCTGGCTGGGATGTGGTTTGTGGAAAGGCAATCCTCTGTTTATCTGACAGGCCTGAGCCCACCACAGGAATTCTTTTTTCAGGCATGGAATTATTGGAATCTGGGCTTCTAGACTGTGCTTGTGTTGAGACCATACATTCCTTAGGTACCATTGCAACTTTCTCATATGCAGCCTGGCATGAGGGATCAAGATTATGCAGGATGCCATGTAACCCAGGGCTTGCAGGACTTTCCTTGCAGTAAGCTGAGTTTGAGTTGTCAATGCCATGAAGTAGACTGGTAGTTGCTTTTGTTTTTCCTCTGTGAGAAAAGACATCTGAGTTGTAGTATCCAGTTCTGCACCCAAAAATGTTATCCTTTGGGATGGTACTAGCCTTGACTTTTGAATGTTGACTGTGTATCCCAAGGCTTGCAACAGTTGTATGACATTTGCCAAATCTTTTGTTAATTTTGTCTTGTTGTCCGCTTGTATTGGGCAGTCGTCCAGGTATGGGTAAATTTGAATTCCCTGAAGCCTGCAATGAGCAATTACTGATGCCAGGCATTTCGTGAATACTCTGGGCGCAGTAGATAAGCCAAAGGGCAATGCTGAGAATTGATAATGCTCTGATCCTGCAAGAAATCTCAGGTGTCTTCTGCAATCTGGTCGTATAGGGACGTGCAGGTATGCCTCCTTGAGATCTAGAGTCACCAGCCAAGACTCCTTGCCCAGCATGGGAACAAGTTGCTGGAGGGTCAGCATTTTGAATTTTGGAACAATGAGGTATGTGTTCAGTGCGGACAAGTCGAGAATAGGTCTCCACTGATTTTCTTTTCTTGGTACCAGGAATAGTCTGGAGTAAAATCCTTGGCCTTGTTCCATAGGTGGTACCTTTTCTATAGCTCTCATCCTTAGTAAGTTGTTGATTTGCTTTAGAGCCTCTGTTTTTTGGCTTGGTGGAAGGTTTGGCATTCCTCTCTTTTTTGGTAGAGTGTGGAAGTGAAACCTGTAGCCCTTGTCTACTGTTTGTAAAGTCCATTTGTCTCCTGTAATGCAATGCCAGTTGTCTGAAAATAAGTCCAGCTTTCCGCCCAAGGGTACCTCCAGTTGTTCCCTGGTAGGTGGAATCACAGCCAAGTCATTGTGTCTGTCCTGTGGAAGTGGTTGTAGTTGCAGCTGTGGCAGCACTTCTCTGATTGGCAGGTTGCCACTGACGTCCCCTGTAGGCACCCCTAGATTGACCTCTGCCTCTTGGGCGTCTATTTCTGCCTCTCTGTGCTCTGGAGGTGTCTGGAAAGGACCAATTCTTCGAAGGCCAATTTCTGCTAAACCTCGGAGGTTGGACCTGTAAAAAATCCTTGACTGTTTGGACAGATTTTGCTTTTTCTTCCACTTTCAGAACCTTCTGTGCAGGGGAGCCAAACAAACTTTGTTTCTCCATAGGAGCATCCAGGAGTTTTGACTTAACATGGTCTGGTAAGGATTGCTCTTTTAGTCAGGCATGCCTTCGAATCACCGCTCCAGTCATAGCTGATCTAAAGGAAGTCTCCAGTGCATCATAGCCACATTTTAAAAAATTATTACTGACCTGCTGAGAGTTATGTACCAAATCCTGAAGGGACTTACGGTCTATAGGTTCAGGAGAGGACAGTTTTTTATTTAGCTGGTCTAACAAAAATTCCTGGTACTGAATCATGTGAAATTGACAGTTTAAGGCCCTGGCCGAAAGAGTAGCAGATGTATAAACCTTTTTACCCCATCTCTCTAATGCTCTAGATTCCCTTTCAGAGGGAAGAGGGTTTTTGGCAGAGGCAGCTGCCACACCTTTAGGGCCCTGTGAAATGGTTTCTGGGTCTGCAACATGAGCCTTATACAAGTGGTAGTGTGTGTCCGGGACCCTGTAATATCTGTCAGGCTTGGCAGGGGCCGGAGGAAGAGAATCAGGGGCAGTACTGGCATCATTATATGCATCATCAACACCTGATAGTACTGGAGGAATGGCTAAAGGCCTATGTTGTGGTAAGTGCAAAAAAGTCCTTAGCCTTTTCCTTGAATCTGAAAAATCCTGGCCCTGCCATTGGAAGTGTTCCCTCATAGAGTGTAGGGTTTCCCCAAAAGAAAATTCTTCAGGAGGAGAAGCAGAAGGAATGGAGTCTTCTGCATCAGAATCCTCATAAGGAGAATATGGGCCTTCCTGATGGTCTGAAATATCTGAGTCATCCGAGGAATAATCTGTAGAGACAGGTTCAGGGGGCTCAGTCCTAGGCCTCTTATCTGGAGGAGGTTGAGAGGCCCTGTCTGGGTGAGGTTGGGATCCCCTGATCAAAGAAATAAGATCCTCAGCCAGGCTGAGTATCTGGGAACTAGTGGTAGGCCTGTGTGATGGAGCTTTTGTAGGTAAGGCCTTTGAAGATTTGGCTGCTTTTGCCCTGGAAAAGGCCTTGACAGACATAGAAGCAGGGAGTCTGGCAGCCCCACGTGCAGGAGTAGAGATGTCTAAAGGAATAGTGTCTGACAAATCCTGGGTGCCTGCTTCTGTAGCAGTAATCTCAGAAGCCGATTCAGCCATGGTCTGTGAGGCCTCGGTTATCGGAGGCATGCTTTCGGCTGAAGGGAGAACCGAGGACTCGGTTTCAGCCGAAACCGAGACACTCGCGGTTGGCCTAACCGTGGTTTCAGCCGAAACCGCGGACCGCGAGTGTCAGTCCTTTTCCTTGCGCTTTTTAGCTAATTGTGTAGTCGGAGTCTCCAACGGCATTTTATATGCAAAAGCGGGACCAAAAAACTCTTCTGCAAACTCCGACCGACGTCTAAGCGTCCGTCGGTTGAAGGAAGCACAGGCAAGACAAGCTGATACGTCGTGGTCTGGGCCTAAGCAAGGAAGACAGTTAGAGTGGAAATCCTTATGAGTTATTTGTTTCCCACAAGTTAAACAATTATTTACTTTGTCTGACATCGGCTGAGGCAAGAAAGAGTCCCCAACGGGGTACTTAGCTTTTTTAGAAGTCTTCGGTAGTAGAAATCTCTGGATCTGACCGACTGGCAATTGCGAACAGCTTCTGCTTCGGGCACCGCACGGCAAGAAAGACTGAGGAAAATGGCGTCGGCTGATGCCTTTATACCCCAGCAGCTATTACGTCGGGTGAAGTGCGACATCAGCCGAGGCCAGACCCAGACTTTGGAATCCGGCCGACCGGAGGTCTGCCTGAGGCAGGACAACCCATATGTTAGGACTGCAGATGCATCCTTGAAGGACATCAAAGGGAAGCACTCTGAATTGGTACTGACTGGCTCCCAGCTGAAGTGGAGAAACTTTCTCGAGCACATGTCCATCTTTATGTGATAATCTAGCCAAGCTAAACTTTTCACTGTGTGATGTCCTGAAACATCTTGCATCAGAGGAGACACGGGATACATGCAAATGACCCCATAAGGACATCAGGTGTTTCAGCTATATGGTAATTCTGAATTTCCATGACTTTTTCTTTTTCAGGCCAATAAAGCCAAACCCCACTAAATATGGGTATGCATGTTTCGGATTTCTTATGACCTCTTTAACACAGCATAAGTGGAATGTTTGGCTATCATTTGGAAACGCTAGGTTGTCATACCCAACTGATGTCCATTATCATTGGGTGACTGCAAAATATCCCAACTGACAATCCAAAACAATGGGTACCAAGGTCACACAGAAAAACTAATCAGTAAAGAAAAAAAAAGGAAAAATCTAGTCAAGGTAGACTTTTCACTATGTGATACCTTAAAACTCTTGCATTAGAGGAGACATGGGACATATGCAAATGACCTCATAAGGGCATCAGGTGTTTCAGCTATATGGCAATTCTGAATGTCTATGACTTTTTCTTTTTAAGTCTGTTATGAACAACTTCAAGT
Organism: Protopterus annectens; assembly: GCF_019279795.1. NCBI lineage: Eukaryota > Metazoa > Chordata > Ceratodontiformes > Protopteridae > Protopterus > Protopterus annectens. The sequence goes on along the minus strand of NC_056751.1, from coordinate 737,087,707 downwards.
ACTCATTGTTTTAGATTGTTAGTTGGGATATTTTGCAGTCACTCTAAAGATAATGGACATCAGTTTGGTACAACAACCCTGTGTTTCCAAACGATGGCCAAATATTCCACTTATGCTGTGCTGACAAGGTCATAAGAAGGCCAAAACATCATGTCCACAGCTAGTGGGGATTGGCTTTATTGGCCTGAAGTTGTCCATAACAGACTTAAAAAGAAAAAGTCATAGACATTCAGCATTGCCATATAGGTGAAACACCTGATGTCCTTATGAGGTAATTTGCATATATCCCATGATTCCTCTAATGCAAGTGGTTTCAGGGTATTACACAGTGAAAAGTCTAGCTTGGCTAGATTTTTCATTTTTTTTTTTTTTTTTTTTTTTACTGATTAGCTGTTCTGTGTGACCTTGGTATTCATTGTTTTGAGAGCTTTATGTGGCAATACACATCTTGAAAGTCGACAGAACACATCCAGTCATTCTCCTCTAAGAAACGAAGTATGGATTGAACTGTGACCATCCAGAAGTTTGACTGCTGAACAGATTTGTTCAGAATGCTGAAATCCAAAATTGGTTTACAGAGTTCTTTGGCACTAAAAAGAATCTTGAGTAATATCTGGATCCTAGTTGGTCTGGTCAGACTTCTTGGATGACTCTTTTTCTTGCAGCTTTTGGATTTCTAATGCTGCTTGAACTCTCTGACTGGGTGAAACCATTGGGGAGTTTTGCTTGAGTTTGTGGAGTAAGGGTGAAGGGGATAGAATAACCTCTGGAAATGATGCTTAGCCCCCAGGCATTGGTAGTTGTGCGTCGCCAATTAGTTGGGTGCAAAGAAAATGTTTCGCTGACTGCCTCCAGAGGTGAGCAGTCAGGCCTCCTTTCAGGAGTGCTGGTAGAGTTGAACAGAGAAAGAGTCCCTGGAAAGTACAGTTGTGTACACTTGCCATAAATGTAGATGCTCGAGTGTATTTACTGTTGCAGTCACTACATTTGGGTAATCTGCTGGCAGGTTGCCCTCAGTCGGCCTGAATAAAGTACAGTTTTGTACCTACCATAAATGTAGATGTCCGAACTGGATAGCATCTGCAGTCATAACAACTGGGTTGTCCTGTCATCAGGCAGCCCTTCGGTCGGCCGGATTCCAAAGTCTGGGTCCGGCTTCGGCTGATGTCGCACTTCACCCGACGTCATCTCTGCTGGTCTTCGGGTATAAAGGCATCAGCAGACGCCATTTTCCTCAGTGTTTCTTGCCCCAGATGCCAGTTGCCCTCTTGGAAGGCTAAATTTTGGATACATGCCAATGTTTCCCAAAAAGCTAGAAGGCAAACTCAAAAAATAAGCATGTATGTACATATATACAAACAAATACACCATAAGAGACTCCCCCTCCCCAGCTAGCTATTAGGAGGATAAATACACTAGGAGTACCACAGAGGGGAAGGAGGGAGGGTAATCCTGACTGCAGATGCTATCCAGTTCGGACATCTACATTTATGGTAGGTACAAAACTGTACTATGTCCTTCATGGATGCATCTGCAGTCATAACAACTGGGTAGAATACCATAGCCAACTAGGGGAGGAGGAAGATAAAATTATGGTGTGGTTAGGATCCCTTGCAATACAGCAGTGGCAAACCCTGCTCGGGATCTAGAATATAGAGGTAAATTATAATGCTTGGCAAATGTATGCACGGAGGTCCAAGTAGCCTCCTCAATAATGTCCTTGGTTGCCACTCCTCGTAAGAAAGCTGTGGTAGTGGCTGTAGCCCTTGTAGAATGAGGTCTTATGTTCTGTGGAATTGGTTTTCCATGGAAGGAGTAACAAAATCTTATGCAATTTCCTATCCATTTGGAGATTGTCTGTTTGGAAATTGCTTTTCCTTCCCTCCCTGTTGCATAGGCTACCAAAAGCTGGTCAGTTTTCCTGTTACTTTTGGTTCTGACCAGGTAGTAGCGTAGCTGTCTATGTACGTCCAAGGTATGCAGCATTCTTTCCCCTCTGTTTTGTGGATTGGAAAAGAAGGTAGGTAGGTGGATTGCCTGGTTTAAAGACACTCTGGATACCACCTTAGGCATAAATGTAGGATTAGTTCTCATGGACACCCTATCTTTATGGAAGATTAGGAAGGGTTGTACTGCCATTAAGGCCTGCAGTTCCGAAACCCTCCTTGCTGAGGTAATTGCCAGTAGGAAAGCAGTTTTCCATGATAGGTGCTGTAGATCTGCTGTTGCTGCTGGTTCGAGCGGAGGGAGTGTCAACTTTTCTAGCACAAAGTTCAAGTCCCATGCTGGTAATGGTGGTTTCCTTGGAGGTTTTACATTCTTGATCCCTCTGAGGAACTGCCTGAGTAGAGGATGTGAAAAGACAGGTGGATCAAAGCTGTATTCTGCTGAAATAGCTGATGCATGTATCTTGATGGAGGAATAGGACAGGCCTGTATGTAAAAGCTCTGCCAAGTACTCCAGAATGTTTGCAATATCTATATTCGACACATCTTTTCCTCTTTCAGTACTCCAAATGACAAACCTTTTCCATTTTCCTGCATAGTTCCTTCTTGTTGAAGGTCTGCGGGCTTCAAGGATAATGTCTTTAACCCTTTGGGAAAGATCTGGCTTGGTTGCTGCTATGTGATGTTCCAGGCAGTCAGCTGCAAAGTTTTTAGGTTTGGATGCATGATGCTGTAGTTGTTCTGAGTTAACATCAAAGGCATCAGGGGTATTGACCACATTTTCTCCCAAGACATGCTCCTCAGCAATGGGTACCAGTGTTGTCTTGGCCAGTTCGGAGCTACCAGGATTATCCTTGGACGTTCCTCCTTGATTTTCAGTAATACCTTGTGTATCAAGGGAAGAGGTGGAAATGCATATGCTGTCAGACCTGTCCAGCTGAAGGAAAGAGAATCCACCTTCCATGCAAGTGGGTGGAATGTCCTTGTGCAGAATTTTTTGAACTGGTGATTGAGAGGGGAAGCGAATAGATCTATTTGTGGCATTCCCCATTTCTTTGTGATGGTCTTGAAGATGTCTGGGTGTAGTATCCATTCGTGAGCATCCGAGGGGGTTCTGCTTAACATGTCTGCTAGAGTGTTCTCATTTCCCGGTACAAATATTGCCTGTAACTGGATGTTGTAGCTGAGAGCCAGATTCCAAAGGTCCAAAGTCATTCTGCATAGGGGGTATGAATGAGTGCCTCCCTGTTTGTTGATGTACCACATGACTGTGGTGTTGTCTGTCCTTATCATCAAATGGCCTTCTTTGAGGAATGGTCTGAATTTTTGGATTGCCAGTTTTACTGCCAGCATTTCTTTTTGGTTTATGTGCAGGTGCAGCTGGTCCTGAGTCCACAATCCTTGCATTTGTCCAGCATGTGCCCCCATCCTAGGTCTGAGGCATCTGTTGTGATGGTTTGGCTTGTTGAAACTTGTGGAAGGGTAGGCCTGGGTTTGACTGGCATGCTTGGGCCCACCAGAGGAATTCCTGTTTTAGGCATGGGATTAATGGTATTTCTGCTTCTAGGCTGTGCCTGTGTTGAGACCATAAATTCTTTAGGTACCACTGTAGTTTTCTCATATGCAGTCTGGCATGTGGGACCAAGATTATGCATGATGCCATGAAGCCCAAGGCCTGCAGAACTTTTCTTGCTGTTAGTTTGTTCTGTCTTGTTAATGCCAAGAAGTAAAGAGGGAGTTCTTTTTGTTTTTCTGCAGTTAGGAATGCCATTTGTTTTACTGTGTCCAATTCCGAGCCCAAGAATGTTCTTGTCTGGGATGGTATCAGCCTTGACTTTTGTAAGTTGACTGTGTATCCCAGGGCTTGTAGCAAGTAAATGACCCTTTGTAAATCTGTTGTCAGCTTGCTTTTGTTGTCCGCTTGTAGCAGGCAGTCATCCAGGTATGGGTAAATTTGGATTCCCTGTAGTCTGCAGTGAGCGATTACTGATGCCAGGCATTTTGTGAATACTCTGGGCGCAGTAGATAAGCCAAAGGGCAATGCTGAGAACTGATAATGCTCTGATCCTGCAAGAAATCTGAGGTATCTTCTGCAATTGGGTCGAATGGGGACGTGCAGGTATGCCTCCTTGAGATCTAGAGTTACCAGCCAACACTCCTTGCCCAGCATGGGAAGAAGTTGCTGTAGGGTCAGCATTTTGAATTTTGGGACAATGATGTATGTGTTTAAGATGGAGAGGTCGAGAATAGGTCTCCAACTTTTCTCTTTTCTTGGTACTAGGAAGAGTCTGGAGTAGAATCCTTTGCCCTGTTCTGTTATTGGTACTTTTTCCACAGCTCTCATCTTGGATAATTTCGCTATCTGCTGTAGAGCTTCTATTTTTTGATTTGGAGGCAGGTTTGGCATTCCTCTTTTTACTGGCAAGGTGTGGAAGTGGAACCGGTAGCCTTGGTCTATGGTTTGCAAAATCCACTTGTCTTTTGTGATATAGTGCCATTTTTTCGAAAATAAGGCTAACTTTCCGCCTAAAGGTGCTGCTGTTTGCTCCCTGGTAGGTGGAGTTAGAGTCAAGTCACTGTGATTGTCCTGTTGCAGTGGCAGTGGTTGTGTCTGTGCCTCTGTTATTACCTTGCCACTGTCGTCCTCTGTAGGCACCTCCTCTGGATTGATTTCTGCCTCTGGATCGTCTGTTTCTGCCCCTTTGGGATCTTGTGGAGTCAGGAAAGGACCAATTTTTGGCAGGCCAGTTCCTGCTAAACCTTGGGGGCTGAACCTGTAAGAAATCTTTAACTGTTTGTACAGATTTTGCCTTTTCTTCCATTTTCTTCATTACCTGCTGGGCAGGTGTACCAAATAAATTGGCCTTATCCATGGGAGCATCTAATAGCTTTGCTTTAACATGATCCGTAAGACCTGTTCTTTCAGCCATGCATGTCTTCTTATCACTGTGCCAGTCATGGCTGATCTAAATGAAGCCTCCAGTGCATCATAGCCACATTTTAAGGAATGGTTACTAACCTGTTGTATGTTATTTACTATTTCTAATACATATTTCTTGTCTAAAGATTCATCAGAGGATACTTTTTTAGTTAACTGATCAAGCATAAACTCTTGGTATTGAATCATGTGAAATTGACAGTTTAAAGCTCTAGCTGAGAGAGTAGCAGAGGTGTAAACTTTTTTCCCCCATCTGTCTATGGACCTGGATTCCCTTTCTGAAGGAATAGGGTTTTTTTGCTGTGGTCGAGGCTACTGCCTTAGGCCCCTGGGAAATAGTTTCGGGGTCTGCCAGTGGGGCCTTGTATAGGTGGTGATAAGTGTCAGGTACCCTGTAATATCTATCAGGTTTGGCAGGGGCAGGAGGTAAAGAATCAGGGGCAGTGCAGACATCATTAAATGCGTCATCTACAACAGGTAAAACAGGAGGTATAGCTAAGGGCCTATGTTGTGGTAAGTGTAGAAAGGTCCTAAGCCTTTTTCTTGAGTCTGAGAAATCTTGTCCCTGCCATTGGAATTGTTATCTCATGGCATGCAAGGTTTCCCCAAAAGAAAATTCCTCTGGTGGAGAGGCAGCTGGAATGGATTCTTCAGCATCGGAGTCTTCATATGTAGAAAAAGGGTCCTCTGGCTGTTCTGAAATGTCGGAGTCATCCAGAAGCCTCAGAGGACACTGGCTCGGGGCTCTGTCCTAGGTCTCTTTTCAGGGGGCTGAGAGGCCCTGTCTGGGTGAGATTGGGATCCCCTAATTAAGGATATTAAATCTTCTGCCAGAGTAAGCATTTGTGAACTAGAAGTGGGCCTGTGTGAGGGAGGTTTAACAGGCACTGACTTAGCAGATTTGGCTGCTTTGGCCCTGGCAAAGGCCTTGATAGACATGGCTGCAGGGGGTCTAGCAGCACCACGTGCTGGGGTGGAGACATCCAAAGGGATGGTGTCTGATAAATCAGTAGAAACCACAGTTGTAGGCAAAATTTCTGAGGCCGATTCAGGAAAGGTAGCAGGAGCCTCAGTAGTAGCCATGGATTCGGCTGGAGATTGACCAGTTTTCTCGGTTTCGGCCGAAACCGAGACACTCGCGGCTTGCTTCACCGTGGTTTCGGCCGAAACCGCGGACCGCGAGTGTCGGTCTTTTTCCTTGTGTTTTTTAATAATTTGGGTAGTCAGAGGATCCGACGGCATAATGTACGCAAAGTCTGAGCCGAAAAACTGTTCAGCAAACTCCAACCGATGCCTTAGCGTTCGTCGGTTGAAGGAAGCGCAGGCCGAACAGGCTGCTACGTCGTGGTCTGGGCCTAAGCAAGGCAAACAGTAAGAGTGGAAATCTTTATGAGGTATTTGTTTCCCACAAGTTAAACAATTATTGACTTTTTCTGACATCGGCTGAGGCAAGAAAGAGTCCCCAACGGGGTACTTAGCTTTTTAGAAGTCTTCGAAGTAGTATTCGGTAGTAGTAATCTCTGGATCTGACCGACCGGCACTTGCGAACAGCTTCTGCTTCGGGCGCCACGCGGCAAGAAAGACTGGGGAAAATGGCGTTGGCTGATGCCTTTATACCCGAAGACCAGCAGAGATGACGTCGGGTGAAGTGCGACATCAGCCGAAGCCGGACCCAGACTTTGGAATCCGGCCGACCGAAGGGCTGCCTGACGACAGGACAACCCAGTTGTTATGACTGCAGATGCATCCATGAAGGACATCAAAGTCTTGGGTCCTGCGCCGGTTGCTGTCTCCTCTTCCATGACGTCAAGTCGTCAGGGGTAAAATAACATGCAGCCGATGCCATTTTATTCAGTTTTTCTTGCCCCAGATGTCAGGTGCCCCCCCAAATGGGGAGCAAAAAAAAATATATATATATATAACTAAACTGTAACTATATAAATGCACATTTAGAAACATAAACATTACCTTCAACAAAAAGCAAATACACCACAAAGGCTTTTGAGCATAGTGAAGGAAAGAAAAGGTACAGAATGGGGGATGACGGGTGGGTAACCCGTACTGCAACAGAGAATACACTCGAACATCTAGATTTATGGTAAGTGTACACAACTGTACTATGTTCTTCGTGTTTCACTGTTGCAGTCATTACATTTGGGGAGAATCCCAAAGCTATGGATGGGAGGATGGAACTAAACAGCATTAGGAGTGGCTATAAGGCCCTGCAGAACTGCAGTGGCAAAGCCTGCCCTGGATTTAGAGAAGAGAGGTAAATGATAATGCTTTGTGAAGGTATGAACAGAGCTCCAAGTAGCAGCTTCTAGAATGTCTTTGGTTGGGACCCCTCTGAGAAAAGCTGCTGAAGTAGAGGCAGCCCTGGTGGAATGTGATCTGATCCCCTTGGGCACAGGTTTACCATGGTGCAAATAGCAGAAACAAATGCAGTGGCTTATCCATTTAGAAATAATCTGCTTTGATATAGCCTTCCCCTCTGATCCTGCAGCAAATGCTACCAGTAGTTGCTCAGACTTTCTTAGAGATTTGGTCCTGTTTAAGTAGAATCTTAGTTGTCTGTGTACATCCAATGAATGCATAGTCCACTCCCCTTTGTTCTGCAGATTTGGGTAAAATGTTGGTAGGTGAATGGTCTGGTTAAGAGCCACACTGGATACCACCTTAGGCATAAAAGAAGGATTGGTCCTGAGGGCCACCCTGTCCGGGTAAAATATAATGAAAGGCTCCACTGCCATGAGAGCCTGTAGTTCTGAAACCCTTCTTGCTGAAGTGTTTGCCAAGAAAAAAGCTGTTTTCCAAGACAGAAATTTTATATCCGCAGTAGCTGCTGGTTCCAGCACAAAATTAAGGTCCCATGCAGGAGTTGGTGCTCTCTTGGGAGGCCTTAAATTTAAGCAGTGGATGAGGAAAAAGAGGGGAGGCTCTGTGTTGTAATGAGCCAAAATGGCAGAGGCATGGATTTTTATTGAAGAAAAAGATAGGCCCTTGTCAAGCATCTCAGTTAAGTATTGTAAAATCTGAGGAGTTTTGGGCTTTGCTGTGTCTATTCCTTGTGCTTGGTTCCAAGCACAGAATCTCTTCCATTTATCAGCATAAGATTTTCTAGTACTAGGCCTTCTGGCTTCCAAAATGACATCCATCACAGATTTACTGAGAGGTGCGGTTTGAATAATTAGTTGATTAGCCATGCTGCAAGATTCAGAGTTTGGAGCAGAGTGTGCAGAATTTGATAGTTCTGCTGAGACAGTAGATGAGGTATCTGAGCCAAGTACCATGGAGTAAGGTGCAACATATTCCTTAGAAGCGTGTACCAGTGCTGGCGAGGCCAGTCCGGAGCAATTAGGATCATTTTTGATTTTTCCTGTCTGACTTTTAGTAAGACCTTGGAGAGTAGAGGCAGAGGGGGAAAGGCATAGACTGATAGATTTTTCCAGCTGAAGGACTGAGCATCCAATTTCCATGCTTTTCTGTGATGATTTCTTGTGCAGAATTTGTCCAACTGATAATTTTGGGGAGAGGCAAATAGATCTATGTCTGTGCTCCCCCATTTCTGTGTTAACATGCTGACGATTTGTGGATCCATTTTTCATTAGTGCGGGTCCATAAGATTTCTGCTTAGGTAGTCTGCCAGAGTATTTTGCTTTCCGGGCAGGAATTGAGCTTGAAGATGTATTTGGTAAGTCAAGGCTGTGTTCCACAAAGCCATGGCTAGTCTGCAAAGGGGGTAGGAATGTGTACCCCCCTGCTTATGTACCACATAACTGTGGTGTTGTCCATCTTTATCAGTAGTTGTCCTGGATGAAGTATGTCCTTGAAGGCTGTCAGAGCATTCTGAACAGCTAGCATTTCTTTATGGTTGATGTGCAGATGCATTTGGTTTGGGCTCCATTTGCCCTGAATGCATCTCCCTGCCACGTGGGCCCCCCAAGCATAGTCGGATGCATATGTAGTTAGGGTTTGGGTGGCAGGGGGTACAGTGAATGACAGCCCCTTGTTTTGGTGACATGTCTCTGCCCACCAAAGAAACTCCTGCTGCAGGCAGGGAATGAGAGGAATCATGGTTTCCAGGCTGTGACAATGTTGACTCCATAAACTTTTTAGGTACCACTGAAGTTTCCTCATATGCAGCCTTGCATATGGAATTAGTAGAATGCAGGATGCCATGAACCCCAAAGCCTGCAGTATTTGTCTTGCAGATAACTGGGTTTTTGTTGCCATTTGTTTGAAGTATGTTGTCAGTTGCCATTGTTTGTCTGGCGTGAGGTAAGCCATCTGGGCAGTTGTATTCAAGCTTGCACCCAGGAATGTAATTATTTGAGAGGGTACCAGTTGTGATTTCTTTTCATTTATGGTATACTCTAGGGCATGCTAGAAGCCTTTTTACAAATGCCAGATGTTGAAGAAGAGTGTCCTTGTCCTCTGCTTGAATGAGACAATCGTCCAGATAAGGATAAATTTGAATGTTTCTTTGTCTGCCGAATGCAATTACTGGTGCCAGGCACTTTGTAAAGACCCTAGGCACAGTAGATAAGCCAAAAGGCAGTGCAGAGAATTGGTAATGCAAAAAACCTGCTTTGAAGCGGAGGTATCTTCGGCATGATTCCCTTATTGGGATATGCAGGTACGCCTCTTTTAAGTCTAGAGTTACTAACCAGGAATTCTTGCCTAGCATAGGTAGTAGCTGTTGTAAAGCATTTTGAATTTTGGAATGTCCAGGAACGTGTTCAGAATCGATAAGTCCAGTATTGGACGCCATGAATTGTCTTTTCTGGGTACCAGGAAAAGTCTTGAATAAAAACCTTGTCCTTTTTCCTTTTCTGGTACTGGTTGGATAGCCCCCATATCCATGAGAGACATGACTTGTTTCTGGGCCTCTGCCCACTGGTTTTGTGTCAGATCCGGCTATCTGTTTGGAACTGGTAAAGTATGGAAATGAAATATGTACTCCTGGGATACTATGTTTAATACCCACTTGTCCTGGGTAATTAACTGCCAATTTTGAGCATGAAGTGCTAGTTTTCCCCCCAAGGTGGCTGCCAAAAGATAAGTGCTTGGAGATGGTAAAGGAAAGTCAAGTTATGTTATGCATATTTCATGTAACAGATCTGTATATAGTTTGATGAAAAGTTTAAGTAGGACAGATAGTAGTAGGTTGTTATTGTTTAGACTTAAGCTTGTCCTACATTTTATGCCCCTTCATATTTTTAACATTATACTTAGCTCTGTGATTTTGTTCTACAGTGTTAATCAACTATTTACCTTTACTAATCCAAATATTATCTTTGTGTTGTAATTAAAACATTTTTAAAAAGTCCATGTCCAGATACTTTTCAATGAGGGAACAAGTGTAAGTGATGCAATACTCAAGCTAACTGCTTCGTAAAACAGGAATGTTAAATGAAATGGAGAAGCCTGAAAAAAATAATGTTAGATGATAAAGACTAAAGCAAATGCTAGACAGACAGCATTGATTGTTTATGTACGGTTGAGGGGAAGCTGAGAAGTGCTAAGGATTTAAAAAATAAATGTTTCAAAGAAGATGAAGAGGATCTCTACCAAGGCAGGAGAGATGCATTTAAAATGTTCACAAATTTAAATATAATGGATGCATACTAACGAAAACAGCAAATGGTTATAACAAACGGTAAATGTATTGCATGCAAAAAGGTCAACTACTATTCAAAATTTATGTTGACAAAATCTCACTGGTTTCTGGTGGGAGGGGGAGGAGGATCGTATGTTGTACTGCAAACACACTACAAAAGTAGGAAGCCATACTGTTTTCTGCTCCTGCAAAAGAAACAGCCAGTAAAGCAGGGTACCAAAGAGGAGCAGAAACGTTATTGCTATTAATGCATAAAGGTTTTTACTAAAGTGATTATGATGAACTTTACAGACGACACACTGCTGCAGGTTAATGACCAAAACAATACTTTCAGTAGTTTTAAAGCAATACTAAGCAATTTAAGAAAGATATCTGAATATTTAGAGAAAATAAAGATGTAAAGTTAAAACAAAATGTAAAGGAACAGTATGATGGACAGCAGACCACCTGAAAATAGTAAGATGGAATCTTAGTTGGACAATGGACAAAGACAAATGCTCCAGAATTTTTATTTTATTCATTTTTGATAAGGCAAACCCGTTGGACATAATTTTTTCCCTGGGGATATCACCTAAAAAGGGACACCTAGCTGGTTAAGTCACTTGTTCAGTAGGCAAATGGAGGTGGACATATCAAAATGTAAACCCTGTACCACGGACTACAGGAAGCAGCTTGTTAACTCGGAAGCTTAACTCTCTGTAATAGCTAAAGATTAGTAGTTTGTCCTGTTCAAGGAAATAAAGATAGATAGCATGATGCCACACAAAATTCACTTAAATAAAGAGCATACTAAAATTAGGAAAAAGGGTTTGAGAGAGACATATTATGCTGGATATGAGATCAAAGACAAGGGCTGGTAATTACTTTCCTTGCAAGGGAAGTACATGTTTGAATAGTGGAAAACTGACAGATAAAGAAGCAAGGTGATGTAAATAAAATAATTTTGGCTGGGTAAGAGAATAACATTAGAAACATCTATTTATCCCTAAAATAGAATACAAGGAAATAGGTAAAATGTTATGGGACACAGCAGCTTTGGCAGGGCATGGTCTGCACAAGAGGAGACTTGAACACTGCAGTAAAGAGCAGAGATGCACAAATACTTTCTAGACAGTACAAAGTACATAAAGAAAGTAGATTTTTGATCCTACATGAATGCCTTTGGGATTGCCAGACATAGCAAAGACAACTTGGTCTCTCCTTGAGCATACCTACTTCATATTTAGTCATAATACTAAATCTAGAATACATGTGTTGCCTAAACCTCTATCAGACCATTTAACCTTAGTTCTGCAGATCTTCAAACAAAACAGACATTATAAAGACAAGACACTGGAAGTTCCTGAGCCACTACCTGAAAATGTATACACTCCAAATGTGATATAAAGGAGACACTAACAAATAGCTTAATAGCAGACTCAACTTGTCTGTTACGAAAGCAGGAAAACTTTACATGAAATTATGTGAGGAAATACAAATAAAAATGAGAAAAAATGGGAGCTTGACAACAGGATATACCTAAGAGAGTTCCATTTCCACACCCTCGCACCCTCGACCATCCCTTTCCGGCCTACTCACTTTCCGGATTACTTTTTCCCTTTCTCTTCAGTCTTTTTTTCCCCTGGAGTTATTCTTTTATTCATTCAACATGTTCCATCTAAGCAAGACTGCATACATATAACTGTGGAGGAAACAATGATTAAGACAGCGGTCCGCAAGGCCCCCACAAGCCATGGCGGTTCTATATGCTCTGAGGTGCATTTTAGAGGTGTGTTTTTTAACCCAACCGTTTTCATCCAGGGATTGCCTGAACCAACAAAAAACATAATCAAAGAAATGTACCTTACCCCTGATTTTTTTTCCTGCATCGTTTCAATACACTCTGACCAAGACTATGCTGTAATAACTGCAGTGGAACTGACTATAAGTCAAGGTCTGAGGGTTGCTAGGCCCCAAGAAAAGTACAGTTTTGTACCTACCATAAATGTAGATGTTCGAGTGTATACACTGCTGCAGTCATTACACTTGGGTTATCCTGCCGTCAGGCGGTTCCCCAGTCGGCCTGAGTTCCAAAGTCTTGGTCCGGCATCGGTTGCTGTCGCCTCCTCCCTGACGTCAGTGCGACAGGGGTATATAATATGCAGCCGACGCCATTTTCTTCAGTTTTTCTTGCCCCAGATGTCAGGTGCCCCCAAATAGGTAGGCAATTCAAATTGCTAATAAAACATACATATGAAAAGCAAACAACAACTTTCAGTTACCAGCAAATACTCCCCATCGGTAGTAAAGGGTAGAAGACATAGGTACATACCAGCAAGTAAGAGGGGAAGGAGGGAGGGTAACCCGGACTGTAGCAGTGTATACACTCGAACATCTACATTTATGGTAGGTACAAAACTGTACTATGTTCATCGTGTTACACTGCTGCAGTCATCACACTTGGGTAGAATCCCAAAGCTGAGGTAGGGTGGCTGGTGCTATAAGGCATTAGGGGTGGCTATAAGGCCCTGCAACACTGCAGTGGTGAAGCCAGCTCTGGATTTAGAGTATAGAGGCAGATGGTAATGCTTGGTGAAGGTATGCACAGAACTCCATGTTGCTGCTTCCAAAATATCCTTGGTAGGTACTCCTCTGAGGTAGGCAGTTATAGTGGCTGTTGCCCTGGTGGAGTGAGATCTGGTGCTGCTAGGTACAGGTTTCCCATGGTGTGTATAGCAGAAACGTATACAATGTCCTATCCATTTAGAAATAGTCTGTTTTGAAATGGCTTTTCCCTGTGCTCCTGCAGCATATGCTACCAATAATTGCTCAGATTTTCTGAAAGCTTTGGTTTTGTCCAAGTAGAAGCATAACTGCCTGTGAATGTCCAAAGAATGGAGTAGTTTCTCCCCTTTATTCTGTGGTTTTGGATAAAAAGTTGGCAAATGAATAGTTTGGTTTAGAGCCACACTTGATACCACCTTTGGCATAAACGTGGGGTTGGACACCCTGTCCTGGTGGAAAATGAGGAAAGGTTCCACTGCCATTGGTGCCTGTAATTCTAAAACTCTTCGTGCTGATGTTATTACCAGGAGCAGAGCAGTTTTCCAAGATATATATTTTAATTCTGCTGTGATAGCTGGATCAAAAGGAGGTAAAGTTAATTTTTCCAAAACAAAGTTGAGGTCCCAAGTTGGAGTAGGTGCTCTACTGGGCGGTCTTATCTTTTTAGCCCCTCTGAGGTACTATTTTAGCAAAGGATTAGAAAAAATTGGTGGATTCATGTTGTAATGAGCAGAGATTGCAGAGGCGTGGATCTTGATGGATGAAAAGGAGAGGCCTTTGTCCAGCATCTCACTTAAATATTGTAGTATCTGAGGAATGTTTGGGACAAGAGGGTCAAGGCTGTGAGCCTGGTTCCAGGCACAGAATCTCTTCCATTTATCCGAATAGGCTTTCCTGGTACTAGGCCTTCTGGCCTCCAGAATGACATCCATAACAGCTTGGGAGAGAGGCATTGCTTGTTTGACTAAGGAATCTTCCATGCAGCTAGGTTTAAGGTCTTTAGCTGGCTGTGAAGTATCTGATTGTTGTGCTGAGTCCGTAGATGTGGGATTTGAGGCAAAATCCAAGGTGGTCCTTGTGCTAAGCTCTTTAAGATTAGGTACCAGTGCTGGCGTGGCCAGTTTGGTGCAATCAGGATCATCTTTGGCTCTTCTTGCCTGGCTTTTATGAGCACCTTTGGAAGGAGAGGTAGTGGTGGGAAAGCGTATACTTGTAGGTTTTTCCAGCTGAATGATAGGGCATCCACTTTCCATGCTTGTGGATGGTAACTCCTTGTGCAGAATTTCTGTAGCTGGCAGTTCATTGGGGATGCAAACAGATCTATTTCCGGGCCCCACCATTTCTGTGTTATCATTCTGAATATTCGTGGATTCAATTCCCATTCATGGGGATCCATGATGTTTCTGCTTAAGTCGTCTGCGAGTGTGTTTTTCTCTCCTGGCAGGAATCGTGCTCGCAGATGTACTTGATAGTTTAGAGCTGTGTTCCACAAGGTCATGGCTCGTCTGCAGACGGGTTAGGAGTGAGTACCCCCTTGCTTGTTTATGTACCACATAACTGTGGTGTTGTCTGTCTTTAGTAGTAGTTGTTCTGGATGCAGCAGGTCCTTGAAAGCTATAAGGGCATTTTGTACAGCTAGCATCTCTTTTTGATTGATGTGAAGATGCCTTTGTTCTGCGGGCCACTTGCCTTGAATACATTTTCCTGCCATGTGTGCTCCCCAGGCGTAATCCGATGCATCTGTTGTCAGTGTTTGCCTGGCTGTGGGTTGAGTAAAAGGCTGTCCCTTGTTGAGGTGACAAGCTTGAGCCCACCATCGAAACTCCTGTTGAAGGCAAGGAATTAGTGGTATAACTGTTTCTAAACTTTGACAGTGTTGAGACCATACACTCTTTAGGTACCATTGTAGTTTCCTCATATGCAGTCTGGCATATGGAATTAGTAGTATGCAAGATGCCATGTAACCCAAGGCCTGCAGAATTTTTCTTGCAGGGAGTTGGGTCTTTGTTGCCATCAACTGAAAGTATTGAGTCAGTTGTCCTTGCTTGTCTGGCGTGAGATAAGCCATCTGGGCCGTTGTGTTCAAGCTGGCACCCAGGAATATTATCTCTTGTGAGGGCACTAGTTTTGATTTCTTTTCGTTTACTGTGTACCCCAGGCAACTTAATAACTTTTTTACAAATGTCAGATGCTTTAGAGGAATGTCCTTGCTCTCTGCTTGAATCAGGCAGTCATCCAGATGCGGGTAAATTTGAATTCCTTTCTGTCTGCAAAATGCAATTACTGGTGCCAGGCACTTTGTGAAGACCCTGGGCGCAGTAGATAAGCCAAAGGGCAGTGCAGAGAATTGATAGCGCATTGAACCAGCTATGAATCTGAGGTATCTTCTGCAGTTTTGTCTGATAGGGACATGCAGGAATGCCTCCTTGAGGTCCAAGGTCACGAGCCAAGCTTTCTTGCCCAGCATGGGAAGAAACTGCTGTAGTGTCAACATTTTGAATTTCGGAACATCCAGGTAAGTGTTTAGAGAAGAAAGATCCAGAATGGGCCTCCAGGCTTTGTCCTTTCTGGGAACCAGAAAGAGTCCTGAGCAAAATCCTTGTCCTTGTTCCTGTGGTGGTACCTTTTGAACAGCTCTCATGTCCATGAGTGCTGTAATTTGTTTTTGAGCCTCTGTCCATTGATTTGGTGGCAGATTTGGCATTCATTTTAACCTTGGCAGAGTGTGAAAGTGGAACCTGTAACCTTGAGATACAATGTTGAGAACCCATTTGTCTTTGGTGATCATATGCCAATTGTGATAGAAAAGTGCCAGATTTCCTCCCAAGGGGGCTGCCAAGAGAGAGCTGTTTGGCAGCTGTAATGGGAAGTCATTGGGGCTGCTTTTTATATGGTTGGGGCCTGTCTTCCCCTTCTTTCTGGCCTGATGCACCCCATTGCTGAGGCCTGTAAGGACCTTGTGGTTGACCTCTACCTCTTGGACATCTGTATCTGCCCCTTTGAGGTCTGTCTGTAACTGGAAAGGACCAATTCTTTGTTGGCCAATTTCTGCTAAATCGAGGAAGCTGAACCTGTAAGAAATCCTTCACCGTTTGCATAGATTTTGCCTTATCGTCCATTTTCTTTAATAACTCTTCCGCCTTAACTCCAAATAACACATCCTGCTGCAAAGGTGCATCCAATAATTTTGCTTTAACATGATCTGGTAACGTATGTTCTTTTAACCAGGCATGTCTTCTTACGACAGAGCCTGTAACTGCTGCTCTACAGGAGGCCTCTAAAGAATCAAAACCACATTGCAAAGTATGTGTTCCCACTTGTTCAGCTGCATGCAATAAATCCTGCATTTCTTTAAAATTAGGAGGATCTGAATCTGGAAGCATTTTTTGTTTCAACTGAGACATCAAAAATTGCTGATATTTTAGCATGTGAAACTGGCAATTTAAGGCTCTCATTGCTAAAGTTGCAGACGTATATACTTTTTTTCCCCATCTGTCTAATGCTCTGGAATCTCTGTCAGAGAGGACTGGATTATTTGCTGACGAGGCCTTAACCCCTTTGGGTCCCTGAGAAATAGTTTCAGGGTCAGCAACAGGGCTTTTATACAGAAATTTGTGAGAGTCAGGGACTCTGTAGTATCTGTCAGCTTTAACTGGGGCTGGAGATAAGGAATCAGGATTTAAGCTGGATTCAGTAAACACATCATCCACAATATCAAACACTGGCGGAATAGCAAGGGGTCTGTGTTGAGGTAATAAAGGAAGTCTCTGAGCCTTTTCTTGGATTCTGAGTAATCCTGGCCTTCCCAGTGGAAATGCTCCCTCATGGTATGTAAGGTTTCCCCAAAGGAGTAGTCCTCAGGTGGAGAGGCTGATGGAATAGATTCCTCAGCCTCAGAATCCTCATAAGGGGGTAAAGAGTACCCTAGGTCTGAGGATGAATCTGAACAAATGGACACCTGGTCGGATGAGTCATAGTCTGCATCCTGTCTAGGCCTTTTATCAGGAGGGGGATGTGACCCCCTGATCAGAGTGATAAGGTCTTCGGCCATTTTGAGCATTTGTTTTTTGGGCACGGAGGCCTGTCCTGGAGAATGCTGTATTTGTTTCTTTGTTTTTAAAGGAGGCTTAGACTTAGCAGAGGGTTTAATGCTTAACTGAGTAGGTATGAAACCACCCTCTGAAGCTGCGGGTTGCTCAGCTACTCCGGATCCCTCTGAAGGGTTTGTTTCGGTAGGCTGAAAAACTTGTGCATCCGAAGGCCCAGCCGTCTCCACGTGGGAGTCGGAGGCGGCCTGTGGTTCTGCAGAAGCAGTCGTCAGGGGCTGCGAAGGTGCCTCGCTGAAAACCGGAGAACCGGCGACTGGCCTAGAAGAGGCTTCGTCATCAGTTTTGGGCCTCGGATGCCTGTCCTTGTCTTTGCGCTTTTTATGAATTCTGGTTGTCGGAAGTTCCGACGGCATGGTGTAATTGAATTTTCTGCCAAAATAATGTCGGGCAAAATCAAACAGACGTTTAATAGTGCGCTTGTTAAACCTAGCACAAAACCGATAACCAGTGACGTTGTGGTCTGGGCCTAGGCATGGGATACAATAGGAATGGAAATCCTTATGAGGTATTTGCTTCCCACAAGAAATACAGTTATTAACTTTTACTGACATCGGTCTGAGGCAAGAAAACGTTTCCCCAACGGGGTACTTAACTTTGTAGAAGACTTCAGTTCTGGATTCGGAATGAAAATCTCAGGAGTCGGCCGACCGGCACTTGCGAACTGCTTTTGCTTCGGGCACCTCGCGGCAAGAAACACAGAAGAAAATGGCGTCGGCTGCATCTTATATACCCCTGTCGCACTGACGTCAGGGAGGAGGCGACAGCAACCGACGCCGGACCAAGACTTTGGAACTCAGGCCAACTGGGGAACCGCCTGATGGCAGGATAACCCAAGTGTAATGACTGCAGCAGTGTAACACAATGAACATCCATGATGTTTAAATACGCTCTGAAATGTACTTTAGAGTTTTTTTTAACAACCTTTTTGTCCAATGATTGCCTGAACAAAAAACTTGATCAAAGAAAGAAATTTAGCATTACACTTCAACCTTTTTCCCTGCATCCTTTCAGCACATTATAAATGACCGCGACTACCTCATAATAAATTCAGTGAAAATTACTGTATTAAGTTGGAGACCATGGGCCACTAAGCCCCTGGAATCCATGCGGTTTCTAGATGCTCCAAGACGCATTTTAGAGGTATATTTAAATAAACTTTTTATCTAGCCACAATGGTCTGAATGAAAACTATGACCAAGGAAATAAATTCAGTCATGCTCTCTAGCTTTGCTTTCACTTGCATCTTTTCAAAACACCCTTGCTGACTAAAAAGTACAGCTGTGTACACTTACCATAAATGTAGATGTTCGTGTGTATTCACTGTTGCACAGTCATCACACTTGGGTTATCCTGCCAGGTGTAGCCCTCAGTCAGCCCGAATACCAGAAGCTTATTACTTCTGGGTCGGTTGCTGTCGCTCCAAGACTGACGTCAGGTCGTCAGTGGTATAAAAACAGGCAGCCAACGCCATTACATCAGTTTTTCTTGCCCCAAATGTCAGAAGCCCCTAATAGGGGGATAAGTTATGGTTGAGTAACACCACCAGTAGAAAATAAAAAACAATAGCCCTGGTAAGGGTGAGGAAGAGAGAGAGACAGACACACACACACACAAAAGGGGGCTGGAGGGTGGGAAACCGGGACTGCAACAGTGAATACACTTGAACATCTACATTAATGGTAAGTGTACACAACTGTATTATGTTCTTTGTGTTTCACTGTTGCAGTCATCACACTTGGGTTGATTCCCAAAGCTGAGGAATGGGTGGAGACAGCCAAGAAGAGTTGGGGCTGCCTAGTATACCCTGCAAGACTGTGGTTGCAATGCCTGTCCTGGATTTTGAAAAGATTGGCAGGTGGTAATGCTTGGCGAAGGTAAGAACAGAACTCCATGTTGCAGCTTCCAGGATGTCCCAGGTAGGGACCCCTCTGAGAAAGGCTGTAGACGTTAAAGTTGCCCTAGTAGAATGCGTTCTGACCCCCTGTGGGGGTGGTTTCCCATGGTGTTTGTAACAGAAATGGACGCAGTGTGCTATCCATTTGGAGATGGTTTGTTTTGATATGGCTTTGCCCTCTGACCCTGGTGCAAAGCTGACTAGTAACTGGTCTGATTTCCTAAAGGGCTTAGTCCTATCCAGGTAGAATCTGAGCTATCTGTGGACATCTAAAGAGTGCAGGATCCTTTCCCCCTTAATTTAAGGTTTAGGGAAAATGATGGACAAATGAATAGGTTGGTTGAGAGCCACACTGGACACCACTTTAGGCATGAAGGTTGGGTTAGTCCTGAGGGAGACCCTGTCAGCATGAAAAATGATGAAGGGTTCCACAGACATGAGTGCTTGTAGCTCAGACACTCTTCGAGCTGACGTGATGGCCAGAAGTAAGGCTGTTTTCCAAGAGAGGAATTTTAACTCTGCTGACGCTGCAGGCTCATAGGGGGTTAGCGTGAGCTTTTCCAGCACACAGTTAGGGTCCCAGCAGGGGTTGGGCCTCTTCTTGGTGGCCTTAAGTTGGTAGCTGCTCTCAGGAACTGACTGATGAGAGGGTGAGAGAAGAGAGGTAGCTCAGTGCTGTAATAAGCAGAGATGGCAGAGGCATGGATCTTAATGAAGGAGAGGCCTCTGTGGAGTAGGTCTGCTAGGTAAGCCAGGATGAGAGGTAAGGAGGGCTGTGCTGGGTCAGCTCCTTTAGTCTGGATCCAGGAACAATAACTTTTCCACTTGTCAGCATAGGATTTTCTAGTACTGGGTTGTCTGGCTTCATGTATGACATCCAGATAACCACTGGAGGAGAAGTCAAGGAATAAGACAGGCTACTAGGTTCAGGGTCTGCAACTGTGGATGCAAGAACTCTCCCTCCAGCTGAGTCAGGAGAGTTGGAATCTGGGGGACGTACCATGGAGGCAACTGGGACGAAATGCGCAGTAGTGGGTAACAGTGTTAGCATGGCCAGTCTGGGGGAATCAGGACTGCTCTTGGTCTTTCCTCCCTTATCTTGAGTAATACTCTGGTAAGAAGAGGTACAGGGGGAAATGCATAGATTGAGAGGTTTGTCCACTGGAAGGAAAGGGCATCCATTTCCCAGGCCTTGCTGTGAGGTTCCCTGGTGCAGAATTTGTTGAGCTGGTGGTTGTAGGGGGAGGCAAATACGTCCACCTTCAGGGTACCCCATTTTTGGGTCACAAGGCTGACGGTGTTGTGGTTTAACTGCCACTTGTGTGGGTGCAGAAGATTTCTGCTTAAGTTGTCTGCCAGAGACTTTTGGTTGCCTGGCAGGAATAGAGCTTGCAGGTGAATATGCATGGCTGAGGTCGTGTTCCAAAGGGTCATGGCTAGCCTGCATAGTGGGTAAGAGTGGGTAACCCTTGCTTGTTGATGTACCACATTACTGTGGTGTTGTCACTTTTGATTAATAGAGGCCCTGGAGAGAGCAGGGATCTGAAAGCTGTTAGAGCATGCTGAACAGCTAGCATCTCTTTTTTGGTTGATGTGTAGATGAATTTGGTTTGGGCTCCAGTGGCCCTGAATGCACCTGTCATCCAGGTGAGCACCCCAGGCATAGTCTGATGCGGTGTGGGGTTGAGAAGAGGGAAGTCCCTTGTTGTGGCTGCATGCTGCTGCCCACCACAGAAAATATTTCCTTAGACAGGGTATCACAGGTATAATAGTTTCCAGGTCCTGAGAATGTTGACACCAAAGGCTTTTTAGGTACCTCTGACATTTACTCATATGCAATCTGGCCATATGGAATTAGTAGAATGCAGGAAGACCATGAACCCTAGAGTTTGCAGGATTTTCCTTGTGGATAACTGGTGGCCAGTTGAAAGAAGTACCCTGTTAGATAGGCTTGTTTTTCTGGAGTTAAAAATGCCATTTGGGATGCTGTGTCCAAGCTAGCTCCCAGTAATACAATTTTTTGATTGCGACTAGTTTGGATTTCTTTTCATTTATAGTGTACCCCAGAGAGTTTAGTAGGTGCTGTAACAGCTTTTCCTGTCTGCCTGAATCAGGCAATCCAAGTAGGGGTAAATTTGAATACTTCTTTGTCTGCAGAAAGCAATGGCTGGAGCCAGGCATTTTGTGAAAACTCTGGCAGCAGTGGATAAGCCAAAGGAAAATGCAGAGAACTGATAATGCATAGATCCTGCCACGAAACATAGATATTTTCTGCAAGAATCTCTGATTGGGATATGCATATAGACCTCTTTAACCAGGCATCTTTGGACAGCATAGGGAGAAGCTGATGCAGTGTGAGCATTCTGAATTTTGGTACCACCAGGAAGGTGTTCAGAATAGATAGATCTAAGATTGGGCACTGTGTGCCCTCTTTTCTGGGTACCAGAAAAGTCTGGAATAAAAACCTTGGCCTATCTGATCTGCAGGAAAAGGCTGAATTGCTCTCATGGAGAGAAGGGAATGAACTTGGTTTTGTGCCTCTGCCCACTGGTTTGGAGGAAGATCTGGGAATCCCTTTGGGGTTGGCAACATGTGGAAATAAAATTTATACCCATTGGGACACTGTGTTGAGGACCCATCAATCGTTGGTGATGCAGGCCCAGTTTTTTGAATGGGAGGCAAGTTTTCCTCCTAGGGGCATGAGCAGATGGGCAGAGGTGGAGGATGTCTTTATGGAATCCAGTCTTAACCCCTGATACTTTACCTCCTGCTCCCAGGAAATCTGACTGGCATTACAGAGTCCCTGACTTGCAGAAATTTCTTTTCAAGAATCCTACTGCTGACCCAGAGGTCATCTCCCAAGGGCCTAAAGGAATAAAAGCAACCACAGCTAAGAATCCCACCCCCTCGGACAGAGATTCTCGAGACTTAGACAGATTGGGTAAAAAAGTCTCCCTCCTTCTCTAAGAATCTCTGAAAACTTTGAACATTTTAAAACCCAGCTCCATTCCTACCTCTCCCAAAACTGGAAATGCTGTTGTACTCTACCTACCTAACCTGCTTATTACATTAATGCACTCATTGTACTTAATGTACTTCCCACCTCTATTCTCCCCTTTCCTGGAAATTAATCTTATTTATCACCATCTTACAAATGTTAGTTTTTCAACCTCTGTACAACTTAAACTCTGTTCTAATTTTTCTCTAATCTATAAGCATGTAGCAGTGGTAGCGTTGTCGCCTCACAGCAAGAGGTTCTCCCGTTTGATTCTCGGCTGGAGCACCTTTTGTGTGGAGTCTGCATGTCCTCCCCGCGGTCGATTGGCTTTTGAAAGATATGCGTGAATGGGCGTGCCTTCGTTGAAGGCTGGGCGTCGGGCTGGCACCACGGCACAGTAAAAATCTACTGCCAATCATTAGCAGACTGGAGTTCCGCTGTGGCAACCCCTAACCGGGAAAAGCCGAAAGAAGAACATTCACCTATTTTGCTGTTATACTTTGCTTAGTTTTACAAAATAACATTAAAATCTGCTTAATTGTACTATTTTTTACTAAACTGGCGACTAGCTTAGCGGAAGCGTCATCGGCAGTTTTGGACCTGTGCAGTCTGTCTCTGTCTTTATCCTTACATTTCTTCAGAATATCGGTAGTCGGATGGCTTACCGAAGCCATTTTGGAATACGGGGATTGAGAGTGAAAGTATTTAGCTACAATAAGGGCTGACGACAAATAGTATAGGCGTTGAACAAAGCAAAAAACTGGCAGCACAGGACATCATGGTCTGGGCCTAAACAGGTGACACAGTAAGAATGGAAATCTTGGTGTGGTATTTGCTTTCCACAGTCTAGGCAATTGTTAACTTTTTCTGACATTGGTTGGAGCAAGAAAAAAGGATCCCCAACAAGGTATTTAGCTTTAGAAGACTTCAACTTCAATTTCGGAAACGAAAACTTAGGTAGTGGCCAACCGGCACTCATGCAAACTGCTTCTGCTTCGGGCTCCTCGGCAAGAAAGACTGATGTAATGGCGTCAGCTGCCTGTTTTTATACCACTGACGACCTGACGTCAGTCCTGGAGCGACTGCAACCAATGTACAAATACTAAGCCCTCTGGTATTCGGGCAAAATGAGGGCTACCCCTGGCAGGATAATCCAAGTGTAATGACTACAACAGTGAAACATGAAGAACAACTACCCTGTAATAACTAAATTAAGTTCGGGGTCTGGGGGTTTCCAGGATCCCAGAAGCCATGGAGTTGTAAATGCTCTAAAGTGCACGTTAGAGCTTTTGTTTCCAACCTTTTGATCCAGTGATGGCCTGAACAAACATTACATATATATATATATATATATATATATATATATATATATATTTTTTTTTTTTAATTTATATAAATATATATATATATATATATATATATATATATATATATGTATATGTATATGTATATGGGTCCACTCTGTAATTCCGAAATACTGAAATCTCGAATTTCAGTATTCTGAAATCACAAAGCGGAATACTCACATTTCCGAAACTGGCAGAAGCACGAAATTCAAAATACCAACGCACGGATATTTTGAATTTCTGCTTCCTGTGGTACGGAATGTGGAAGTTTGGGCTTAATTTTGGTAAGTATGTATGTCTAAGTAGGTTGGTTGGGGGTTTAGTGTATGTAAGTGTGTGTTGTGACTGCTATGTGGATGTTTGAGAGACTGTAAGATGTATGTGTGTGAGTTTCGTTTATGTTACTGTTTGTGCGATCTCGGAGTTAGAATATATATGTAGGGGGGGGTGTTTGATTGGGGGATAGTTTTTTGCATGTTTATGTGTGTACTGTATGTGTAGCGTGTGTACGGGATTTTGAATTTCGCAGTTGCGTGTTTGTGAGTTGTGATTGGGTTTTTGTCTCTGTGATTTCAGAATACTGAAATTTGAGATTTCAGTATTTTGAAATTAAAGTGGACCCGTATATCCAATTCGATTCTCAGCTACAGCGTCTTCTGCATGCAGACATGCGTGAATGGGCGTACCTTCGTTGAAGGTTGTGCATCAGGGCTGGTAACTCGGCACGTAAAAGTCAACTACCAATCATTAGCGGACCAGAGTTCCGCTGTGGCGACCCCTAACTGGGAAAAGCCGAAAGACACAATATATATATATATATATATATATATATATATATATATATATATATATATATATATATATATATATATTTCATTTATTTATTTATTTTATTTTACATTTGTTTACCGGGCTAGTCCAACTGGATACATTTCCATTTTCAGCAGAGGCCCGGGGAGAAAAGCTCCACATTGAAGTTAATACAAACAAGTCATTACATACAGAAAGCAAGTAGTTGGTAAAAAATACAAACAGAAATAAGGTTCAATCTAAAATATGCTAGTTGAAAATTTATACTAGGAAGGACATTTACTTTTATTTACAGTATAAGAATGGTGGAGTTATAATTTATTAAAACATTCATGAAGAGTATAATTGATTAAGTAAATATAAACCATACAACGTTCTATATTAATTCATATCAGAGGCTAATTAACAAGGGTGTTTTAAGATTGTCTACTCTAGGGAGAGAGTAGAGAGAGGTGAGAGGGGGTGATTATGAGAAAAGTAATTAGTAGAATCATACGATTAGTCGGGATTGATGCATGGGCATAGCCACAGAGTTTTTAGATGTTGTTTGAGCTTTTGTTTAAAGAGGAAGGGTGATGATGTAAAAGTTACAGTGGTAGGTAGAAGATTCCAGTATTTACCTATGGTGTTGGAGAATAGTGAATCACCTGCAATGTTATTGGACTTAGTTAGCTTCACAAGAAGTTTATTAGAGCAGCGTAGTGAATTTAGATTAGAATAGGGAGAAATAAGGTCAGAAAGTATAGGGGTTTTTTTTGGTTGGTGAAATATCCTGTGAACAAAGGTAAGTTGAGAGAGTAATAGTGTATTTTTCAGTTCTAGCCAGTTTAGTTGTAGTTGATTCTGGCAGTGGTGAGTTCTAAATGGGTTTCCAGTAGCAAATCTGGCAATGCTACAGTACGCATTTGCTAGTTTAGTGAGGTTATTTTTCCAAGGTTAGTGTATATGGGTGAGGCATAAAGAAGAGTAGAAGTAAGATGAGAGTAAGCCAGTGTAATTTTGGCCTGTGGACTTAGAAAAGTTTTAATTCTATATAAGGAGCCAAGTTTTCTGTTTACAGTTTTAATAGTGTTATTAATGTGGTTATCAAAAGAGAGGTTATTGTCAATTATAATACCTAACAGTTTAGTGGTAGAGTCAGGGACTATATGTGTACCATTACTGGAAGTAATAGAGAAGTCTAAGAGGGGGGACTTACTATTAGGCCTGAAGAGTAGGAGTTTAGTTTTATTGGCATTCAAAAGGAGGCAGCGTTTCAAGAACCATTTCTCAACTGTGCTGAATATATTCTGTGTTAGGGTTTGTAGTTCAGAGGAGGTGTTTGCAGAGCATATGAGTGTTGAGTCATCTGCATACTGAATACATGTAGCTTGAGGTATTGCTACATGTAAGTCATTTATGAATAAAGAGAAGAGGAGAGGACCTAGGATGGAACCTTGTGGTACTCCTAGAGAGACTGACAGAAGGGATGAAAGTGTGTTATCCCAGAGAACAGCCTGTTGCCTGTTATTAAGGTAGGAAGTAAACCATTTTACAGCTTTGGTATCTAGAGAGAGAGATTAAAGGGTTTTTAGTATGCTCCTGTCTATAAACTGGAAGGGTTGTTGGACTGTTACAAGGTGCAGTTTGTTACCTTCCTCCACATACTGCTCTGTGACCTTCTGAACTGCAAGATGAAACAAAACTAACAGTGAACAAGAACGTCATGCCTTGTTTTGGTTTACCCCTCCCCACATCTTCTTAAAAGCAGAACATTTCTTATTTCCAGCTGATTTTTGTAAAACAAACCAATATTAACTGTTAAGAACTAGCTCCATAGACTACCGTTTTATAAACACCACCTACCTTTATCATTGTACTATATAATGGACACGCACAAATGTTCAGTCTCACTGGAGACGAGCCTCAATGTTAGTTGAGGCTTTCACCTCCTTTACAAGCCATTGCATACAGCTAAGGAAAGCAAGCTACTGTTATTGTGCTCTGTTTGGTTGTAGCAAAGTAAGGACTGCTATATTTTACTTCTTTCCATGAGTTTAAACAACAAGAATCTGTTTGGGCAACAAGCAATGGCTGGTAAATCATTTTCTATAACCAATAATTTCTAGAAAAATATTCCGTTTCCACTGATGTAAACAACTGGTTGCTTTATTACTCAAAGACTGTTGAAGTGAGCCAAATGCCCTTGTGAATGAGGTGAATAAAACAGTAAGCTATCCTGCTGACACCATATCCACCTGCTAAAAAAGGATACAGATAAACAGCAGTCTCTCTTGCACTCTCAAACCTGTATGACAGACGCTCATACCCTTTAAAATACTCTTAATCCAGGGTTGTGACTGTTGAAGAAGGTAAGGCACTTTCACGGCCCCCTTCCGCAACTGAGATTGTGGGACAGGTCTCTATCCAGACCCATTTAGAGTCTAATACGCCTCCAGATCACTCTACTTTCTTACAAATGGAAGGATTAGCTCGTCAGTTGGGGTCCTGGGCCACATCCTGCTTTTGACAACCTCTCTAAAACCAAATACAGTTCCTCTCATCATCAAGAGAGCACCGCAGCCCACCACTCCAGGAGTCGGCTGTTTGCCCGCATTTGGATCCTACTGCTGATGCTGGCCTTAGGCCTAAGCCTAAGGCCTCTCATTAAAAACTTAATCCACCTTTACTCAGCCTAGGCCTACCAGTTCCCAAACGCAGGCCAGTCAAGACCTAATTAGGCTGGCTGAGGGTTTGATTTCCTTGGTCAAATCACATGCCTCTCTCTCTCACTGAATCATCTCCTGGTTAAAAAAATAAATAAAAAAAGAGGGATACTTCAACCCAGGAGTTTTCTGACACCTTTGACTCTCAGTATGACGATAATAATGAATCCACTTTTGAAGAGGGTGCGCATGTATTACTGCCTATGGGGACTGTGATTCTGAGGAGAGATTCTGAGGAGAGTCTTGTCTCAACCCCCACCCCAGGACATTTCCCTTGGGGAAACATTACATACCCTGAGGGAGCACTTCAAATGGGAAGCTCAGGAATATTCACAATCCAAGAAGAGAGTTGGAGAATTCCTAAAGCTCCCTGAGCATAAATTCCTTGCCATTCCCCAAGTCTTACAGGTGGTGGATGATGTCTTGCTGGATTCTTCTTTACAACCAGACTCTCTTCTCCCTGCCCCATGGAAACCTGAGAAATTTTACAGGGTTCTAGCTTCAGACAAAGACCTTTTTAAGAACCCTGTGTCAGATCCTGAAGTGGTGACTCAGGGACCTAAGGTAGCAAAAGCTAGTACTTCCAAAAACCCTTTACCGACGGACAAAGAAAGCACAAAGAAACTTAGATTTAAAAAGAGATTCTACACCTCTGCTACCCTCTCCATGAGGGCTTTGAACTGCTAGTTTCATATGGCGATATATCAGGAAACCATTTTAGACCAGATGAAACAAAAAAAACTACAGAAATTGAAAATAAGGCCTTCTCAAAGGAGCTGCTGGACTTATGGAACTTGTGCTCTCAAATGAATAAGCACTCCTTGCACTGCGGCTACGATGCCCCGGAAGCTTTCAGCAGGGCAGGAGCCACAGGATCTGTCATTAGAAGATATGCCTAGTAGAAGGTGCAGTCCCTTCCTGAACATGTCAAATCTAGTCTCCTGGATACATTTTCAGACAAAGACTTTCTTTTTGGTCCTAAGGCTGAGGCTGTGTCTAAGAAAATGGAGGATACGGTCAAATCCACAAAAACAGTCAAGGACCGCCTCCAAGTCCAACCTCCCTGATTCAGCCGCAGTTACCCTACCAAACATTGGTCCTTTTCCAGGCCTCCAGTCAAAGCCTAGATAAGGGGACCTCAAAGGGAAAGGAGCCAAAGGCAGCACCAGCACCCAGAACAAGGGCAAACAGATTCCAAAAGGCCTGTGGGATCCTGCCCCAGGGACCTAGCAAGGAGCAATCATGACTCTTAAATGACACTCCCTTTCCCCCTCTCCTCATTCTCTACTCCCCACCATCCTTTTCCTCCCAGGTTAGGAGGACGACTTGTCTCTCTCTTCCTCAAGAACTAGACCCTCATTACTGGGGATCTGTGGGTTCTGAAAAACATTCAAACAGGTTACAAACTGCAGTTTAAACAGCCCCTAACTCAATCAGGTTTTCCAAGATATTCAGTCATATCAAAAGGCAGAGACCTTAAACCAAATACAGCTTCTGTGCACCCAAGACTCAGTGGAAAGTACAGTTTTGTACCTACCATAAATGTAGATGTCCGAGAGGTATGCATCTGCAGTCCTAACAAATGGGTTGTCCTGGCCTCAGGCAGCCCTTCGGTCGGCCGGATTCCAAAGTCTGGGTCTGGCCTAGGCTGGTGTCGCACTTCACCCGACGTCATAGCTGCAGTTCTTTGGGTATAAAGGCATCAGCCGACACCATTTTCCTCAGTGTTTCTTGCCCCAGATGCCAGATGCCCTCTAGGAAGGCTAAATTTGGATAAATGCAAATGTTTCCAAACAACAGAGAGGAAATACAAATAAACATGTATATACATATATGCAAACAAATACACCATAATAGATTCCCCCGGCTAGCTACAAGATGGGCAAATACCCTAGGAGTACCACAGTGGGGAAGGAGGGTGGGTAATCCTGACTGCAGATGCATACCTCTCGGACATCTACATTTATGGTAGGTACAAAACTGTACTATGTCCTTCAAGGATGCATCTGCAGTCCTAACAAATGGGTAGAATACCATAGCCAAACTGGGGGAGGAGGCCCTAACAAGATTATGGTGTAGTTAAGATCCCTTGCAAAACAGCAGTGGCAAAACCTGCTCGGGATCTGGAGTATAAGGGTAGATTATAATGCTTGGCAAATGTATGCACAGAGCTCCAAGTAGCAGCCTCTAAAATGTCTTTTGTAGCCACTCGTAAAAAGCTGTAGTAGTGGCTGTAGCCCTTGTGGAGTGAGGTCTGATATTCTCTGAAGTTGCCTTTCCATGATAAGAATAACAAAATCTAATGCAATTTCCTATCCATTTTGAGATTGTCTGTTTTGAAATTGCTTTTCCTTCCATGCCTGTGGCATATGCTACCAGAAGCTGGTCAGTTTTTTTATTGTTCTTGGTTCTGTCCAGGTAGTAGCGCAATTGCCTATGCACATCCAAGGTATGCAGCAGTCTTTCTCCCCTGTTCTGTGGGTTGGGGAAGAATGTAGGTAGGTGGATTGCTTGGTTTAAAGATACCCTGGAGACCACCTTTGGCATAAAGGTAGGATTAGTTCTCATGGACACTATCCTGATGGAAGATAAGAAAGGGTTGCACTGCCATTAATGCCTGTAATTCAGAAACCCTTCTTGCTGAAGTGATTGCAAGCAGGAAAGCAGTTTTCCATGATAAGTACTGTAATTCTGCTGTTGCTGCTGGTTCAAAAGGGGGAAGTGTCAACTTTTCTAGCACAAAGTTCAAGTCCCATGTAGGCAATGGTGGCTTCCTTGGTGGCTTTACATTTTTGATTCCTCTCAGAAACTGCCTGAGTAGAGGATGAGAGAAGACTGGAGGATCCATGTTGTATTTTGCTGAAATAGCTGACGCATGAATCTTAATTAGAAGTTATGTACCTACCATAACGTTCCATGTTAGTTGTCTTCTCTCGCCTTCTTTCTTGCTGGATGGGTTCGGAGCCGATCCTCGGCTCCGACTCGGCACTTGCTTTAGCTTAGGAACTCCTTTTACCAGCTTGAGGCAACCCTATATCCCATGATGCAAGGCTGAACTACCTCAGATCTCGTTTGGTAGCTAACCTACCCTGCTAAAGACTATCCTAACATAATTAGGAACACAAGTTCCTAATAGAAGTCCTCATATGAAGGCTCCGGAGGAAACAACCTAATAGGAACTCTTCAAGATCTGTCCAGGCCAGGGGAAGGAGGGAGGGAAGAAAGAAGGCGAGAAGACAACTAACATGGAACGTTATGGTAGGTACATAACTTCTAAATGTTAAGTTGTCAATCTCGCCTTCATTCTTGCTGGATGGGACCGCGTCCCTAGCACCTGTATCCCGGGTGGCTCAATGGAACAGACTCTTGAGAACTGTGGAACCAAAACTGTCCCTATCTCTGGAGGCCAAGTCCAACTTGTAATGAGAGACAAAGGTATGGGGCGTAGCTCAAGTAGCTGCTGCACAAATGGTGTCAATGGGTAGTCTATCCTGAAAAGCTGCAGAAGTGGATAGACTCCTGGTTGAGTGTGCTTTTGGCTTAGAAGATAGCTGTTTGCCTCTGAGAGAGTACACATAGGAAATAGTGGAAGTCAACCATCTGGATAAGGTCACTTTAGATACTGGAAGACCTATCCTGTTTTCTGCATAGGAGACAAATAATTGGTCCGATTTTCTAAATTGTTTAGTTCTATGCAAATAGTACCTGAGCTGACGATGGACATCCAAAAAGTGCAGTTTCTGTTCAGCTCTGTCGGAATAGTTTGGGAAAAAGACTGGTAGGTCTATAGATTGGTTAATGTTGGTTTGAGATACGACTTTGGGGAGAAAGGAAGGGTTAGTTCTTAATGATACCCTGTCCTTATGAAAACCAAATAAGGGAACGAATGCAGAGAGCTTGAATCTCGAAACCCTTCTTGCAGAAGTGACAGCCAGTAAAAATATAGTTTTCCAGGTCAATAACTTCAAAGAACATGAAGCAGACGGTTCAAGGGAGGTAGTATCAAGGATGCCAACATTAAGTTTAGATCCCATTGCGGAGGAGGATGCTTTATAGGTGGTTTTAGGAGGAAAACTCCTCTCAGAAAGGCCTTGCATAACCTATGAGACATAATGTTATTGTCATGCAGGCCAACATGATACTTAGAAATAGCAGCCAGTTGTACTTTGACTGTAGATGACGAGGATCCTGAATGAAAACCTCCGCCAGGAAATCTAAAACCGAATGTACAGGAGCAGTAAAGGGTCAATATTTCTGGAATTCGCCCAAATAGAAAAACGCCGCCACTTGCTAGCATAAACAGTCCTAGTGGATCGACTTCAAGGAAGAGACTAAAATGTCTCTGACTGAGTCCGAAATCATCGGTAGCCTGGCTAGGGTAGGAAGTGGAGCAACCAAGCAGTGAGGTTGAGAGAATGAATGGCCCGGTGCTGCTGTCCCGATTGGTGGATCAAGAGATCCGAACTGGGTCCAGATGCCAGGGCTGCACCAGAAGGTGACAATGCAGAGACGGAAACCAAATTTGTCGAGGCCAATATGGGGCAATGAGGATCAACTTGGCTCTCAAAACGGTGGCTTTCTGAATGACTTGTGGAATCAAGGGAAAAGGAGGAAAAGCACAGAAGTCCCGGGGCCAATCCTGGGTTAGAGAGTCTCTCAGAGGTTGGCCTGGAAGGGAAAGAGAGTGAAGAAATCGGGCACTTGTTGTTTTGAGGAGTAGCAAAAGATCGCAACAAGGAGTGCCCCACTTCAGAAAAATCTGATCCACTACAGATTGATTGAGAGACCACCGTGAGGCATCAGAATGGATCTGCTCAGCCTGTCCGCTAATAGGTTGGACCTGCCGGGATGTGCGTTGCTATCAGAAACCGCTGAGAAGAGATCGCCCATTGCCAAAGTCTGAGAGCTTCGACATAACGGATAGGACCTGGTCCCGCCCTGTTTGTTGATGTACCAGACTATGGACATGTTGTCCGTCTGTACTGCAATAGTCCCGTGGAAGAAAGTCGCTGAGGGCTTGCAACGTTAAAAGCACTGCTCTCATCTCCAGGACATTTATGTGCAGATGGTATTCTATGGGTTGCCACGTCCGTGGACCATCCTGCCCTGATAATGCCCCCACCCGATCAGAGAGGCATCCGTAGTGACTGTGGCAACTGGAGGAGGGGAATAAAGGGTCAGCCCTGATGAAGAAGAGGGAAGATATCCACCAGTTCAGATGAGCTCGCACGACTGTGTTACCAAGACTTCGTGCCTCATCGGAGACTGTGGTACGACCACTGCGTGAATAGCATCCACTGCAGAAGACGATGTGGAAGCGAGCCAGTGGTAGAAGAACAATGGCCGCAGCCATAAGACCTAGAACCTTCAGAATAAATCTGGCTTTGATATTGTTGCTTTGCAAAAGAAGCCGAACAATTTTGGATGTCCAGAATTCTTTGATCTGTTAGTCTGGCTAACATTTTGACGGTGTTTAATTCTGCCTATAAAGGTGATAGATTGGCAAGGCAGCAGAGAAGATTTTTCAAATTTACTGAAATTCCCAAACTCCTGCAAAGCTGTAGAGTGTAGTCTCTGGACTGAAGAAGCTGACACTTGGTGGTGGCGGAGAGGAGCCAGTCGTCCAAATAGGGAAACACCTGGAATCCTTGACGCCTCAGATGAGCTGTGACCACTGCCATGCATTTGGTAAACACTCTGGGGCTGAAGTGAGGCCAAAGGGCAGTGCCCTGAATTGGTAATGACTGGTCCCTAGCCGAAGCGTAGAAACCTTCTGGAGCGCCTGTGAATCTTTATGTGATAGTACGCACCCTGAAGGTCTATAGAGCACATCCAGTTGTCCTTGCCCAGCAAGGGCAGAATGCACTGAAGCGTGACCATCCGAATCTTGCCTTCTTGACAAATCTGTTTAGATTGCTCAGGTCTAATATTGGTCTCCAATCTCCGCCCTTTGGGGACCAAAAGAATCTCAAGTAGACGCCGGATCCTACCTGGTCTGCTGGCACAGTCTGACGGCTCTTTTTCTACGAGCTTTGAATTGTCCTGTTCTGCCAATTCCCTTTGACCGGCTGAGATGTCTGCAAGGGATTGTAGAGGTACGGAAACCTTCAAGGGAATTTTGTAACCCACGGAAATGAGCGACTGAACCCACATCACTAGTGATAGGGATTTGCAGGCTACTGGGTACAGCGAAATCCCCGACTGCCTCCAAGGGTGGACAGTCGGGCAACAACTCAGGGATGCTGAAAGGGCTTCTCAGGAAGAGACTCCCTGTTGCCCTGGTTCTGAGGACCCCCTGCCTCTAGGGCGCTCTATTATTGTTACCCCTCTGCCTCTGGGGTAAACTGACCACGTGTGTCCGTGTAGCTCCTTGGGCTTTACGGAACCACATCTTCCCCTTCTGACCCTTGGGGTATGGTCTAGAAGGAGTGGAAAACTGGACTCCAACGGCAGAAAGAGTTTTACCGTCCTGCTCACACCTGGTCAAGGTATCCTTCACCTGAGGTCCAACAAAGCCGAACCATCAAAGGGGTATTAGTGAAGGACGCCTTAAAGGGGTCAGCAAAATTACAAAGCCGCATCCAGGCTTGGCGCCTAAGAGCAACTCCTGTGCCTGCGCCTGCTCGCTCCATCGGCCGCATAAGATATGAGCCGCATGGAGGAGTTAGATATGGAATTTAGGATAGCAAGCTGCGAGGCAATCTTTCCTGAGCCCCAGCAGCAGAAGGATCCTGAACTACTTCACCCAGTTCTTTGAGAACATCTCGCGTTGAAGCCTGGTGAAGTGACAAAGATAATTCAGCTTAACGCATAGCAAAGGTCGCTGAAGAAAACATCCGCTTCCATACCTGTCCATGGTCCTAGAGTCCTTATTAGGAGGATGGACAGGTACTGAAGGATCCGCCAGTTCCTTCTTAGTGGCAGCCGCCACCACCATAGCATCCACGAGACACCCTTGGAAAGGAACTGTTTGTCTGAAGGGGCCGTAATGAATTTGGATGGTCTTCTGGGGACAGGTTCCACAGAATCTGGAGCGCCCACGCCTTCGAGCCACTACCTGCATAAGTGGGTCGAAGGCGGAGACACCCAGGAGGTGGAGGGTCGGGATCCAAAGCCTCCAGGTATACCGACTCATCCTCGGAGGGGTCAATGGAGGGCCAATTCCCCTCTGTTTGAGGAGCTCAAGGATGTCTGAAAAGGAGACATCCTCAGAGGGGACCGTAGAACCCTCCGACTCATCTAAGTCGGTATCAGATGTAGTAGACTCAGGGAGTCTGTGTGTTTCTCTACACGCCCTCTTCCGAGGGGTTCCCCTGCAGGATCAGGAGAAACCTCGAAGAGGAGGAAATTCCCAGTGGGGAAACCTGGGGCGATGGATCCCTGGGCCTGAGAGCAAGAGGCTGGCAAGATGCGCCTGCAGGCACTGATGAGGGAGGAGCTAGAGGGATAGACCGCTGACCAGGCTCAGAGGCCAGGACACTCCTCATCACCTCAAAGGCTCCTCCCCGGAGACCGGAATATCCCGCCCAAGAAACAGGAATTCCGGCTCCAATGAGAGGGAAGGCTCGAGGCCGATGGCGCTGAGCTTACCAAAGCCAAGCCCCGAGAGGGAGAGCGGGTCGGACAAGGGTCCGATGCCACTAGCCCCTCGGAGCCGACAGTGGAAACCCGATGACCGGTTCCTCCAAGGAAGGCCTCAAGGAGGAGATCGAGCCGAGGACGACGGAGCCGAAGGATGTATCGGCTCCAGCATCGAAACAGTCGCTGTCCCGAGAAGCTCGCCCAACTCTGGTGTGGAGTCGGAGGAGGAAGTTCAAGGGTAAGGCTATAGCCAAGTCTGTTGAGACGGGCTATGGAGCATTTGGGCCAGTGCCTGAGACTTCAACAGCCTGCTTACCACCCTCTCTAAGTCGTGGTCAGACAGCCTGAAGATCTCAAGATCGGCTCGATGGCTCCGCCCGACAAAAGAGGAGACCCCGGAGCCGAATGGATACTCAGTATCGAAGGGGACCGAGATCTCTTCGGTCGGGCCATCGGAGCCGAAGTCCCTGAACTCCAGATGGAGCCGGGTTTCTTGGCCCGATGTTGATAGTCGGCTCCAGCCGGAGCCGACAAGGCCACAGTAGAGAAGGTATCGGAGCCAGCCGCCGACCCTACTACTTTAACGGTAGATGCATCGGTTCCAGCCGAAGCCACCGGAGGAGGCTTGGATACTGAAGCCTGAGCTCGTGGTTTAGAAGGTTTCCCAGACCCTGCTTTAGAGGGAGAACCTTCTGGCTTAAGTAAGCCTCGGAGGATAAGCTTATTCCTCCTTTCCTGCAGGACTCTCTGGCTAAAAGCGTGACACAAAGCACAGGAGTCCTGCAGGTGCAAAGGCCCCAGGCAGTACACACAAGAAGTGTGACCGTCTGTCAAAGACATTTTCTGACAGCACTGGTCACACTTCTTAAAGCCTGAGACCTTGCCTTCCCTAGACATATCCTAGGAGGAAGTAACACACACAAACCCCAACAAACACACAAAATTAATCCCCTACACACAACACATAGGAAGGGATTAACTAATAGGGTTTTAGGCCTAACTAAAAACTTTATACTAAGGGTTATAAAAAAGGGTTATAAAGTTTGAAAGGAAGGGAATAGGGTAGGCTGTAATATACTACAGACTATACTAAGACTAAAAGGGGAAAATAAATTCCTAACTAAGCTTTTTCTGATTTTACCAGAAAATCACTTACCTCAGCTGGCAAAGGAGACCTCTTTCGCTAAGCGGCAAACGAGATCTGAGGTAGTTCAGCCTTGCATCATGGGATATAGGGTTGCCTCGAGCTGGTAAAAGGAGTTCCTAAGCTAAAGCAAGTGCCGAGTCGGAGCCGAGGATCGGCTCTGAACCCATCCAGCAAGAATGAAGGCGAGGTTGACAACTTAACATTGGAAGAGTAAGACAGGCCATTGTGGAAAAGCTCTGCTAAGTATTCCAGGATGTTAGCTATGTTTACCAGTGCTACATTTTGCCCTTTTGCTGCACTCCAAAAGAGATATCTTTTCCATTTCGCTGAGTAAGTTTTTCTTGTTGAGGGTCTGCGAGCTTCCAAGATAATGTCTTTAACCCTTTGAGATAAATCTGGGTTATTTTGTCTTATGCAATGCTCCAAGCAGCTAGCTGCAGTGTTTTCAGGTTCGGATGCAGGGTTTTGAAGTTGTTCTGTGTTAGCAGTAAAGGAACCTGTGGTAGAGGCCATGCGAGTTCCCAAGACATACTCCTCAGTAGTGGGTACCAGTGCTGCCTCGGCCAGTCTGGAGCTATCAGGATGATCCTTGGGTGGTCTTCTTTGATCTTCAATAGCACCTTGTGCATCAAAGGAAGAGGTGGGAATGCATATGCTGTCAGGTTTTCCCAACTGAAGGATAGGGAGTCCACCTTCCAAGCAAGTGGGTGGTATGTCCTTGTGCAGAATTTTTTCAATTGGTGATTGTTTGGGGATGCGAATAGGTCTATTTCTGGTAGTCCCCATTTCCTTGTGATGGATTTGAAGATGTCTGGATGCAGCATCCATTCGTGGGCATCCGTGGTAGTCCTGCTTAAGATGTCTGCTAGTATGTTCTCTTTCCCTGGCGCAAATATTGCCTTGAGCTGTATGTTGAGGCTTAGGGCCACATTACAGAGATCCACTGCCATCCGGCATAGAGGATATGAATGTGTGCCTCCCTGTTTGTTGATATACCACATAACTGTGGTGTTGTCCGTCCTTATCAGCAATTGTCCCTGTTGGAGAAACGGTCTGAATGCCTGAATTGCCAGTTTTACTGCCAGCATCTCTTTTTGGTTTA
Source organism: Protopterus annectens (assembly GCF_019279795.1). Lineage (NCBI taxonomy): Eukaryota > Metazoa > Chordata > Ceratodontiformes > Protopteridae > Protopterus > Protopterus annectens. Next base: position 737,050,967 of record NC_056751.1, on the reverse strand, counting down.
TGTGTAGGTTTAGCTGGTCTTGAGTCCATAAGCCTTGTATGCACTTGTCCAGCATGTGTGCCCCCCAACCAAGGTCTGAGGCGTCTGTGGTGATAGTCTGGCTTGGTTGAGGGCTGTGGAAGGGCAGTCCTTTGTTCAATTGACAGGCCTGAGCCCACCATCGAATTCTTGCTTCAGGCATGGAATTATTGGAATTTGGGTTTCTAGGCTGTGCTTGTGCTGAGACCATAAATTCCTGAGGTACCATTGCAACTTCCTCATATGCAGTCTGGCATGTGGGATCAAAATTATGCAGGATGCCATGTAACCCAGGGCTTGCAGGACTTTCCTTGCTGTAAGCTGGTTCTGCGTTGTTAATGCCATGAAGTAGAGTGGAAGGTGCTTTTGTTTTTCTGCTGTGAGGGATGCCATTTGATTTGATGTGTCCAGTTCTGCACCCAAGAAAGTTATCCTTTGGGATGGCAACAGCCTTGACTTTTTTATACTGACTGTGTATCCCAAGGCTTGCAGTAGATGAATGACCCTTTTCAAGTCTTTTGTTAATTTGTTTTTGTTGTCCGCTTGTAGCAGGCAGTCGTCCAGGTAAGGGTAAATGTGAATTCCCTGAAGCCTGCAATGAGCAATTACTGATGCCAGGCATTTCGTGAATACTCTGGGCAGTAGATAAGCCAAAAGGCAATGCTGAGAATTGATAATGCTCTGATCCTGCAAGAAATCTGAGGTATCTTCTGCAATTTGGTCGTATGGGGACGTGCAGGTATGCCTCCTTGAGATCTAGAGTTACCAGCCAAGACTCCTTGCCCAGCATGGGAAGAAGCTGCTGTAGAGTCAGCATTTTGAATTTTGGGACAATGAGGTATGTGTTCAGTGCAGACAGGTCTAGAATAGGTCTCCATTGATTTTCCTTCCTTGGCACCAGGAAAAGTCTGGAGTAAAATCCTTGCCCTTGTTCCATAGATGGTACCTTTTCTATAGCTCTCATCCTTTTAAGTTGTCTATTTGTTCTAGAGCTTGCCATTTGATTTGGAGGTAGGTTTGGCATTCCTCTCTTCCTTGGTAGAGTATGGAAGTGAAACCTGTAACCTTTGTCTATTGTCTGTAAAATCCATTTGTCTCCTGTAATGCAATGCCAGTTTACTGAAAATAAGGCTAGCTTTCCGCCTAAGGGTGCTTCTAGTTGTTCCCTGGTAGGCGGCTTCAGAGCCAAGTCACTGTGATTGTCCTGTGGAAGTGGTAGTGGCTGGGTCTGCAGCAGTACTTCGCTGGTTGTTAGGCTGCCACTGATGTCCTCTGTAGGCACCTCTGGATTGACCTCTGCCTCTTGTGCGCCTATTCCTGCCTCTCTGTGCTCTGTTGGAGTCTGAAAGGACCAATTCTTGGAAGGCCAGTTCCTACTAAACCTTGGAGGCTGGACCTGTAAGAAATCCTTGACTGTCTGGACAGATTTTGCTTTCTCTTCCACCTTCTTAAGCACTTGCTGTGCAGGAGAGCCAAACAAATTGTGTTTATCCATGGGAGCATCTAGGAGCTTTGAATTTACATGGTCTGGTAAGGACTGCTCTTTTAACCATGCATGCCTTCTGATCACTGTACCAGTCATAACTGATCTAAAGGAGGCCTCCAGTGCATCATAGCCACATTTTAAGGAATGATTACTGACCTGCTGTATGTTATGTACCATTTCCTGAAGAGACTTTCGGTCTAAAGGTTCAGGTGAGGACAGCTTTTTAGATAACTGATCTAACATAAATTCCTGATACTGAATCATGTGGAATTGACAGTTTAAGGCCCTAGCCAAAAGAGTTGCAGAAGTATAAACTTTTTTACCCCATCTCTCCAAGGCCCTAGATTCCCTTTCAGAGGGGAGTGGGTTTTTGGCAGAGGTAGGTGCTACCGCTTTGGGGCCCTGTGAAACAGTTTCAGGATCTGCAAAAGGAGCCTTATACAAGTGATTATATGTGTCCGGAATCCTGTAGTATCTGTCGGGCTTAGCAGGGGCCGGAGGGAGTGAATCAGGAGCAGTACAAGCATCATTAAATGCATCATCCACAACTGTAAGTACTGGAAGAATGGCTAAAGGCCTATGCTGAGGCAAATGCAAAAAAGTTCTAAGCCTTTTCCTAGAGTCTGAGAAATCCTGACCCTGCCATTGAAATTGTTCCCTCATAGCATGCAGGGTTTCCCCAAAGGAAAATTCCTCAGGAGGAGAGGCAGAAGGAATGGAGTCTTCTGCATCAGAGCCCTCATATGGAGAATAAGGGCCCTCAGGAGGGTTTGTATTTTCTGATTCGTCTGAGGAGTAATCAGTGGAAAATGGCTCATGGGGTTCTGCTCCTAGAGCTAGGCCTGTGAGAGGGGGCTTTAGTAGGCACGGCCTTGGAAGATTTAGCTGCTTTAGCCCTGGCAAAGGCCTTAATTGACATGGATGCAGGGGGCCTAGCAGCTCCACGTGCAGGAGTAGATACATCTAGGGGAATAGTATCTGATAAATCCTGAGAAACTGTAAGAGCAGGAGGAATTTCAGTAGCAGATTCAGCCATGCTGGAAGAGGCCTCGGTAGTAGGAGGCATGCTTTCGGCCGAAGGAAGAACCGCAGACTCGGTTTCAGCCAAAACCGAGACACTCACGGTTGGCTTAACCGCGGTTTCTGCCAAAACCGCGGACCGCGAGTGTCGGTCCTTTTCCTTACGCTTTTTAGCTAAATGCGAAGTCGGAGTCTCTGACGGCATGATATAAGCAAAAGCGGAGCCGAAAAACTCCTCGGCAAACTCCGACCGACGTCTAAGCGTCCGTCGGTTGAAGGAAGCACAGGCTAAACAAGCTGCTACGTCGTGGTCTGGGCCTAAACAAGGTAGGCAGTAAGAGTGGAAGTCTTTATGAGGTATTTGTTTCCCACAAGTTAAACAGTTATTCACTTTTTCTGACATCGGCTGAGGCAAGAAAGAGTCCCCAACGGGGTACTTAGCTTTTTAGAAGTCTTCAATAGTAGTAATCTCTGGATCTGACCGACCGGCACTTGCGAACAGCTTCTGCTTCGGGCGCCACGCGGCAAGAAAGACTGAGGAAAATGGCGTCGGCTGATGCCTTTATAGCCGAAGAACTGCGGCTATGACGTCGGGTGAAGTGCGACACCAGCCGAGGCCAGACCCAGACTTTGGAATCCGGCCGACCGAAGGGCTGCCTGAGGCCAGGACAACCCATTTGTTAGGACTGCAGATGCATCCTTGAAGGACATCCTGTACCAATCTTTTTGCAAGAAAAAGGTTTTTACTCTACGCTTTTATTAGTTCCCAGGAAAGAAGGTGCCCGGAGGCCAGTTCTAGATCTGTCAAGGCTCAACTGATTCCTGCAAGTCTCAAAATTTAAAATGCTAACACTACCAAAACTACTGACCATAATCTCCCACAATGCCTTCATGGTAACCTTAGAGCTAAAAGACACATACCCCCACATCTTCACAAAAGAATCTCACAGAAGGTTCTAATTATTCAGAGCAGGAGGGAGGCATTATCAATTCTATGGTCTGCCCTTTGGCTTGTCTACTGCACCCAGGGTTTTCACAAAATGCCCAGCCCCAGTGATGGCCTTCTGCAGGACAAAGGGCATTCAGATTCACCCCTACTTAGATGACTGCCTCATTCAGACAACAGCTCTAGAAAAACTCAGAGGATCTGTTTTACACACAAAATGTATTGACATCAGTGTTGTTCACCATCAATACCCAAAAATCTCAAACCAACCCCACAAACATGACTGCTTCTGGCAACTTCACTGGACTAATCTCTTCAGAAAGCATTTCTTCCTTCAGACAAGGTTGCCTTTCTAACTCTGTACTTCACAAAGTTCCTTATCAAGAAATACCTCACAGCCAGACAGTTCCTCAGAAGCTTGGGTTACATGGCCTTTCACACCCTCTTGATTCCCCTTGGCCAGATTACATATGAGGAAACTGCAGTAGTACCTGAGAAATGTTGTGATGCCAACAATCTCAATTGCTCATCTTTCAGACAAAACTTCTATGTCTCAGGAAAGACTTTGCCTGGTGGGTCCATGCATGCACCCTCAATTTGGGCCTTCCCTTCAGGTTCATCCCTCAGGACCAAACCATGACAACAGATGCCTTGGAAATAGGCTGGAGAGCAAACTACAACTTCCAGACTCAAGGCAGATGGGACACCCAAAAGAGCTGATGGCAGTCCAAAAAGGCTGGACTGTCTTCAAAGAACAATGGAAATCAGGAATTAAAGAGACTCTGCTCAACTCCAAATAAAGTTCAGCTGTCCTAGCAGGATTTTCCTGACATTTACTCAGTTGTCTGCTACAGCAAAAGCCATGGTTCGCAGACAGCTTACAAAACATCAAAGGGATCTCATTGTTGAAAGGTATCAGTCAGGAGAAGGGTACAAACAAATTTCCACAACAATGGATATACCGTGGAATGCAGTGAAGACAGTCATCAAAAAGTAGAGAAAATATGGGACAACATTGACGTTGCAAGAACTGGATGTCCATCCAAAATTGATGAAAAGACAAGACAAAAACTGGTCAGGGAGGCTGCGAAGAGACCTACAGCAACACTGAAGGAGGTGCAGGAATTTCTGGCAAGTACTGGTTGTGTACTACATGTGACAACAATCTCCCATATTCTCCATATGTCTGGACTATGGGGTAGGGTTGCAAGACGGAACCCGAGACGACTGAACGATGTAATTAAATCAAAAGGTGCTTCAAAGTATTAGTTTAAGGGTGTGCACACTTATGCAACCAACATATTGTACGTTTTTTACTTTTTATATTTTTTCCCTTAACAGATTTATTTGTTTTTCAACTGAATTGTACAGGTTATAGGTCACATTAAAGGTGGGAAAAGTTTTGAAATGATTTATTGTGGTCTAATTTTTTTATATCACAAAAACCTAGCATTTTAACAGGGGTGTGCACACTATTTATATCCACTGTACCCCAACCTACACACACACACACACACACACACACACACACAGCTTGAATGATACCTTGATCCCAGGGAAGGGGCAACTCTTTGATAAACAGGTACTGGACATTTTAAAAGAAGCCAGGAGACGCAGCACTAGGAAGTCTTACTCTGCCAAATGGAAAAGATTTATTTTATGGTGCAGATAAAAGGATCAATGCCCTCTGCGATCTCAGATCCGTCTGATCCTGTCATACTTATTAAGCCTTTTTGAAAAAGGTCTCTCCTAGTCTTCTGTAAAGATGCACACCAGCTATTTCAGCCCCCTCTCCTTATCCATCCTTTCATGAAACAGCTCCTGAGAGGGGCTGCCCACATCAGGCCCCACTAAAAAAATCCCAGTACCCCCAAGGACCTCAACTTCATTCTGCAGAAGCTCACCCTCACACCTTTCAAGATGGTTGCTTTTGCAGATACAAAATTCCTGGCCTTCATACTAGCCATTACTTCAGCCAGAAGGGTTTTGATGCTTCAGGCCCTTGTGTGTGTGGAACCTTCCATCATACTCCACCCAAACAGGGTATCGCTTAGGACCAACCCTTCCTTTATGCCCAAGTACGGTTTAAAGAAATCACTGTCACCACCACTACACTTGCCTACGTTCTTTCCTAACCTTCAAAACAAGGGAGAAAGGAACCTCCATACTTTGTATGTGTACAGGCAACTGAGCTACTACCTGCATAGAACCAGGATGTCAGACATGCTTCTTGTGGCCTTTGCAAGTAGCTCTGAAGGGAGGCCAGTTTCAAAACAAGCAATCTCCAAATGGATCTCCCACTGTATTTCTTTTTACTACAGCCATCAAGGGAAGAAGCCTCCAGAGTCTGAGGACACATTCCACTAGGGCTAGTATTACATCTGCTGCTTTCTTAAAGGTGTGGCCACTAAGGACATTTTGGAGGCCACAACTTGGCCCTCTGTGTACACTTTCACCAAACATTACCATCTTCCTAAATCCAGGGCAGGGTTTACCACTACCACATTGCAGGGCACCCTTTCTTCTCCTTAATCCTTCCATCCAACCTCCTTACAGCTTTGGAAGTCATCCCATAAGTTAGACTACAACAGTGAAACACGAAGAAAGTACAGTTTTGTACCTACCATAAATGTAGATGTCCGATAGGTATGCATCTGCAGTCATAAGATATGGGTTGTCCTGCCTCAGGCAGCCCTTCGGTCGGCCGGATTCCAAAGTCTGGGTCTGGCCTCGGCTGATGTCGCACTTCACCAGACGTCATAGCTCCTGGGGTATAAAGGCATCAGCAGACGCCATTTACCTCAGTCTTTCTTGCCCAAGATGCCAGGTGCCCTCTAGGAAGGCTAAATTTGGATAAATGTAGAAAATTCCAAACAGTAGAAAGCAAAATATATATATACATATATACATACAAACAAATACACCATAATAGATTCCCCCAGCTAGCTAAAAGAGGGGTAAGTACCCTAGGAATACCACAGAGGGGAAGGAGGGTGGGTAATCCTGACTGCAGATGCATACCTATCGGACATCTACATTTATGGTAGGTACAAAACTGTACTATGTCCTTCAAGGATGCATCTGCAGTCATAACATATGGGTAGAATACCATAGCCAAACTGGGGCAGGAGGCACTAAGATAATGATGGTGTAGTTAAGATCCCCTGTAAAACTGCAGTTGCAAAACCTGCTCGGGATCTGGAGTATAAAGGAAGATTGTAATGCTTGGCAAATGTATGCACGGAGCTCCAAGTAGCAGCTTCTAAAATGTCTTTGGTAGCCACTCCTCGTAGGAAAGCTGTAGTGGTGGCCGTGGCTCTTGTGGAGTGAGGCCTGATATTTTCAGGAGTTGTCTTTCCATGAAAAGAGTAGCAGAATCGAATGCAATTTCCTATCCATTTTGAAATTGTCTGTTTGGAAATTGCTTTTCCTTGCACTCCTGTTGCATATGCTACCAGAAGCTGGTCAGTTTTTCTGCTGGTTTTAGTTCTGTCCAGATAGCGCAGTTGTCTGTGTACATCCAAGGTGTGCAGTAGTTTTTCCCCCCTGTTCTGTGGGTTAGGGAAGAACGTAGGTAAATGAATAGCTTGGTTCAAGGATACCCTGGATACCACCTTTGGCATGAAAGTAGGATTGGTTCTCAGAGACACTCTATCCTGGTGAAAGATAAGGAAAGGCTGCACTGCCATTAATGCCTGTAACTCAGATACCCTTCTTGCTGAAGTGATTGCTAGAAGGAAAGCAGTTTTCCAAGATAAGAACTGTAAGTCTGCTGATGCTGCTGGTTCAAAAGGGGGAAGTGTTAATTTTTCCAGCACAAAATTGAGATCCCATGCAGGCAGAGGTGGTTTCCTTGGAGGTTTTACATTTTTGATCCCTCTTAAAAATTGTCTGAGGAGAGGGTGAGAGAAGATAGGAGGATCCATGTTGTACTCTGCTGAAATTGCTGAAGCATGAATCTTAATGGAGGAATAGGACAGGCCATTGTGGAACAGTTCTGCTAAGTATTCTAGGATGTGTGCTAGGTTTGCCAGTGTGACATTTGTTCCCTTTGATGCACTCCAAATGAGGAATCTCTTCCATTTGGCTGAGTATGTTTTTCTTGTGGAGGGTCTGCGAGCCTCCAGGATAATGTCCTTGACCCTCTGAGATAAAACAGATTGGTTTTGTTTTATGCAATTTTCCAGGCAGTTAGCTGCAGTGTTTTCAAGTTTGGATGCAGGGTCTTGTAGTTGTTCTGCGTTAGAAGTAAAGGCCATAGAGGTAGAGGCCATGAGTTCGTCCGAGACATGCTTCTCAGTAGCAGGTACCAATGCTGCCTTGGCCAGTCTGGAGCTATCAGAATCACCTTTGGCTGTTCCTCCCTGATCTTCAGTAGAACTTTGTACATCAATGGGAGAGGTGGAAAGGCATAAACTGTCAGGGCCTTCCAGCTGAAAGAAAGGGAGTCCACCCTCCAGGCTTGTGGGTGGTATTCTCTTGAGCAGAATTTCTTCAGTTGGTGGTTGAGTGGGGAGGCGAACAGGTCTATCTCTGGCATTCCCCATTTCTTTATGTTTTTGAAGATGTCTGGATGCAGCATCCATTCATGAGCATCCGTGGTAGTTCTGCTTAAGCTGTCTGCTAGTGAATTCTCTTTTCCTGGTAGGAATCTGGCCTGCAGTTGAATGTTGAGATTCAGGCCTAGGTTCCACAGGTCTATTGCCATCCGGCATAGAGGGTAGGAATGCGTGCCTCCCTGTTTGTTGATGTACCACATGACTGTGGTATTGTCTGTCCTTATCAGCAGGTGTCCTTGCTGGAGGAATGATTTGAATGCCTCGATTGCATGCTTCACTGCCAGCATCTCCTTTAGATTTATGTGTAGATTCAGCTGGTCTTGAGACCATAGGCCTTGGATACACTTGTTTTCCATGTGTGCCCCCCAGTCTAGGTCTGAGGCGTCCGTGGTGATGGTCTGCCTTGGTTGTGGTTTGTGAAAAGGCAACCCTCTGTTGGTCTGGCAGGCCTGAGCCCACCACAGGAATTCTTTTTTCAGGCATGGAATGATTGGTATCATGGTTTCTAGACTGTGTCTGTGTTGAGACCATACATTCCTTAGGTACCATTGTAATTTTCTCATATGCAGCCTGGCATGTGGGATCAAGATTATGCAAGATACCATGTAACCCAGGGCCTGCAGGACTTTCCTTGCAGTAAGCTGAGTTTGTCTTGTCAATGCCATGAAGTAGACTGGGAGTTGCTTTTGTTTTTCTTCTGTGAGAAAAGCCATCTGAGTTATTGTGTCCAGTTCTGCACCCAAAAATGTTATCCTTTGGGATGGCACTAGTCTTGACTTCTGTATGTTGACTGTGTATCCCAAGGCTTGTAACAGTTGTATGACATAGGCCAAATCTTTTATTATTTTTGTCTTGTTGTCCGCTTGTATTAGGCAGTCGTCCAGGTATGGGTAGATCTGAATTCCCTGAAGCCTGCAATGTGCAATTACTGATGCCAGGCATTTTGTGAATACTCTGGGCAGTAGATAAGCCAAAGGGCAATGCTGAGAATTGATAATGCTCTGATCCTGCAAGAAATCTGAGGTGTCTTCTGCAATCTGGTCATATAGGGACGTGCAGGTATGCCTCCTTGAGATCTAGAGTCACCAGCCAAGACTCCTTGCCCAACATGGGAAGAAGTTGCTGTAGGGTCAGCATCTTGAATTTTGGTACAATGAGATATGTGTTCAGTGCGGACAAGTCGAGAATAGGCCTCCATTGAGTTTCTTTTCTTGGTACAAGGAATAGTCTGGAGTAAAATCCTTGGTCTTGTTCCATAGATGGTACCCTTTCTATTGCTCTCATCCATAGTAAGTTGATGATTTGTTTTAGAGCCTCTGACTTCTGGCTTGGTGGAAGGTTTGGCATTCCTCTCTTTTTTGGTAAAGTGTGGAAGTGAAACCTGTAGCCTTTGTCTATTGTTTGCAATGTCCATTTGTCTCCTGTAATGCAATGCCAGTTTTTTGAAAATAAAGCTAACTTTCCGCCCAAGGGTGCTTCCAGTTGTTCCCTGGTAGGCGGAATCAGAGCCAAGTCATTGTGTCTGTCCTGTGGAAGTGGTTGTAGTCGCAGCTGTGGCGGTACTCCTCTGGTTGGCAGGTTGCCACTGACGACCCCTGTAGGCACCCCTTGATTAACCTCTGCCTCTTGGGCGTCTATTTCTGCCTCTCTGTGCTCTGGAGGTGTCTGGAAAGGACCAATTCTTTGAAGGCCAGTTTCTGCTGAACCTCGGAGGTTGGACCTGCAGAAAATCCTTGACTGTTTGCACAAATTTTGCTTTTTCTTCCACTTTCTTTAGAACCTCCTGTGCAGGGGAGCCAAATAAACTTTGTTTCTCCATAGGGGCATCTAGGAGTTTAGACTTGACATGGTCTGGCAAGGATTGCTCTTTTAGCCAGGCATGCCTTCGAATCACTGCTCCAGTCATAGCTGATCTAAATGAAGCCTCCAGTGAATCAGAGCCACATTTTAAGAAATGATTACTGACCTGCTGAGAGTTGTGTACCAAATCCTGAAGGGACTTACGGTCTAAAGGTTCAGGAGAGGAAAGCTTTTTATTCAGCTGATCTAACAAAAATTCCTGGTACTGTATCATGTGAAATTGACAGTTTAAAGCCCTGGCAGAAAGAGTAGCAGATGTATAAACCTTTTTACCCCATCTCTAATGCTCTTGACTCTCTTTCAGAGGGTAGGGGGTTTTTGGCAGTGGCAGCTGCAACACCCTTTGGGCCCTGAGAAATAGTTTCTGGGTCTGCAGCATGGGCCTTATACAAGTGGAAGTGAGAATCCGGGACCCTGTAATATCTGTCAGGTTTGGCAGGGGCCGGGGGAAGAGAATCAGGGGCAGAACTGGCATCATTGTATGCATCATCAACAACTGATAGTACAGGTGGTATGGCTAAAGGCCTATGCTGTGGCAAGTGTAAAAAAGTCCTTAGCCTTTTCCTAGAATCAGAAAAATCCTGACCCTGCCATTGAAAGTGTTCCCTCATTGAGTGTAGAGTCTCCCCAAAGGAAAGTTCTTCTGGCGGGGAGGCAGAAGGAATTGAGTCTTCTGCATCCGAATCCTCATAAGGTGAGTATGGTCCTTCCTGATGGTCTGATAAATCTGATCCATCAGAGGAATAGTCAGAGGAGAGAGGTTCAGGGGGTTCAGTCCTAGGCCTTTTTTCAGGAGGAGGTTGTGAGGCCCTGTCTGGGTGAGGTTGGGATCCCCTAATCAGAGATATAAGGTCCTCAGCAAGGCTGAGAATCTGAGAACTTGAGGAAGGTCTGTGAGAGGAAGCTTTTGTTGGTAAGGCCTTGGAAAGTTTAGCTGCTTTAGCCCTGGAGAAGGCCTTAATAGACATAGAAGCAGGGGGTCTAGCTGCACCACGTGCAGGAGTAGAGATGTCCAACGGAATGGTGTCGGACAATTCTTGTGCGCCTGCTTCTTCGATAGGAATTTCTGTAGCCGACTCAGCCGGGGCCTCTGTGGCCTCGGTTGTCGGAGGCATGCTTTCAGCCGATGGAAGAACCGAGGACTCGGTTTCAGCCGAAACAGAGACACTCGCGGTAGGCCTAACCGTGGTTTCAGCCGAAACCGCGGGCCGCGAGTGTCGGTCCTTTTCTTTGCGTTTTTTTGGCTAAATGTGTGGTCGGAGTCTCCGACGGCATTTTATATGCAAAAGCGGAACCAAAAAACTCTTCTGCAAACTCCGACCGACGTCTAAGTGTCCGTCGGTTGAAGGAAGCACAGGCTAAACAAGCTGATACGTCGTGGTCTGGGCCTAAGCAAGGAAGGCAGTAAGAGTGGAAATCCTTATGAGGTATTTGTTTCCCACAAGTTAAACAATTATTTACTTTGTCTGACATCGTCTGAGGCAAGAAAGAGTCCCCAATGGGGTACTTAGCTTTTTTAGAAGTCTTCGGTAGCTGAAATCTCTGGATCTGACCGACCGGCACTTGCGAACAGCTTCTGCATCGGGCACCGCGCGGCAAGAAAGACTGAGGAAAATGGCGTCGGCTGATGCCTTTATACCCCAGGAGCTATGACGTCGGGTGAAGTGCGACATCAGCCGAGGCCAGACCCAGACTTTGGAATCCGGCCGACCGAAGGGCTGCCTGAGGCAGGACAACCCATATGTTATGACTGCAGATGCATCCTTGAAGAACATCATAGTACAGTTGTGTTCACTTACACTCGGGACATGTACATTTATGGCATTCACTGGTGCAATACTCTTTCCCTCTGCCGCCTCTTGGCTGTGGGACAGGTGTGGTCATTCTCCTTCTCACTTACAGGTTACTCCTTGACACATATCTTGGAGTCTATGGGTTTAGGCTACAGGCTTAGGCCACAGACCATAAGGACTTGCTAGGGGGCTCCTACCCTGTTGGGGGGGGGGGCAACAAAGAACTAAGATCATGGGACCGGCCAACTCCCTTCATACCCAGACATCATGATGTTGTATAGAGGAGTCCGCCGGCTTCAAGAGGAGGAGAAAATTTCTGTGGTAGTTAGGCCAGCCAAGGGCTTCCATGGCAGGAAATCCCACAACTTAGGACTGCAACAGTGAAACACAAACAATATCAACACTCTCTTATGCTCTCAAGTGATAATACACTAAAAGTTAACTATTAACTCCTTCCTTATCAACTCCATTCAAAATCAGTGCAGAAGTACTAGCAACAGGACATTATGGTACTACATTTGCTTGAGATTTTACGAAGAGATACTTAAGCGGGCAAAAGAAGGCTGTAACCTAAAGCTTCAGCCATTGCACAATGCCCCAAGACATAATACTTAGGAACATCAGTCCACAGCACTCAGAGTAATAAAGGATAAAGAACAGCATAAGAAAAGTGTGGGGGTGGGGGTGGGGAAGAAAGGGTGAGGACATAATGCTAACAACAAAGCACACGTGGACATCAGTAAAGTTTAGTACAAACAATATAAAATGCAGAAAGTCTTTCAGTTTAGCTAAAGTACTTGTAGACTAAGCCATTGTTTACTTACTTGTACCAGATGAGACCTGACTGAAATAACCATAAACACCATCTCTGCAGCTAGTACTGAGCTTACTTATTGTGCTGTTCCAATGAAACAGTTTAGCCTTTGGGCTAACACCAGGATGTTAAATCAGCAACTGCCCACTAAAAGATGTATATTTACCAGACATCAGTCACCATCCTGGGTGTGCTATTAGGGCAAGAGATAAAAGCCAAGCTCAATAACAGCTCCTAAGGCATTGATTAATCCCCAGTAAGCACATTCCCTGGAATGCTTTAACACATGTGTGATGCCCGTGCCCTGGCCCAGCAATCAAGGAGCCTCAAGCCTCACCACTAACACCAGTGAGGGGAGTCTCATATAGGAGGAAAGGATAACAAACATACACAGTAAAGTGCAATTTCCCTTAAGAGCACACAGAGATCACAGTCAGTCCACGGCTGGTCGCTCCCTTGCTCTCCAGGTCCCCAATAAGACTCCCCACTGGCACAGCTATAGGGTCCAGATCTCAGCCTAGTGGACAAGCTAAAACCTCCAGCACCCTCTCTGTCCAACCAGTGCTTCATGCCCCTGCCCAAGTAGCTGACACACACACACAAACTTTGAGAAGCATTTATACAACCACACAGACACTCCTGGGGAAGGCTGGCACAGGTTGTGCCCCTTTTTCCCAAAACTATACGGTAGTACCAGCTACCACCACCCAATTATTTATCAGCTACTCAAAAGCCCTTAAAAGGGTGTCCAATTATTACTGTGCAATATTATTATCCAATTGGTAGTATAGCCCAGGGCTAAAGATATTAGAGTGGCTTTGCACAACTTTACAAAAGGCATGCGAGTACTCTAAAGAGCTTAAATTATCTCTACAAAAACAGCCACAGTTGAAAGGTGTTTTAAAAACATTTAATAAATAGTCAAAACACATGACGATACGTTTTACTAAACACATGACAATACGTTTTACTAAACAATGGTAGTCAAGAGTTCAGAGATCACAGAGAAATGCTTAAAATAATTCAGTAGTACAATTCTGACATCACAGAAAAACACTTACAAATAGCTAGAAACTAGAAAGATTAGACTAAGAGAAAACACAAATCTAAGATAAACTTACATATAGAGCAAGACAGTACTGATGAGTTGGATGGTCACAACAAAAATGCTTAATGCTCTCTGATTCTCTTTGTTTTTAAAATCACATTCTTGGTTCACATTACAACATTCTTCACACTTCCCTGGGTTCCCAGGCTAACAGAAATTACAATTTACATTCTTCACCTCTGGGCAAAAAACAGAGCAATAAAGGACATTTATGCACGCAAATTCTGGCCATTAAGTCTGGCCTTATAACAATAGAAGAATTCCTTCATCTAGACTGGCCGGAGCCGTGTTTACATCAAAGGGTCACAACATGCTTTACTTGGTCAGTAGAGTGCACTGTTGTTGCATTTTTTTCAGTTCCACATGTAACACTATTTTTACCATTTAAGACAACAAGCCTGTGGTTTACATTAATATTTACAGATGACAGAATTATCTCCAAAATTCTATCTGGCTAGGCTGGCAGCCTTCACCCATCTTCACAACATGTATAAGATAGGTTGTGTTGCAAAGATTAACACACTGTCACAAAATGTACTTTTGCAAGTTAAATATGCTGTAAAAGTCTGCATCTTCACAACATCGATCTTTTTTTTTTTTGCAATATAGTACAGTTACACACACCTGATTTAAAGTATAGTTTACTACACCCCCAAAATGCAAATTTAAACATAAAATAGTTTACACAGTTTAAATGTACTTCTGCATGCCTTAACACTATTGGATACCTCATTTCAATATAAATTTCCAAATAGAATGACAAACTTATCTTTGCTATATGGACAAATACCAAAAGAGAAAAAATGTTAAGATTTTAAAAAGCTTAAACGCTGCATTCATCTGCATTAGATGGCAAGCTGAGAATTATGCATCTTTATTACAACTGCAGTAATTAAAACCTGAAAGATTAATGTCACAAAAGCAAGTCTGATTTAATGTTAGTCACCCCAACATTAAATCAGGCCTGCTTAATTTAAAGTTAGCCAAATTATAAATCAGACCTGCTTCAGCAGCATGACTCCAATGGCCTTAACTAATGTCATTTTCATGAGAAATTTCCGCCATAACTCAAAATAAATGCAGGCAGTACTTTTGTTAAAAAAGGCATGGCAAGAATGTTCCTGTTTTCTGCTCTTCCAGCAATTACTCTTGTTTAAAATGAACATTAAAACTGTCTCATTAACATTAAAAACTGTACTACACACTGGTCTAAACTTTTTTAACTGTGGTACTTTATTAAAACTGGGAAGAATATCTCACAGTAAGCTTAAAACAAAAAAAATAAAGACAAACTGCTTTAGTAACACTATCAAACATGCACCAAAGATTTTATAACAAAAGCATCTGCAGTCATTTTCTTAGCAAGTATGTGGGAAAATGATAAGGAACACACTTGCCATGTAAAATGCATTTGCTAAGAACAAGTGATAAATACACTACCTCACAATCAGATGCTTCTGGCCAACTATACAGTTTGGCATAGATCATGTGACATGCACTGACCACCGGCAAAAATAACATACATAGGGCATGGAGCTCTGTGATTATACTCCTATACCGGCATTAAGACAAACGAAATAAAAGCTACAGTACAGCAAGACCCGATCCTAACAACTGTTAAGCATTCCATCAAGTGCTGTCAAGATCGGGTCTCACACTAGACACTTGACAGTGCCAGTCAGCAAACCACAGTATCAGAATATGAATAACAAGCTTTGTTTCAGTTTGATGTACCTCCATTCTACACCTTTATCATAAAATATTGCTTTCCCCTGACGTGTGTTGCTGTATGTTTAACAGCACTTACTAAGTGCTTTACTGGCTATGGAAGCCAGCAGAAGACTTTGCGCCTTTTTTTTTTTTTTTTTTTTTTTTTAAACTACTACATGAAGCACACACAGCTCCATGCACTACAAAAGAATTATGATCGGGTCTCAAGCTGAATTTCATGGCATCCATATCACAAACACATAACAGATGGTTATGATTAGTGACCCAATCATAACCCTCTATATTCTTATATTGCAACTGACAAAGAGTTCTTCCTTAATGGAGCTTACAGGTGGTTTATCCTCTTCATCAAACAAAAACTGGCAGTGCTACAATGAGGAAATGGATTTTCAGCGCTGTCGCATGTTACACTGATATCCGCTAACTGCATACAATAAACTCTCAGTTAACCGGCACCCAAGGAGATTAGTACATGCCGGATAAAGTACAGTTGTGTACACTTACCGTAAATGTAGATGTTCGAGTGTATTCACTGTTTCAGTCATTACATTTGGGTAGTCTGCTTGCAGTAGCCCTCAGTCGGCCTGATTAACAAAGTCTTGGGTACTGCGTCAGTTGCTGTCCCTTCTTCCATGACGTCAGGTCGCCGGGGTATAAAACATGAAGCCAACGCCATTACATCAGTTTTTCTTAACCCAGATGTCAGGTGCCCCCCTAATGGGAAGCAATTAAATCTATAAATATACAAGGTTATACCTCCAACAAAAAAGTAAATACACCAAAAAACTTTTGAGCAAAGTAGAGTAGAGGTATAGCCAAAAGAAGAAAGGGGGCTGAAGGGAGGGTAACCAGGACTGCAACAGTGAATACACTCGAACATCTACATTTATGGTAAGTGTACACAACTGTGCTATGTTCTTCGTGTTTCACTGTTGCAGTCATCACATTTGGGTAGATTCCCAAATCTAAGGATGGGAGGAGCAATTTAGATAGCATTAGGACCAGCTATAAGACCCTGCAAGACTGCAGTGGCAAAGCCAGCTCTGGATTTAGAGAAAATTGGCAGGTGGTAATGCTTGGTGAAAGTATGTACTGAACTCCAGGTAGCAGCTTCCAGGATGTCCCTGGTAGGGGACGCCTCTGAGAAAGGCTGTAGAGGTAGATGCAGCCCTGGTTGAGTGGGGTCTGATCCCCTGGGGGATAGGTTTTCCATGGTGCTTGTAGCAGAAATGAATGCAATGGCCTATCCATTTGGAAATGGTTTGCTTTGAAATAGCCTTCCCCTCTGCCCCTGCAGCAAATGCCACCAACAGTTGGTCTGATTTCCTTTGAGGTTTAGTCCTGTCCAAGTAGAATCTAAGTTGTCTGTGCACATCTAAGGAGTGCAGTATCCGTTCCCCTTTGTTCTGTGGGTTAGGAAAAAAGGTTGGCAAATGAATGGACTGATTAAGGCCCACACTGGATACCACCTTGGGCATGAATGAGGGATTAGTCCTGAGGGACACCCTGTCCGCATGAAATATGATGAAAGGCTCCACTGCCATAAGGGCCTGCAATTCAGATACCCTTCTTGCTGAAGTGATTGCCAAAAGGAAAGCTGTTTTCCAAGAGAATGGAAAGAATGCAAGGAACCACCACGATGTAAAACCCACAATTTGATTCACAAGAAAGAAGAACAAGCGCTTTCAAGCATTAGCTTGACAAGCCTTATCTGCAAAGCCATGGAGAGGATCATAATGGACCTCATAAATAAAGACATAGGGAATTTGCAGACTTTGGATCCATCCCAGTTTGGCTTTGTCAAAGGCAGATCATGCCTTCTAAACTTGGTTGACTTTTTCGAAACAGTCACCAAAGCCATTGATGAGGGAAAGGCAGTCCATACAGCCTACCTCGATCTGGCGAAGGCCTTCGATACAATACCCCACTCAGGTATCATCGAAAAACTCATCAGCTTAAATGTTAACCCATACATCACAAGATGGGTTGCAAACTGGCTGAGTGACAGAACCCACAGGGTCAGAGTTGCTGGCGCCATGTCAGACTCGAAGCCTGTCACAAGTGGTGTACCACAGGGCTCAGTCCTGGGCCCACTCTTGTTTGGCATCTACTTTTCTGAAGTACAAGCAAACACAGGAGGGTTATGGCTGACAAAGTTTGCAGATGACTGCAAACTGGGCGCCATAGTAGAAAACACATCTGACACAGATATCCTTCAGAAGGGTCTCACAGAAACGGATAACTGGTGCCAGAGCCATGGCCTAAAGTTAAATGCCAAAAAATGCATAGTCATACCCTTCGGGAAAAACAAGGTTACCCCTAGCTACCAAATAGGCGGCAATCCACTGAGCACAGAAGAAGTTATCAGGGACCTGGGGACCCAGGTTGATAGTAGTCTGTCATTCGACACCCATGTAGCTAAAGTAGTTAGGAAGACCTTCTACATTGCCCACCTTATCATGAAGGGATTCTCATCTAGATCAAGGGAGGTCATAGTCTCCCTATACTCATCACTCATCAGACCAATGATTGAGTACAATGCCCCATTCGGAATGTATCTGACCCGACACTTGCAGCAGCTGGATAGGCCACAAAAGTTCCTCACCAAAAGGATAAAGGGTCTCAAACATCTGTCCTATGCTGCCCGACTGAAAGAACTCCAGCTCTATTCAGTCGCATACTGCTTGCTCAGAGGTGACCTTTGCCTAACATACAAGGCCATGTCAAACCCAGATTTGATGAATATGCTGCACCTCAAAAAATCTAGATCCGTCAGAGCCGCAAGGGCGGGAGACTTAAACCTCGACACGGCTATTAATAGGACGTGCTGGAGGGATAGATTCATCACCCAAAGACTCCCTATGCTGTGGAATAAAATCCCGGTATATGTGAGGCAGAGCACCTCGCTGGCCTTGTTCAAGAGAAATCTTGACCAATGGATGGGAGATTGCAGATATACCCCAGGGATTACCTCAGTGTCACTGCTCGACAGAGGCACAGCAAAATAATGGGTATAGTTCCCCATACTAAAGGGGTGGCGTAAGCCACAAAACTATGGGCTAGGCTTGTAAATGCCCTCGGGCAGATAGCCTAGTATGAACCTATGAACCTATGAACCATCCCGGTGCGCTTCATCAGGTTACAATCAATAGCAAAACTTCAGTCTTTAAATACAGACGCTAGCATCAATTATTCACTTAAGTGCATCAATTAGTAAGAGAGGAATTTTAAATCCGCAGTGGCAGCTGGCTCGAAAGGAGGAAGGGTGAGCTTTTCCAATACAAAGTTAAGGTCTCAGGCTGGAGTTGGGGCTCTCCTGGGTGGTCATAGATTTTTGGCCCCTCTGAGGAACTGCTTAAGCAGTGGATAAGAGAAATGGGGAGGTTCTGTGTAATAATGAGCCGAAATGGCTGAGGTGTAAATTTTGATGCATAAGAAAGACAGACCCTTGTGAAGCATCTCAGTTAAGTATTGTAAAATCTGAGGTAGATTGGACACTGCTGTACTCATCCCTTGAGATTGATTCCAGGCACAGAATCGTTTCCACTTTTCAGCATAAGATTTTCTAGTACTAGGCATCCTTGCCTCTAAAATGATATCCATCACTGGTTGACTGAGGGATGGTAAAGGAGAGATTAGGTAATTAGCCAGGCTGCAATGTTCAGTATATGAAGCTGAGGGTGCAGAGTCTGGTTCTCCTGCTGAGACAATAGGGTAGGAGTCTGAGGCAGGTGCCATGGGGCCAACAGTGACACACTGCGCAGGAGGGGGTACCAGTGTTGGCGTGGCCAGTCTGATGCAATCAAAATTGTCCTTGGTTTGTCTTGTTTGATCTTTAGTAGTACTTTGGAGAGCAGAGCCAGAGGAAGAAAGGCATAAACTGATACGTTTTCGAGCTGAAGGACACAGCATCCACTTTCCAAGCTTGTTTGTGGGGAGTCCTTGTGCAAAATTTGTCCTATTGATAGTTCTGGGAGGAGGCAAACAGGTCTATATCTGGGTTCCCCCATTTGCTTGTCAACATGTTGAAAATTCTTGGTTCCAGCTTCCACTTGTGTGGGTCCATGAGGTTTCTGCTTAGTTCGTCTGCCAGTGTATTTAGTTTTCCTGGCAAGAATTGAGCTTGTAGATGCAGTTGGTAGCTTAGGGCTATGCTCCACAATGCCATGGCTACACTGCATAGGGTGGAAGAATGTGTACCCCCCTGCTTGTTTATGTATCACATAACAGTGGTGCTGTCCGTCTTTACCATTAATTGTCCTGGAAGAATATGGTCCTTGAAGGCTGTCAGAGCATGCTGTACAGCTAACATTTCTTTTTGATTGATATGCAAGTGCATTTGACTTGGGTTCTATTTGCCCTGAATGCATTTCCCTGCCAGGTGAGCCCCCATGCATAATCTGATGAGTCTGTTGTTAGGGTTTGGGCGGCAGGGGGTGGGGTGTGAATGGTAGTCCCTTGTTTTGGTGGCAGGCCTCTGCCCACCAAAGAAACTCTAGACGTAGGCAAGGTATGATAGGAATCATTGCTTCTAGATCCTGAGAATGTTGACACCATCGGGCTTTTTAGATAACACTGTAGTTTCCTCATATGCAGTCTTGCATATGGAATCAGAAGAATGCAGGAGGCCATGAACCCCAAGGCTTGTAGTATTTGCCTGCCAGATTTTAGGGTCTTTGTGGCCACTTGTTTGAAGTAGGTTGTCAAATAAATTTGTTTCTCTGGCGTGAGGAAAGCCATCTGGGAAGTTGTATTCAAGCTTGCTCCCAAGACTATGACTTGTTGACAGGGTACCAGGTGTGATTTCTTTTAGTTTATGGTGTACCCCAGACAAGTTAGCACCATTTGTACAAAGGCCAGATGATTTAAAAGCATGTCCTGGCATTCTGCCTGAATTAAACATTCGTCCAGGTATGGGTATATTTGAATACTTCTTTGCCTGCAAATTGCGATGACTGGGGCTAGGCACTTTGTGAATACCCTGGGCACAGTAGATAAGCCAAAGGGCAGTGCAGAGAACTGGTAATGATTGTAGCCTGCTTTGAAGCGTAGGTATCTTCTGCAAGATTCCCTGATTGGGATGTGCAGGTATGTTTCCCTTAAATCGAGTGTTACCATCCAGGCATCTTTTCCTAGCGTAGGAAGCAACTGGTGAAGAGTTAGCATTTTGAATTTTGGAATCACCAAAAAGGTGTTTAGAGTAGACAGGTCCAGAATAGGATGCTATGAATTGTCTTTTCTGGGTACTGGGAAAAGTCTTGAGTAGAAACCTTGTCCTTTTTCCTCTTCTGGTACAGTCTGAATAGCCTTTATGTTTAAAAGAAAGAGTATTTGCTTTTCAGCCTCTGCCCACTGATTTGGGGGTAGATCTGGCCAACCTTTTGGCGTAGGTAATGTGTGAAAGTGAAATCTGTATCCTTGGGACACTATATTTAAAACCCATTTGTCCTGGGTTATGAGTTCCCAGTTTTTGGCCTGCAGACCAATCTTTCCCCCTAAAGCAGCGTTCAGTTGAGAAGTGCTTGCAAGTTTTAAAATCAAGTCAGTGAGACAGTTTTCCATAGGGGGGAGTTTTACTACTCCCATATTTGGAAGCGGAAGCCCCCCAACTGCTTAGTCTTGTGCGTACCCTGGGACTGAAACCTTGGCTTTCTGCTGTCTGGGTTTGGATTGAGAAGGCCTAGAAGGGGCCGGAAAGGATCATTTCTTAGTGGGCCAATGCCTACTAAATCTTGGAGGCTGAACTTGTAAGAAATCTTTAACAGTTTGCATAGATTTAGCTTTATCTTCCATCTTTTTAAGAACTTCCTCAGCTTTGTTGCCAAACAGGCGGTCCTGATTTAAGGAAGCATCCAACAGTTTAGCCTTAACATGATTAGGCAAAGATTGTTTCTTAAGCCAAGCATGCCTTCTGAGTACAGACCCAGTGACAGCAGCCCTGCAAGACGCCTCTAAAGAATCAAACTGCAAAGTATGTTTTCCAACCTGTTCAGCAAACTGCATTAAATCCTCTAATTCCTTATTTTCAGCACAGTCAGGAATCAACATAATTTTCTGTTTAAGCAATCCAATAATATGTTGTTGATACTTTAACATATGAAACTGACAGTTTAAGGCCCTAATGGCCAAGGCTGCAGAAGTGTAAACCTTTTTATCCCATCTATCCAGCACGACCTGCAGTCTCTATCAGAAGGGGTAGGGGTTTTTGCAGTAGAGGCCTTAATGCCCTTGGGTCCCTGTGAAATAGTCTCTGGATCCGCAACAGGATTTTTAAAAAGGATCTTGTGAGAATCAGGAGCCCTGTAATATCTGTCAGGTTTTCTAGGAGCAAGAGGCAAAGAATCAGGGGCCAAACTAGATTCCAAAAAGGCATCATCAACAATGTCTAGTACAGGAGGTATAGTTAAAGGCCTATGCTGAGGCAAGACTAAGCCTCTTTTTCAAATAAGAAAAATCCTGGCTTCCCCAGTGGAAATGCTCCCTTAGAGTGTGCAGGGTTTCACCAAAAGAAAAATCCTCTGGAGAGGAAGCAGAGGGAATAGAGTCCTCTGCATCAGAATCCTCATAAGTAGATAAGGGTAAATCCAGAACATCAGAAGAATCAGAATCAGAATCCTGGTCAGAAGATTCATAAACAAATTCAGTCCTAGGTCTCTTAGAGAACGGTTGGCTTCCCCTGATTAAAGTTATGAGATCTTCTGCCATTTTTATCATTTGTTTTTTAGGCATAGAGGCCTGGGCATCACTTTTCTAGGCATGGTTTGAGGTTTAGGCCTTAAAGAAGAAGGAGGCATCGGTTTAATATGCAAGTCCGTAGGCCTGAATACACCCTTAGAAGCCAGTGCCTGCACAGCAGCTTTGGACTCATCCAAGGTAGAAACATCCACAGGTTCCACAGTTGAAGCATCTCGCGGCATACAGGACTCCGAATGGGTCTCAGCAGAGGCCTGCAAATCAGAAGTAGCAGGTATCAGGGGCTGCAAAAGCACCTCACTGAGTACCAGCGAACTGGCAAATGGCTTATGAGAAGTGTTGTAGGCAGCTTTGGACCTAGGTGGCCTGTCTCTGTCTTTATCTTTGCGTTTTTTCAGAATTCCGGTAGTCGGATGGCTTACCGACGACATTTCTGGATAATTGAACCGAGAACCGAAATATTTAGAGGCGAAAATATACCAATGACGGATAGTGCGTTGATTAAATAAAGCACAAAACCGACAGCAAGGTACGTCGTGGTAAGGGCCTAGGCAAAGAATACAGTACAAATGAAAATATTTGTGAGTTTTTGCTTTCCACAAGAAATGCAATTACTGACATCGGTAAGGAGCAAGAAAAAGTTTCCCCAACGGGGTACTTAACTTTAGTTGAACACTTCGGTTCTGAAACTCGAAAACAAACATTTCTGGAGTAGGCTAACCGACACTTGCGAACTGCTTCTGCTTTGGACACCGCACGGCAAGAAAGAATGGGGTAATGGCATCGGTTGCATGTTTTATACCCCTGGCGACCTGACGTCATGGAAGAAGGGACAGCGACCGACGCAGGACACAAGACTTTGTTAATCAGGCCGACTGAGGACTACTACAAGCAGATAACCCCCAAATGTGACGACTGCAACAGTGAAACACGAAGAACATCTGTAGTTTTGAGTTGCTTGAGAGTTACTATTAAAAACAGGCCTGACTAATACTGTATCCTACACTATTTGTTTAGTTTGACTTGTTTTCAGCTTGAGAAGAGAGGAAATTTATTCCTATCTTCC
The DNA here is from genome assembly GCF_019279795.1 of Protopterus annectens. Lineage (NCBI taxonomy): Eukaryota > Metazoa > Chordata > Ceratodontiformes > Protopteridae > Protopterus > Protopterus annectens. Next base: position 737,027,873 of record NC_056751.1, on the reverse strand, counting down.
TTTTTAAAACTCAAAAAATGTAAGGGATGTTTCTGTGGAAGGAAAACAAAGTGCAACACATGAAAAGTGTACTGTATTTCTTTTGATATTTTTTTGCCGGCTGCTTAAGAGTGCTGGTTAACAGAGTTTACTGTATAACTGGTCCAAGACTCTGACATGCTTGATCACCATTAACACCAGTGAGCACACTTCCTGCAGACCAACAATGAAAATCTGACACCTACACTGCCACAAAGTGACATTTAAGTGAATACCTGCCCAACTAGCAGGGAACTCTAACAGCCAAAGCTTGATGGAAGGACTTCATACACATTAGGAATGGTGAAAGAGTATTTGTAACACATCAAAAAAAGGGTCACCTGATGCAACTGATTAGTAACAACATATTTATATCCAACATCAAGGATCCTCCATGATGGGGACAACAGATGGGATGAGCCCAAAGACCAAAGCTCAGAATACTAAATCTTAAAGCACGTATGTACCAAAGAAGTCAAAATTCTGGAGTAATGATCAACACAGTCAAGGGGAAATTAAGCACCAAGCACAGTGAATCTTCTGCAAAGACATGCAATGGAGACCATCTAAAACTAAGTGCTAGAAGTAGACACACCTCTTGTGGAATGTATTTCCCAATGGGTAGCTAGTCAGTTAGCAGCAAATGATGACTTTTGTTAACAATTCACTTGGAAAGGGTATGTCTAGCACCTGTCAGCCCTACTATTTCACTGCACATTAAATAAAGATCTGCTCAGTCTTCCTAAACTCATGCACCCACTTCCTACAAAACAAGAAGTTATGTACTCACCATAACGTTCGATGTATGTAGTCCATCTCACCTCACATTCTTGGCTCCGACTCGGCCGACTTTTCTCCACTGCTCCATATCCCCAGATCTAGTTTGCTGCAAAACTCATTTGTACCCCATGCACACACCACATCCAGGTAAAAGAATAAGTCAAGTAAGGGAACTCTGCAGATGAACAACCTAACATCCAAATCCTCCAGGAAGGGGGAAGGTGGGAGGGTAAGTAAGAATGTGAGGCGAGATGGACTACATACATCGAACGTTATGGTGAGTACATAACTTCTTGATGTTATGTAGTCCTATCTCACCTACATTCTTACCCGTGGGACAGCGTTCCTAGCACCTACATCCTGGGTGGCTCATAGGAAAATACTCCTGAGAACTGTGGAGCCAAAGGACGACCTGCCCCTAGAAACCACGTCCAATTTGTAATGAGATACAAATGTGTGAGGAGAAGCCCAAGTAGCTGCAGCACATATATCATCTATGGACAATCTGGCCTGATAGGCTGCAGATGTAGAAACAGCCCGAGTAGAGTGAGCCTTAACCGGAAATGGCAGATCTTTACCTCCTGCCTGGTAGACGAAAGAGATGCAACTAGATATTCATCTAGATAGGGTGACCTTTGAGACCGGGGACCCCATTCTGTTTTCCAAAAAGGAAACAAAAAGTTGATCAGACTTCTGTATATCTTTTGTTCAGTGCAGATAGAAGCGTAATTGCCTGTGCACATCCAACTGATGAAATCTAAATTCTGCCTTGTTCGAAAAGTGAGGAAAGAACACAGGCAACTGAATGGATTGATTAAGATTAGACACGGAAGCTACTTTAGGAAGGAATGAAGGGTTTGGTCTAAGAGAGACCCTGTCCTTATGGAAGATTAAGTATGGAGGTTTGATGGAGTGGGCCTGAATTTCTGAAACTCGCCTTGCTGAAGTGATTGCTGTTAAGAAGGCTGTCTTCCAGGTCAAGAATTTCAATTCGCAGGTAGCTGCAGGCTCGAAAGGTGGTAAAGTAAGGGCTTGTAGAACAAAACTGAGATCCCAGGGCATGACTGGTTCGGAGACCGGGGGACGGAGCAACAGAGTACCCTTCAGGAAAGCCTTGCATAGTCTATGAGCCATGAGGCTAGGCTCATTAGCGACATGAAAATTAGAGATCGCTGCCAATTGAACTTTGATGGTAGCTGATGCGGAACCCTGATGGAAAAGCATAGACAAAAACTCCAAGACTGAAGCGATTGGAGCTGTGTAAGGATCAATGCCTCAAGTATGTGCCCAGATAGAAAACCTCTTCCATTTACTAGAATAAATCTTTCTAGCAGATGGCTTATGACAGGACGATAATATATGAACCACTTCTGGTGAGAATTTATGAAGTCTAACGATGGAAGTGGAGTAGCCAGGCTGTCAACCGGAGGGTCATCAGGGAGGGGTGGAACTGTCCCGACATGTGTGTCAGTAAATCTGGTTGATGGTCCAGAATCCAAGGAGTGTCCACAATGTATTGCTGAAGAAAGGGAAACCAGACTTTGCAAGGCCAGTGTGGGGCAATCAGAATCATTCTGCTTCCCAAGGATTGCGCTTTCTGAATCACCTTTTACAGCAAAGGAAACCGTGGGAAAGCAGACCGGAGGGCCAATCGTGAACCATAGTGTCTCTGGGTGACTCCCCCTGTGGGGGGATCAGCGTGAAGTAAGCTGCTGCATTTTACATTGAGGGGGCTGGCAAAAAGGTCGCAGCATGGCTGACCCCATCTGCTGTAGATTCGCTCTGCAACCAGGCGATTCAGGGACCACTCTTAAGGCATCAGAATAGCTCTGCTTAGCCAGTCTGCAATCACGTTGGACCTCCCCGGAATGTGCGCTGCCACCAGAAACTGTTGGGAAGTTACTGCCAATTGCCACACTCGCATGGCCTCTCTGCACAGAGGGTAAGACCTGGTTCCCCTTGCTTGTTTAGATACCACATTACTGACATGTTGTCCAAGTGTATCGCAATCGTCCCTAGAGGCAGAACACTCTGAAGTGCCTGCAACGCAAGTAGCACTGCTCTCATCTCCAAAACGTTTATATGCAGATGTATCTCGTGCTCTTGCCATGTGCCTTGGACTGTCCTGCCAAGATAATGCCCCCCCCCCCAATCTGGGAGGCGTCTGTGGTCACCGTGGCCACTGGGATGGGTGGATCAAAGGGCCTTCCCCCGTCCAAATTGTTGGTGCAAAGCCACCAACCGAGGTCCTGCTTGCATCTGTCCGTGAGCAAAATGGGGTGAGAAAGTGGAAATCTTTGGAGAGACCATTGAACAAAGAGGAGCCATTGGAGAATTCTCATGTGCAATCTCGCTAGAGAGACCAACATGATTGTTGTTGCCATGGTCCCTAGGAGCTGGAGAACTCATCTTGCCTTCACTTTCCTCAGGGGCATCGGCATGTGTATCTGTTGTTGTAAGACTCTGATCCTCTCCTGCGGTAAAAATGCTCGCATTCAAATGGTGTCTATTTCTACTTCTATAAAGGTGACACGTTGCAAGGGTAATAAAGCAGATTTTTCCCAATTTATAGTTATACCCAACTGGTGACATAAAGTGATGGTAGCGTCCCTGGTTTGAACTAGTTGATGCCTGGTGGGGGCGATAAGGAGCCAGTCATCCAGATACGGAAACACATGGAATCCCTGACGTCTCAAGTGAGCCGTCACCACCGCCAGACACTTGGTGAACACCCTGGGGGATGTGGTGAGACCAAAGGGCAGGGCTCGAAACTGGAAATGACTGGCTCCCAGCCGGAAGCGTAGGGGACTCCTGGATGCCCTGTCCATTTTCACATGGTAGTAAGCATCCTTGAGGTCGATGGAGCACATCCATACCTCCTCTCCCAACAATGGGAGAATCGATTGTAGCGTGACCATACAGAACTTGGACTTGTGTACATAGTTGTTCAGTAGGCTGAGATCTAATATGGGTCTCAGGTCCCCTGTTCTTTTCGGCACCAAAAAGAATCTTGAGTAAGTCCCTAATCCAATTTGTTCTGAGGGAACACGCTGGATGGCCCCTTTTCCTAGCAGCTTTGAAACCTCTGAGGCTGCTTGATCCCTTTGACTGGGTGGAACGTCTGGGATTTTTCTGTTTGGGGGGGGTCTGATGTAAACGGAATGAGGTAACCTCCGGAAATTATCCGCAATACCCATCGGTCCTGGGTGATGCTTTCCCAGGCTTCCGGATATAATGAAATTTGACCCCCTACTGGCACCGGATAAGCACAGTCGGGCACTCCCTCAGGAACGAGAGTAGGGAGAGCCACGAAAGGAATCTCGGTCTCCCGAATTGCGGGGCCCCCTCTGCCCCTGGGGCGGCATCTTCCTGAATAACCTCCCCCTCCTCCTCTGCCTCTGGAGGGGGGTTCACCTTTTGCGGCAGGAAAAAACCTCTGTGATTTCTTGAACCACATTCCCCCCCCCCCCCCACTGGGCCTTGGGATAAGGCCTAGAAGGAAGGGAAAAATGGACCCCTACGGCAGATAGGGTCTTTCCCTCTTGCTCGCACCTGGTGAGGGTGTCTTTCACTTTGGTCCTGAACAAAGAAGAACCATCAAAGGGGGCGTCAGTGAAGGAAGACTTGAAGGCCTCCACAAAGTGACACAGGCGCAGCCAGGCTTGCCTTCTAAGGGTGACTCCTGAGCTTGCTGCCCTACTCGCTCCCTCGGCTGCATACGAAATGAGCCGCATGGATGAGTTGACAATGGAATTGACGGTAGAGACCTGGGCGTTAAACTGTCTGGGCCACCGCCTCAGGAACGTTACCCGCAAGAGTATCTCCTAACTCCTTGAGGAGATCTCTCTGCAGCCGAGTGAAGTGAGACAGGTAATTCAGCAACCGTAAGGTAAAGGTTGCTGACAATAGGGTACGCTTCCCGTACCAGTCCATGGTCCTAGACTCCTTGTTAGGAGGATGGACGGATGAAGAAGACTCTGCTACTTCCTTCTGAGTGGCTGCTGCCACCACCATGGCATCTACAGGGACACCTTTAAACAGAAACTCTTTGCCCTGGGGGGGGCAGAAAGAAACTTGTTGGGACGCCTGGGCACGGGCTCCACAGAATCAGGGTTTTCCCACACTCTTCGACATATCAGATCAAGGAGCTCGTTGAAGGGGGGAGACACCCAGGAGGCAGAGGGCTGAGCACCAAAAGCCTTAAGGAATACTGACTCCTCCTCGGAAGGGGCTTTGGATGGCCAGTCACCTCTTTGTTTCAGTATCTCCAGGATGTCGGAGAAGGAAACATCATCAGAAGATGACTTGGGGGACGCCTCCGATTCCTCGAGGTCAGTATCACAGGTGAGGGACTCATCCTGGGAGTCTATGTGCTTCCTCTTGCACGTTTTCTTTCTAGGGGGCTTCACAAGCACGAACTCTGAAGGGCCTGCAGAAATTTGCAGACCACTTGTGGGGGTATCCATGGATGGGTGGTGATCAGAGGCTTTCACCGGAGTGGTGGGGGACAGAGTGACCGACCCGCCTGATGTAGCTGACGATCTGGCCAGCTCGGTCCGCATAGCCTCGAAGGCAGCCCCCCCCCCGACTTCGAGGAGCGAGCAGCCTCCGAGGCCATGATGGGGGTCGGAGTTCCCCAAGCCGAGGCACCAAGAGGGAGACTCGGGACCGAAATAAGCCCCGAGATGTCCCCCTTGGGTCCAACCGAAGAATCCCGAGTCCCGAACCCCGAGGAGGGAGCCGACGGGGTCGGAGCTGATGCCGGTACAGATGGAGCCAAAGGGGCCATCGGAGCCGGCCTAGGAACATCACACGGAGCGGAACACTCCAGCTCCGAAGACAGAGATGCGCTCGGAGGAGGAATGATCGAAGACGGGGTCAGGGCAGGCTCCAGAGCCGATTGGGCCGTAGCCGAAAATAATTTTGCCAAACCCGGTGACTGGAGGAGCCTCTGGACCACCCTATCAACATCCACATCCGAAAGGGTCCTGGAGGATTTGGAAGACAGGGAGGGAGATCGAGATCTCCTCTCAGGAGAAACTGGCCTGAGACTGGGCGATCGGCTCCTAAGAGGTTCCAAAAAAATCGGAGCCGACGCTGGTTCCGTCAACACCGAAACTTCCTGCGGCCCCAAGGACAGTGGAGCCGAGGAGGTCGATGCAGTTTTTGAGACTTTCTCCAGAGGCTCAGATGAAGCTGACGGAGCCAGAGATCTCTTTTTAGACTTGCCAGATTTTGATTTACCACTGGGAGACGAATCCATAGCCTCTTCAAAAGAGGGTTTCAAGAGTCCCTTTAAAATCAGCTTATTTTTTCTCTCTTGGAGAACTCTAGGACTGAACGCATGACAGAAACTGGACTCCTGCAGGTGAATGGCTCCAGGGCAATAGACACAAATGTAATGCCCATCGGTGATGGACATTTTGTACCCACATTTAGAGCACTTTTTGAAACCCGAAGGTTTGTGCTCCTTGGAATCTTTGGACATCTTCACTACTACACCAAAAACAAGTCCGAGAATAACTCACAGGCGCTCACACCACAAAACGTGGGAACGAACACTAAACAGTGACCAAGCACACACACTAAGAAACAAGTCCAAACCTCTAACCAAAAACGGTTGAAGACCACAAGGGGATGGGAATAGCCCAAACCTCTAATGTAAACGGTTTAGACTGTACACACAGAAGGCAATGAGAAGGACTAGGCCCTCTAACTGAAACAGGACTAGCCTGAAAGAACAGTCAGCGGGATACCACACAAACAAGCACACGATTACAACCTCAAACAACACTAGACAACAGCTATGAAAATAGCTTTTGATTATGAACCAAAACTTTTCTTTAAGATAAGAAAAGAGAGTACTTAGCCACAGCCAAGCGAGACCACGTCTGAGCTACACGAGCGGCAAATGAGATCTGGAGATATGGAGCAGTGAACCATGGGATACCTGCTTAGCCCAGCCAATGAAAGACTTCGAGCTAAAAAAGTCGGCAGAGTCGGAGCCGATATTCTGCTCCGAACCCACGGGTAAGAATGTAGGCGAGATAGGACTAGCGCTGGTTTCTGCCTTAGCAAAACAAAACAGAGGGCTGAACAGACTACTTAAGGGAACGTTCAGAACTCACTATCAGACAGAAATGAAAGTTAGCCCTAAAGGAGAGCTTATCCTAGAAAGAGACCAAATAACATTCACTTCATGAAGGCCTTCAACTGTGACATCTGATCGGCTGGTGCTGGACTACAATCCTTCCCTAAACAATGGGCACAAACTGCCGACCTAACCATCACAAAGAAGAAATAACACAGGTGTCCCAGAAATTTATTTTTTTTATTTTATTTACTTGCATTTGTTTTCAGGATAACCTGAAACTGACCAACACAGAAGGTACACACCACAAAAAGAAGAGAAATGTCTGCCTGGAAACCAAGATCTTCCAAGTTGAAGACTTACTGGCAACCTTAAGTCACTTCTGAAGCACCTGTGCTGAGGACATTCAGGATCAAGATACCTACATTAGCAGCCATATTAAGAGTGCAGTTCACTGCTGGCTAATTGTTGGGGATAACCATGCTTTAGACTGTGACAGCTTCCTGCACTGCAACAAACATGACTACAAACCACACCCTACTTGGACCACTTCTTGTCAGATGTCTGTGATGAGGTATGGCATCAGCAGCAACATACAGGTCAACTCCCAAGTCATGGAATACAACACGGAAATGCATCAAGGGATACAGCAAGAAAATGCATCCAATGCTTCCCCCTCCCTTCCCCTGCAGTTCAAGGAAAAAGCTGAAGAAACAGTTCATTCCCTTCCCGAGACGTTAACAGCTGAAGTAGTGATGCCTCTCTGTCTACACTCACTGCTAGATATGCATCTCCCCCACACAGGGTGAACAATCTTGTGCACCTTGTTTAAACAAGACACAACAGACCGGTTGTCTGACGAAATGAGAACTGACTCATGAAGCATTTTTGCTTCTGTGGTCTTGCAGACTAATGTAAGGTACAGCTGTCTACAAGTGAAGTTAAGCATATGTGAGCCAAGTTGCATTCATCACCCTACCACAGAAGCATCAATTATTTGGACCTGTGACAGGCCAGTGATGCACCTGCTGTCACATCCTGTGAAAGGTTTGGATGCAAGATCAGCATGCTCACCCAAAGGAACAGGAGTCTGACATCTGAGCGACTCTGCTGCCACTGTCATTCCACACACTGCACTGTAAACTTAGCAACCTTAGGCATGCAAATGGCCACCATAAAGGATATGGCAGTCAGCAAGTGCAGAAGATGCACAAGGGCCCAGGCCTGTACTACGCATTGTGAGCTCACCTAGGCAGATGACGCTGGGACTTACTAGGCCCTGACACTACGCATTGTGAGCTCACCTAGGCAGATGGCGCTGTGACTTACTAGGCCCTGACACTACGCATTGTGAGCTCACCCAGGCAGATGACGCTGGGACTTACTAGGCCCTGACACTACGCACTGTGAGCTCACCTAGGCAGATGATGCTGGGACTTACTAGGCCCTGACACTATGCATTGTGAGCTCACCCAGGCAGATGACGCTGGGACTTACTAGGCCCTGACACTACGCATTGTGAGCTCACCTAGGCAGATGACGCTGGGACTTACTAGGCCCTGACACTACGCACTGTGAGCTCACCCAGGCAGATGACGCTGGGACTTACTAGGCCCTGACACTACGCATTGTGAGCTCACCCAGGCAGATGACGCTGGGACTTACTAGGCCCTGACACTATGCATTGTGAGCTCACCTAGGCAGATGACGCTGGGACCTACTAGGCCCTGACCAGCAGTGAAGAGCATACAACTTTGCTACTATACAGGCAAACCTCTGAAATGATATCAGAAAGGACTTCTTCCAATTTACTGTCCCAGAAACTGTAACCACGGGCTCAATCACTAAAGGAATGCGACCAGGAATTTTCTTGATAGGCCCTCCAAAAGCCAGATGTTCAGCTAGGGGAACAAGTGCAGTTCCTTATCCTATAAGGCTTCAGCCATCACAGCCCATATCCCTTGGTGTATGCCGTGCGCGGTGTAGGAGGCCCAAATAGCAACACTTTGTACTTCGAGGGATGCTTACCAGAACAAAAGAGAGCAATATCACCACACAACCACGTACCAAAAGGAGCAAAAGAGAGCAATATCACCACACAACCATGTACCAAAAGGAGCAAAAGAGAGCAATATCACCACACAACCATGTACCAAAAGGAGTCCATCGTGTCCTGTGACACTATCATTGCATTAAGACGCTTAAGATCAACCCTAGAGAGTCACCATCCAAAACAAAATGTAACTAATGTGATAAACGAAGCAGTTAAAATCTAGAATAGGAAGGAAATAATAAAACCCATTGCAATTTAAAAAGAAAAGTACAAAAATACTCTCCGACCTTATTCTGAATGATGAACAACACCTACAGCAACTTTAGACAGTAAAGTCAGAACCCATTCCAAGAATTCTGCTGAAGCAGCCTAGATAGAGTTCTTTTTGGATGAGACCATAAGAGCTACAGAAAGTGTCCCATTACAGCCATGTGCATAACCCACAGATCACTGGTGACAGCTCTCCAAGCGATTGCACTGTCATCCTCTTAAGTGATTTTGCCAGCAGAGGAGGGAGAAAGACCATCGGACTCCTGAAAGCTCTCCTCAGATAATAAATAACTGTCTTCCTCATTTAGATTAAGTTAGGTCTAGAAACCCAATAGCAGAGGAGATTTTAAAGGCCCACTACCATGGTAAGGTACCATCTCCTCCTTCAGAATTCAGCCACCAGTCCTTGACAAAACTGCCCAAAGCCAACCACCCCCTCAAACTGGGAGTTCAGAATGCTGTTTTGTCAGTCCTTCCCCAAGGAAGGGCAATTTTCGCAACATGCATCCCAAACCACCCTGTCAGAATTTAAAAAAATTACAGTGGGCCACGTATAAACCCATCTTGGAAGTTGTAGACAGAATCTGAATCAGGTATTTTACACGAATGTAAATGTGCCTATGTCACAAGTGCTAATTCAATTGAAAAAAAAACTGGGAAGAGCACAAGCTTTTTCCAGGGTTTGATGCATGGAAAACAACTGGAATTTAGATAGGAAAGAAACAGCTGTAGGACATAATTCCCACTAAAGCATTCTCTTTCCATATCTCCCAACTAGCAGCTTTTCTCTGATAAGCTGTAACATCTGGCAATATGGTGGAGACGGATCACTGTGGTGGCACAAAGGGAACCTTGTAACCTCCAGCAATGAAGATTCTCACTGAATGACAAGCCATGAACAAAAACACACACACTTGCCAATGGAGGGGTAAGTGTCCAAGCAAGTCCTATGGATTGCTGTGGTTTTACCAGGGAGGGGGTATGGTTACTCGATGGAAACAGAGAACACCATCCATGGCTGTTGCAACCACTATGGACTCAGTCTAAGGAGATGGATCCCTTATTAAAGCCTTGACTGTTTCGCTTTTGATGAGACCAAATCTGGCACCTAACTTTCTGATTCCTGCAGAAGATTCTCAGAAAGGATGAGAAGGTGACGCCAAGCACTGCCAAAGTCTTCCTCTGCTTCTTCTCATGAACTTAGACCTCTGGCTCTTCGGTACCTGGTCCACCAGGGAACTACTCCAAGGTGACAGAGTCATCTCATGCTCAACTTCCGTACAGATTTTCACCTTGTGGTCCGGAAAATAAAGTGCCGTCAAAGAAGGGATGAGAGTACCCAAATGTGATTCTAAAGATGCACATAAAAGAGATGTAGTCCAAGCAATCACCACTGCAGCTGCTATAATCCACAAAAGTCTTTTGTTAACACAGTTATTGAGCGCTTTCATCTCAATAAAGAGACTTCATCAGAATAACAAAGAAGGCATACAAAGGCAGTTTAAATACTAACATCAACTGAAGTTTCACCAATGAAATGTTAAATGTAATTCAAAACCTTCACACATCAATTAATTAATTAGAAAAGCCTGGATAGGATCACCACCAAGCAGCTTCCTGCAGCATATATTAAATAATGTAATGGTTCAATATATTTAACCAAACCTTTTTTAAAAAACACATATACCTTATAGTTTGTTATATTTTATCTGCTTTTTCGTGTAACATGGGAAAGTACAGTTTTGTACCTACCATAAATGTAGATGTCCGAATTGGATAGCATCTGCAGTCATAACAACTGGGTTGTCCTGTCGTCAGGCAGCCCTTCAGTCGGCCGGATTCCAAAGTCCGGGTCCGCTTCGCTGATGTCGCACTTCCCGCGGCCTCATCTCTGTTGGTCTTCGGGTATAAAAGCATCAGCCGACGCCATTTTCTTCAGTGTTTCTTGCCCCAGATGCCAGAAGCCCTATAGAAGGCTAAAAATTTTGGATAGATGCCAATGTTTCCAAAAGATAGAGGTAAACACAAAAATAAGCATGTATGTACATAAATACAAACAAATACACCATGAAAAAATCCCCACTAGCTAGCTATTAGAAGGGTAAACACCCTAGGAGTACCACAGAGGGAAGGAGGGAGGGTAATCCTGACTGCAGATGCTATCCAATTAGGACATCTACATTTATGGTAGGTACAAAACTGTACTATGTCCTTCATGGATGCATCTGCAGTCATAACAACTGGGTAGAATACCATAGCCAACTAGGGAGGAGGATAAAAGTAGATTATGGTGTGTTTAGGATCCCTTGCAGAACAGCAGTGGCAAACCCTGCTCGGGATCTGGAATATAGAGGTAAATTATAATGCTTGGCAAATGTATGCACGGAGGTCCAAGTAGCCGCCTCAATAATGTCTTTGGTAGCCACTCCTCGTAAGAAGGCTGTGGTAGTGGCTGTTGCCCTTGTAGAATGAGGTCTTATGTTCTGTGGAATTGGTTTTCCATGGAAGGAGTAACAGAATCGTATGCAATTTCCTATCCATTTGGAGATTGTCTGTTTGGAAATAGCTTTTCCTTCCCTTCCTGTTGCATAGGCTACAAAAGTTGGTCAGTCTTTCTGCTATTTTTGTTCTGTCCAAGTAGTAGCGTAGCTGTCTATGTACATCCAAGGTATGCAGTATTCTTTCCCTCTGTTTTGTGGGTTGGGAAAGAAGGTAGGTAGGTGGATTGCCTGGTTTAAAGACACTCTGGATACCACCTTAGGCATAAATGTAGGATTAGTCCTCATGGACACTCTATCTTGGTGGAAGATTAGAAAGGGTTGCACTGCCATTAAGGCCTGTAGTTCTGAAACCCTCCTTGCTGAAGTAATTGCCAGTAGGAAAGCAGTTTTCCATGACAGGTGTTGTAGGTCTGCTGTTGCTGCTGGTTCAAAAGGTGATAGTGTCAATTTTTCTAGCACAAAGTTCAAGTCCCAAGCTGGCAATGGTGGTTTCCTTGGAGGTTTTACATTCTTGATTCCTCTGAGGAACTGCCTGAGCAAAGGGTGTGAAAAACAGGTGGATCAAAGCTGTATTCTGCTGAAATAGCTGATGCATGAATCTTGATGGAGGAGTAGGACAGGCCTGAATGAAGTAGTTCGCCAGATACTCCAGAATGTTAGGCATATCTATGTTTGATACATCTTTTCCTCTTTCAGAACTCCAAATGACAAACCTTTTCCATTTCCCAGCATAATTCCTTCTAGTTGAAGGCCTGCGTGCTTCAAGAATAATGTCTTTAACTCTTTGTGAAAGTTCTGTATTAGCAGCTGCTATGTGATGTTCCATGCAGTCAGTTGCAGCGTTTTAGGTTTGGATGCATGGTGCTGAAGTTGTTCTGAGTTAGCATCAAAGGCATCAGGGTATTGGCCACATATTGTTCGAGACATGCTCCTCAGCAGTGGGTACCAATGCTGTCTTGGCCAGTTTGGAGCTATCAGGATTATCCTTGGACGTTCCTCCTTGATTTTTAGTAGTACTTTGTGTATCAAGGGAAGAGGTGGGGATGCATATGCTGTTAGGCCTTTCCAGCTGAAGGAGAGCGAGTCCACTTTCCATGCTAGTGGGTGGAATGTCCTTGTGCAGAATTTTTTGAGCTGGTGATTGAAAGGTGATGCAAATAGATCTATCTGAGGCATTCCCCATTTCTTCGAGATGGTCTTGAAGATATCCGGGTGCAGCTGCCATTCGTGGGCATCCGATGTGGTCCTGCTTAACATATCTGCTAGAGAGTTTTCTTTTCCTGGCACAAATATTGCCTGTAACTGGATGTTGTAGCTGAGTGCCAGGGTCCACAGCTCCAAAGTCATTCTGCATAGGGGTAAGAATGAGTGCCTCCCTGTTTGTTGATGTACCACATGACTGTGGTGTTGTCTGTCCTTATCATCAAGTGGTCCTCCTTGAGAAATGGTCTGAACTTTTGGATTGCCAGTTTTACTGCCAGCATTTCTTTTAGGTTGATGTGCAGGTGAAGTTGGTCCTGTGTCCACAATCCTGCATTTGTCCAGCATGTGCCCCCATCCTAGGTCTGAAGCATCTGTTGTGATGGTCTGGCTTGCTTGACCCTTGCGAAAGGGCAGGCCTGGGTTTGACTGGCATGCCTGAGCCCACCATAGGAACTCCTGTTTTAAGCATGGTATTAGTGGGATTTCCGCTTCTAGGCTGTGTCTGTGTTGGGACCATAAATTCTTTAGGTACCACTGTAGTTTTCTCATATGTAGTCTGGCAAATGGAACCAAGATTATGCATGATGCCATGAAACCCAAGGCCTGCAGTACCTTTCTTGCTGTTAACTTGTTCAGTTTTGTTAGTGCCAAGAAGTAAAGAGGGAGTTCTTTTTGTTTTTCTGTAGTTAGGAATGCCATTTGTCTTACTGTGTCCAATTCTGCTCCCAGGAAAGTCCTTGTCTGGGATGGTATCAGTCTTGACTTTTGTAAATTGACTGTGTATCCCAGTGCTTGAAGCAAGTAAATGACCCTTTGTAAATCTGTTGTCAGCTTGCTTTTGTTGTCTCCTTGTATCAGGCAGTCGTCCAGGTATGGATAAATTTGAATTCCTGTAGTCTGCAATGGGCGATTACTGATGCCAGGCATTTTGTGAATACTCTGGGCGCAGTAGATAAGCCAAAGGGCAATGCTGAGAATTGATAGTGCTCTGATCCTGCAAGAAATCTGAGGTATCTTCTGCAGATTGGTCGAATGGGGACGTGCAGGTATGCCTCCTTGAGATCTAGAGTTACCAGCCAACACTCCTTGCCCAGCATGGGAAGAAGTTGCTGTAGGGTCAGCATTTTGAATTTTGGGACAATGATGTAAGTATTCAGGGTGGACAGGTCTAGAATTGGTCTCCAACTTTTTTCCTTTCTTGGAACTAGGAATAGTCTGGAGTAGAACCCCTTTCCTTGCTCTGCTGTTGGCACTTTCTCCACAGCTCTCATGTTTGCTAACTCCATTATCTGTTGTAGAGCCTCTGTCTTTTGATTTGGAGGTAGATTTGGCATTCCTCTTTTGTCTGGTAAAGTGTGGAAGTGGAACCGGTAACCTTGATCTATGGTTCGTAAAATCCACTTGTCCTTTGTTATGTGGTGCCAGTTTTTTGAAAATAAGGTTAGCTTTCCGCCTAGAGGAGCTGCTATTTGTTCCCTGGTAGGCGGGTTTAGGATTAAGTCACTGTGGCTGTGTTGATGTAGTGGTAGGTGCCTCTGTAGGCACCTCCTCTGGATTGGTTTCTGCCTCTGGAACGTCTATTCCTGCCCCTTTGAGGTCTTGTGGAGTCAGGAAAGGACCAATTTTTGGCAGGCCAGTTCCTGCTAAACCTTGGGGGTTGAACCTGCAAGAAATCTTTAACTGTCTGTACTGATTTTGCCTTTTCTTCCATTTTCTTCATAACCTGCTGGGCAGGTGTACCAAACAAACTTGTTTTATCCATAGGAGCATCTAGCAATTTAGATTTAACATGATCCGTAAAGCTTGCTCCTTTAGCCATGCATGCCTTCTAATTACAGTGCCAGTCATGGCTGATCTAAATGAAGCCTCCAGTGCATCATAGCCACATTTTAAAGAGTGGTTACTAACTTGCTGTATGTTATTTACCATTTCTAATACGTATTTCTTATCAAGAGATTCATCAGTGGTTAGCTTTTTAGTTAACTGATCAAGCATAAACTCTTGGTATTGTATCATGTGAAACTGACAGTTTAAAGCTCTAGCTGAGAGAGTGGCTGAAGTGTAAACCTTTTACCCCATCTGTCTAATGACCTTGCTTCCCTTTCAGAAGGAACAGGGTTTTAGCTATGGTCGCTACTGCCTTGGGACCCTGGGAAATAGTTTCGGGTCTGCAAGAGGGGCCTTTTAACGGTGGTGATAAGTATCTGGCACCCTGTAAAATCTGTCTGGTTTGGCAGGGGCTGGGGTAAAGAATCTGGAGCGGAGCAGACATCATTGAAAGCATCATCCACCACAGAGAGAACAGGAGGTATAGCTAAGGGCCTGTGCTGTGGAAGGTGCAAAAGGTCCTAAGTCTTTTCTGGAGTCTGAAAATCCTGTTGCTCCCATTGGAACTGTTCTCGCATGGCATGCAAGGTTTCCCCAAAGGAGAATTCTTCTGGTGGGGAAGCAGCTGGAATGGATTCTTCAGCATCAGAATCTTCAAAATTGGAGAAAGGAGCCTCTGGCTGGTCAGTTATGTCTGATTCATCAGCAGAATCATCAGAGGACACTGGCTCATGGGGCTCTGCCCTAGGTCTCTTCTCTCGGGGCTCAGAGGCCCTGTCTGGGTGAGATTGAGATCCTCTAATTAATGAAATTAAATCTTCTGCCAAAGTAAGCATTTGAGAACTGGAAGAGGGCCTGGTTGAGGGGGATTTAACAGGCACTGTTTTAGTAGTCTTGGCTGCTTTAGCCCTGGCGAAGGCCTTAATGGACATGGCTGCTGGAGGCCTAGCAGCACCACGTGCTGGGGTAGAGACATCCAAGGGAATGGTGTCTGATAAGTCAGTGGTAAGCACCGTAGTGGGTAAAATTTCTGAGGCCGATTCAAGAGTGTTAGCAGGGACCTCAGTTGTAGAGATAGATTCAGCTGTATTTTGATCAGTTTTCTCGGTTTCGCCGAAACCGAGACACTCATGTTTGCTTAACCATGGTTTCGCTGAAACCGCGGACCGCGAGTGTCGGTCTTTTTCGCTTTTGGCAGAATGCGAGTCGGAGGATCCGACGGCATAATGTACGCAAAATCAGAACCGAAAACTGTTCTGCAAACTCCGACCGACGCCTAAGCGTTACGGTTGAAAGAAGCACAGGACTAACAGGCTGCTACGCCGTGGGCTGGGCCTAAGCAAGGTAGGCAGTAAGAGTGGAAATCTTTATGAGGTATTTGTTTCCCACAGGTTAAACAATTATTAACTTTTTCTGACATCGGCTGAGGCAAGAAAGAGTCCCCAACGGGTACTTAGCTTTAGAAGTCTTCAAGTAGTATTCGTAGAAGTAATCTCTGGATCCGACCGACCGGCACTTGCGAACAGCTTCTGCTTCGGGCGCCACGCGGCAAGAAAGACTGAAGAAAATGGCGTCGGCTGATGCTTTTATACCCGAAGACCAACAGAGATGACGTCGGGTGAAGTGCGACATCAGCCGAAGCCGGACCCGGACTTTGGAATCCGGCCGACTGAAGGGCTGCCTGACGACAGGACAACCCAGTTGTTATGACTGCAGATGCATCCATGAAGGACATCAGCATTCAAGCGTGGGAGGAACACTGCAGCTAACTTAAGCTGTCATTCTGTTCCTTTTTTCTTTAAAGTATTTTTCCAGTGTCTGCCCCCTGCCATCCAATTTAATAATTTCCACTATCCCAAATAAAAACTTAGAACAAGTCTGAGAATGTTTATACAGTGCACTACTGTGCTTCTCATTTTCTGAACACTAAGATGTATGAAGCTACAACGTCTGGCTTCACTGACTGAACAACAATCTTCAAAAAAAACAAACATTTTCAAGAGACAAAAAAGAAAGTTAGGGAAGGTTGAGAGGCAGGACAGTTGCAATGTTTTGCACTTTTTATTCATTAGACAACACGTCTGAAAACATATTTATGTAGGACAGTTGCAATGTTTTGCACTTTTTATTCATTAAACAACATGTCTGAAAACATATTTATGTAGGATAGTTGCAATGTTTTGCACTTTTTATTCATTAGACAACACATCTGAAAACATATTTATGGCATTATTTTCATACAATAGCCTGATGACATTTTATCCTTCCAACCTTAATTATTACCACTTCCCAGTTCTGCCTATATAATTACCAATTTCACCTCCAGCCTGTTAAATATCACCTCCTACTCCACTCCCATGTATTAAGACATACCCATCTGTATACTATAGGTCTATATCTTTCTGCAAACTATGACCTACCTACTCAAATACATTCTTTATTTTTGCATTTTTCGGTTAAACCTTAAAGATTTTCTACTTTTATACTGCTGTTTTAAATCTGTAATTATACTTTTTTTGTGCCACACGTACATATGATGTAGTTTATAATGTACTGGAGCTTGTTTCCACTAAAAAGGGGCAGCTGCCCTGTTGGACTTTCACAGTAAGCAAATGCCAACAAATAACATTTAGTCAAGAAAGTAGTTGTAATTGCTTGTGTGTGTGTGTAAGAGAACATTAAACACACATACAACTTTCATATTTGGATATAAAATAATTTCTTACACAGCAAATACATATGCTACAGCAAGTCTGAAACATTATATGGAGAAAGTATTTTACATCAAAATAAATGTATACATTAAAAAAGAAGCAAGTGCAATACAGCCCTCCAGGCTGGGTGTTATGAGGGGTAATAACAGTTTTTCCATGGGTGGTGAGGCCCTCTTGCCTGCAGCTTCAGGACTCAGGACTCAGGACTCACGACACCACCACCAGGTAGTACTATTTCTTCCAGGCAGTACTGCTTGCATACTTCCCTCTTGCACCTAGCCTTCCTCAGAAATATGGGAAGGAACTCTGGTAAGGAAGATGAATGCCTGTGACCTGTCACAAGAATGACACCAGAATCCTTGTACCGGTTTTCCTTCCTGTGAGCTTGTTGGCTAGATGGGGTAGCAGAAGATGTAGCTGCCTTGTGAAATGAGTGGCTGCAGCAGAACAAACTGCTTAAGGGTCAAAAATGACACTAGCAAACCTGACACTGAGAATGGAACCAGAAAGGTCAACAGTGAAGGCAGCGTCAAAGTGGATGATGCTGACTCCCCAACTCTGACCAAAGAAGCAAAGGGCATGACTGATACCATAATGGCTGACCATAAAAGCATGGAGTCTGGCTGATACCAACAGTCCAATCGATAAATTGGAAGAAGTGCCAAAAGCACCACAGAAATTGAAGGAGGAACCAGAGTCACTGACAGCACACCTGCCAGAACTGTCTTCAAAGGTGTCACACCCGAAGAAGGGTGGTGACCCAGAAGATTCCAGTGACGTAGACATGCAAGGAGAATGTCGGCTCCTATCTGATGACCTGAAGGAGCAAAGGCACCAGCCAACTGATGCTGCACAAGCTCAGCAGCCTCCAGCAGCTTTCCATAAAATAGCTTTACCACAAGTGGAGAGGGAGCCCACCTCAAAATCAAAGCTTCCATAATTACTTTAACCTCCCTGTCACCAGCTCAATGGAAGATGGGCCTTAAGAAAGAGGAAGAAGTGGGACAATCAACAGTTCTCTCTACAGGCACAAGGAATAGGAGAACGCACGCCATACAAACAGCAAAAAGGGGGTAGGTTTTTCCATGGTGTTAGTAGCAGAAATGGATGCAGTGTGCTATTCATTTGGAAATGGTTTGCTTGGAAATGGCCTTGCCCTCTGCCCCTGTAGGAAAGCTGACTAGCAGCTGGTCAGATTTTCTGAAAGGCTTAGTCCTGTTCAAGGTAGAACATGAGCTGTCTGTGCACGTCCAAGGAGTGCAGGATCCTCTTCCCTTTATTCTGAGGGTCAGGGAAAAAGGTTGGTAAATGGATGGATTGGTTTAAGGCCACACTTGATACCACCTTGGGCATAAATGATGGGTTAGTCCTGATGGAGACCCTGTCAGCCTGGAAAATAATGAAGGGTTCCACAGCCATTAGTGCCTGTAGCTCTGACATTCTTCTTGCTGAAGTGATGGCTAGAAGTAAGGCTGTTTTCCAAGAGAGGAATTTTAACTCTGCTTCAGCAGCAGGTTCAAAACGGGGAAGCGTGAGCTTCTCTACTACAAAGAAAAGGTCCCAAGCAGGGGTGGGAGCTCTCCTTGGGGGTCTTAAATTGTTAGCTCCTCTCAGAAACTGTTTGATCAGAGGGTGAGAAGAGAGGGGTGGCTCAGTATTATAATGAGCTGAGATGGCCGAGGCATGAATTTCAATTGATGCGAAGGAAAGGCCTTTGTGGAGCAGCTCTGCTAAGTAATCTAAAGTTTGAGGTAAGGAGGGCAAGCCTCTGCCCACCATAGGAACTCTGCCTTTAGACAAGTAATGATAGGAATCAGTGTTTCCAAGTCCTGAGAGTGTTGACACCAGAGACTTTTTAAGTACAATTGAAGTTTCCTCATATGCAGTCTTGCATATTGAATTAGTAGAATGCATGTGGCCATGAACCCTAGGGCTTGCAGTATTTTTCTTGCAGACAGCTGGGTCTTGGAGGCCATTAGTTTGAAGTAGTTTGTCAAATGAACCTGCTTTTCTGGAGTGAGGAGTGCCATCTGGGAAGTTGTGTGCAAGATTACTTCCAGGAATACAATCGTTTGGCTGGGCAACAGATGTGATTTATTTTCGTTGAAGGTGTACCCCAGAGAAGTTTGAAGTCTCTTTACGAATACCAGGTGCTGACGTAGCAATTTCTGATTATTCACCTGAATCAGTCAATCGTCCCAAGTATGGGTAAATTTGAATATTTCTCTGTCTGCAGTATGCAATGGCTGGAGCCATGCACTTTGTGAATACCCTGGGCGCAGTAGATAAGCCAAAGGGAAGTGCAGAGAACTGATAGTGCATAGAGCCTGCCCTGAAACATAGATATTTCCTGCAAGATTCCCTTGTGGGGATGTGCAGATAATCTTCTTTTAAGTCTAGGGTGGCTAGCCAGAAGTCCTTGGCTAGCATAGGAAGCAGCTGTTGTACTGTAAAGCCTTTTGAATTTTGGGACCACCAGGGAGGTGTTGAGAATGAACAGATCCCAGATAGAGCGCCATGAGCTCTCTTTTCTAGGCACCAGGAACAGTCTAGAATAGAAACCTTGTCCCCTTTGCTCTATTGTAACAGGTTGAATAACCCTGATACTGAGAAGAGAAAATACTTACTTTTGAGCCTCTGCCCACTGGTTTGGAGGAAGGTCTGGCACCCAGCTTGGGGTTGGCAGTGAGTGGAAGTAGAATCTGTATCCCTGGCTTGCAATATTTATCTTGCAGATAAGCAGGGTTTTTGTGGCCACCTGTTTGAAGTAAGTCACCAAATGAAGTTGCTTTTCTGGCGTAAGGAAAACCATCTGGGCAGTTGTGTTCAAGCTTGCACCCAGGAATGTAATTTTTTGAGAGGGTACCAGTTATTTTCGTTTATAGTGTACCCTAGACAAGTTAGACCCCTTTTTACAAACGCCAGATGTTTCTGAAGAATGGCCTTGTTTTCTGCCTGAATAAGACAATCGTCCAGGTATGGATATATTTGAATATTTCTTTGCCTGCAAAATGCAATTGCTGGAGCCAGGCACTTTGTAAAGACCCTGGGTGCAGTAGATAAGCCAAAGGGCAGTGCAGAGAACTGATAATGCAAGTAGCCTGCTTTGAAGCGGAAGTATCTTCTGCAAGATTCCCTGACTGGGATATGCAGGTAAGCCTCTTTTAAATCTAGAGTTGCCAACCAGGCATCTTTGCCTAGCACAGGAAGTAACTGGTGAAGAGTCAGCATCTTGAATTTTGGAATGTCCAGAAAGGTAGAGTAGACAGGTCCAGAATTGGACGCCATGATTTGTCTTTTCTGGGTTCCAGAAAAAGCCTGGAATAGAAACCTTGTCCCTTTTCCTCTTCTGGCACTAGTTGAATAGCCCCCATGTTTAGAAGGGAAAGTACTTGTTTCTGAGCCTCTGCCCACTGATTTGGGGGCAGGTCTGGCCACCTGCTTGGAGTTGGTAGCGTGTGGAAATGAAATCTGTATCCCTGGGACACTATATTTAAAACCCATTTGTCCTGGGTTATAAGTTGCCAGTTTTCACCCCAAAGGGACGGCTAAAAGGTAAGTGATTGGTAATTCTAGAGGAAAGTCATTGAGACTGTTTACCATAGGGAGGTGTCTTGTTGTTTCCAGATTTGGAAGAGGAGGCACCCCATTGTTTAGTTCTGAAAGTCCCTTGGGACTGAAACCTGGTGCCTTTGGAATGTCTGGGTTTGACTTAAGTGACTCTGGAAGGAACTGGAAAGGGCCAGTTCTTAGTAGGCCAGTACCTACTAAATCTTGGAGGTTGTACTTGTAAGAAATCTTTCACAGTTTGCATAGATTTAGCTTTATCTTCCATCTTTTTTAGAATTGCTTCAGCCTTACTACCAAAGAAACGGTCCTGCTGTAAAGGAGCATCCAACAATTTTGCTTTAACATGATCAGGCAGAGATTGCTCTTTTGAGCCAAGCATGCCTTCTAAGCACAGACCCAGTTACAGCTGCCCTGCAAGAGGCCTCCAAAGAATCAAGACCACATTTGCAAGGTATGTTTTCCAACTTGTTCAGCTAAATGCAATAAATCCTGCAAATCTTTTTTTTCCACACAGTCAGAAATCAACATAATTTTCTGTTTAAGCAGTCCCATGATATGCTGCTGATATTTTAGCATATGGAATTGACAGTTTAAAGCCCTGATTGCCAAGGTTGCAGAAGTATAAACCTTCTTACCCCATCTATCCAGCACCCTGGAATCTCTATCAGAAGGGGTAGGATTTTTAGCAGCAGAAGCCTTAATGCCCTTGGGGCCCTGAGAAATGGTTTCAGGATCCGCAACAGGATTTTTGAAAAGGAATTTGTGGGAGTCAGGAACCCTGTAGTATCTGTCTGGCTTACAAGGGGCTGGAGGCAGAGAACCAGGAGCCGTACTAGACTCTGAAAACACATCAACAATGTCTAGAACAGGAGGTATAGCCAAAGGCCTATGCTGAGGAAGTAGAACAAAATCCCTAAGCCTCTTTTTAGATTCAGAAAAATCCTGACTTTGCCAGTGAAAATGTTCCCTTAATATATGTAAAGTTTCTCCAAAAGAAAAATCCTCAGGGGGAGAAGCAGAAGGAATGGAATCCTCTGCATCAGAGTCCTCATAAGTAGGTATACACAAATCCTGTTCATTAGAAGAGTCAGAAGAAATAGATTCCTGCTCAGAAGATTCATAGTCAATTTCAGCCCTATGCCTACCCCTGATTAAAGTAATTAAATCTTCAGCCATTTTGATCAGTTGTTTTTTAGGCATAGGGGCCTGCACATGTGGCCTGGGCGTCGGTTTTTGACATAGATCGAGATTTTGGCCTTAATATTGAAGATGGTGTCGGTTTAATATACAAATCTGTAGGCCTGAATACACCCTCAGAAGCCGGTGCCTGCACAGCGGCTCCGGACCCATCCAAGGTAGAGACATCCGTGGGTTCCATAATTGAAGCATCTCGTGGCTTACCGGACTCCCAATGGGTCTCAGTAGAGGCCTGCGAATCAGAATTAGCAGGTATCAGGGGCTGCGAAAGTGCCTCACTGAGTACCGGCACACTGGCGACTGGCTTAGGAGAAGTGTCGTCTGCAGTTTTGGACCTCAGCGGCCTGTCTCTGACTTTTTCTTTGCATTTTTTCGGCATTCCAGTAGTCAGATTGCTAACTGACATCATTTCTGGATAATTAAACTGTGATCCAAAGTATTTAGAAGCAGAAATGTGTACCAACGACGGATAGTGCGCTGATTAAATAAAGCACAGAACCGGCAACAAGGTACGTCGTGGTCAGGGCCTAGGCAAGGAATACAGTACAAATGGAAATCCTTATGAGGTACTTGCTTCCCACAAGTAATACAGTTATTAACTTTTACTGACATCGGTAAGGAGCAAGAAAAAGTTTCCCCAAGGAGGTACTTAGCTTTTTAGTTGAAGACTTTGGTTCTGAAACTCGAAAAAGAAAATTTCTGGAGTCGGCCGACCGGCACTTATTAACTGCTTCTGCTTCAGGCACCTTGCAGCAAGAAAGACTGATGTAATGGCGTCGGCTGCATGTTTTATACACCTGGTGACCTGACGTCATGGAAGAAGGGACAGCAACCAACGCAGGACCCAAGATTTTGTTAATGAGGCCGACTGAGGGCAACCTGTCAGCAGATTACCCAAATGTAATGAATGCAACAGTGAAACACGAAGAACATCTACACAGCACTGCTCTCGCCTTTGCTAGGCCATCTGCTCTAGGACACTAAGGGGTGCATTTTGGTCTTAACCCTTCATGTGGTATTACACGGCATATTCACATTACTGCAGGACTCCCTATGCCTTTCTGTCCTAAACTTGCACATTTCTTCACAAACATGGGCATGGGCTACCATCACTAAATTGGACAGCTTCAATGCACATACGAACCTGGGAATGGCATCCTCCTTTCCAGACCATGGGCCTTCTATCCTAACACTAGAGAAGCGCAGAACTGCCCAGGAATGCCAGTAAAGGCAGACTCTAAAGTACAGTTTTGTACCTACCATAAATGTAGATGTTCGAAGATCCACATTGCTGCAGTCCTTACATATGGGTAGTCCGCTGTCCTCGGTCGGCCCGAATACCAAAGTATTAGGCTGACGTCGGTCAAGGCGCTTAAAACTGACATCAGGACGTCAGGGTACAAAAGCGCATGACTGACGTCATTTCCTCAGTCTTTTCTTGCCCCAGATGTCAGAAGGCCCTAACAAGAAAGGCCAAAGCCAAAAACCAGCAAAACCTAACCAACCACCCGTGCACTAACCATATATACAATATGTACAACACAAACCACACCACCACCTTCAACAACAGACGGGAAGGAGGGAGGGTAAATTGGACTGCAGCAATGTGGATCTTCGAACATCTACATTTATGGTAGGTACAAAACTGTACTATGTTCTTCATCTCACATTGCTGCAGTCCTTACATATGGGTAGCATCCCAAAGCAGAGGTAAGGGAGGATGGCAAAACTATAAAGCATTAGGAGCTGCCAACATGCCCTGTAAAATTGCAGTGGCAAATCCAGCCCTAGATTTAGAATAAAGTGGAAGGTGGTAATGCTTAGAGAAAGTATGCACTGAACTCCAAGTAGCTGCTTCCAAAATATCTTTAGTAGCCACCCCTTAAAAAGCTGTAGAAGTGGCAGTAGCCCTAGTGGAATGAGGGCTAATCCCAGCTGGAATCTCCTTACCATGATGGGAATAACAGAAAGCAATACAAAACCAATCCACTTAGAAATAGTTTGTTTTGAAACAGGTTTGCCCTGAGAACCCAAAGCAAAAGAAACAAACTGCTGAGACTGCCTGAACCCTTTAGTTCTGCTCAAATAATATCGCAACTGTCTGTGTATATCCAAAGTGTGCAAAATCCTTTCCCTTTATTTTGGGGTTTGCATAAAAGTAGGCAAATGAATAGTTTGGTTTAAAGCCACACTAGAAACCACTTTAGGCATAAAAGAAGGGTTAGTACGCAAAGACACCCTATCCTTGTGGAAAATTAAGAAAGGCTCAACTGCCATAAGGGCCTGTAATTCAGAAACCCTTCTCGCAGAGGTAATGGCCAACAAAAAAGCAGTCTTCCATGATAAATATTTCAACTCTGCCGATGCTGCAGGCTCAAAAGGTTGTAGAGTGAGTTTCTCCAACACAAAATTGAGATCCCAAGCAGGAGTAGGAGCTCTACGTGGGGGTCTTATATTCTTTGCCCCTCTAAGGAATTGCTTAAACAAAGGCTGAGAAAATAATGGTGGGTCACAGTCATAGTGAGCAGAAATTGCTGCAGCATGAACCTTTATAGAGGAGAAGGACAAACCTTTGTCCAATAACTCAGTAAGGTATTGAAGCGCAACACTTAAATTAGGTTTAGAAACATCAAAGTCCTTTGCTGTACTCCAAAATAAAAATCTCCTCCATTTATCTGCGTAAACTTTCCTTGTACTAGGCCTTCTGGCCTCCAAAATAACATTCAAAACTTGTTGTGGAAGCTGAGACCCTCCAGGGTTTAAAACAGAATATGCCAGGCTGTCAGATGTAGAGAATGAAGTTTGACATTGAGTAAATGACTGTTCTCCTGAGACAGCAGGTGAGGAATCAAGGCAAAGGCCATGGAGGCTCCTGTACCAGACTTCTCAGTAATGGGTACCAGTGCTGTTGAGGCCAATCTGGAGCTATTAAAATCATGTTTGGCTTGTCCTGTCTGACCTTCAGCAGTACCTTTGGGAGGAGAGGCAGAGGTGGAAAGGCATACACGTGAAGATTGCTCCAATTGAATGAGAGAGCATCCACTTTCCAAGCTGTGGGATGAAACCTTTTTGTGCAAAACTTTGGCAGCTGGTAATTTAGTGGAGAAGCGAACAGATCTATGTCTGGAGTTCCCCATAAAACTGTCAATCTCTGAAATACATGAGGATCCAATTTCCACTCGTGGGGATCCATAATTTGTCTGCTCAACACATCTGCTAAGGAGTTCTGTGCTCCTGGCAGAAACCTTGCCTGAAGATTTAGCTGTAAACTGAGAGCAGTCTCCCACAAAATCATTGCTTGTCTGCATAGGGGATAAGAATGTTCCCCTTGCTTGTTGATGTACCACATGACAGTTGTGTTGTCTGTTTGAATCAACACCTGCCCTGGAAGAAGTAAATCCTTGAAAGCTATCAATGCAAATTGGACTGCTAACATCTCCTTCAAGTTGATATGTAGATGTTGAAGTCTGGCAGGCCACATGTCTTGTATCCATTTTCCATTTAGATGAGCTCCCCAAGCTTTGTCTGAGGCATCTGTCGTTAGAATCTGACTCGCCTCTGGCCGGGTCACAGAGAGTCCCTTGTTTAGGTGACATTCCTGAGCCCACCACAAAAATTCCTTTTGAATGCAAGGTATTATCTGAATGACAGTGTCCAAATCTTGGCAGTGCTGTGTCCATACATTCTTGAGATACCATTGTAGCTTCCTCATATGCAGTTTGGCATTGGGAAGCACCAGAATACAAGATGCCATGAACCCCAAGGCTTGAAGGACTGTCCTTGAAGTGAGCCTGGACTGACGAGACAACTGGTGGAAGTAAAGAGAAAGATTCTTTTGTTTGTCCGGGGTCAAAAAGGCCATCTGGGATGCTGTATTCAGTCTCACACCCAGAAAGCACATGTCCTGAGAGGGTACTAGACTGGACTTTATTTCGTTCACAGAATACCCCAGGCATCTTAACACTGCCATCACACACTGTAAATGATGAAGAAGTTCGTCCCTTTCTTGGGCCAGAATCAGGCAATCGTCCAAATAAGGATAGATCTGTATTCCTCTTAGCCTGAAGAAAGCTACCACTAGAGCCAGAACCTTCGTGAACACTCTGGGCGCAGTAGATAAGCCAAAGGGCAATGCAGAGAACTGATAATGTGAAGTCCCAGCCAAAACGCAGATACTTCCTGCAACTGGGCCTGATAGGAACATGAAGGTAAGCCTCCTTGAGATCCAGAGTCACCATCCAGTGATCTTTGCCCAGCAGAGGTAAAAGCTGTTGTAACGTCAACATTTTGAACTTGGGAATGTCCAGATATGTGTTGAGGATAGATAAATCCAAAATTGGTCTCCACGTGTTTCCTTTCTTTGGTACTAGAAACAGGCGAGAATAAAATCCTAGGCCCACTTCTGGCAGAGGGACCGGTTGTATGGCCCCTATTTGAAGTAGTAGAGAAATTTGTTTGCGAGCCTCTAGTCTTTGCTGAGTAGGAACGTCCGGCATGCCTTTGAAAGGAGGCAAGGTATGGAAATAAAACTTGTAACCCTGGTGTATGATACCCAATACCCATTTGTCTTGGGTAATCAACATCCAATTTTCCTTGAAGAGTGCTAACCTTCCTCCCAAAGGTGCTGCCAGGCAAGAAGGGTCTGGCAGCTGAAAAAGTAGGTCATTGGGCCTGTTTACGAAAGGACTGGCCCCTGCCCTCACCCGAAGATTGTGCAGGTGAACTCCCTGTTCTAGGCCTGAAAGAACTCTGAGCTCTGCCCCTACCACGCCTAGATCTACCCCTAGACTGAGAATCATAAGAAGGATACGCCCACCCCTTAGCAGGCCAATTCCTACTAAACTGGAGGCTGAACTTGCAAAAAATCTTTAACAGCCTGCATAGACTTAGCCTTGTCTTCCATTTTCTTCAAGACTGACTCCACAGGTGAACCAAACACATCAGACTGCAAAGGAGCATCCAAATTCCTTGTCTTAACATGGTCAGATAAATTCTGATCCTTCAGCCAGGCGTGCCTGCGAAGAACTGAGCCAGTGGCAGCCACCCTAGACGAGGCCTGCACAGCATCAAAACCACACTGTAATGAATGCTTACCCACCTGTTCAGAGACATGCACCAAATCTTGTAATTCTTTACACTCAATGCCTTCCGCCAGAGCATCCACCTTAGACTTCAATTGAGAAAGAAGAAAGTTTTGATATTTCAACATATGAAACTGGCAATTCAAAGCCCTCATAGCTAAGGTAGAAGATGTATAGACCTTCTTTCCCCATCTATCCAAAGCTCTGGCTTCTTTATCTAGAGGAACCGGATTTTTTTTACAACAGAGGCCTTGACACCCTTAGGTCCCTGACTAATAGTTTCTGGGTCCGCCCTAGGACTCTTATAAAGATATTTATGAGCCACAGGCACCCTGTAATACCTATCCGGTTTAACAGGAGCAGGAGGCAGAGAATCAGGATTAAGTGAAGCCTCTGCAAACACATCTTCCACAACATCCAGAACAGGGGGTATAGCCAAGGGTCTATGCTGGGGTAACAGCAAAAACTCCCTAAGCCTTTTCCTAGAATCAGAGAAGTCCTGACCTTCCCACTTAAAATGTTCTCTCATAGAATGAAGTGTCTCTGAAAAAGAAAAATCCTCTGGAGGAGAAGCAGAAGGAGTGGAATCATCTGCATCAGAATCAGAATAAGGAGAGTACTCCTGCAAGTCTTCAGCTGAAGACTCTGAAACATCCGAAGCCTGCTCAAAACTTCCCAACTCTGGCTCCACCCTAGGCCACTTATCAGGAGGGGGCAAAGAACCTCTAATCAGAGTAATCAAATCTTCTGCCATTTTAAGCATGTGCTTCTTAGGCACAGACCCTGCTGAACTAGGAGTGACACCAACAGAAGCTAAAACTGGCCTGCCTCTGGGAGAAGCCTTGGAAACAGAAGGAGAAGGCCTAACCACCCTAGGAAGGGAGGGATTACAGTAACTTGAGAAGCCCCTTCAGCCTGACCTGCCTCCTGAGAGACCACCTCCTGCAAAATCAAAGTCTCCCCCTGAGACTCCAGAGAAGTCTCCGTCGGAACCACCGGTTCCACTGAAGCCTCTAAAGAACCGGCGACCTGAACGGATGACTCATCTTGCCTGGGTTTAACTGCTTTGTCTTTGCGCTTCAAGAAAAGCGGCCGGAGAATCCGACGGCATATTATAATTGCACCGCTTCCCAAAGACCAGCCTAGCACAATCTAACCTTCGCTTAATAGTGCGTTTATTGAACCTAGCACAAAAGCGACACCCAACAACGCGTGCTCAGGCCCCAAACAAGGAATACACAAAGAATGATAATCCCTATGCGGTATCTGTTTCCCACAAGAAATACAGTTATTCACTTTTTCTGACATCCGGTAAAACACTGAGGCAAGAAAAAACCAAAATATTCCCCAACGGGGTACTTAGCCAACTTGGATTCGGTCTGAAACTCCGAATTCGAAAAATTTCAGAACGCCGAACGGCACTTGCAACGCTGCTTCTGCATCGGACCATGCGGCAAAAAAGACTGAGGAAATGACGTCGGTCATGCGCTTTTGTACCCTGACGTCCTGATGTCAGTTTTAAGCACCTTGACCGACGTCAGCCTAATACTTTGGTATTCGGGCCGACCGAGGACAGCGGACTACCCATATGTAAGGACTGCAGCAATGTGAGATGAAGAACATCTGCTCATTTTCAATCCTCCCTCACATGCTGGCAAAGTATGCAAGATGATACATGACTTCAGGTTAGCTGGGACTCCATCAGGGCTACATCCCTCTGGGCCAAAGAGCAGGTTTACTGAAAACAGAAGTAAAACAAAGTTCCAAAAGGGAGTGAGAACAGCACACCACATCACTGTGAAAGAACTGGGGCTTAAAAACTCTACCAAAGTTCTCAGGCTGAATCAAAATCAGAAGAAAAATAAAAGTATGTCAAGATTTTTTTTTTTTTTTTTTTGAAGATTGAAAAAAGTGGGTCAAAGCCTGAGGAAAAGAAGGTGGGATCCCAGTAAACCCTTTTTGCATGAAAAAGGAAAAGAAATGCTGCTTAAAAATACTTCTCAACTGATGAAATAAGAGGAATAATCCAAAAATGCAATGGCAAAACATTAAGCAGCCTGGGCCATTTGGGAGACTGGGCAAAGCATAATAAAGACCTTCTGCAGTACATCATGAACAAGAGAGGAATACAGCGGACTGGAAAAAGAATAGAGTGCAGAACAGTCCTAATGCATGTGGTCTTAGTCTTCAAGATTAAATACATACCCATTCCAATCGGATTACTGAATTCTATTTTTCTAAGAAGATACCAATATTGTAAAGAGTAAGCAGTTTAGAAGTTGGGAGGGAAGTGTTGCAAAGGTCACATTTTAGGAGAGCTCCAGTCCTCAGCAGATCAAAATCTTGAGGTGTATTTGAAAGTTTGAGACTATACAAGTGACCAAAGCATTACAGCAGCAATGGATGACTGAATAATCGAAATGTCAGACTCATAACATGTAAAAATTAAACTGACAAATTTGAAAGAGATTATGACCCAGCTAGCAGGCCTTTAAAACTGGCTGGGCATTATAATGTCGATGCTGACACCATGATGAACGAGGGAAGCACAGTTAAATCAACTGGGTATAGTAAGCCAAACTACTGAAAAAGGAGATGATCCAAATAATGTAACAGGAATATATCAGTATGCAAAAGTGGAAGATGGACAAAAGCGAGCAAGAAATAATGGTATAGTTTATTTACATTACATTTGCTTCCTAACAGAAGGAAACAATAAGTATATGTAGCATGCCTTTAAGTGTATTCAAAAGTCTACCGCCCTCCTTTTTATTTCTGCCCTTACATTTCCCTCCTTCTACCTTCTTGAAGGACTCTGTGGATTCCATAGCCACAATCCATTGCGGCATTCCATTCCAGAAGTCTACAACCCTTTCTGTGATGTTATCTTCCAGATCCAAAGATTTACTAGACTCTACACCCCCCACAACTTCTTTCCTGTTCCAGCCAAAGCATTCACACATGCCCTTGATACTGCAAGCGTTTCCCCCACCAGTCTATTCTGATGACAACTGAGAAGTACACTTGCATTAGCAACTTAGCATAACAACACAACAGATTTTCAAGTATACTCACTTCTGCAGTACTGACTCTTGCCCTGGTAAGCACAGACCTATACCCTGGTGCCAAAGAACAACCCACCCAGGAATGGCTCTTCTCCAGGTTGAAGACCCCCACCAGAAGAACACACAAACTGCTCTTCTGGTTGCTGCTCAACCCTGATTAGGAGTGTGGCTGAGAAGGCGGGAGACAGGGAATGTGAGGCAAGGATAGTCTGGGTATCCCCCCACCAAATCCACAGGTGTTGTTGTGATAGAAAGGAAGGTGTGCTGGTACTGCAGAAGTGAATACACTCAAATATCTACAATTATGGAAAGCTCCTAACACAACTGTGGTGCTATGTCTCTTGGCATAACCCTTAGTGCTTACAGACCAAAAGGTGGCTGTCCTGTAGAAAAAGCAGGGGACACAAGGTCCTGCAGGACAGCCGTGGCAGACCTGGAAATACCAGCTTGGTTGTACAGTTTAGCAAAGGTGTGCACTAAGGACCTAGTAAGCCCTCCTAGGAAAGCTCTGGTAGTACCTGTGGCTCTGGTACAACGGGTGCGAAATGGACCATGAACAGGATTGCCATTATAGGTAAAGAACAAAGTACTGCATTAGCTATCCATTATGGAATGGTTTGTTTGTAGACTGGCTTTCTTTCTCTTCCCTTGCAAAGGAAATAAAGAGCTGGTCATATATCCTGTATTCCTTCTCTCTATCAAAGCAGAATTTCAGTTATCAATTAAATCCTTTTCCCCCTTATGGAAGTATACGGCCTAGTTCAAGGACAGCTCTGTGGCCACCTCAGGCATAAAAGTTTGGTTTGTTCAGAACATGACTCTGTCTTTATGGAATAACAAGAAGTGCTACCTTCACATGAGGGCCTGCAGT
Source organism: Protopterus annectens (assembly GCF_019279795.1). Lineage (NCBI taxonomy): Eukaryota > Metazoa > Chordata > Ceratodontiformes > Protopteridae > Protopterus > Protopterus annectens. The sequence continues at coordinate 736,996,632 of NC_056751.1, read as the reverse complement.
TCTGAAATACACTTGAACATGGTCAAGACTACTAGCAAGACAGTCTTCCAAAACAAATGTATTATGTGGGTGGAAGCAGCTGGTTCAAAGAGAGAGGCCATATGCATTTCCATTACAAGATTCAGGTCTCATGGTGGATGCCTCCTTTTTGGGTCATTCGAATGCAAGACTCCCCATTAAGGAACTGTATATCCCTGGGAAAGGAGGAAAAAAGAAGGGGATCCAGAGGCGTGTATTAATGGTTGCAGTATGAACCTTTAAAGAGGCACTGAAAAAGACTTGTCTTTTTGCATACCTGACTGATGGGTAAGATCCTAGAAAAAGCAAAGCTGAGGAAGAAGCTTAATCACTTTGTTATACAAGGCTTCCTTTTCCGTGTTGAGGTTCCTCCCTCAAAATCTCCAGCACATCCCAAGAAAAACAAGTGCCTAGAAGGGATAACTCCTAAGTCATTTACACTGTCAAACATAGTGTCCACAGATTGGGATGAATTACAGACTCCCCTACTGTAAAGTCAAGAGGCCCACATGATGAAACATAACCAGTTCTTCTCTTGCCAGACTTAGCAGCACAGAGGGCCTAAGCCAACAAAGGGCTATGAGTGACACTAATGGCCTGTCTTCTCTTATTTTCTGCAATACCCTGGGAGTCAATGGTACTAAATGGAAACCATACAGAAATACACTTGCCCAAGTTATGAGAAAAGCATTTGTTGTCCAAGCTTCTCATGTTGGTATACTGGTGCAATATTTTCTAAGCTGCCTGTTTTTTTTTTTTTTTTTGAACCACGAAAGGGCCTACTGGCACCATCAACTTGTAGACTATGTCAAGAACATGCCACAGCTAACCATCCATTCACTGGGATCAACCTGTGTTCTGCTCAGCTAGTCTGCCAATGCATTACCCTGGGATGGAATATACAATGTCACGACAGCCAGAACTGACTCCTAGGCTACCTTCCATGTCTCCATTCCTGGTCTGCACAGTAGATAAGAATGGGTACCACCTTACTTTTGATATACCACATCACTGTGGTACTAAGTATTTGTAACATTTCCTGCTGCCAGATAGGAATGAAAGCTTTGAGGGCTAGAATCACTGCATTCTCTTTTTTAATGCTTATGTCCCCTGAATGCTCAAGATCCACCACCCAGGCCCCAAGCCAAACCTGGAGAGTCTGTTGCGAGACTCTGAGAACCCAGGATCAAGGGTATTCCCATGTATAAGGAAGCCTGATCTAACTGACAAGAGTTTTTTCCTCTTAAAGCAAGTTAATAGTGGGATGGTGAAATGTAACCATTTGAAATGTCAGGACCTACTACAGCAAGTTTCGAAACACAGAGAATTAATGGCTGAAAAACTGAACCTACATATACCAAGAGCGAGATGGCCAATTCCCAGATTGCTGCCTCTTCTCTGAGGTACAGCGATGTCAAAGGTAGTATAATTTCGGAAGTGTGGGGGCTTACATCCCTAGAAAAAAAGGCAAAAAAAGAAGCTTAACGGAGAAGAGTGATGATTCACTTCAGCCAATAAGCATTGTATCTGTAAGAAATTCTCAATGGGAGATGGTCAAAGGTAAGGGCCAATGGGGTCTGTAAAGTGTCAGCTTACTAGCCAGTGAAATGTGGGTGCTGGGAAGAGCCAATGGGGGTCAAGAAGATAGACGGTGGGAAGACCTATGATGTGAAGGGTTACCTGATGGGTGTTTTAGCTCGTGGGTAGCTGCTACCCAATAAGTTAAGTGGCTATTAGGAGTGCTCATTATGGGATGGCCGAACCTGGGAGCCAAAGGAGTTTGCTTTGTATTTAAAGACTATTGGCCAATGAGTGTAGATGCAGGGACCAATAAGCAATTAGAGGTGAGCTGGAAGTGCTGGCCCAATGAGGGTATAGAAAAGAATGGCAGAGACTGCTAGTGGACTAGGGATAAGGCCTAATGGAAATATGGAAGGAAGGGTCTAAATGGAGCTGCCCACACCAGAACATCAGGAGTGTGGTGTAAAAAGACCCAGCCTATTGGGAATGAGACCTGCCCATGCTGGGGTACCAAGCCAGTTGACAAGGGGAGGCATTATGGCAGGAAGCCGTCCAAGCCAATGATTGGAAGCCTGCAGGCGGGATGAGGGTGGGGGGAACCATCCTCTAGATAGGATCATGGGAATCCAAACAGTGAAGATGGATAGGTCGTGTGGCTGACCAACGAAACATCATAAGTGGCGGAGGGAAATACCCAAGATAACAAATAAAACCATAAGAAAATACATAATATTACGTTACAATAAAACTGACATTACATTCAGTTATGAAATGAAGAAAATAACGGGGGGATCCTCGGACCACCTTCCCCATCCAAAAAAAAAAAAAAAAAAAATACAGGCTAAAACTAAAATTCAAACATGTGTCCAAATATCAGTATATATCAACATTTATCAATATATCAAAATGTAATAAACTTGTCAGTGGGGCTAAACAGTTAAGAGAGGAAGTACTGAATGTGTTCCTCAGGGTTCGATAACTTCCCTCATAATATTCTACTCCCTACTCTCCTGTAGGACCACAGGTTGCTAGCGTTTGGCGACTCAGCTCGATAAGGCTATTTTTAAGTACTAATAAGAGGAAGCAAGCTTGGAGGGAACTGGGAATGTTCTATCCCAACAGAACACAAGAACAGACAATAAAGTACAATTGTGTACCTACCATAAATGTAGATGTTCGAGTGTATTCACTGTTGCAGTCATTACACTTGGGGTTATCCTGCTGGCAGGCTACCCGCAGTCGGCCTGAATTCCAAAGTCCTGGTCCGGCGTCAGTTGCTGTCGCCTCTTCCCTGACGTCAGTGCGCCAGGAGTATAAAAGATGCAGCCGATGCCATTTTCTTCAGTTTTTCTTGCCCCAGATGTCAGGTGCCCCCAAAAGGGTAGGCTGTAAATATTATGATCATAAAAAAGCATGCACATAACCTTCATCTACAAGCAAATACACCACATAGGTTGTATAGAATAGAGATGTACAGATAAGTCCCAGCAAAGAAAAAGGGGGATGGTGGGAGGGTAACCTGGACTGCAACAGTGAATACACTCGATCATCTACATTTATGGTAGGTACACAACTGTACTATGTTCATCGTGTTTCACTGTTGCAATCATTACACTTGGGTTGAATCCCAAAGCTGAGGTAGGGTGGCTGGGCCTAAACAGAGTTTGGAGTGGCTATGAGGCCCCGCAGAACTGCAGTGGCGAAGCCTGCTCTGGATTTAGAGTAGAGAGGTAAATGGTAGTGCTTTGTAAAAGTGTGCACTGAAGCCATGTTGCAGCCACCAAAATGTCCTTGGTTAGTACTCCTCTGAGGAAGGCTGCTGAAGTGGCTGCTGCTCTGGCAGAATGTGGCCTAATGCCCTTGGGCACTGATTTGCCATGTTGTAAATAGCAGAAACGAATGCAGTGGCCTATCCATTTTGAAATAGTCTGCTTTGAAATTGCTTTTCCTTGCGATCCTGCAGCATATGCCACTAAGAGTTGCTCAGTTTTTCTGAAGGCTTTAGTTTTGTCCAAGTAAAAGCGTAGCTGTCTGTGTATGTCCAAAGAATGCAGAAGTCTCTCCCCCTTATTCTGTGGGTTTGGATAAAAGGTAGGCAAATGTATAGTTGGTTAAGAGCCACACTGGACACTACCTTAAGCATAAATGTCTTGTTTGCCCTTAGAGAAACCCTGTCCTGATGGAAAATAATAAAAGGTTCCACAGTCATTACTGCCTGTAACTCTGAGACTCTTCTTGCTGAAGTTATTGCTAGGAAAAGAGCTGTTTTCCATGATAAGTATTTTATCTCTGCTGTATTGGCTGGCTCAAAAGGAGGCAGTATGAGTTTTTCCAAGACAAAATTGAGGTCCCATGCAAGTATTGGAGCTCTCCTTGGAGGTCTTATGTTTTTGGCCCCTCTGAGAAATTGTCTTAGCAGTGGATGAGAAAAAATAGGTGGATCCGTATTGTAATGAGCTGAAATGGCAGAGGCATGGATCTTAATTGATGAGAAGTACAGGCCTTTGTCCAGCATCTCAGTTAGGTATCGCAAAATCTGAGGAATATTTGGTACAAGCGTGTCAATTCCCTGCGCTTGGTTCCAAGCACAGAAACTCTTTCTTCCATTTTTCTGCATAAGATTTTCTGGTGCTGGGCTTCCTGGCCTCCAAAATAACATCCATAACTGTTTTAGAGAGAGGTGTATTCTGAATGATTACATTATCCGCCATGCAGCCAGATTTAGGGTTCTGAGTTGGCTGTGCAGGATCTGATTGTTCTGTTGGGTCAGCAAATGAGGTATTAGAGGCCATGTCCATGCTGGGCCTTGAGACAAGCTCTTTAGGATTGGGTACCAGTGCTGGCGTGGCCAGTCTGCGGCAATCATTATCATTTTTGGCTTCTACTATCTGACCTTTAGGAGTACCTTGGAGAGGAGAGGCAGAGGAGGGAAGGCACACACTGTAAGAGCTTTCCAGCTGGATGAAAGTGCATCCACTTTCCATGCTTGCTTGTGATAAGTCCGAGTGCAGAATCTCTGTAGCTGGCAGTTGTGAGGGGAGGCGAATAGATCTGTGTCTGGGCATCTCCATTCCCCTGTTATCATGTTGAAGATTTGTGGATCTAGTTTCCACTCGTAAGGATCCATGAGGTTTCTGCTTAGTTCATCTGCCAAAGTATTTGTCTTTCCTGGCAGGAATTGTGCTTGCAGATGTACTTGATAAGTCAATGCTGTGTTCCACAAAGTCATGGCTTGTCTGCAGAGGGGAATATGTGCCCCCTTGCTTGTTTATGTACCACATGACTGTAGTATTGTCCGTCTTTATCAGTAGTTGTCCTGGATGAAGTAGGTCCTTGAAGGCTGTCAGGGCATTTTGTACAGCTAGCATCTCTTTTTGATTGATAAGAAGATGCACTTGGTTTGTGTGCCATGTGCCCTGAATACATTTTCCTGCCATGTGCGCACCCCAGGCATAATCTGATGCATCAGTTGTTAGTTTTTGCCTGGGAGTGGGTAAGGTGAATGGCTGTCCCTTGTTGTGGTGACAGGCCTGTGCCCACCATTGAAATTCCTGCTGCAGACAGGGAATGAGAGTAATTACTGTTTCTAGGCTGTGGCAATGTTGAGTCCAAACACTTTTTAGATACCATTGTAGTTTCCTCATATGCAGTCTTGCATATGGAATTAGTAGAATGCAGGATGCCATGTAGCCCAGAGCCTGCAGAATTTTTCTTGCAGATAACTGGGTCTTTGTTGCCATGTTTTTGAAGTAAGAAGTCAGTTGCCTTTGTTTGTCTGGCGTGAGATAAGCCATCTGGGCAGTTGTATTTAAGCTTGCACCCAGGAATATTATCTCTTGAGAGGGTACTAGTTTTGATTTCTTTTCGTTTACTGTGTACCCTAGGCAAATTAGTAATCTTTTTACAAAGGCCAGATGCTGTAGCAGAATATCTTTGGTCTTTGCTTGAATAAGGCAGTCGTCCAAGTAGAGATATATTTGAATTCCTCTTTGTCTGCAAAATGCAATTACTGGTGCCAGGCATTTTGTGAAGACCCTGGGTGCAGTAGATAAGCCAAAGGGCAGTGCAGAGAATTGGTAGTGCATTGAGCCAGCTATGAATCTGAGGTATCTTCTGCAAGATTGTCTGATTGGGACATGCAGGTATGCCTCTTTGATGTCCAAAGTTACAAGCCAAGCCTTCTTGTCCAGCATGGGCAGAAGCTGTTGTAGAGTCAACATTTTGAATTTTGGGACGTCCAGAAAAGTATTTAGAATAGACAGGTCCAGAATTGGTCTCCAGGCTTTGTCCTTTCTTGGTACTAAGAAAAGTCTTGAGTAAAATCCTTGTCCCTGCTCTTGTTGTGGCACTGGCTGAACAGCCCCCATGTCCATGAGAGATGAAACTTGTTTTTGTGCCTCTGCCCATTGATTGTGTGGCAGGTCTGGCATACCTTTTGCCTTTGGAAGGGTGTGAAAGTGGAACCTGTAGCCCTGGAGACTATATTTAAGACCCATTTGTCCTGGGTGATCTTGCGCCAGTTTTGTGAAAAAAATGATATCCCCCCTAAGGGTGCTGCCAAAAAATAAGTGCTTGGCATTGGCGGTGGGAAGTCATTGGGACTGTTTTCCATAAGGCTGTGATTTGTCTTCTCCGCTTTTGGAGGTAGAAGCACCCCATTGTTTGGGCCTGCATGAGCCCTGGGGCCTGTTGCCTGCTTCTAGGGCATTTGAATCTGCCTCTTTGTGGTCTGTCTGACACTGGAAAGGACCAATTCTTAGACGGCCAGTTCCTGCTAAATCTGGGTGGCTGTACCTGTAAGAAATCCTTTACTGTCTGCATAGATTTAGCCTTATCCTCCATTTTCTTCAACACCTCTTCTGCCTTAACACCAAACAAAGTATCATGCTGTAATGAAGCATCCAATAATTTTGCTTTAACATGATCAGGCAAATTCTGTTCCTTTAACCAAGCATGCCTTCTAATAACAGAACCTGTAACAGCAGCCCTGCACGAGGCCTCCAGTGAATCATAGCCACACTGCAAAGTATGTTTTCCCACTGGTTCAGCTGCACGCAATAAATCCTGCAAATCTTTGTTCTCAGAACATTCAGAATTTGTCAACATGTTTTTGTTTTAACAAAGACATTAAATATTGCTGATATTTGAGTATATGAAATTGACAATTTAAAGCCCTTACAGCCAAGGTAGAAGAAGTGTAAACCTTTTTCCCCTATCTGTCCAAAGCCCTAGAAGGGGACAGGGTTTTTAGCAGAAGCAGCCTTGACCCCTTTGGGACCCTGTGAGATAGTTTCAGGGTCAGCAGCAGGGGTTTTGTAAAGAAATTTATGGGAGTCTGGAACCCTGTAGTATCTGTCCGGCTTAACAGGAGCAGGAGGTAGAGAGTCTGGAGACAGGCCGGACTCTGAAAATACATCATCTACTATGTCTATGTCTAGAACAGGGGGAATTGCAAGGGGTCTGTGCTGAGGAAGTAAAAGAAAGTCTAAGTCTTTTCTTAGAATCTAATAATCTTGGCTCTCCCAGTGGAAATGCTCCCTCATGGTATGCAGGGTTTCCCCCAAATGAATAGTCCTCAGGAGGAGAAGCTGAAGGAATAGGATTCTTCAGCATCAGAATCCTCATAGGGAGGAATCGAATAACCCTGTTCAGAAGAGGAATCAGAGAAATGGAAACCTGATCAGAGGAATCATATTCAGTGTCTTGCCTAGGCCTCTTATCAGGAGGGGGATGGGAACCCCTGATCAAAGTAATTAGGTCTTCGACCATTTTGAGCATCTGTTATTTAGGCATAGAAGTCTATCCTGGGGAATGCTGAACTGGTTTTCTTGTCTTTAAAACTGTTTTAGACTTTGTCTTGGATGCTGAAGTAGGCTTTATATAAAGTTGTGTACGTCTGAAGACACCCACAGAAGCCGATGCCTGCTCAGCGGCTCCGGACCCATCTGAGGGATTCATTTCCGAAGGCCCAATACCTTGAGTAGCCAGAGGCCTAGCTGTCTCCACGTGGGAGTCGGAAGCGGCCTGTGGCTCTGAGGTAGCAGGAGTCAGGGGCTGCGAAAGCGCCTCACTGAGCACCGGTGAACCGGTGACTGGCCTAGAAGAGGCTTCAACGTCAGTTTTGGACCTCGGATGTTTGTCCTTGTCTTTATCCTTGTGTTTTTTATGAATTCCGGTCGTCGGTTGTTCCGACAGCATTATATAGTTAAACCTTCTGCCAAAATAATAAAAAGCAAAATCGCACCGACGCTTAATAGTGCGTTGGTTAAATTGAGCACAAAACCGACAGGTAGCAACGTCGTGGTCAAGGCCTAGGCAAGGAATACAGTAAGAATGAAAATCCTTATGAGGTATTTGCTTCCCACAAGAAATACAATTGTTAACTTTTTTTTTAACATCGGTCTGGAGCAAGAAAAAAGATTCCCCAACAGGGTACTTAGCTTTAATGAAGACTTCGGATCTGAAATTCGATTTTGAAAATCTCAGGAGTCGGCCGACCGGCACTTGCGAACTGCTTTTGCTTCGGGCACCGCGCGGCAAGAAAGACCGAAAAAAATGGCGTCGGCTGCATCTTTTATACCCCTGGCACACTGATGTCAGGGAAGAGGCGACAGCAACCGACGCCGGACCAGGACTTTGGAAATCAGGCCGACTGCGGGTAGCCTGCCAGCAGGATAACCCCAAGTGTAATGACTGCAACAGTGAAACACGATGAACATCCAAGGTTATGAATCATTTAGGCATTAAACTAATTCATTCAAGCAATAAAATTAGCGGCAATAAGACCATTCAGTAATAGTCGGGAGAACAAACCAACCATACAGGTACATGCAGAAGCACAGAACTAAAAACAAAGAAAAAATGCTCCATGTTAAGCATTCTCCCTCGGACAGCCTTAGCGAGAAGAAACATGTACACTTGTGGAGAGCACACTCAGAAAACACCCTAAGAATTCATCATAAATAAGCTATCAAGATCCTGAAACTCAAAACCAAAAGTAAAAATACCATAAAGAAGTATTTTGAAATATGGAGAACAACAAAAAGGAGCAGTGGAGCAGAGTGGAAATACTGAATGTGCTTCCCAGGGTCCCACCCTCTCCCTCTCAGTATTATACTCCCTTAATCTCCCTTAAGATCCCAACCTGTTAACTTTTGGCTAGTCCGGCTTGATAAAGTTACTTAAAATTCTACTAAGAGGAAACTCGCACGGGGGAATTGAGACTGTTCCCTACCTATAAGGCACGGGAACGGACAGCAACTGAAACTTAAGTTATAAATCATTCTAGCTATTGTGTCCCCAAAAGACAATTCCTCCAAGAAAGACTTAAGACTGATAGACTCCTCTTCATCATCAACATCATCATCAGCTCCTTTTTCCCATTTTTTTTCTACATGGGGTCAGGGTATAATGTTAACTGTCACCAACTCTCGATTCAGTGCCACACTCCTGTCTTCTTCAACACTCTTGTCTGACTGTCGCAGATTTTTTTTCACATAATCCATCCACCTCTTTGCTGGACATCCTTGCTTCCTCTTACCTTCTTCCTGTCTTTCTGTCTGTTCCAAATCTTCCTCATCAGTCTTCTGCTTTGCTACACCTGTCCAAACCACTGTAATCTGTTCTCTTTGATATTTTCTGCAATTGGAGCTATTTTGGCTTCTGCTCTTATGTCCTCATTTCTTTGTCTGTCCCACAGTGTGCATCCTACCACCTTTCTCAAGCACTTCATTTCCATCACCTCTAGCTTCTTCAACTGTTCTGCCTTTACTACCCAGGTTTCTGCACCATACAGTAGACCCGGTCGCACCACTGTCTTGTACACCTTACTTTTCAGCTTCTTTGGCATTCTTCTGTCATAGACTACACCTGATACTCTATGCCAGCTGGCTGCAGTGCCTCTGATTAAAGCTCTGACCTCTTCATTCAGACTACCCTTCTCCTCAACCACCCCCTCCCAGATACCTGAAGCTGTTTACCTGTTCCACCATCTTCCCTTCTATCTCTACTCTCAGCTTCTTCTGATATCCCCAGTTTGCTGCCATAACCACAGTCTTATCTGTGCTTAGTTTCATCCCATGTGCCTTCAGATTTTCATTCCATTCTTCTATCCTTTGCTGAAGTTCTAGCTCAGAGTCTGCCTGTACTGCCAACATCGTCTGCATACAGCAGCTTTGTTGACCTGTCCCCTCCAACCTGTTAGCTAATGTAGTCCATCACCAGTATGAACAGTAGTGGGCTCAGAGCTGAACCCTCATGTACACCCACTCTTACTGGGAACCCCTCTGTGAGGCTGAACACTGTTAGTACTTGAGTCACTGGGTCCTTGTACATAGCCTGCACTAATTCTACCAATGTTTTTGGGACTTCAAACCACTGCAGTACTGCCCAGATCAGCTTTCTTGGGACCTTGTCATGTGCTTTCTCCAAGTCTAGGAATGCCCAGCTGGACTCTCTCCATCTCTAGCTTCTTCTCAAGTATCTGTCTCAATGCAAACACTGGGGCAATTGTGTTGCATCCTAATCTGAATCCAAACTGCTCATCTCCCATTTTACATTCTACTACTCTGCGTATCCGTTTACCAATCACCCTCTCCAGAATTTTCATGCAATGTGGTAGGAGTTTGATACCTTTGTACTGCCCACAGTTGCAGATGTCCCCTTTGTTCTTGTACACTGGCACGAGTATGCTTATTCTCCAGTTATCTGGGATACACCTTTCTCTCCACACTGCTATTAGTACCTTCAGGAGCCATTTCTCCCCTATCTCCCCCAACATCTTTATCATATCTGCTGTGACCTCATCTGAGCCTGCTGCTTTCCCTGACTTCATCTTCCTTAGTGCTGTTCTTACTTCTTCTAGGGTGGGCTCCTCTTCTTCACTCATCATAGGCTGTTTCTGGGGCAGAACAGCTTCTGTGGGGTTTTCTTCATTCGGAAGCTGCTGGGAAATACTCCTTCCATCTGCCTTTGATGTCCTGTGGACTGGCGAGCAGGTTGTTGCTGGCATCCCTTATGAAGGGTGTCTGACTATCTTCTTTCTCTTTCTGTCTTTGTCTTGCAACCTGATATAGTTTCTTTGTGCCACTTACTGAGTCACTTTCCAGAAGTTGGTACAGTGCCTCCGATGCCCTATTCTTTGCTATTGCAACTTCTTTCTTAGCTTCTTTGTTAGCCAACCAGTAGCCCTTCCTAGCCTGGTCAATCTTTTCTATCTCCCATTTCTTCCTGCACCCCTCCTTTCTTTTGATGACTTCCTGGACTTCTGCATTCCACCACCAGCTTTCCTTTTGTACCTTATTTCCATATCTGGCTTGGCCACATATATTTTCTGTAGTCCTAACAAATGCTGTTTTTTAGGCGCTGCCAACTCTTCTTCAACTCCACCTATTTCTTCCTCTTCTTGGGGTGCTAGAGCCCAGAATAATTCCTTGAACTGCTGTACTTGCTCTCCAGTCAACTTCCAGGTCTTCAGCCTGGTCTCTGTTGACCTCAGAGCCTTTTCTAATCACTGCTTACAGCTGATTGTGGCAACTAATGGTTTATTTTATTTATTTTTATTTATTTTATTTTATTTTACATTTGTTGACCGGGCTAGTCCAACTGGATATATGTCCATTTTCAGTAGATGCCCGGGGAGAAAAGCTCCACTAGTTATACATTTTCACACAAAGGCATAAAAGGTTACATAACAATCATAACAAATAAAACAAATAAAATGGATAAAAAAATTAAATATAAAATTGTTAGTTAAAATTTTTTTTTTTTTTTTTTTTTTTGTTATTAAGGGTAATGGTAGAGAAAAGAGTTAGCATTAGTCTGGATAAGTGCAGGAGCAAAGCCAGTGTTTATTGAGATAAACTTTTAGTTGGTGTTTGAAGAGTTGGAAAGAGGTTAAAGAAGTGATATCAGAGGGTAGTTTATTCCATGCTTTTCCAACAGAGTTGGAAAATAAACTGTCACCTGCATTATTGTTAGGTTTGGTAGTATTAATCAGAAGTTTATTAGAAGAACGAAGTTGTTTCAGGTTGTTATATGGAGAAATAAGGCTAGAAAGTATTGGTGTGTTGGTTGGCTGATATAGAATTTTATAAGCAATTAAGATCTGTTGCAGTATAATTTGGTTAGGAAGTTCTATCCAGCCTAGTTCTTTTAGGTTTAAGCAGTGATGAGTTTGAAAAGGAGATCCAGCAGCGAATCTAGCTATGTTATGATAGGATGTTTCTAGTTTCTTCATGTTGTTTTTGGAAAGATTAGTGTAAATGGGGGAAGCATAGAGAAGAGTGGAGATTAGGTGAGATCTAGCAATGGTGGACCTTGCTGTGGGTATTAGGAAAGGTTTGATTCTATAAAGGGATCCTATTTTTTTATTAACTAATTTTATGGTGTTATTGATGTGGGAGTCAGTTGAGGTTATTATCAATAGTTATACCTAAAAGTTTTGTGGTCTGGTCAGGAGAGATGAGTGTTCCGTCAGTGGATGTAAGAGTAAAGTAAGGTGTAGTTGATTTCCGAGTAGGTGAAAAAAGTAGTAGTTTGGTTTTCTTAGGGTTAAGGAGTAAACAGCGGTAAGAGAACCATTGTTCTACAGTGTTAAAAGCTTTTTGAGTAAGTGACTGGAGTTCAGTTTGAGAGTTCGCGGAACAGATTATAGTTCATAGTTGTGGACCCGGCCTACTCTCACCCACACCAGGCACCATTGCTAACGGTGGGAGGGGTATATGTGCCCCTATTGACCATTGTCTGCTGTGGGCCAACTGTTTCACTAGGGATGACTTTGGAATCATGGATTCTACCCCAGTGCCTTTTCCTTACTAGGAGGAAGTCTACCTGAGTTGAATGTTGGCTACTCTTGTATGTGATCTTGTGACTGTCTCTCTTTCTGAACCATGCGTTGACTACTATCAAGCCATTTGCCACACAGAAGTCTAGAATGGCTTCTCCTTCTTTATTCCTGTTATCCCATCCATGTGGACCCAGGCAGTCCTCATATCCAGTTCTACATGTCCCAATATGTGCATTTAGGTCACCCATTATCAACACCAATTCATGTTGTCCTGCTTTAACTAGTACATCCTGCAACTGCTGTCTGAATGCACTCTTTTCCTCACTATCACAACCCTGCTGTGGGGCATAGGCTGAGATTATGAATACTGCCCTATCGTTACACTGGAGTCTGATTGCCATGAGTCTGTCATTAATTCTGATAATCTCCCTTACTGCCTTCTGAAGCCTCTCTTTAATCACAATTCCTACACCATTTCTAGCCTGTCCCCCACCTGATTAGTAGAGTCAGGATCCCAAGCCAAGTGGCTTTGCTGCACTGCCCTTTCATCTTGTCTCTTGGATACATAGGATGTACAGTCTTCTCCGTATCATAATGTCATCCACTTCCAAGCTGCGTCCTGTCAGTGAACCTACATTAAGTAGCAAATTCTCAGTTCATGTTTGGCAGGTTGGTTGGTTTTACATCCAGCTTTTGCTCAACAGAGCTATCCCAGGTAAACCCAGGTTGGGCAACTAGACACCGGCCAGTAAGTAGCTTATTGGCCCAGGACTGCTGGGCTTTATGGCGGGCAGACAATGGTCAATAGGGGCACATATACCCCTCCCACCGTTAGCAATGGTGCCTGGTGTGGGTGAGAGTAGGCCGGGTCCACAACCCACTTATCACCGGTAACGACCCATGCTGATTTTTGGTGACATTAGTCAACACAACTGAATCACCGAGAGCCACATTTTACACCGTTAAGTGGCTAGCCCTGACACGGCACACAGACTGTGATCCATGTTCTCCTACCTTGAGGATACTGCACACCACAGTAGATGCCCAAAGCGGTTGGTCTGTACAACTCTTGCCCCTATAGAGCACCAATTAGAGTCTGTGCTGCTGCCCACAGCTCCATTCATTGGTGAGTTCAAGATGGAAACACTCAGCATGTTTTTCAGACTCGTCGTCATCAGAGCAATAAGCCACAGGTGAAGGCATGTGAGAATAATAAGACAGGGACCCTAGATCAGATTCTGAATCTTCATCTGCCACTTCGAAGGAACTGAAGTCCAAGGGGGGAGTAGGCACAGAAACCCCTTGGGGAGGCTTCAGGGCCATTAGGGCATTAATCAAGCCCTAATTAACTCCTGCCATTTCCTTTGAGGTTCCGTAAGGTGAAAGTACAGTTGTGTACACTTACCATAAATGTAGATGTTCGAGTGCATTCACTTTTGCAGTCATTACATTTGGGTAATCTGCTGGCAGGCTGCCCTCAGTAGGCCTGATTAACAAAATCTTGGGTCCTGCGTCGGTTGCTTTCCTTTCTTCCATGACTTCAGGTCATCAGGGGTATAAAACATGCAGCCGATGTCATTGCCTCAGTTTTTCTTGCCCCAAATGTCAGGTGCCCCCCGAATAGAGAGCAAAATAAAATTTAAAACACAAAAATATACCTCCAACCAAAAGCAAATACACCAGAAAGGCTTTTAAGCATAGTTACAGAAAGTAGAGGTATAGTCAAGAGAAAAACAGGGGGCTGGAGAGAGGGACGGCAACAGTGAATACACTCAAACATCTATATTTATGGTAAATATACACAACTGTACTAATGTTCTTCGCGTTTCACTGTTGCAGTCATTACATTTGGGTAGTCATTACATTTGGGTAGATTTCCAAAGCTATGGTTGGGAGGATGGATTTATACAGCATTAGGACCAGCTAAAAAGCCCTGCAAAACAGCAGTGGCAAAGACAGCTCTGGATTTAGAGAAATCTGGTAAATGATAATGCTTGGTGAAAGTATGAACTGTACTCCAGGTAGCAGCTTCTAGAATATCCCTGGTAGGAACACCACTGAGAAAGGCTGCAGAAGTAGATGCAGCCCTGGGGGATAGGTTTTCCATGGTGCTTATAGTAGGAATGAATGCAATGGCTTATCCATTTAGAAATGGTTTGTTTTGAAATAGCCTTTCCCTCTGCCCCTGCAGCAAATGCTACCAGCAGTTGTTCAGATTTTCTTTGAGTTTTAGTCCTGTCCAAGTAGAATCTAAGTTGTCTGTGCACATCCAATGAATGCAGAATCCGTTCTCCTTTGTTCTGTGGATTGGGAAAGAAAGTTGGCAAACGAATGGACTGATTAAGAGCCACACTGGATACTACCTTGGGCATGAAGGATGGATTGGTCCTGAGTGACACCCTGTCTGCATGAAAGATGATGAAAGGCTCCACTGCCATAAGGGCCTGTAACTCGGATATCCTTCTAGCTGAAGTAATTGCTAGAAGGAAGGCTGTTTTCCAAGAAAGAAATTTTAAGTCTGTAGTAGCAGCTGGCTCAAAAGGAGGTAGAGTGAGTTTCTCCAATACAAAGTTAAGGTCCCAGGCAGGGGGTTGGAGCTCTCATGGGTGGTCTCAAGTTTTTGGCCCCTCTGAGGTACTGCTTGAGCAGAGGATGAGAGAAGAGGGAGGTTCTGTGTTATAATGAGCTGAAATGGCTGAGGCATGGATTTTAATGGAGGTAAAAGACAGGCCCTTGTGAGGCATCTCAGTTAAGTATTGTAAAATCTGAGGTAAATTGGGCACTGCTGTGCTCATCCCTTGAGATTGGTTCCAGGCACAGAATCTTTTCCATTTGTCAGTAAGATTTTCTAGTACTAGGTCTTCTCACGTCCAATATGACATCCAACACAGGTTTACTGAGGGATGCTAAGGGTGAATTTATGTGATTAGCCGAGCTGCAAGGTTCAGTGTTGGGAGATGAGGGTGCAGAATCTGGTTCTCCTGCTGAGACAGTAAGGAAGGTGTCTGAGGCAGGTGCCATGGAGATATTTGTGACACACTGAACAGGAGCAGGTACCAGTGTTGGCGTGGCCATTCTGGAGCAATCAAAATCATTCTTGGTTTGTCATGTTTGACTTTTAACAGAACTTTGCAGAGTAGAGGCAGAGGGGGAAAGGCATAGACTGATAGGTTTTTCCAGCTGAAGGACAGAGCATCCACTTTCCAGGCTTTTTTGTGATGGGTTCTTGTGCAAAATTTGTCCATGCTGAGAACCCCAGTGAACAAATCGCTTCCATTTGCCATTACAGAGTTTCCTGGTGGAGACTTTGTGAGAGGAAACTAAAATATGTTGAACCACTGAAGACAAACCATGTGACCTGGCTAAGTTCGGAAGTGGAGCAGCCAAGCTGTCAGTTTGAGGGAGACAAGAGAGGGATGAAGAAGTCCCGACGAATGAGTCACAAGGTCTGGCACTGGGTCCAGAACCCAAGGTTCTTCCACTTGGTATTGTTACAGGAAGGGGAACCATATCTGCAGAGGCCAAAACGGGGCTATTAGAATAACAGTCCTTCCCAGGCTTTTGGCTTTCTGTAAGAATCTGGGGATTGTAGAGAAGGCATAAAGGTGGTTCAGTCCAGTCCAAATGAGCTCAACATTTCCAGATACATTCGTTGTAATGCTGACATCAGCTCCACTCCTGCCAGCCAACACTTCAGAATAAATTAGCTATAGTCTGGATGCAGTACTGGGCACACCTGTCTACAGTGGACCTCACCCACTACCTATCTGCTCACATCACCAGCTTTTCTAACTACATATTTTGACTCCTCTATTTTCTACTGCTGCCCCTAACTTTACATCAAGCAAAGAAACTGACTCTGTTTTGTTAGAAATCACCACAGAGAACAGTTATGGACACAGGACCAATCCCTGCAGTACTCTCACTACTCATTTACAGTCGTCCTGGCATTGCCCCTCTCACCACACCCCTCTGTAGCCTACCATTTAACCATGCAGCAATCTAATTTAATAATTATTTCATTCTGCACCTACCCCACCTTCTGCAAGTTTGCTAAGCCAATGGACTTGCTGAAGTCTAGGTAGATTATCTCTCCAACTCTTCCCTTGGCAAATCTCCAAATGGTTGTGGTTTGTCTGGCACTTCCTACTGTCAATGTACCCTTACTGATTACTGTTTTAGAGACTTGTCCTTAACAGCTTCAGATTCTCTCCATGGCACTTCCGGCCACTGCTGTTGGTAATAGATCAATAGTTCCCTTAATTTTTCTTATTTTGTGTATAAGGGCATCCCAGTTGTGGTCTTCCAGTGGTCAGGCACTTTCATGTCCATGCTCATCAGGAAGCTTTGCAGCCTGAGATGAGCTGCATTTGGTAAACACCCGGGGGGCTGTCATGAGTCCAAAGGAAAGGGCTCTAAACTGGTAGTGACTGGCCCCTAACTGAAAGAGCAGTTATCTCCTGGAGCATCTTTCAGTCTTGATATGATAGTATATGTCCTTGAGATCCATTGAGCACATTCAATCGTCTTTGCGTAAGAGAGGCAGAATGGACTGAACAGTGACCATCGGGAACTTGGATTTCTGGACTGACAGATTCAGTTCACAGAGGTCAAAAATTGTACACAGGTTCTTGGTCTTTTTTGGCACCAAAAAGAAATGAGAGTAAGGTCCAGACCCTCAATGTCCTCTTGGGACCTCTTACGATGGCTCTTCTAAGAAGAATGTCTTGAACCTCGAGATGGGCCAACTCCCTTTGGTGGGGTGGAACGCCTGGGAGAGAGTTTGAAATTGGGGAGTGGGGGCTGAAAAAAGTAACCCCTGGAAAAAACATTAACACCCACTGATCTGAGGAGATATTTATCCAGGCTAGTGGGTGAAGGGAGAATTGTCCCCAAACTGCCTCCAGGGCAGGACAGTCAGGCAGCACTGAAAGAGCTTCTCTGAGAAGGGTTCCCAGGAGTCTTGATTCTGCAAACCCCACTGCCTCTGGGGCAGCAACTACCACTGAATCCCCTTTCCCAACTTGCGGAAGAGGATTCTTGGGGAGCATCCTGGAAGGAGGACTGGGTCTTGCGGAACCAAAGCTTCCTATTACTTCCCTGAGTCTTGGAAAGAGATCACTGGGGAGTAGAAAACTTGATTCCCACTGTGGAAAGACTCTTACTATCCTGCTCGCTGCAGGTCAATGTTTCCTTGACAGAAGGTCCAAACAAGGTCGAACCGTCAAAGGAAGCATTGGTAAAAGGCATATTGAAGGGTTCCGCAAACTCGGAAGGGTGAAGCTATGCATGCCATCTAATGGGAATTCCTGGGTCAGCAGTTTGAGAGGTGGCCTTTGCCTCATTGGAGATCAACCTCATTGAAGCATTAGCCAGAGAAGTCAGAATGGACACCTTAGGAGAGACCAACTTAAGATTCTCCAGAGGCAGCAACTCTAAGGGAAATGGTGAGTTCTGATACCAAATCTCTCTGAAGCCAGGTAAAATGTGGCATGTAGTTGGTTGCCCTTAGTCCAAATGTAGCCGATGCAAAAATGCACTTTCCAAAACGGTCAATCGTCTCAGACTCTCTATTCAAGGGATGGACCAGGGAGCTGTGCTCCACTAGCTTCTTCTTAGTAGCTGCGACCACCACGATGGCATCAATAGGGACGCCCTTACTCCAAAAAGCCTTACCTTTAGAGGGGACTGAGGAACATGTCTGCCTTTTTCGGTACCGGTTCCACTGAGTCCAGCTGCTTCCAAGCCCTGCGGGTGATGAGATCCACAAGCTTGTCAGCAGGTGGGGACAACCAGGTAGAAGATGAGCCCATCACAAAGGCCTTGAGGAACACTGATTTCTCTGAAGACGGGGTGGGGGAAGACTAACTGCTTCTTTTCCTTGAGAATTTCAAGGATGTCTCCAAAGGACACTTCCTCAGGGGGACCTGTCTCTTTCCTCAAAATCCATGTCCTCGATGAGGGACTTTCTAGGGGAGTCAAGGTGTCTCCTCTTGCATGTTCTCTTTTGTGTGGGTTCCTCCAAGGTGGGCTCTGGGGAGGACTCGGAAGAGACCTGGACAACAAGGGGAGTAGAGCCCACCTGAAGGCGCTCGTGGGAGGGCTGAACCTGGAAGGATGATGAGGCCTGGCCGTCCAAAGCCAAGAGGGGATGGGGAGGACGTAGAGATGAAGGATAGGTGATTGCCAAGCTGGAGAAGGTCCTCTCTACTGCCCGGAAGGCTGACGTACTGGAAGAGACTCCTCTCTCCTCTCCCACAGCTGCAGCCACCTGGGAAAGGAGGAGGGACCCCAATGCAGCACAGTAGCCCCAGACAATGTCATCCACAGCTGTCCAGCATCAAAGCCCCCCAAGGAAAGGGAATGGTCTGAAAATTCTAGACCTGACCCCACCACCAGGGAATCAGCACTGATCTCATGGGCCGAGGTGTAGCATACTCCAAAGGCAGTGGAACACAGCCCGCCAAGGACACTGACAGTGTCAAGAAGGAAGGAATGCCAGACACTGTCGGTCACTAACAACGAATGCTCTGATCCTGGTGTTCCAAACCCAGCTAGGTCAAAAGAGCAGACTGAAGTCCTGTGGATGGAGAAGGTCCCCTAGGCAACTGAGCTGGGGATGGCAACAAACCCAACTCGATTTGTGCCTTGAGGAAACACCTCATCATCCTATCCATATCTGTGGGTAGCAAACATCTGGAAAACATGGAAGAATGCACTGACTTTGCTGACTATTCTGCCAAAATTCTATGATCACGGGAGGATGACCTACTCCGATGTATCGGATTTGAACTCTTGGACCTGGAGGGGGAACTTTCAGTGACTATCGGATCTGACAGAAAGTACAGTTTTGTACCTACCATAAATCCACATGTTCGAGTGTAGACACTGCTGCAGTCATTACACTTGGGTTATCCTGCCGTCAGGCGGTCCCGCAGTCGGCCAGAGTTCCAAAGTCTTGGTCCAGAGTCTGTTGCTGTCGCCTCCTCCCTGACGTCAGTGCGACAGGGGTATACAAGATACAGCCGATGCCATTTTCTTCAGTTTTTCTTGCCCCAGATGTCAGGTGCCTCTAAATATGTTGGCAATTCCAATTGCTAATAAACATACATAAGAAAAGCAAAAAACAACTTACAGCTACCAGCAAATACTCCCCATAGGTAGTAAGGGTAGAATACATAGATATGTACCAGCCAGTAAGAGGGGAAGGAGGGAGGGTAACCTGGACTGCAGCAGTGTATACACTCGAACATCTACATTTATCTTAGGTACAAAACTGTACTATGTTCATCGTGTTACACTGCTGCAGTCATTACACTTGGGTAGAATCCCAAAGCAGAGGAAGGGTGGCTGGTCCTATAAGGCATTTGGGGTGGCTATAAGGCCCTGCAGCACTGCAGTGGCAAAGCCAGCTCCGGATTTAGAGTATTGAGGCAGATGGTAATGCTTGGTGAGGTGTGTACAGAACTCCAAGTTGCTGCTTCCAAAATATCCTTGGTAGGTACTCCCCTGAGGTAGGCAGTTGAAGTGGCTGTTGCCCTGGTGGAGTGAGATCTAATGCTGCTAGGTACGGGTTTTCCATGATATGTGTAGCAGAAACATATACAATGTCCTATCCATTTTGAAATAGTCTGTTTTGAAATGGCTTTTCCCTGTGCTCCTGCAGCATATGCTACCAATAATTGCTCAGATTTTCTGAAAGCTTTGGTTTTGTCCAAGTAGAAGCGTAACTGCCTGTGAATATCCAAAGAGTGCAGTAGTCTCTCCTTTATTCGGTGGTTTAGGATAAAAAGTTGGCATGTGAATAGTTTGGTTTAGAGCCACACTGGATACCACCTTTGGCATAAAAGTAGGGTTAGTTCGTAAAGACACCCTGTCCTGGTGGAAAATGAGGAAAGGTTCCACTGCCATTAGTGCCTGTAATTCTGAAACTCTTCATGCAGATGTTATTGCCATGAGCAGAGCAGTTTTCCAAGAGATATATTTTAATTCTGCTGTGTTGGCTGGCTCAAAAGGAGGTAAAGTTAGCCTCTCCAAAACAAAATTGAGGTCCCAAGTTATAGTAGGTGCTCTATGGGGCGGTCTTATGTTTTTAGCCCCTCTGAGGTACTGTTTTAACTGAGGATTAGAAAAAATTGGTGGATCAGTGTTGTAATGAGCAGAGATGGCAGAGGCTTGGATCTTGATGGATGAGAAGGAAAGTCCTTTGTCCAGCATCTCAGTTAAGTACTGTAGTATCTGAGGATTGTTCGGGACAAGAGGGTCAAGGCTGTGAGCTTGGTTCCAGGCACAGAATCTCTTCCATTTATCCGAATAGGCTTTTCTGGTACTAGGCCTTCTGGCCTCCAGAATGACATCCATAATAGCTTTGGACAGAGTCATTGCTTGCTTGACTAAGGAATCTTCCATGCAGCTAGGTTTAAGGTCTTTAGCTGGCTGTGTAGTATTTGTTTGTTGTGCTGAGTCAGCAGATGTGGGATTTGAGGCAAAATCCAGGGTGGTTCTTGTGCTAAGCTCCTTAAGATTGGGTACCAATGCTGGCGTGGCCAGTCTGGTGCAATCTGAATCATCTTTGGCTCTTCCTGCCTGGCTTTTATGAGTACCTTTGGCAGGAGAGGTAGTGGTGGGAAAGCGTATACTTGTAGGTTCTTCCAGCTGAATGACAGGGCATCCACTTTCCATGCTTGTGGGTGGTAACTCCTTATGTAGAATTTGTGTAGCTGGCAGTTTATTGGGGATGCAAACAGATCTATGTCCGGGCTCCACCATTTATGTATTATCATTCTGAATATTTGTGGATTCAACTCCCATTCGTGGGGATCCATGATGTTTCTGCTTAAATCGTCTGCCAGTGTGTTTTTCTCTCCTGGCAGGAATTGCGCTTGCAGATGAACTTGAAGGTTTATAGCTGTGTTCCATAAGGTCATAGCTTGTCTGCAGAGGGGGTAGGAGTGAGTGACCCCTTGCTTGTTTATGTACCACATAACTGTGGTGCTGTCTGTCTTTAGTAATAGTTGTCCTGGATGCAGCAGGTCCTTGAAAGCTATAAGGGCATTCTGTACAGCTAGAATCTCTTTTTGATTGATGTGAAGATGCCTTTGTTCTGCGGTCCACATGCCTGAATACATTTGCCTGCCATGTGTGCTCCCCAGGCGTAATCCGATGCATCTGTTGTCAGTGTTTGCCTGGCTGTGGGTTGTGTAAAAGGCTGTCCCTTGTTGAGGTGACAAGCTTGAGCCCACCACTGAAACTCCTGTTGAAGGCAAGGGATTAGTGGTATAACTGTTTACAAACTTTGATAGTGTTGAGACCATACAATCTTTAGGTACCATTGTAGTTTCCTCATATGCAGTCTGGAATATGGAATTAGTAGTATGCAGGATGCCATGTAACCCAAGGCCTGCAGAATTTTTCTTGCAGGTAGTTGGGTCTTTGTTGCCATCAATTGAAAATATTGAGTCAGTTGTCCTTGTTTGTCTGGCGTGAGATAAGCCATCTGGGCCGTTGGGTTCAAGCTGGCACCCAGGAATATAATCTCTTGTGAGGGCACTAGTTTTGATTTCTTTTTGTTTCCGGTGTACCCAGGGCAACTTAACTTTTTGACAAACGCCAGATGCTTTAGAAGAATGTCCTTGCTCTCTGCTTGGATCAGGCAGTCGTCCAGGTATGGATAAATTTGAATTCCTTTCTGTCTGCAAAATGCAATTACTGGTGCCAGGCACTTTGTGAAGACCCTGGGCGCAGTAGATAAGCCAAAGGGCAGTGCAGAGAATTGATAGTGCATTGAACCAGCTAGAGAGAGATGGAGACCTGGTCGGATGAGTCATAGTCTACATCCTGTCTAGGCCTTTTATCAGGAGGGGGATGGGACCACCTGATCAGAGTAATTAGGTCTTCGGCCATTTTGAGGATTTGTTTCTTAGGCATGGAGGCCTGTCCTGGAGAATGCTGTATTTGTTTGTTTCTTTGACTTTAAAGGAGGCTTAGACTTAGCTGAGGGTTTAATGCTTAACTGAGTAGGTCTGAAGACACCCTCTGTAGTTGTGGGTTGCTCAGCTACTCCGGATCCCTCTGAAAGGTTAGTCTCGGTAGGCTGAAGAGCTTGTGCACCCGAAGGCCCAGCCATCTCCACGTGGGAGTCAGAGGCGGCATGTGGTTCTACAGAAGCAGTCGTCAGGGGCTGCGAAGGCGCCTCGCTGAAAACCGGAGAACTGGTGACTGGCCTAGAAGAGGCTTCGTAGTCAGTTTTGGGCCTCGGATGCCTATCCTTGTCTTTGCGCTTTCTGTGTATTCTGGTCGTCGCAAGTCCCGACGGCATGTTATATTTGAATTTTCTACCAAAATAATTTCAGGCAAAATCAAACCGACGTTTAATAGTGTGCTTGTTAAACCTAGCACAAAACCGACAACCAGCAACGTCGTGGTCAGGGCCTAGGCATGGGATACAATAGGAACGGAAATCCTTATGAGGCATTTGCTTCCCACAAGAAATACAGTTATTAACTTTTACTGACATCGGTCTGAGGCAAGAAAAAGTTTCCCCAACTGGGTACTTAGCTTTGTAGAAGACTTCGGTTCTGGATTCGGAATGAAAATCTCAAGAGACGGCCGACCGGCACTTGCGAACTGCTTTTGCTTCTGGCACTGCGCGACAAGAAAGACTGGAGAAAATGGCGTCGGCTGCATCTTATATACCCCTGTTGCACTGACGTCAGGGAGGAGGTGACAGCAACCGACGCCGGACCAAGACTTCGGAACTCTGGCCGACTGCGGTACCGCCTGACGGAAGGATAACCCAAGTGTACTGACTGCAGCAGTGTAACACGATGAACATCAATAGGATCCAAAGCCCTAGTAGGATCCATTGCTTTAGCTGGTATACCAGAGAGACCAGACAAACAGTCTGGATCTGGAGAAGTTTTGCACAGAGTCAGATCTGAAGACCTCTAAGGTGCCGAGGCCTCAGACCTGAGAGATTGATCAAAGTCTCTCGGAGAAGAAGAGCCCGGATCTAAAGCCAAGGGGGCTGGGCTCGGATTTGGGGATCTGCGATCCTAGAGCCTCGGCTTTTATGAAACAGAAGGAGACTCCTAGGAAGGGGGGGTCTCTTCCTACGGTCCTGAGCAACTTTAGAGGGACAGTCCGCTGCCCCTTCAGCAACAGCTTGTTCCTACATTCCATGAGAGCCCTGGGATTGAATGTGGCACAAATGTCACATTCATCCTCCAGGTGTGGCTCTCCCAGACAGTAAATACACTCCTCATGTGAATCGGAATGAGGCATCTTCCAACCGCACGAGGCGCACCTTTTAAAGCACAAAGGTTTTTCAGACATCTACACACACACACACACACACACACACACACACAAAAGAGAGAGAAAAAGTACAGTTGTGTACACTTACCATAAATGTAGATGTTCGAGTGTATTCACTGTTGCAGTCATCTCATTTGGGTTATCTGCTTGCAGTAGCCCTCAGTCGGCCTGATTATCAAAGTCTTGGGTCCTGTGTTGGTTGCTGTCTCATCTTCCATGACGTCAGGTAGTCAGGGGTATAAAGCGTGCAGCCAACGCCATTACATCAGTTTTTCTTGTCCCAGATGTCAGATGCCTCCCTAATGGGAAGCAAATTAAATATATATATATGCAAGGTTATACCTCCAACAAAAAAGCAAATACACCAAAAAGCTTTTAAGCATAGTAATATAGAATAGAGGTATAGCCAAAAGAAGTCAGGGGGCTGGTGGGAGGGTAACCAGGAATGCAACAGTGAATATACTCAAACATCTACATTTATGGTAAGTGTGCACCAACTGTAATATGTTCTTCATGTTTCACTGTTGCAGTCATCACATTTGGGTAGATTCCCAAAGTTAAGAATGGGAGGAGGAATTTAGACAGCATTAGGACCAGCTATAAGGCCCTGCAAGACTGCAGTGGTAAAGCCAGCTCTGGATTTAGAGAAAATTGGCAAATGGTAATGCTTGGTGAAAGTATGTACAGAACTCCAGGTAGCAGCTTCTAGGATGTCCCTGGTAGGGACACCTCTGAGAAAGGCTGTAGAGGCAGATGCAGCCCTGGTTGAGTGTGGTCTTATCCCCTGTGGGATAGGTTTTCCATGGTGCTTATAGCAGAAATGAATGAAATGGCCTATCCATTTAGAAATGGTTTGCTTTGAAATGGCCTTCCCCTCTGCCCCTGAAGCAAATGCCACCAGCAGTTGTTCAGATTTCCTTTGAGGTTTAGTCCTGTCCAAGTAAAATCTAAGTCGTCTGTGCACATCTAAAGAGTGCAGTATCCGTTCCCCTTTGTTCTTTGGATTAGGAAAGAAGGTTGGCAAATGAATGGACTGATTAACAGCAACACTGGATACTACCTTGGGCATGAAGGAGGGATTGGTCCTGAGGGACACCCAGTCTGTATGAAAGATGATGAAAGGCTCCACTGCCATAAGGGCCTGTAATTTAGATACCCTTCTTGCTGAAGTGATTGCTAAAAGGAAGGCTGTTTTCCAAGAAATGAATTTTAACTCTGCACTTGCAGCTGGCTCAAAAGGAGGTAGAATGAGTTTTTCCAATACAATTTTAAGGTCCCAGGCTGGAGTTGGGGCTCTCCTGGGTGGTCTTAAGTTTTTGGCCCTCGAGGAACTGCTTGAGCAGTGGATGAGAGAAGAGGGGTGGTTCTGTATTGTAATGAGCTGAAATGGCTGAGGCATGAATTTTGATGGAGGAAAAATAAAGGCCCTTGTGAAGCATTTCAGTTAAGTATTGAAGAATCTGAGGTAAATTGGGCGCTGCTGTGCCCATCCCTTGAGTTTGGTTCCAGGAAAAGAATCTTTTCCATTTTTCAGCATAAGATTTTCTAGTGCTAGGCCTCCTTGCCTGCAAAATGACATCCAACACTTGTTTACTGAGGGATGGTAATGGAGAGATTAGGTAATTAGCCAGGCTGCCAGGTTCAGGGTTTGAAGATGAGGATGCAGAATCTGGCTCTCCTGCTAAGACAGCAGGGTAGGGGTCTGAGGCAGGTGCCATGGAACCAGCAGTGACACATTGCGCAAGAAGGGATACCAGTGTTGATGTGGCCAGTCTGGTGCAATAAGTATCATCCTTGGTTTGTCCTGTTTGATCTTCAGTAGTACTTTGGAGAGGAGAGGCAGAGGAGGAAAGGCATAAACTGATAGATATTTCCAGTTGATGGACAGGGCCATCCACTTTCCAAGCTTGCTTGTGGGGAGTCACTGTGCAGCATTTGTCAAATTGATAGTTCTGGGGGGAGACAAACAGGTCTATATCTGGACTCCCCCATTTGTTTATCAACATGTTGAAAGCCCTTGTTTCCAGTTTCCATTCGTGTGGGTCCGTGAGACTTCTGCTTAGTTCGTCTGCCAGTGTATTTAGCTTTCCTGACAGGAATTGAGCCTGTAGATGCACTTTGTAGCACAAGGCTGTGTTCCACAGAGCCATGGCTAGTCTGCAGAGGGGGAATGAATGGGTACTCCCCTGCTTGTTTATGTACCACATAACAGTGGTGCTGTCCATCTTTACCATTAATTGTCCTGGAAGAATGTGGTCCTTGAAGGCTGTCAGAGCATTCTGTACAGCTAACATTTCTTTTTGATTTTTATGCAGGTGCATTTGACTTGGGTTCCATTTGCCCTGAATGCACTTCCCTGCCAAGTGAGCCCCCCATGCATAGTCTGATGCATCTGTTTTTAGGGTTTGGGTGGTAGGGGGTAGAGTGAATGGTAGTCCTTTGTTTTGGTTGTAGGCCTCTGCCCACCAAAGGAACTCTAACTGTAGGCAAGGTATGACAGGAATCATTGCTTCTAGATCCTGAGAATGTTGACACCATAGGCTTTTTAGATACCACTGTAGTTTCCTCATATGCAGTCTTGCATACGGAATTAGGAGAATGCAGGAGACCATGAACCCCAAGGCTTGCAGTATTTGCCTTGCAGACAACAGGGTTTTTGTGGCCATTAGTTTGAAGTAAGTTGTCAAATTAATTTGTTTCTCTGGCGTGAGGAAAGTCATCTGGAAAGTTGCATTCAAGCTTGCTCCCAGGAATATAATTTGTTGACAGGGTACCAGATGTGATTTCTTTTCATTTATGGTGTACCCCAGGCAAGTTAGCACCTTTTGTACAAAGGCCAGATGATTCAAAAGTATGTCCTGGCTTTCTGCCTGAATTAGACAATCGTCCAAGTATGGGTATATTTGAATATTTCTTTGCCTGCAAAATGCAATGACTGGAGTTAGGCACTTTGTGAATACTCTGGTCGCAGTAGATAAGCCAAAAAGCAGTGCAGAGAAAAAGAAGTTATGTTCTTACCATAATGTTCCATGTGAGTTGTTCATCTCACCTTTGTTCTTTACACGTGGGTTCGGAGCCGATACATCGCAAGTGATCTTTGGATGGCCTGGCCATTTTGATGTGGCAGTACGCATCCTTGAGATCTATAGAGCACATCCAATCATCCGTTTCAAGAAACTTGTCCTTTTTGACAAAGGTGTTTAGTTTGCTGAGGTCTATGATAAGCCTCCAGTCCCCTGTTTTCTTTGGAACTAAAAGGAACCTGGAGTAAGTTCCAGATCCTGGCTGGTTCGCCGAGACTAGCTTTGAATTTGTATGGTTGCTAGATTCCGCAGACTGGGTGGAACATCTGGGATTCTTGTACGGATAGAAGGGGATTCTGAAAAGGGAATGATGTAACCTCTGGTAATTATGCTTTTTACCCAAGAATCTGATGCAATTCCTAGCCAGGCGTCTGGGTATAAAGCTAAGCGACCCCCGACTGCCTCCAGAGCAGGACGGTCGGGCCTCATCTCAAGAGTGCTGATAGGGCTTGCCAAGGAACTGCTCCCTGTCACCCTGGTTCTGAAGACCCCCTCTGCCACCTGGGCAGCGTCTACCATTATACCCCCCTCCTCTGCCCCTGGAGGGGGGTTCACTACATGTGTTCTGGAAAGCTCCTTGGGATTTTTCGAACCACATTTTTCCACCTTTCTGCCCTTTGGGGTATGGTCTAGTGGGGGTGGAAAAACAGACTCCTACAGCAGATAGAGTCTTTCCTTCCTGCTCACACCTAGTGAGTGTCTCCTTGACTTTAGGCCCAAACAAGGAAGAGCCATCAAATGGGGTATTAACAAAGGAAGACTTGAAGGCTTCCGCAAATGAGCATAAGCGCATCCAGGATGGTCTCCGCAGAGCTATCGCTGAACCTGCTGCCCAGCTCGATCCATCGGCTGCATAAGAAATGAGCCGCATGGACGAGTTCACAATAGAATTAAGGGTGTTAAGCTGTGCCATTACCTTCTCAGAAACAGCATCATCTGTTTTGCCCTTTAGAGTATCTCCAAGCTCTTTGAGGAGATCTTGCTCAAGACGGGTAAAGTGGGTTAAATAGTTGAGCGATCTCATTGCAAATGTTGCAAAACTATAGATGTGTTTCCCGTATCTGTCCATTGTCCTAGAGTCTTTATTAGGAGGATGAACAGAAGAAGAGGTTTCTGACATCTCTTTCTTGGTGGCCGCCGCCACCACCATGGCATCAACGGGGACTCCTTTCGTAAGAAAAGACCTGTCTTGAGGTGAGGTGATAAACTTGTTGGGCCTCCGAGGGACCGGTTCCATGGAATCAGGAGACTCCCACGCCCTTCGAGAGACCAAGTCCATTAATTCGTCAAAAGGCAGAGTAACACAGGAGTTGGAAGGTTGAGACCCAAAGGTCTTCAGGAGCACCGACTCATACTCAAGTAGGAGTAAGGGGCTGCCAGTCACCCCTCTGCCTTAATATTTCCAGGATGTCTGCAAATGAGACATCCTCAGAGGAGGACCATGAGGACCCTTCTGATTCCTCTAAGTTAGTGTCTGATGTTAAGGATTCCTGAGGGGAATCTAAACGCCTCCTCTTGCACAGTCTCTTTCTGGGGACTTCATCAGTGGGGGCGTCTGGTGAAGTCTCAGTCAAGCAGGGGTCACCCAATGAGGTTACCTGAAGCTCTGAGTCTCGATGCTTGGTGGGGACCTGTGGTGTAGGTACAGAATGCGGCCCTTTAGGGGAGGAAGAGGAAAGATCTGAAGAGGTAAGGGTCTTAGCAGACATGACCCTCCTCATGGCATCCAAGGCACCGGTTTCCCGACCCAAGGAGTCTGCCGGTTCTGAAAAAGATGGCAATCTCCCAGGGGCTGAGACCACGGGCTCCGAACCAGAGGACGGAACCAAGCTCATCTGCACCGAAGCCCCGAGAGGGACAGTCGGAACCAAAGCGTCGGTTCGACTCTGTCCCCAGGAACCAGCGAGAGAGTGTTGGCTCCGAGACTCTTCGATCGGAACCGAAGAAGTCAAGGTCGACGGGGCCGAGGGCACTGGAACAGGCCTCAGCTCCGAGGGTTCCACCACTATCAGATCCTCTTTTTCTGGCTCCAAAGGCTCAAATGGCCTCGGAGGAGGAGTAGAAATCGTGGTGGGGGGGTCGTAAGCTTCAAAGCCAGCTGGGTCTATGCTGAAAGCAATTTGGCCAGGGCCGGGTTCACCAAAAGTCTCTGCACCACATGGTCCACATCGATGTCGAATAGGGTACCGGAAGAACGGGTCGAAGGAACCAAAGAGGCCACTAACTTAAGGATAGGGAACTTTAAAACTTCCGACACCGGCTCCAACACTATGACTTGGCTCCGAGGTAAGATTTCAGTGCACGGCTCCGAAGGCTGCGGAGCCGGCGACCGAGTCTTCTCAGAGGTGCTCGGAAGAGAAGACTTGTGCTCCGATGACACCTTAGAAGACTTCGACTCCTTCGAGGACTGGTCAGTCTTGTCTAATGCTTCTTGAAAATCTGGCTTCAAGAGCCCTCTATCCTCCAATTTCCTTCTCCTTTCTAATAAAACCCTGCCACTGAAGAAATAGCAGATAGAGCAATCTTCTTGCAAATGTAGTGGACCCAAGCAGTACACACAAGAAACGTGGCTATCGGTGATGGACATCTATCCACAGTCACACCTTTTAAATCCTGATTTTTGTTTCTCAGACATTATATAAAGAAAATACACAAAAATATCAGATCCCTGATAGCAATATCAATAAAGTCGAAAAACCACTAAGAACTCCTTAGAAAGTTCAGATCCCTGAACTGCAAATGACTCCAAGAATTATTTGACACAAAAAGCATTCAAATACAACAATTCTATGAAAAATAAGGGGATAGGGAATTAAATTTTGACAGAGCCCTGTCAAGTAAATGCAACTCAAGAAAGGCTAATGGCCTAGGAGCAACCGCTTCGAATTAGAAAGACAAAAATATAATATCCAGTTAACTCATTGAACAACAAATACAAGAAATATGAGAAATCTCACAAATATCAGAACCCTGATAGTCTAAATAAGAAATTTTATATTCTTTTAAGAAGAAAAAAAGGTTAAAGGCCCGAGCTTCCTCTGAAGACCGTGCGATCCCCTGTAGTGGCAAACTAGATCTGGGCTTGGTAGGCGAGCATCATGAGATAGCGACTGTGCCTCGAGCTACTCAAAGATCTTGAGCTTGGAAAGCAGCCGGCTTGGAGCTGATGGATCGGCTCAGAACCCACTTGTACAGAACAAACAACGAGATTGAACAACTTCACATCTGACAGTGCATGTAGCCTGTTTTGAAATGTAGGTATCTTCTGCAAGATTCCCTGATTGGGATGTGCAGGTAGGCTTCCTTTAAATCCAGTGTTGCCAACCAGCCATCCTTGCTTAGCATAGGAAGTAATTGGTGAAGAGTTAGCATCTTGAATTTTGGGATCACCAAAAAGTTGTTTAGGCTAGAAAGGTCCAGGATAGGATGCCATGAGTTGTCTTTTTGGGGTACCAGGAAAAGTCTTGACTAGAAACCTTGTCCCTTTTCTTCTTCTGGTACAGTATGAATACCCCTTATGCTTAAGAGAGAGAGTGCACTTGCTTTTGAGCCTCTGCCCACTGATTTGGGGGAAGATCTGGCCAACCATTTGGGGTTGGTAATGTGTGGAAGTGAAATCTGTATCCTTGGGAAACAATATTTAAAACCCATTTGTCCTGGGTAATTAGTTCCCAGTTTTTTGCCTGCAGAGCAATCTTTCCTCCTAAAGGAGCAGTCAGTTGAGAAGGGCTTGGAGGTTTTAAAGTTAAGTCACTGAGACAGTTTACCATAGGGAGGAGTCTTACTACTCCCTGATTTGAAAGTGGGAGCCCACTACTGCTTAGTCCTGTGTGTACCCTTGGACTGAAGCCTGGGTGTTCTGCTGGTTCTGGGTATAGACTGAAAAGGCCTGGAAGAGGCAGGAAAGAACCAATTCTTAGAGGACCAATGCCTACTAAATCTGGGAAGCTGTACTTGTAGGAAATCTTTAACAGTTTGCATAGAGATTTAGCTTTTTCCTCCATCTTTTTAAGTATTTCTGCTTTGTTGCCAAAGGCGGTCCTGATGTAAGGGAGCATCCAGCAATTTAGCTTTAACATGATCTGGCAAAGATTGCTCCTTAAGCCAAGCATGCCTTCTAAGTACAGTCCCAGTGACAGCAGCCCTGCAAGATGCCTCTAGTGAATCAAAAACCACATTGCACAGTATGTTTTTCAACTTGTTCAGCAGAATACATTAAATCCTGTAAATCCTTATTTTCAGCACAGTCAGGAATCAACATCATTTTCTGTTTAAGCAATCCAATAATATGTTGCTGATACTTCAACATATGAAACTGGCAGTTTAAGGTCCTAATGACCAAGGTTGCTGAAGTGCATACCTTCTTACCCCATCTATCTGGTACCCTGAAATCTCTATCAGAGGGGGTAGGATTTTTGGCAGTAGTAGCCTTAATGCCCTTGGATCCCCGTGAAATGGTCTCAGGATCCACAGTAGAATTTTTAAAAAGGAACTTGAGAGAGTCAGGAACCCTGTAGTATCTATCAGGTTTTCTGGGAGCAGGAGGTAAAGAGTCAGGGGCTAAGTGAGCTTCCGAAAAAGCATCATCAACAATGTCTAGTACAGGGGGAATAGCTAAAGGCCTGTGTTGAGGCAGGAGTAAGAAATCCCTAAGCCTCTTTTTAGAATCAGAGAAATCCTGACTTTCCCAGCGGAAATGCTCCCTAAGAATATGCAAGGTTTCACCAAAAGAGAAATCCTCTGGAGTGGAAGCAGAGGGAATAGAGTCCTCTGCATGAGAATGCTCATAGGTAAATAAGGGCAAATCCTGGTCATCAGAGGAAACAGAAATTTCAGAATCCTGATCAGAAGTATCATAAGCAAATTCAGTCCTGGGTCTCAGAGGGGGAAGGTTGGCTTCCCTTGATTAAAGTAATAAGGTCTTCAGCCATTCTTATAATTTGTTTTTTAGGCATAGAGGCCTGACCATGCGGTCTGGGTGTCTGTTTTCTAGGCATGGTTCGAGTTTTACGCCTTGAAGAAGGTGATGTTGGTTTAATACGCAAATCAGTACATCTGAATACACCCTCAGAAGCCGGTGCCTGCACAGCGGCTCTGGACCCATCCAAGGTCGAGACATCTGCAGGTTCCACAGCTGAAGCATCTCATGGCATACCGGACTCTGAATGGGTCTCGGTAGAGGCCTGCGAATCTTAAGTAGTGGGTATCAGGGGCTATGAAAGCGCCTCACTGAGTACCGGCGAACTGGCAACTAGCTTAGGAGAAGCGTCGTCGGCAAATTTGGACCTAGGCGACCTGTCTCTGTCATTATCTCTGCATTTCTTTGGAATGTTTGTAGTCGGATGGCATACCGAAGACCTACCTGGATAATTGAACCGAGTACCAAAATATTTAGAAGCGTAAATATACCGACGACAAATAGTTCGTTGTTTAAATAAGACACAAAACCGGCAGCAAGGTACATCATCGTCAGGGCCTAGGCAAGGAATACAGTACGAATTAAAATCTTTATGAGGTACTTGCTTTCCACAAGAAGTACAATTACTGACTTTTACTGACATCGTTTTAGAGCAAGAAAAAGTTTCCCCAACAGGGTACTTAGCTTTAGTTGAAGACTTTGGTTCTGAAATTCGAAAACAAAAATTTCAGGAGTCGGTC
The DNA here is from genome assembly GCF_019279795.1 of Protopterus annectens. NCBI lineage: Eukaryota > Metazoa > Chordata > Ceratodontiformes > Protopteridae > Protopterus > Protopterus annectens. The sequence continues at coordinate 736,964,250 of NC_056751.1, read as the reverse complement.
AACCAGCACTTACGAACTGCTTCTGCTACAGGCATCGCACGGCAAGAAAGACTGATGTAATGGCATCGGCACCATGCTTTATACCCATGACAACCTGACATCATGGAAGATGCGACAGCAACCGACGCAGGACCCAAGACTGATAATCAGGCCGACTGAGGGCTACTGCAAGCAGACAACCCAAATGTGGTGACTGCAACAGTGAAACATGAAGAACAGGTAGTTATGTACTCACCATAACGATCGCCTCACATTCTTTACTCACGGATTCGGAGCCGATTCTCAGCTCCGACTCGGCCAACTTATTTTCTAGCACAAAGTCTCTAATTGGCTGGGCTAACCCGGTATCCCAAGATGCACCTCGCCCTAGCCCCAGATCTAGTTTGCAGCCATCCTAATCACACCCCACGCACACAACTGCCACTGGAGGGAGCTCCAGCCTGAAAGGAAAGAAAAAAACAACTGACATTGAAGGGTTCTCAGAACCAATTTTCCTCCAAATCCTATAGGAAGTGGGCAGATGGGAGGATACATAAGAATGTGAGGTGAGATGGACCACATACATCGATCGTTATGGTGAGTACGTAACTACCTGGTGTTATGTGGTCCTATCTTGCCTACATTCTTTACTCACGAGACAACATCCCCAGCACCTCTATCCTGGGCGGCTCATACTAAATACTCCTGAGAACCGTGGAACCAAAGGAAGCCCAGCCCATAGAAGCCACGTCCAACTTGTAATGAGTAATGAAGGTGTGCGGAGAAGCCCAAGTGGCCGCAGCACAAATATCATCCAATGAAAGCCTAGCATGGTACGCTACTGATGTAGACACTGCCCTGGTAGAATGAGCTTTAACGGGAAAAAGGTAAATTTCTGCCTGCTGACGAATAGATAAAGGAAATACAATCTTTGATCCATTTAGAAATTGTGCTCTTGGAAATAGGACAACCTGTTCTGCTTTCTGAGAAGGACACAAACAGTTGATCAGACTTGCTAATATGCTTAGTCCTGTGTAAGTAGAATCTTGGTTGTCTGTGCACATCCAACTGGTGAAACCTAAACTCTGCTTTATTGGAAAAGTTCGGAAAGAACACTGGTAACTCGATAGACTGATGCAGATTAACGGTGGATGACACCTTCGGAAGGAAGGATGGGTTAAGTCTCAGGGAAACTCTGTCCTTATGGAAGGTCAAATACGTTGGCTTAATGGATAAGGCTTGAATCTCTGATACTCTTCTGGCCGACGTAATGGCCATCAGGAAAGCCGTCTTCCAAGATAGAAATTTTAATTCACAGGTGGCAGCCGGTTCAAAGGGCAGTGAAGTGATGGCTTGTAACACAAGGTTTATATCCCATGGCATGACAGGTTCTGAAACCGGAGGGTGAAGTAACCAGGCACCTTTCAAGAAGGCCTTACAAAGTTTATGGCCCATAAGAGAAGGCTCGTAAGATGTATGAAAGTTGGAAATTGCAGCCAGCTGCACCTTAATGGTAGCAGGCGCGGAGCCCTGTCGGAAAAGCATGGCTAAAAAGTCTAAGACCGACGGAATTGGGGCTGTGAAGGGGTCCAAACCTCGGGCCTGAGCCCAAATGGAGAATCTCTTCCACTTGCTGGAATAAATCCTTCTGGTGGAAGACTTATGAGACGAAGACAAGATGTGTACCACCTCAGGTGAAAAAGAATGTCTAACTTGTGATAGAAGTGGAGCAGCCAGGCTGTCAACCTGAGGGTTCGCAGGGAGGGGTGGAGCTGTCCTGACATATGAATCAGTAGGTCTGGTATTGGGTCGAGAGTCCAAGGGCCATCCACTGCGTACTGCTGAAGAAAGGGGAACCATACTTGTCGAGGCCAGTGTGGAGCAATTAGAATCATCCTGCTTCCCAAGGATATGGCTTTCTGAATCACTGTTGGTAACAGAGGAAACGGAGGGAAAGCATAGATCAGACTGGGGGGCCAATAGTGGACTAGAGCATCCCTGGGTGACTCCCCCTGTGGGGGGATCAGTGTGAAGTACTTGCTGCATTTGGCATTGAGAGGGCTGGCGAAGAGATCGCAGCAAGGCTGACCCCACGTGTTGAAAATTTGAACCGCCACTCGGTCATTCAGGGACCACTCGTAAGGCATCAGAATAGCTTTGCTCAGCCTGTCCGCTATCACGTTGGTCTTTCCCGGAATGTGCGTTGCCACTAAAAACCATTGGGAAGACACTGCCCAATGCCACACTTGCATGGCCTCTATGCAGAGGGGATAAGACTTGGTTCCCCCTGCTTGTTCAGGTACCACACCACGGACATGTTGTCCGAGTGAATTGCAATCATTCCCCGAGGAAGAGAGCTTTGGAGTGCCCGCAACGCTAGTAACACCACTCTCATCTCTAGAACATTGATGTGCCGGTGAACCTCGTGATCTTGCCACGTGCCTTGGACAGTCTTGCCAACATAATGCCCCCCCACCCCATCTGGGAGGCGTCCATGGTCACCGTGGCCACTGGAGACATAGGAATCAAGCTCCTCCCTTTGTCCAGATTGTTGGAGCATAGCCACCAGCGGAGGTCCTGTTTGCACCGTTCCATTAGAAGTATCAAGTGGGGAAGAGAAAGTTTCTGAAAGGACCATTGGGCCGAAAGGAGCCACTGTAGGATCTGCATGTGTAACCTGGCTAGAAGCACCAGCATGATGGTGGCAGCCATGGAACCCAGGAGCTGGAGAACTAACCTGGGCTGAACTCTCTTGAGGGGCAACAATGCGTGAATCTGAGACTGCAGCACTCATTCTCTCTTGTGGCAGAAAGGCCCGCATTTGAATAGAGTCTAGCTCGGCACCTATAAAAACAACACGCTGTGAGGGCAGCAAGGCGGACTTTCCCAGTTCAAGGTAATTCCTAGTTGGTGACAAAGTGTAATGGTAGCCTCCCTGGCTTGAATAAGGAGATGCCTGGTGGGGGCGGTGAGAAGCCAATCGTCCAGATATGGAAACACCTGGAATCCCCGACGTCTCAGGTGAGCCGTCACCACTGCCAAACACTTGGTAAACACCCTGGGGGTTGTGGTGAGACCAAAGGGCAGGGCACGAAACTGGAAGTGACTGGCTCCCAGCCAGAAGTGTAAATGAGTCCTGGATGCCTTGTCCATCTTGATGTGGTAGTAGGCATCCTTGAGATCGATGGAGCACATCCATACTTCTTTTTCCAGCAAGGGAAAAATGGACTGAAGAGTGACCATTCGGAACTTGGACTTTAGAACATAGTGATTCAATCGGCTGAGATCCAGAATGGGCCTCAGGTCCCCTGTTCTTTTCGGCACCAAAAAGAGTCTTGAGTAAGTTCCTGATCCGATATGGTCTGAGGGGACTGGTTGGATGACTCCCTTTTTCTAGCAGCTTTAAAACTTCTAGTGCTGCTTGATCCCGTGGACTGGGTGGAACATCCGGGATTCTTTTGACTGGAGGGGGTGTTGATAAAAAGGGGATGGTGTAACCTCTGGTAACTATTCAAAGCACCCAACAATCCTGGGTGATGCTTTCCCAGGCTTCCGGATGCAACGAAATTCGGCCCCCGACTAGTTCCGGAACAGCACAGTCGGGCAACGCCTCAGGAACGCTGAAAGGAAGACCCGCAAAAGGAATCACGGTCTCCCGAGTTGCGGGGGCCCCCTCTGCCTCTAGGACTGTGTCTTCCAGAATCATTTCCCCCTCCTCTGCCTCTGGAGGGGGACTCACCTTGAGCGGCAGGGAAAGACCTCTGTGACTTCTTGAACCAAATTTTCCCTCCTCTCTGAGCCTTGGAGTAAGGCCTAGAAGGAAGAGAGAAACGGGCTCCTATGGCAGATAGGGTCTTCCCCTCCTGTTCGCATCTGGTGAGGGTGTCTTTAACTTTGGTCCCAAAGAGTGAGGACCTATCAAAGGGGGCGTCAGTGAAGGAAGACTTAAAGGCCTCCGCGAAATGACACAGGCGCATCCAGGCTTGCCTTCTGAGAGCTACACCTGAGCTAGCTGCCCTACTCGCCCCTTCAGTTGCATAGGATATGAGCCTCATGGACGAGTTGACAATGAAACCAAGGGTAGACAACTGGGTGTTAACAGTCTGCGCTGCTGCCTCAGGCATGTTACCCGTCAGAGTGTCTCCTAGCTCCTTAAGGAGATCTCTCTGGAGCCGAGTAAAATGACAAAGATAATTCAGTGACCGCAATGTAAAGGTCGCTGAAGACAGAGTACGCTTCCCGTACCGGTCCATACTCCTGGACTCCTTGTTAGGAGGATGGATGGAAGAAGAAGCCTCTGCAACTTCCTGCCGAGTGGCTGCCGCCACCACCAAGGCATCTACGGAAACCCCTTTGGTCAGGAACTCTTTCCCCGGGGGAGCAGAAAGAAACTTATTTGGATGTCTGGGCAATGGTTCCACGGAATCAGGGGTCTCCCACACCCTTTGACAAATCAAATCCAGGAGTTCATCGAAGGGTGGAGACACCCAGGAGGCGGAGGGTTGAGCTCCGAAGGCCTTGAGGAATATCGACTCCTCCCTCAGAGGGGGTCTTGGAAGGCCAGTCGCACCTCTGCCTCAAAATCTCCAGGATGTCGGAGAAAGAGACATTATCGGAGGACGACTTAGGGGACCCCTCACACTCCTCGAGGTCGGTATCGGAAGTCAGGGACTCGTCCAGGGAGTCTATGTGCTTCCTCTTGCACAACTTCTTTCTAGGAGGCTCCTCAGGCACCGACCCTGAGGGGCCCTCAGAAAGTTGAGGACCGCTCATGGGGGTATCCTCAGACCTTCGGGCTCCGCCATCCACGGACAGGGGTGTGTCAGAGGCTCTAGCCAGGGTGTAAGGGGAAGGAGTGACCGATCCGGGTGATGTAACTGACGATCTGGCCAGTGCACTCCTCATGGCCTCGAAGGCAGGTCCCCCCGAATCCGAGGACCGACCCAACTCCGAGACCACAACCGGAGTCGGGGTTCCCCGAGCCGAATCACCGAGTAGGAAACTCGGATCAGACAAGAGTCCTGAGGTATCCCCCTAGGGTCCGACTGAGGAAACCCGAGTACCGAAACCAGAGGACGGAACCGACATGGTTGGAGCCGACGTCGGCTCCAATAAACTCGCAACGGGTATTGGAGCTGACACGAGAACATCACTCGGCGTGGAGCACTCGGGCTCCGATGACACAGGGGTGCTCGGAGGAGGAATCATCGGTACAAGAATAAGGACTGGCTCTGGAGCCGAGAACAATTTTGCTAACACCAGCGACTGCAGGAGCCTCTGGACCACCCTATCCACATCCAAATCAGACAGCCTAGAGGATATGGAGGAAATAGAGGGAGATCGGGATCTCGTACCCGGAGACTCAGGCCTAACACTGGGTGACCGGCTCCGAATAGGTTCCAATAATAACGGGGCAGAGGTCGACTCCAGTACAACGGATACCTCCTGCGGCCCCGAGGACAATGGAGCCGAGGAGGCAGTATCCACTTTCGAAACTTTCTCCGGGGGCTCCGAAGAGACAGATGGAGCCGGAGATCTTTTCTTTGCCTTGGAAGTCTTAGACTTAGTACTAGAAGAAGAGTCTAAGGACTCCTCAAAAGAAGGTTTAACCAGGCCCTTCAAAATCAACTTTTTTCTTTCCTGCAGTACCCTCGGGCTAAAAGCGTGGCAAAAAAGTACAGTTTTGTACCTACCATAAATGTAGATGTTCGAGTGTCCACACTGCTGCAGTCATCACACTTGGGTTATCCTGCCGTCAGGTGGTCCCGCAGTCGGCCAGAGTTCCAAAGTCTAGGTCCGGCGTCGGTTGCTGTCGCTTCTTCCCTGACGTCAGTGCGCCAGGAGTATATAAGAGGCATCCAACGCCATTTTCTTCAGTTTTTCTTGCCCCAGATGTCAGGTGCCCCCAAGTAGGTAGGCAATACATATTGCTAATAAAACATGTAAAAGGAATAAAAGGAATACCTTCAGTTACAAGCAAATACACCACAAAGGTTGTACAGGACAGAAAAGGTATAGAAAGGTTCAGCTAGGTCAGAGGGGATGGAGGGACGGTAACCTGGACTGCAGCAGTGTGAACACTCGAACATCTACATTTATGGTAGGTACAAAACTGTACTATGTTCATCGTGTTACACTGCTGAAGTCATCACACTTGGGTTGAATCCCAAAGCTAAGGATGGGCGGTGGAACTAAACAGGGTTTGGAGAAGCTAGTAGGCCCTGCAGAACTGCAGTGGCAAAGCCAGCTCTGGTTTTAGAGTATAGAGGTAAGTGATAGTGCTTGGTGAAGGTGTGCACTGAACTCCAAGTTGCAGCCTCCAAAATATCCTTGGTTGGTACCCCTCTGAGGAAGGCTGTTGGTGTTGCTGTAGCCCTGGTGGAATGGGGCCTAATGTTACCAGGTACAGGTTTCCCATGGTGTGTGTGTAGCAGAAACGGATACAATGTCCTATCCATTTTGAAATGGTCTGTTTTGAGATAGCCTTTCCTTGTGATCCTGCAGCATAGGATACAAAGAGCTGGTCAGATTTTCTGAAAGCCTTAGTTTTATCCAAGTAGTAACGTAATTGCCTGTGAATGTCCAAAGAGTGTAGGAGCCTTCCCCCTTTGTTCTGGGGGTTTGGATAAAAGGTGGGCAAATGAATGGTTTGGTTTAGGGCCACACTGGATACCACCTTTGGCATAAAGGAAGGGTTAGTTCGTAAGACTATTCTGTCTTGATGAAAAATGATGAAAGGCTCCATTGCCATTAGTGCCTGTAGTTCTGAGACTCTTCGTGCTGAAGTTATTGCTAGCAGCAGGGCAGTTTTCCATGATAGAAACTGTAGATCAGCTGTAAAAGCTGGTTCAAAGGGCGGTAGTGTAAGTTTTTCCAAAACAAAATTGAAATCCCAAGTTGGTGTTGGTGCTTTCCGGGGTGGTCTTATGTTCTTAGCCCCTCTAAGGAACTGTCTTAGTAATGGATGTGAAAATATAGGGGGATCCGTGTTGTAATGAGCTGAAATAGCTGAGGCATGGATCTTAATAGATGAAAAGGAAAGTCCTTTGTGCAACATCTCAGTTAAATATTGAAGAATCTGAGGAATATTTGGGACAAGGGGATTTTGGCCTTTAGCCTGGTTCCAAGCGCAGAATCTTTTCCATTTGTATGAATAGGCTTTCCTGATGCTGGGCCTCCTGGCCTCCAGAATGACATCCATCACAGCTTTAGAGAGAAGTGTTGACTGGTTGTTTAGGTAATTTGCCATGCAGCCAGATTTAAAGTCTTGAGCTGGCTGTGTAGAATCTGATTGTTTTGCTGAGTGAGCAGGTGAGGAATTGGAGGTAAAATCCATGGTGAGCCATGTTCCTTAGTATTGGATACCAGTGTTGGCGTGGCCAGTCTGGAGCAATGAGTATAATTTGTGGCCTCTCTAATCTGGCTTTCAGCAGTACCTTTGCCAGAAGAGGCAGTGGAGGAAAGGCATACACTGTCAATGTTTTCCAACTGAATCAGATGGCGTCCACTTTCCAAGCTAGTGTGTGTGGTATGTCCTTGTGCAGAATTTCCGTAGTTGGTAGTTTTGGGGGGAAGCAAACAAATCTATGTCTGGGCTCCCCAATTTTTGAGTTATCATTGCGCATACTTGTGGATCTAGTTTCCACTCGTGAGGATCTATGATGTTTCTGCTTAGATCGTCTGCCAATGTGTTTTTCTTTCCTGGCAGGAATTGTGCTTGTAGTTGAACTTGGTAGGTCAGTGCTGTGTTCCACAAGGTCATTGCTTGCCTGCATAGGGGGTAGGCATGTGTGCCCCCTTGCTTGTTTATGTACCACATCACTGTGGTGTTGTCCGTCTTTATTAGGAGTTGTCCTGGATGTAGGAGGTCCATGAAAGCTGTTAGGGCATTTTGTACAGCTAGCATCTCTTTTTAATTGATATGTAGATGCTTTTGATCTGCAGACCATTTGCCCTGAATACACTGTCCTGCCATGTGTGCTCCCCAGGCATAATCCGATGCATCCGTTGTTATAGTTTGCCTGGCTGTGGGTAAGGTAAAAGGCTGACCCTTGTTGAGGTGACATGCCTGAGCCCACCATAGGAACTCCTGTTGAAGGCAGGGAATGAGTGGAATTATTGTTTCCAAGCTGTGGCTGTGTTGAGTCCATACGCTTTTCAGGTACCATTGTAATTTCCTCATATGCAGTTTTGCAAATGGTATTAATAGTATGCACGATGCCATGAATCCCAAGGCCTGCAGGGAGTTGAGTCTCTGTTGCCATCATTTTGAAGTATTGAGTCAGTTGTCCTTGCTTGTCTGGCGTGAGATGAGCCATCTGGGCCGTTGTATTTAAGCTGGCACCCAGGAATATTATGTCTTGTGAGGGCACTAGTTTTGACTTCTTTTCGTTTACTGTGTACCCTAGGCAACTTAATAGGTTTTTGACAAATGCCAGATGCTTTAAAAGAATGTCCTTGCTTTCTGCTTAAATAAGGCAGTCGTCCAGGTATGGATATATTTGAATTCCTCTTTGTCTGCAGTATGTAATTACTGGTGCCAGGCATTTTGTGAAGACCCTGGGCGCAGTAGATAAGCCAAAGGGCAGTGCAGAGAATTGGTAATGGGTTGAACCTGCTATAAATCGGGGGTATCTTCTGCAATTTTGTCTGAAAGGGACGTGCAGGTATGCCTCCTTGAGGTCCAACGTTACTAGCCAAGCCTTTTTGCCCAGCATGGGAAGAAGTTGCTGTAGTGTTAGCATCTTGAATTTAAGTACTTCCAGATATGTGTTTAGAATTGAGAGGTCCAGAATGGGTCTCCAGGCTTTGTTCTTTCGGGGCACTAGAAAGAGTCTTGAGTAAAATCCTTGTCCTTGCTCCTGTGTAGGAACCTGTTGAATGGCTCTCATGGCCATGAGAGCTGAAATTTGCTTTTGAGCCTCTGCCTATTGATTTGGTGGCAGGTTTGGCATTCCTTTTATCCTTGGTAAAGTGTGAAAGTGGAATCTACATCCTTGAGATACAGTATTTAGGACCCATTTGTCTTTTGTGATGATGTGCCAGTTGTCTGCACAAAGTGCTAGTTTTCCTCCCAAGGGAGCTGCCAAGAGGGATTTGCTTGGCAGTCTGAGGGGTAAGTCACTGTGTTTGTCTTCTGATAGCTTGAGACCTGTCTTCTCCTCCTTTTTGGGTTGTGGCACCCCATTGTCGAGGCTGGTAAGAGCCTTGTGACTGACCTCTGCCACTTGGGCGTCTGTATTTGCCCCTCTGTGGCCTGGCAGAAGCTGGAAAGGACCAGTTTTTGGATGGCCAATTTCTGCTGAAACGAGGGGGTTGAACCTGTAAAAAATCCTTGACCATCTGCATAGATTTTGCCTTATTCTCCATTTTCTTTAAAACCTCTTCTGCTTTTACACCAAATAAAACATCCTGCTGTAAAGGTGCATCCAATAACTTTGCTTTAACATGATCAGGTAAAGTTTGTTCTTTTAACCAAGCATGCCTATGTATGACAGACCCTGTCACTGCTGCTCTACAAGAAGCTTCCAATGAATCAAATCCACATTGCAAAGTATGTTTTCCCACTTGTTCAGCTGCATGCAACAAATCTTGCATTTCCTTGTAATCAGGCTGTTCTATATGTATGATCATTTTTTGTTTTGAGACATCAAATATTGTTGATATTTCAGCATGTGAAACTGGCAATTTAAGGCCCTCATAGCTAGAGTAGCTGAGGTATATACTTTCTTTCCCCATCTGTCTAGTGCTCTAGAATCCCTTTCAGAGGGTACAGGATTTTTAACAATAGAGGCCTTAACCCCTTTGGGACCCTGGGAAATTGTTTCTGGGTCAGCAACAGGGCTTTTATATAAGAATTTGTTTGAGTCAGGGACTCTGTAGTATCTGTCTGGTTTGGCTGGTGCAGGAGGTAGTGAATCTGGGTTAAGGCTAGATTCTGAATAAACATAATCCATAATGTCTAACACGGGTGGAATAGCAAGTGGTCTGTGCTGGGGTAGTAAAAGGAACTCTGAGCCTTTTCTTAGAATCAGAGTAATCCTGGCCTTCCCAGTGGAAATGTTCCCTCATGGTATGTGAAGTTTCCCCAAAAGAGTAGTCTACTGGGAGAGATGCTGAAGGGATAGACTCTTCAGCATCAGAGTCTTCATAAGGGGGAAAAGAATATTCCTGTTCCTCAGAAGAATCTGAGGAAATTGAAACCTGGTCAGAGGAAGCGTAGTCCTCCTCCTGTCTTGGCCTTTTATCAGGAGGGGGATGGGAACCCCTGATTAGGGTAATTAAATCTTCAGCCGTCTTAAGCATCTGTTTCTTAGGCATGGGGCCTTGTACTGGAGACTGCTGTACAGTCTTCTTTGTTTTTAAAGGGGTTTTCAGCTTTGCATAGGATTTAATAGCGAGTGTAGTCGGTCTGAAGACACCTTCTGCAACTAAAGGCGTTTCAACTGCACCGGAATCTCCTTCAGCCATGGAGTCGGAAGGGCCTAAAGGTAAAGGTTGTGGAGGCCTAGCAATCTCCACTTGGGAATCGGATGCCGCCTGGGGTTCTAAATCAGCGGTCGTCAGGGGCTGCTTAGGTGCCTCACTGAAAACCGGAGAACCAGCGACTGGTCTAGCAGAGGCCTCGGAGTCTGGTTTGGGTCTAGGCTGCCTGTCCTTATCTTTGCGTTTTTATGCATTCCAGTCATCGGTTGCTCCGACGGCATGGTATAATTAAATTTCCTACCAAAACAATGTCTGGCGAAATCAAACTGACGTTTAATAGTTTGTTTGTTAAACCTAACACAAAACCGACAACCTGTGACGTCGTGGTCTGGGCCTAGGCAAGGAACACAATAAGAATGAAACTCCTTATGAGGTATTTGCTTCCCACAAGAAATGCAATTCTTAACTTTTTCTGACATCGGACTGAGGCAAGAAAAAGGTTCCCCAACGGAGTACTTAGCTTTATTGAAGACTTTGGTCTGAAATTCGATTTGAAAATCTCAGGAGTCGGCCAACCGGCACTTGCGAACTGCTTCTGCTTCGGGCACCGCGTGGCAAGAAAGACTGAAGAAAATTGTGTCGGATGCCTCTTATATACCCCTGGCGCACTGACGTCAGGGGAAAAAGCGACAGCAACCAACGACGGACCAAGACTTTGGAACTCTGGCCGACTGCGGGACCGCCTGACGGCAAGATAACCCAAGTGTGATGACTGCAGCAGTGTAACACGATGAACATCTGCAGGACTGTTGCAGGTGAATAGCACCAAGACAATAAACACAGATAGAATGCCCATCTGTGATGGACATCTTGTAGCCACATTTAGAGCATTTCTTAAACCCAGAGGGTTTACGCTCTTTCTGCTCTTTAGACATAATAGAACACAGCACCCACTCAACCGACAACTACAGACACGAGAGTAAGGCGGGAAAACCAAACCAAGAACAACCAAAGAAACGCTAACTTAAACGTTTCTTAGGTGCAGCACGGAATCTAACTACCGACCAACAAAAACACAATTTTACACAAAAAAAAAACACACCGGAGAGGACTAGGTCCTCTAATTTAAACGGGCTTAGCACGCCAAAAGAGGGATACCACAAAAAAACCCACAACTTGCTCACACAGTACACTCACAAAGAAAACTAGCTATTAAAATAGCTTTTTACTAGAAACAGACTGCTAAATACTTATGAAAAGTATAGAAAGGGTACTTAGCCACAGCCAAGCGAGACCACGTCCTAACTCTACGAGCGGCAAATGAGATCTGGGGCTACGGCGAGGTGCATCTTGGGATACTGGGTTAGCCCAGCCAATTAGGGACTTTGTGCTAGAAAATAAGTTGGCCGAGTCGGAGCCGATTCTCGGCTCTGAACCTGTGAGTAAAGAATGTAGGCGAAATAGGACCACATACCATCATCGGGTTGTTATTTATTTATTTTTTTAAGGGCAGGAAAAAAAAACTGAAGCTAAAAAGAGAGAAAAGCGTGCCATTAGCTATGGAAGGACAGAGAAACAAAGATAGGAGGGAAAAGAAATACTTTCACTCACTCCAAAAAAGAAGAAAAGAAGAAAATAGAGCTACTTATCTACCACACAAGGAAGCTCGAGGGATAACATTCTATGCTTTCAGCAGCAAACGAGACCTGAGGGTTATAGGTCAGTAGGGGATTATGGGAAAGGGAAGAGCTTGAGCTCTGGATCAGTCCATAAGTTGACGGCTCAGATCCGAGGTTGGATCCAAGACCCATCCATGATGGATACCATCAGATCAAATATAACACAGTTGAAATAGTGCAACATACATCTAAGATTCAATCAGAATTGCCAGTGATGGCGTTGTACAATACATTTAACGAGTCGTGTGAAAGCAGAGGAGGAGTAAAGCAAAGTCAAATGGAAGAAGGAATGTCACAGAGGTTAGACGACATGGCCATTGGATAAGCGTATACACTGGGCTTGTTTTAACATAAACATTTTAAGTTTCCTTCTGAATTTGGAGCAGTGGCTACTTTACTTTAGGTGCGTTGGGAGAGACTACCAAACACAGATGCATGTTTAGTGCAATGGATGTTAGCTTCAGGAGGTAAGACAGTAGGAGCTGTTTGTGACTAGTGCCTTAGGTTACTGCAAGGGTTTTTTCACAGAGTTTGGATGAAGGAGTTCTGACATTTTGCAGTTTAAACTGAAGACATCCTTTAATTATTTATTTCTTGCCTGAGTGACTGACTCTGTTGCATTATGTGTAACTTTGTAGTAAAATCTACTTCAGAATACAGAAAGCGCTATTACATCATCAGAAAAACAGATGACACAAATTCAGGAAGTAAATGAACAGCTGCTCAGCATACAGAAAATACAAACAACTTTATTAAACTTCCATCAAACTAATAAAATAAAATCTACTTATTTTAGCATCAAAAAGCCTACTTGACACAATGAGAGCTTAAAGCAAAAAGAAATGGCAGACAACAACCTTTACATTTGATCATTAGAAGAATTTTAGAGGCTGATATAATTCTCAACATTTTATCTCAGCATATGCCATTTTTAATTCTGTCTCTGTTGCTTACATACATGTGCATTGATGTGCAGGTTATTATCTAAATCTGTGGATGTAACTTGTTTGTAGTACCCCCAGATGCACACAAGCAAACCCTGCCCAAACCCACCTCCAGCATCACATCTCACCACCCAAATATTAAGTAGGCACATACATAATAAATACTTAGGAGTTGGCACAAGTATTTTTTTCCGAACATGAGGTATATACACTGTGCAAACAGACATATCAGTTTCAGATTTCATATTCTTCAGAAAATGCAGACTAATGCAAACTGTTATTCTATCAACTTTGTACATTTAGTAAACTATTATGAGAGTCTAATTGTATTTGACTCTCCCGTTTTTGTACTATTTACTAGACCAGCTCCAAAGACCAATCCCAAATAGCTGAAAACAAACACTCTAGTTCCCGGCAGCAGTAATTACAAGACTGCATTTTCTTTGCTTCCTGACTGATTTAGGTTGCTAGTAGGGGAAAATATTAAGATAATATGGTCGGCATTCAGCCAGCATGTTCTGGCTCTGCTATTTGTTCCATTGCAGCTCTTCTACGCTCATAACTTAGCAGGAAAAATATGAATGAGATAACCTTGCCCATTCCAGATGCTAACTTGCATTTTAACCACATCTCATCTCAGGGATACTAAGACCAACTAAGGCCAATATATGTGCATGGTATGTCACTATTTGTTGAGACACATTGTCAAGTCACAAATCACGGGCAAAATTTTAGAACAGTAACAGTGAGATGCACCATAAAGTACAGTTTTGTACCTACCATAAATGTAGATGTTCGAGTGCTAATACAGCTGCAGTCATAACAGATGGGTTATCCTGCCGTCAGGTGGGTCCTCGGTCGGCCGAATTCCAAAATCTAGGTCCGGCATCGGTTGTCGCTTCTTCCCTGACGTCAGTGCGGCAGGGGTATAAAAGAACCAGCCAACGCCATTTTCTTCAGTTTTTCTTGCCCCGGATGTCAGGTGCCCACAGAAGGAAGGCAAAACATAAACTTATGTAATAATGCAATGCAATATAATCAAAAAACAGTAGTGTGCCAGCAAATACACCATAAAAGAAAACCCCAATCAGGTTGTATGAGGAGGTGTTTGTCATAAGGCCTGTCCCAAATGGGGATGGAGGGAGGGAAACCTGGACTGCAACTGTATTAGCACTCGAACATCTACCTTTATGGTAGGTACAAAACTGTACTATGTTCATCGTGCATACAGCTGCAGTCGTAACAAATGGGTTGAATCCCAAAGCTAAAAAGGGGCAGCAGGCACTAAGTGGAACTAGGAGGAGCAAGGATGCCCTGCAAGACTGCTGTGGAAAAGCCCGCTCTAGATTTAGAGTATAGTGGAAGGTGATAGTGTTTGGAGAAAGTGTGCACTGAACTCCAAGTAGCTGCTTCCAAAATATCCTTGGTAGGAACCCCCCTGAGGAAAGCTGCAGAGGTAGCTGTGGCCCTTGTGGAGTGAGATCTGATGCTTGTAGGTACAGTTTTTCCATGAAATGAGTAACAAAGGCGTATGCAGTGGGCTATCCATTTTGAGATTGTCTGCTTGGAAATAGCCTTTCCTTGAGCACATGTAGCATAGGACACAAAGAGTTGCTCTGATTTTCTGAATGGCTTTGTTCTGTCCAAATAATAACGAAGTTGTCTGTGAATGTCCAAGGAATGTAGTAGTCTTTCCCCTTTGTTTTGTGGGTTAGGATAAAAGGTAGGTAAGTGGATAGTCTGATTCAAGGCTACACTGGATAATACCTTTGGCATAAAGGGAGGGTTGGTTCGTAAGGAAACTCTGTCCTGATGGAAAAGATGAAAGGTTGCACAGCCATGAAGGCTTGTAGTTCCGAAACCCTGCGTGCTGAGGTGATAGCCAGAAGGAAGGCTGTTTTCCATGACAAATATTGCAGTTCTGTTGAAGCAGCTGGCTCAAATGGAGGCAGGGTCAGTTTTTCTAAAATGAAGTTGAGGTCCCAAGCAGGTACTGGTGGTTTCCTTGGGGGTTTTAAATTCTTAGCCCCACTGAGAAACTGTCTTAAGAGAGGATGAGAGAATAAAGGAGGATCAGTGTTGTAGTGTGCAGAAATGGCTGAAGCGTGGATCTTGATGGAGGAGAAGGAAAGTCCACTGTTTAACATCTCAGCTAGGTACTGTAATATTTGAGGTAAATTTAGTACCCAAGGATTCTGGCCCTTTTTCTGATTCCAGGCACAAAAGCGTTTCCATTTGGCGGAGTAGGCTTTTCTAGTAGAAGGTCTTCTGGCCTCCAAGATGATATCCTGCACCTCCTGGGAGAGGAGAGTCTGTTGGGAAATCAAGGAATCCTCCATGCGGCTAGATTGAGTGTTTTCAGCTGACTGTGAAAAGTTTTGAAACTGTGCTGGGTCAACAGAAGAGGCACTAGAGGCAGGATCCATGGTGGGGAATGCGTCAGGCTTCAGGAGTGGATACCAGTGTTGCCTTGGCCAGTCTGAAGCAATGAGAATCATCTTTGGCCTCTCTGCTCTGGCTTTTAATAGAACTTTGGGCAGCAGAGGAAGAGGTGGAAAGGCATAGACTGTCAATGTTGTCCAATTGAAGGAAAGTGCGTCCACTTTCCCGGCCTGTGGATGATAGGTCCTTGAGCAAAATTTTTTCAGTTGGTAATTTTTATGGGTAGAAAAGAGATCTATGTCTGGCCGTCCCCATGCCTGAATTATCTTTGCGAAAACTTGAGGATGCAACCTCCATTCGTGAGGATCTGTCATATTTCTGCTTAGGTTGTCTGCCAGCGTGTTTTCCTTCCCTGGCAGGAATTGTGCTTGAAGTTGGATTTGCAATTCCAGAGCCGTGTTTCAAAGGGACATGGCTAGTCTGCACAGGGGTTATGAATGAGTTCCTCCCTGTTTGTTTATGTACCACATCACTGTGGTGTTGTCTGTCCTTATAAATAGCTGGCCTGGATGCAGTAGGTCTTTGAAGGCCATAATAGCATTTTGTACTGCTAGCATTTCCTTTTGATTGATGTGTAGGTGCTTTTCCTTTTGGGACCATTTGCCCTGAATGCACTGATCTGACATGTGCGCCCCCCAGGCGTAGTCCGAGGCGTCTGTTGTGATGATTTGATTTGCTTGAGGCATGCAGAAGGGGAGACCTGTGTTTCTTTGGCATGCTTGAGCCCACCACAGAAATTCCTTTTGAAGACATGGAATGAGTGGTATAATTGTTTCCAAACTGTGGCTGTGTTGAGACCATAAGTTTTTTAGGTACCATTGAAGTTTCCTCATATGCAGCTTTGCACATGGGATCAGCAGGATGCAAGATGCCATGAATCCCAGAGCCTGCAGGATTTTCCTTGCAGTCAGCCTGGTGAAGGTTGCCATTTTTCTGAAGTATTGAGATAGTTGCCCTTGCTTCTCTGGCGTGAGGTAGGCCATCTGGGTGTTTGTATTTAAGCTGGCACCCAGGAAAATTATTGCTTGAGAGGGTATTAGTTTTGATTTCTTTTTGTTGACTGTGTATCCCAGAAAGTTCAACAACTTTATTACAAATGCCAGGTGTTTCAGAAGTATGTGCTTGCTGTCCGCCTGGATCAGGCAGTCGTCCAGATATGGGTATATTTATATCCCCTGAAGTCTGCAGAAGGCAATTACTGATGCCAGGCATTTCGTGAACACTCTGGGCACAGTAGATAAGCCAAAGGGCAATGCAGAGAATTGATAATGGGTTGAACCTGCAAGAAATCTGAGGTATCTTCTGCAATCTTGTCTGATAGGGACATGCAGGTATGCCTCCTTGAGGTCCAATGTTACCAGCCAAGACTCCTTGCCCAGCATGGGAAGAAGCTGCTGTAATGTGGGCATCTTGAATTTTGGTATGAGTAAATATGTGTTTAGGATGGATAGGTCCAGAATAGGTCTCCAATCTTTGTCCTTCCTTGGTACCAGGAATAGTCTGGAATAAAAACCCTGACCCTGTTCTTTTACAGGTACCTCTTGAATAGCTTTCATGTCCATGAGAGCTGAAATTTGTTTTTGTGCCTCTGCCCTTTGATTTTGTAGCAGGTTTGGCATGCCTCTCATTTTTGGAAGGGTGTGAAAGTGGAATCTGTAGCCTCTGTCTATAATGTCCAGGATCAATTTGTCTTTTGTCACAATATGCCAATTTTTTGAAAATAAAGCCAGTTTTCCGCCTAAAGGTGCTGCCATTAAAGCTTTGCTTGGCATGCAGAGGGGAAAGTCATTGTGTCTGCTTTCTGAATGACTGTGATCTATCTTCTCCACCTCTTGGTGTAGGTGTATGCCATTGTCTAGCTCTAAATGATCCTTGAGATTGCCCTCTACCCCTCGGGCGCCTGTATCTACCTCTTTGAGGTCTGTCCGTGGCTGGAAAGGACCAATTTTTTGAAGGCCAGTTTCTGCTGAAACGTGGAGGTTGTACCTGTAGGTAATCTTTCACTGTTTGCATTGATCTTGCCTTTTCCTCCATTTTCTTTAGTACCTCCTCAGCTTTAACATCAAACAATACATCTTTTTGAAGTGGTGCATCTAGTAATTTAGCTTTGACATGATCTGGTAAGGTTTGCTTTTTGAGCCAAGCATGTCTACGTATGACAGACCCTGTAACAGCAGCTCTACATGAGGCCTCTAAAGCATCAAAACCACATTGCAAGGTATGTTTACCCACTTGCTCTGCACTATGCAACAAATCCTGCAACTCCTTTACATCTGGTTGCTCAGGTTGCGTCATTTTGCTTTTCAACTGAGATAACAAAAACTGTTGATACTTTAACATATGGAACTGACAGTTTAATGCCCTCATGGTTAAAGTGGCCGAGGTGTATACATTTTCCCCCACCTTTCTAAAGCTCTGGAATCTCACTCTGAAAGTAATGGGTTTTTGGCAGTAGAAGCCTTAATTCCCTTGGGACCCTGCGAAATAGTTTCTGGGTCAGCAGCAGGGCTTTTGTATAGGAATTGGTGTGAATCAGGAACCCGGTAATACCTGTCAGGTTTAACAGGAGCTGGAGGTAAATAATCTGGGTTGAGGCTGGCTTCTGTATACACATCATCTAATATATCCAAGACATAGCCAGAGGCCTGTGCTGAGGAAGCAAGAGAAAATCCCTGAGCCTTTTCTTGGAATCGGAGTAATCTTGACCTTCCCAGTGAAAGTGTTCCCTCAAAGTATGTAAGGTTTCCCCAAAATAATAGTCCTCGGGGGGGGGGGGGGGGGGGCGAGGGAATGGACTCCTCAGCATCAGAATCTTCAAAAGGGGAATATGAATATTCCTGTTCCTCAGAATGTTCTGAGGTAATAGAGGCTTGGTCTGAGGAAGGGTAGTCTTCCTCCAATCTGGGCCTTTTGTCCGAGGGGGGTTGAGAACCCCTGATAAGAGTAATCAAATCCTCAGCCATTTTGAGCATCTGTTCTTTAGGCATGGGGTCTTGAGAGGGGCTCTGTGGAGCTTGTCTTTTAGTTTTCATGGCTGCTTTAGATTTTGTGAAAGCCTTAATGGAAAAAGAGGAAGGCCTGAAGACACCTTGAGAGGTGGCAGGCCTGTCTAAACTCTGAGTTTCCCCGCCAAGAGTGGCGTCGGTATCTGTAGTCGGAGTGGGGGCCGAGGAGCCTGCGACCTCGGGCACAGAAGACACCGCTAAAGAAGTGTCATCGGTACTCAGGGGCTGCGTAGGCGCCTCGCTGAGAACCGGAGCACCTGTAGCCGGCTTTAGCGTGGTGTCGGTAGAAGTCGCGGACCTCGTATGTCGGTCCTTATCTTTGCGTCTTTTACTCAAAACTGGAGTCGGAGTATCCGACGACATAATGTAATTAAACTTTTTATCAAAATAGTGTTGGGCGAACTCCGCCCGACACTTAATAGTGCGTTTGTTGAATCTAGCACAAAAACGACAGGCCGAGACGTCGTAGTCAGGGCCTAAGCAAGGAATGCAGAAGGAATGGAAATCCTTATGCGGTATTTGCTTCCCACATGAAATGCAATTATTAACTTTGTCTGACATCGGTCTGAGGCAAGAAAAGTTTCCCCAACGGGGTACTTAGCTTTCAAGAAGACTTCGGCTGAAATATTTTTCGTAAATCTCAGGAGCTGGCCAACCGGCACTTGCGAACTGCTTCTGCTTCGGGCGCTGTGCGGCAAGAAAGACTGAAGAAAATGGCGTCAGCTGGTTCTTTTATACCCCTGCCGCTCTGACGTCAAGGAAGAAGCGACGACAACCGACGCCGGACCTAGACTTTGGAATTCGGACGACCAAGGACCCGCCTGACGGCAGGATAACCCATCTGTTATGACTGCAGCTGTATGCACGATGAACATCAGCCTTGAAACTCCCACACATGGAAGGCCACAGATAATTAAACTACTGAATTGTCAGTGCTGTAAACTGTTGCCTTCAGCAGGAAATTTGCAAGCTTATGCAAGATTATGTTCAAATCAGTGACATGAGGACAGCACAAGAGAGACATTTTTCTTCCACTCTGAAGGCTGGTGAGCAGTTTATAATCAAGATGTTGCGGGCGCAAGGCCACAAACACAAATGTATCTGACATACAAAAGTTAAGCTGTCACAGTCAAGTTTTCGATGTCCAAAATGCAGTCCCTATGAACATGGGGACAGACCTCTTAACCCTCCATTCTTGCATCAGAGAATATCAAGACCAGCGGGTTCAATGCGCATTAATGAAAACTACCAGTGCTGGCCACTGTGTACACTGGCCACCGACTTCTAATCAGTGCAACAAGTACAAGCACACAGAGAGACTTCCTTAAACAACCCAACTTCAGCACACCAAGACAGCACCACTACCTGCAGTATGAAGCAGCGCAACACAGTTCAGGAAAATCCAAGCATGCACCAGCAAACGACTAGGCCAGCACTGAATGAGCGAGCCACATGCTGCACTTGTAGTGCCACTGGCAGGGAACCCCCAAAGACCGAACTGGCCCCATGAATCAGTGCGCTGGTTAATCCTCCTAACACCTTAATTTTCTGTCTGCTAACACAATGCAACGATGCATTACATTTGTTCGTACATGAGTATCCAAGCCACTGACAAACCTAAAAATGTATTTGAAGAATGTAAGTTCCATTTAGTTTATGTCTTGGGATTCTTATCTGGTGCATATCTTGCTGATTAAGAGGTTGCTGCTGTGGTCTCCTCTACGGTTATCATGGTAAAACCATGTGAGAATGCATATGCAGAAAAGCTCCTTACATAACATGTGCTGGCACCACCCAGTCTAATGCTAAATACCAAGTCAGTATCTTAAACCTGAAAAAAAATGCTGTTCTTCTTTTACTAACAATATTGTGATACGGGCACTGTTACAGCATTGGGATCTCAAGCAATGTTGGGACATTTACAGGCACATTTACATAAATTTACTTTAGCTAACAGCAAAACCTTTTTCACTAAATTGTACTATTTTTTTATCTCCGTGACTTTGTCTCAACCTGTTCATATCAATCATTCTGCCAAATTAAATTTCTACAACTGCATATTCCTTGTTCCTAAATAATGCAAATTCATAATTTACATGAAAGGGGAAAAGTAACCCCATATGCATTGAGTCATAAACTTTGGTAATGACTGATAAAAAGGAGGACAAGAAAGACACAAGTAATGCATGAGGTTTCATCCAGCTCCTAGATTCAAGTAGCCTGGGTCTTGCTTCCACTCCTCCCGAGCAAATGAGTGAGTTCAGATGGGTTACGTACTAGGGAAGACGCCCCTGGGTATGTCACACTGGTAGCTGCACCTGCCCTGGTCTGCTGACAAGTGGCCCTTGGGCACACCCAGGACACACTGGAGGGATTATGTCCTTCAGCCTGCCTTGGAATCCCTGGCCTGCTGACGGGTGGCCCTTGGGCATACCCAGGATACACTGGAGGGATTATGCCCTTCAGCCTACCTTGGAATCCCTGGCCTGCTGCACCCAGGACACACTGGAGGGATTATGTCCTTCAGCCTGCCTTGGAATCCTTGGCCTGTTGACAGGTGGCCATTGGGCACACCCAGGACACACTGGAGGGATTATGTCCCACAGGAGGAGCAGCAGGAAGTTGATGAGGACAGGCAGGTTAAGCCTTCTCTGCCCAGCTTACTACCACCATGACCATGACCTTAGTCAGGACAAGCAAATTAGAAAGTGAAGAATTAGAGATGGGTGCACGAGTCTTTTATGAATTATTCACAACCCAAATTGCTTTCAATCAGTTAGGATTCTGTTGGAATAGCCCAAGTACAGCCCTCTAGATGTATGCAGCAAACATGACAGTAAACAATGTTGTCATATTTCATCCTAGTACTGTAGAGGCTCATCTGCTTACCTTGATGATGCGATCTCCCTCCTGCAGTCCAGCCCGCATGGCAGCTCCCCCTAAAACAACATAGTACATATGACTGTAGCAACATCCTCAAGCAAATACAAAACTTTGAAAATACTCCAATTCAAAACCCATGAAAAATAAATAATATATTCCATTTACCTCCAGTGTATAACTTACATCAACAGGTTTAACTATTTCTACATTAATATTTAGCAGCTGAACTTGAGATGAAGGTTTTCTAGTGCTTAAACACGATCAGCAGGCTGAGGCAAACATGAAGATTATGCACCCCCAACATCTTCAACTTCTATTTTATTAAGGGACGATTTTAACAATCAGTAACAAATAAAGAAAATACAAAATGTAAAATGCACAACATAAACTGAATAACTACAAATGAAAAATAAAGTTATAAACAGATAAAAAGTACAGTTAAAAAGTCAAATCTGAGACAGGTGTAACACAGAAAGTACAGTTCTGTACACTTACTATAAATGTAGATGTTCGAATGTATTCACTGTTGCAGCCATCACATTTTGGTTATCTGCTTGCAGTAGCCATCAGTTGGCCTGATTATCAAAGTCTTGGGTCCTGCGTCAGTTGCTGTCTCATCTTCCGTGACGTCAGGTAGTCAGGGGTATAAAGCATGCAGTCGAAGCCATTACATCAGTTTTTCTTGCCCCAGATGTCAGGTGCTCCCCTAATCAAATACACCAAAAAGCTTTTAAGCATGGTAAAGGAGCGTAGAGGTATAGCTAAAAGAAGTCAGAGGGCTGAAGGGAGGATAACCAGGACTGCAACAGTTAATATACTTGAATATCTACATTTATGGTAAGTGTACACAACTGTACTATGCTCTTCGTGTTTCACTGTTGCAGTCATCACATATGGGTAGGTTCCCAAAGCTAAGGATGGGAGGAGGAATTTAGATAGCATTAGGACCAGCTATAAGGCCCTGCAAGACTGCAGTGGCAAAGGCGCTCTGGATTTAGAGAAAAATTGGAAAATGATAATGCTTGGTGAAAGTATGTACAGAACTCCAGGTAGCAGCTTCTAGGATGTCCCTAAGTAGGGACACCTATGAGGAAGGCTGTAGAGGTAGATGCAGCCCTGGTTGAATGTGGTCTAATCCCCTGTGGGAAAGGTTTTCCATGGTGCTTATACCAGAAATTAATGCAATGGCCTATTCATTTAGAAATGGCTTGCTTTGAAATAGCCTTCCATCTGCCCCTGCAGCAAATGCCAGCAGCAGTTGTTCAGATTTCCTTTGAGGTTTAGTCCTGTTCAAGTAAAATCTAAGTTGTCTGTGGACATCTAAGGAGTGCAGTATCTGTTCCCCTTTGTTCTGTGGATTAGAAAAGAAGGTTGGCAAATGAATGGACTGATTAACAGCCACACTGGATACTACCTTGGTCATGAAGGAGGGATTGGTCCTGAGGGACACCCTGTCCGCATGAAAGATGATGAAAGGCTCCACTGCCATAAGTGCCTGTAATGCCAATACCCTTCTTGCTGAAGTAACTGCTAAAAGGAAGGCTGTTTTCCAAGAAAGGAATTTTAACTCTGCGCTTGGAGCTGGCTCAAAAGGAGGAAGAGTGAGTTTTTCCAATACAAAGTTAAGGTCCCAGGCTGGAGTTGGGGCTGTTCTGGGTGGTCTTTTAAGTTTTTGGCCCCTCCAAGGAACTGCTTGAGCAGTGGATGAGAGAAGAGAGGTGGTTCTGTGCTGTAATGAGCTGAAATGGTTGAGGCATGAATTTTGATGGAGGGAAAAGAAAGGCCCTTGTGAAGAATCTCAGTTAAATATTGAAGAATCTGAGATAAATTGGACGTAGCTGTGTCCATCCCGTGAGTTTGGTTCCAGGCACAGAATCTTTTCCATTTTTCAGCATAATATTTTGTAGTACTAGGCCTTCTTGCCTCCAAAACGACATCCAACACTTGTTTACTGAGGGATTGAAACGGAGAGATTAGGAAATGAGCCAGGCTGCCAGTGCCAGGGTTTGAAGCTGACTGTGACAGCAGGGTAGGGGTCTGAGGCAGGTGCCATGGAGCCAGCGGTGACACACTGAGCAAGAGGGGTACCAGTGTTGGCATGGCCAATCTTGTGCAATAAGTATCATCCTTGGTTTGTACTGATTAATCTTTAGTAGTACTTTGGAGAGGAGAGGCAGAGAAGGAAAGGCAAAACTGATAGATTTTTCCAGTTGAAGGACAGAGCATCCACTTTCCAAGCTTGTTTGTGGGGAGTCCTTATGCAGCATTTGTCCAATTGGTAGTTCTGGGGTGGGGGGGGGCAAACAGGTCTATATCTGGGCTCCCCCATTTGTTTATCAAGATGCTGAACGTCTTTGGTTCCAGTTTCCACTCATGTGGGTCCATGAGATTTCTGCTTAGTTTGTCTGCCAATGTATTTAGTTTTCCTGGCAGGAATTGAGCTTGTAGATGCACTTGGTAGCTCAAGGCTGTGTTCCACAGAGCCATGGCTAGTCTAAAGAGGGGGTATGAATGGGTACCCCCTGCTTGTTTATGCACCACATAACAGTGGTGTTGTCTGTCTTTACCATTAATTGTCCTGGAAGAATGTGGCCCTTGAAGGCTTTCAGAGCATTCTGTACAGCTACCATTTCTTTTTGATTGATATGCAGGTGCATTTGACTTGGGTTCTATTTGCCCTGAATGCACTTCCCTGCCAGGTGAGCCCCCCATGCCTAGTCTGATGCGTCTGTTGTTAGGGTTTGGGTGGCAGGGGGTAGAGTGAATAGTAGACCTTTGTTTTGATGGCAGGCCTCTGACCACCAAAGGAACTCTAACTGTAGGCAAGGAAATTATAGGAATCATTGCTTCTAGATCCTGAGAATGTTGACATTATAGGCTTTTTAGATAGCAATGTAGTTTCCTCATATGCACTTTTGCATATAGAATTAATGGAATGCAGGAGCCCATGAACCCCAAGGCTTGTAGTATTTGCCTTGCAGAAAGCATGTTTTTTGTGGCCATTAGTTTGAAGTAAGTTGTCAAACGAATTTGTTTCTCTGGTGTGACAAAAGCCATCTGGGAAGTTGAGTTCAAGCTTGCTCCCAGGAATATAATTTGTTGACAGGGTACCAGGTGTGATTTCTTTTTGTTTATGGTGTACCCCAGACAAGTTAGCACCTTTTGTACAAATGCCAGATGATTCAAAAGTATGTCCTGGCTTTCTGCCTGAATTAGACAATCGTCCAGGTATGGGTATATTTGAATATTTTCGTCCAGGTATGGGTATATTTGAATATTTCTTTGCCTGCAAAATGCAATGACTGGAGCTAGGCACTTTTTGAATACCCTGGGTGCAGTAGAGAAACCAAAGGGCAGTGCAGAGAACTGAAAGTGCATGCAGCCTGCTTTGAAGCGTAGGTATTTTCTGCAAGATTCCCTGACTTGGATGTGCAGGTAGGCTTCCTTTAAATCCAGTGTTGCCAACCAAGCATCTTTGCCTATCATGAGAAGTAACTGGTGAAGAGTTAGCATCTTAAATTTTGGAATCACCACAAAGGTGTTTAGGATAGAAAGGTCCAGGATAGGACGCCAGGAGTTGTCTTTTCTGGGTACCAGGAAAATAGTAGAAACCTTGTCCCTTTTCCTCTTCTGGTATAGTCTGAATAGCCTTTAATCTTAAGAGAGAGAGTACTTGCTTTTAAGCCTCTGCCCACTGATTTGGGGGTAGATCTTGCCAACCGTTTGGGGTTGGTAACGTGTGGAAGTAAAATCTGTATCCTTGGGAAACTATGTTTAAAACCCATTTGTCCTGGGTAAGGAGTTCCCAGTTTTTTGCTTGCAGAGCAATCTTTCCCCTTAAAGGAGCAGTCAGTTGAGAAGTGCTTGGAAGTTTTAAAGTTAAGTAATTGAGACAGCTTACCATAGGGGGAGTCTCACTACTCCCTGATTTGGAAGTGGGAGCCCCCCACTGCTTAGTCCTGTGCGTACCCTGGGACTGAAGCCTGGGTGTTCTGCTGGATCTGGATTTGAACTGAGAAGGCCTAGAAGAGGCAGGAAAGGACCAATTTTTTGAGGGCCAATGCCTACTAAATCTTGGAGGCTGCACTTGTAAGATATCTTTAACAGTCTGCATAGATTTAACGTTTTCCTCCATATTTTTAAGAACAACTTCTGCTTTGTTGCCAAACAGACGGACCTGATTTAAGACAGCATCCAGCAATTTAGTTTTAACATAATCTGGCAAAGACTGCTCCTTAAGCCAAGCATGTCTTCTAAGTACAGACCCGTTGACAGCAGCCCTGCAAGATGCCTCTAGTGAATCAAAACAACATTGCAAAGTATGTTTTCCAACCTGTTCAGCAGAATGCATTAAATCCTGTAAATCCTTATTTTCAGCACAATCAGGAATCAACATCATTTTCTGTTTAAGCAATCCAATAATATGCTGCTGATACTTTAACATATGAAACTGGCAATTTAAGGCCCTGATGGCCAAGGTTGCAGAGGTGTATACCTTCTTACCACATCTATCCAGGGCCCTGGAATCTCTACTAGAGGGGGTAGGATTTTTGGCAGTAGTAGCCTTAATGCCCTTGGGTCCCTGTGAAATGGTCCCAGGATCCGCAGTAGGACTTTTAAAAAGGAACTTGTGAGAATCAGGAACCCTGTAATATCTATCAGGTTTTCTGGGAGCAGGAGGTAGAGAGTCAGGGGCCAAGCTAGATTCCAAAAAGGCATCATCAACAATGTCCAGCACAGGAGGGATAGCTAAAGGCCTGTGTTGGGGCAGGAGTAAGAAAACTCTAAGCCTCTTTTTAGAATCAGAGTAATCCTGGCTTTCCCAGTGAAAATGTTCCATAAGAGTATGCAAGGTTTCACCAAAAGAAAAATCCTCTGGGGGAGAAGCAGAGGGAATAGAGTCCTCTGCATCATAATCCTCATAGGTAGATGAGGGTAAATCATGGTCATCAGAGGAGACAGAAATTTCAGAATCCTGGTCAGAAGTATCATAAGCAAATTCAGTCCTAGGTCTCTTAGAGGGGGAAGGTTGGCTTACCCTGATTAAAGTAATAAGGTCTTCAGCCATTCTTATCATTTGTTTTTTAGGCATAGAGGTCTGACCATACGGTCTGGGCATCGGTTTCCTAGACATAGTTTGAGTTTTAGGCCTTGAAGAAGAAGATGGCGTCGGTTTAATAAGCAAGTCAGTCAGCCTGAACACACCCTCAGGAGCCAGTGCCTGCACAGCGGCTCCGGACCCATCCAATATAGAGACAGCCGCAGGTTCCAGAGTTGAAGCATCTCATGGCATACCGGACTCCGAATGGGTCTCAGTAGAGGCTTGCGAATCTGAAGTAGCAGGTATCAGGGGCTGCATAAGTATCTCACTGAGTACCGGCGAACTGGGGAGAAGCGTCGTCGGCAGCTTTGGACCTAGGCGGCCTGTCTCTGTCTTTATCTTTGCGTTTTTTCGGAATGTCGGTAGTCGGGTGGCTTACCGAAGACATATCTGGATAATTGAACCAAGTACCAAAATATTTAGAAGAGAAAATATACCGACAACGAATAGTTTGTCGGTTAAATAAGACAAAAAACTGACAGCGAGGTACGTCGTGGTCTGGGCCTAGGCAAGGAATACAGTACAAATTAAAATCTTTATGAGGTATTTGCTTTCCACAAGAAATACAATTATTGACTTTTACTGACATTGGTTTAGAGCAAGAAAAAGTTTCCCCAATGGGGTACTTCGCTTCAGTTGAAGACTTTGGTTCTGAAACTCAAAAACGAAAATTTCAGGAGTCGGCCGACCGTCATTTGCAAACTGCTTCTGCTTCGGGCACCGCACGGCAAGAACGACTGATGTAATAGCATCAGCTGCATGGTTTATACCCCTGATTACCTGACATCACGGAAAATGAGACAGCAACAGACGCAGGACCCAAGACTTTGATAATCAGGCCGACTAAGGGTTACTGCAAGCAGATAACCCAAATGTGATGACTGCAACAGTGAAATACGAAGAACATCATCAAAAAGACTGTTATAAGCAAACACAGTGAAGTGCTGCAGTGTATTGATGTGCAGAGCTGTAATCCTTTCAAATGGCCAAATGGGGCAGTTTTTATGGAAACATGAAACTCTGCAGGACAAACTATACCCAAAACCAGTGCAAAAGAATGAGATTCACTTTTTGACAAACTCAAAGTTTACTGTTGTAGCATTGGAATCGTTGCCATTGTTTGATATAATACAAATGTATTTCAAATTCAAAATAACTGCTTTAAGAAAAACTTTAGAGCAAACTTTCCTATAATCTCAACGCATTTGAGATTTTTTTAAGACTCAACTGCCCAAACAGGAACTATTCTGCATAAAGAGGGACAGGTTGTTGCCCTAGTAATGTGTGACAGAAGAACATCAAAATGAAACCTAAGGTGCAGAAAAACAGTACTTTGCCTAGTGCGTCTATACAGCACAGAAACCTGGGCATTAAAGGCAGAACAGCTGACGGAGTGTGTGGCGATAGAGAGGAAGTGTCTCAGACTGGGACTGTCTAGGACTGCATACTGTTGGGCAGGCAAATAAATTTATAAATCAGAGAAAAATCCAACCTAGTCCCAGTAACTGGGAAGGTCAAGGAGAAAATATTATGGTGGCGCAATCACATGCACAGGGATGCAGAACACAGTTTAGGAAAGCAGATTTGAGAGGGACAGGATGAAGGTACAAGGAAATGAAGATGTCCAGCCAATAGATGGTTGGACTGCATGACAAGACCTTAGAAGGGAGGGCATGACTGTTGAAAGTAAGATAGCGGTTCTGAAAAGAGAAGTAGCGACAGTGGGTGTGACAACTCAACCCCATGTAAAAATCAGGATGATTATGCAAAAGCCAAGGTATTAAGGGAAAGGCCAAAAGTGACTGGCTCTACTCTAAATCAAAGCCATGTGAAACAAGCAAGTCTTACAGATATGTATTAGTAAGCCAGGGTAGTACTCCAAACTCAGCCACTGTGGAAGTACAGTGGATATAAAATGTGCATACATCCCTGTTAACATGCCAGGTTTTTGTGATACAAAACATGAGACCACAATAAATCATTTCAAAACTTTTCCCACCTTTAATGTGACCTATAACCTGCACAATTCAATTGAAAAACAAATCTGCGAGGGGAGAAAATATAAAAAATACAAAAAATGTACAATAAGCTGGTTGCATAAGTGTGCACACCCTTAAACTAATACTTTGTTGAAGCACCTTTTGATTTAATTACAACATTCAGTCTTCTTCGGTAGAGTCTATAAGCATGTCTCTCTCTCTCTCTCTCTCTCTCTCTAAATTAATAAAACAAGGTTCTGCTGTTGAAACACTGAGCTGACCAATGTTTAAGTCCTGTAGGAATGTCCTTCACAGCCAAGTGGACAGCTGATAAGGAGAAACCTACAGTTTGTTACTGCAATAAGGACATATTCAAAATAGAGGAAAGTTGTGTAAAATCTTACCATAACCATAGATGTCATTCTCTTCCATGTTGCAGGATTCACTAGTGGGTTTACCCTTCTTCCTATTAGCTTGTTCGGCCAGGTTTCCAAAGCTTTTTCAATTCTTGTTGGAGCATCGGATGATTGTCATGTAGGCTGGTACTTGGGCCATAAAAGTAACGTCTGCGCACACCAGTCCTCAGAACCAAGAAGCCCCAAGACGGAGCCAGTCCTGACAGCATAGCCTGTGTAGGAGCCGAGGAGAACAAGTGCAAGGAGAACAGGGGGATGGAGGGAGGGACAGAATACTGCAACATGGAAGAGAAGGACATCTATGGTTATGGTACGATTTTACACAACTATCCTATGTCCTTCTATTCCAATGTTGCACTATTCACTAGTGGGTGAGTACAAAAGCTCACTGCTGGCTGGGTGGTGGTCTGGATGAGGATTCCAGGAAACCATGCAGGATAGCCCTGGAAAATTTTGCTCTGGTCCTGGACATGTGGTCCAGCTTGCAGTGTCTGGTGAAGGTTTGTACAGATGACCAACTAGCAGCTTCTAGAATGGAGTTAGTATCTAGACCTTTAAAGAAGGCTCCAGAGGAAGCCATGGTCCTTGTGGAATGGGTCTGACATTACCCATTAGTGTCTTTCTATGGTGAGATTAACAAAAGGAGATGGCCCTAGCAATCCAAGAAGAAATGGTTTGCTTTCCTACAGCTTTCCTCAGAGCCCTGGTGTAGAAGGAAACAAACAGCTGGTCTGATTTGTGTATAGGTTTGGTCTTATGCAAGTAGAAATGGAGTTGCCTGTGTATATCTAGGGAGTGAAGGACTCTCTCACTGTCTCCCTGAGGGTTAGGAAAGAAGATGGGCAGGTGAATAGCCTGATTAATGGAGAGGTCCTTAACCACCTTGGGGGTGAAGGAGGGATTAATCCTGATGGTGACCCTGCCCATATGGAAAACTAGGAAGGGTGGAGTAGACATGAGGGCTTGGAGCTCTGAGACCCTCCTGGCTGATGTTAAAGCTACTAGCAGTACTGTTTTCCAAGTGCAAAATTTGAAGTCAGCCTTACCAGCTGGTTCAAAAGGTGGCAGAGTGAGTTTTTCTAGCACATAATTAAGATCCCAGGGAGGAGGAGTTGGTTTCCTAGGGGTCTTCGGTGTAAAACACTTTTTAGGAATAGTTTGGCTGGAAGCAAGTGGGGGCTCCATAGGCAGGCAGGTAGAAATAGCTGACAGGTGTGCTTTTAAGGAGGAGTAAGACAAGCCTGTCTTTAGCAGTTCACACAGGTAAGACAGAATTAGAGGCACGTCACTGTCCAGCGACTCTGTCTTTTCTGACACCTGACAGAAAACCTTCTCCATTTAGAGAGAGAGGATTTCCTTGTGTTTGGTTTCCTGGCCTCCTGCAGGACTAAGAGCACATCCTTGTTACATAGGTGTCTGAAGAGAATCAGAATTCTATTGGCCACAGGGAGAGGTGTAGTGATCTCCACTGTGGGTGAATCTGTGTCCCCTGGTACTGTGTGACTAGATCAACTGAGGGGGGTAACTTGTGGTGATTTCCCTTTGATAGATGAAGAAGTAGGGGGGAACCAGTGTTGTCTTGGCCAAAAGGATGTCACCAAAAAGATTTCTGGTGAGTCCTGCTGAACTTTCAGTAGGACTCTGTATCAGAGGGAAGGGGGAAAGGCGCGCAGATATTTCCCCTTCCAAGACATTTAGAAGGCATCTGTTTGAAGAGCCTTTGGGTCATAGATTCTGGAGCAGTAGCTCTGGAGTTGCCTGTTTGAGAAGGAGGTGAAAGTACAGTTGTATACACTTACCATAAATGCAGATGTTTGAGTATATTCACTGTTGCAGTCATCACATTTGGGTTATCTGCCTGCAGGTAGCCCTCGGCCGGCCTGAATACCAGAGTCTTGGAATTTCTGCATCGGATGCTGTCGCGTCTTCCATGACGTAAGGTCGTCAGGGGTATAAAACATGCACCCGATGCCATTACATCAGTTTTTCTTGCCCCAGATGTCAGGTGCCCCCAAAATAGGAAACAATTATATGGTGTGGAACACCCCCAGCAAAAAGCAAATATACATTGTATAAGATATGCCAAACCAAGAAGGATAGGTGAAAGCAAAGACAATCAAGGGGCTGGAGGAAGGGTAAAAAGAACTGCAACGGTGAATACACTCGAACATCTATACTTATGGTAAGTGTACACAACTGTACTATGTTCTTCGTGTTTCACTGTTGCAGTCATCACATTTGGGTTGATTCCCAAAGCTAAGGAAGGGTGGAGGTAGTTTAAGAAGCATTAGGACTGGCTATCAGGCCCTGTAAGACTGATGTGGCATATCCAGCACTGGATTTAGAAAGGATAGGCAAGTGGTAATGCTTGGTGAAAGTGTGTACAGAGCTCCAGGTTGCAGCTTCCAGGATGTCCCTGGTAGGCACTCCTTTGAGAAATGCAGTAAAGGTAGATGTAGCCCTAGTGGAATGTGTTCTTATCCCCTGTGGGGTAGGTTTTCCATGGTGCTTGTAGCAGAAATGGATGCAGTGTGCTATCCATTTAGAAATGGTTTGCTTTGAAATAGCCTTGCCCTCTGCCCCTGCAGCACAGCTGACTAGCAGCTGGTCGGATTTTCTGAAAGTAAATGCAAATTTGGCCAAAAAGGCCACTGAAACCAAAAAAGAAAAATTACCGAAACCGGTACAACAGTCGGTTTATTATTCCACAAACAAAACAACTGAGCGCTTTCGCCAAATAAATAAAGGATTCTTCAGAGTTGTCCAGCTTGATACAAAGATTTAAATACATATCATCAAACCAGTCAGCGAATCAGAAGCTTCCTTTCTTAATCATCTCAACTTTAAAGACGTACTCTACATTAAATCACAATCATGGTAAAAATAAAAATGTTAATAATGACAACTATAAAATTTTGTCATGCCTTAATTTCAAAAAAGGCTTTATGGTGATAAAATCATTCAAGCCTAGAGCCTTCACAGCATTCAAATGCAATTGCCACTTGGACTCCTTAGCTTCCAACCATACTTTACCATCCCCCTCCCCGTTCACTCAAAATGACACGGTCAATAATGAAGAATACAAACTTTTTGAAATTAGTGCACCTGGTGGAATGTACAAATAAAGCATTATGACTGTCCTTATTTTTTATTGATCTCAAATGCTCACTAATTCTATCCCACGGTCTTCAGGTTGTCTTCCTGACGTAAAACCCCAGACAGGACAAACAAGTGGTCACGTACACCACCATAGAAGAACTGCAATTACATGTGGACACTTTAGGGAAACATTGTATCCTGCTACAGTCACATAAGGCCCATTGTTGATATATCTGCAACTTCTACATGTCCCACACTTGGTTATACTGAATCTATAATTTTCCTTGCACCATTGTCCCTCCAAAACATTCTTGATGTTCCTGCCCCTACTGTACACTACTTGGGGCTTAAGTCCTAATACAGACGTCAATCCCACTTCAAAACTTGCCTACCAACATTTAATGATAATATCAACCAATTTAAGGGCAAACCCATTGTAACAAAGGACAATGGCTTTCATTGTGTCACTACCCTTGTTTTTAACTTGAAGTCCCTGTTCCAAAGATGAAACTGGGGCAAAAGCTGTTGACCTCTTATGAGCAACTTCTTTTTTAATGTTAATGAGTAACTTAAGGGGGTATCCCCTGTTCAAAAATAACCTTACCAATTTATACATTTTGTTCTTGAACATTTCATCAGCACTAGTGAGCCTTGACACCCTAACCATGTGCCCTTTGACTACACTACGTTTCTGAATCTGGGGATGGTTACGGCTGTAATGTAAAAGGGTATTTGAATAGGAGGCTTTCCTGAATATTACACTTTCCAAAATCTCATTGACTTTAGATAAATTAATATCCAAATAATCAATTGTATCCTGATTCCATTTATATGTGAACCTCAAGAAATCTGTTGTTTCATTCAAGTAATTCACAAACTCAATAACCTCACTTTCGTTCCCCTTCCACAGAACCAAAATGTTGTCCAGGAACCTATTATACAACAATATTTTGTCTTGAAACTTGGAATTGAGCACAAATTCCTTTTCCCAATCCAATAAAACCAAATTGGAAAAACTAGGAGCACATTTCGCTCCCATAGCACTCCTGCCACTTGGTGAAAAGTTTCACCTTCAAATGAAAGAAAGTTGTTTTTAAGCACTACCTCCATGAGGTCCACTACTAGTTCCACAGTTCCAATGTTCAAACTTGTTGATACTTTCAATACTTTTCCTGAACATTTCCATAACCCTCCCATGCGGAGTGACTGAAAATAAATTGGCATCAATCGTCAAGAAACTGTACTGGAACACTCCAGTGTTCCTATATTGTGCTAATCTTTCTAGGCAATGCCATGAATCTCTAATAATATACTCAACTTCTTTCACTAAAGGTCCTACTTTTCTGTCAATTCAAGCTGCCAGTGGTTCAGTCTTAGATCCCTTAGCAGCAACAATGGGTCAAAAAGATAGATCTGTTACACTTTTATTGGTCTTGGGAATCCCAAAAATATGTGGGGTTACCGGGTTCTTTACTGTTAAAAACTGTTCATCACTTTCATCAATTCTTCCATGTATAAGTTCTTGGGTCGATATTATGTCAATCCATGAATGGGCCCTACTGACCTCATGTTTGGACACCTTCTTATATGTTGAAATATCATTTAAGATGTTCTCCATACTGGCTGAATAATGAATTTGCTGCATAATCACAACCCCCTCACCCTTATCTGGGGTCATTATTCTAAGATTTTTATCAACCGCCAAAGTATACAACAATTGGCTCTCTTCTTTTGTTAAGTTGTGCTCAAACATCTTACTACCTCTACCCAAGTTTTGAATTTCTCTTTCACACAACATTTCAAACAAGTTAATGCCAGAATTGGAGGGGGGTATAAAAATACTCTTGCGTCTATGTTGTCCTTCCGTTCTGGTGTCCCTACCTTGAAAAAACATTGTAAGGTTCAACTGTCTAGTATATACAGCCACATCCAAACCAGA
Organism: Protopterus annectens; assembly: GCF_019279795.1. Classification (NCBI taxonomy): domain Eukaryota; kingdom Metazoa; phylum Chordata; order Ceratodontiformes; family Protopteridae; genus Protopterus; species Protopterus annectens. The sequence continues at coordinate 736,930,359 of NC_056751.1, read as the reverse complement.
ACTAGGAATGAAAGACATTCCCTTTTTTAAAAGATTAAAGTACTGGTTAGTTAATTCCATCTCAGTATAGTAAATGGTGAACCCATCTTTAACAACAACATCACATACAAATCCTTGATCATATTCAAAACTTAAGTTATCAATACTGTTCCCCCCCAAGTGTCTGGGCTATTAATTAAATTAAGTTCCTGATTTAATTGCCCTTCCTGGTTTCCCCCCGATAATACTTGTTTCCCTGGGTCCTGCCTTGTACATTGTTCAGGTAATTGTATTCCCTCATATTCGCCTGGTTCCTCAGGCACTCTGACCTCCTGAGTGAATTTTCCTGTAAAAAAAAACACCTGCCTCTTGACCATTCCCACCATTCACATCAATATTAAGTTCTTCATTGCTATTGACATTTTCATTAAAATTAAAATTGTTCCTAACACCCCCCCCCCCCACGACATTCTGAATACTGGGATAAGCTTCATTGTTTTTGTATTTATTTGAAACCCGTGCAAGTTTACGTTGCTTAATTACAACATTTTTCTTAACATATTTTGTCAACATCATGCAAAACGTATAACTGACCTTATAAGGCTCAAACAATGCATCATTAATTACACTCTGATTAAGTTCTGAAATCTGTTCTTGTAATTCCTTTAACTTATGGTCAATGTTTTTAATAATTATGTCCAACATTTCCAGTCCTGCAGTGATCAAATAGGGCTAGCAGTTCACGATATGCTGTTGAACCACTACCAATCCCCATAGGTAACTTCCATAATCTTAGCCCTTTCGGCACCTGTTTCAAAAGCAAAGATTTCTGTAAAACATGTTGTCCAACTGTAAAGATCAGTACTTGAAGTAATATTTTTCAAATTATGCCATTTGTTCTTTCCATGTTGGTGTATCATCATTCATTTCTACTAGTCATCCGAAATCCACGTCCGGAATGCCAAACCACGAATTTAAGTAATTTGCTGCCCCCTGGCCATTTGTCGCTGCCATAGCATTAGCAATCTCCAAGTTGTCAGAACTAATCGGGGAATGTAGCGTGAACAATTCTGCTTCCGTGCTCGTCAAAGTAGCTTCCCCTGGATTCGCTGAAGATGTTCGTTCTTTGGTTAAAAGGGCTGTACGATTTTAAATAGACTCCCAACAATTGCTCCAACAGCCCTTCCATGACCAATATTTCACAATACAGCAGACCTCCAAAAAATACTGGTAGGAGTACTTTAAACAGCCCCTGTAGACCGGTACAGTTTATAAACTCAAAATAAATGCAAATTTGGCCAAAAAGGCCACTGAAACCAAAAAAGAAAAATTACCGAAACTGGTAAAACAGTCTGTTTATTATTCCACAAACAAAACAACTGAGCGCTTTCACCAAATAAATACAGGCTTCTTCAGAGTTGTTCAGCTTGATACAATCAAAGATATAAATACATATCATCAAACTAGTCAGCGAATCAGAAGTAAAATGTGCTCCCATTTTTGCCAATTTGGTTTTATTGGATTGAGAAAAGGAATTTGTGCTCAATTTCAAGTTTCATGACAAAATATTGTTGTATAATATGTTTCTGGACAACATTTTGGTTCTGTGGAAGGGGAACGAAAGTGAGGATATTGAGTTTGTGAATTACTTGAATGAAACAACAGATTTCTTGAGGTTCACATATAAATGGAATCAGGATACAACTGATTATTTGGATATTAATTTATCTAAAGTCAATGAGATTTTGGAAAGTGTAATATTCAGGAAAGCCTCCTATTCAAATACCCTTTTACATTACAGCAGTAACCATCCCCAGATTCAGAAACGTAGTGTAGTCAAAGGGCACATGGTTAGGGTGTCAAGGCTCACTAGTGCTGATGAAATGTTCAAGAACGAAATGTATAAATTGGTAGGGTTATTTTTGAACAGGGGGTAACCCCCTTAAGTTACTCACTAACATTATAAAAGAAGTTGTTCATAAGAGGTCAACAACTTTTGCCCCAATTTCATCGTTGGAACAGGGACTTCAAGTTAAAAACAAGGGTAGTGACACAATGAAAGCCATTGTCCTTTGTTACAATGAGTTTGCTCCTAAGGTGGTGGATATTATCATTAAATGTTGGGAGACAAGTTTTGAAGTGGGATTGACGTCCGTATCAGGACTTAAGCCCCAAGTAGTGTACAGAAGGGGCAGGAACATCAAGAATGTTTTGGAGGGACAATGGAGCAAGAAAAAATATAGATCCAGTATGACTACATGTGGGGCCTGCAGAAGTTGCAGATATATCAACAATGGGCCTTATGTGACTATAGCAGGATACAATGTTTCCCTTAAGTGTTCAGGTAAATGTAATTGCAGTTCTTCTATGGTGGTGTACGTGGCCATGTGTCTGTCCTGTCTGGGGTTTTACGTCAGGAAGATGACCTGAAGACTGAGGGATAGAATTAGTGAGCATTTGAGATCAATAAAATAAGGACAGTCATAATGCTCTATTTGTACATTCCACCAGGTGCACTAATTTCAAAAAGTTTGTATTCTTCATTATTGACCGTGTCATTTTGAGTGAACGGGGAGGGGATGGTAAAGTGTGGTTGGAAGCTAAGGAGTCCAAGTGGCAATTGTGTCTGAATGCCATGAAGGCTTCAGGCTTGAATGATTTTATCACCATAAAGCCTTTTTTGAAATTAAGGCATGACAAAATTTTATAGTTGTCATTATTAACATTTTTATTTTTACCATGATTGTGATTTAATGTAGAGTAGTCTTTAAAAGTTGAGATAATTAAGGAAGGAAGCTTCTGATTTGCTAATTAGTTTGATGATATGTATTTAAATCTTTGAATGTATCAAGCTGAACAACTCTGAAGAAGTCTCGATTTATTTGGCGAAAGCGCTCCATTGTTTTGTTTGTGGAATAATAAACAGACTGTTTTACCGGTTTCGGTAATTTTTCTTTTTTTATTTTTTAGATTTTTCTGAGAGGCTTAGTCCTGTCCAAACAGAATCTAAACTGTCTGTGCATCTCCAGGGAATGTAGTATCCTTTCCCCTTTATTATGTTGATTAAGGAAAAAAGTAGGCAAATGAATGGACTGGTTTAAAGCCACAATAGACACCACCTTGGGCATAAAAGATGGGTTAGTCCTGAGGGAAAAAGTACAGTTTTGTACCTACCATAAATGTAGATGTTCGAGTGCTAATACAGCTGCAGTAATCACAGATGGGTTTTCAGCCGTCAGGCGGTCCCTCGGTCGGCCGAATTCCAAAGTCTTGGTCCGGCGTCGGTTGTCGTCGCTTACTCTTCTGACGTCAGGAAGGCCAGAGTATATAAGACACAGCCGACGCCATGTTCTTCAGTCTTTCTTGCCCCAGATGTCAGGTGCCCCCAAAAGGAAGGCAATACATAAGTAAAGCTTATCCACATATTCAAGCAATGCAATGTAATGCAAAATCAGTGTAAGCAAGCAAATAAAACATAACAGGATAACCCAGTCAGGAGGTATGAAGAGGTTGTTAGGCCCCATGCCCTAACCAAGAGGGGAAGGAGGGAGTGAAACCTGTACTGCAGCTGTATTAGCACTCGAACATCTACATTTATGGTAGGTACAAAACTGTACTATGTTCATCGTGCATACAGCTGCAGTAATCACAGATGGGTAGAGTCCCAAAGCTATGCATAGGGTGGTAGGTACTATGAGGAACTGGGTTGAACCAGAATGCCCTGCAAAACAGCAGTGGTGAAGCCTGCTCTTGGTCTGGAGTATAAGGGCAGGTGGTAGTGTTTTGTGAAGGTATGTACAGAACTCAAAGTGGCTGCCTCCAAAATATCCTTAGTAGGCACACCTCTGAGGAAGGCTGTAGAGGTGGCTGTGGCCCTGGTGGAGTGAGATCTGATACCAGTAGGGACAGATTTCCCATGATAGGAGTAACAAAATCATATGCAGGGGCCAATCCACTTGGAAATGGTCTGTTTGGTAACTGGTTTCCCTTGAGCCCCTACGGCATAGGACACAAAAAGTTGTTCTGATTTCCTGAAGGACTTTGTTCTGTCCAAATAGTAACGTAGCTGCCTATGGATGTCTAAAGAGTGAAGCAGCCTTTCCCCTTTGTTTTGAGGGTTAGGATAAAAGGTAGGTAGGTAGGTGTATGGCTTGGTTTAAGGCTACCCTGGATACCACTTTTGGCATAAAAGATGGATTAGTACGAAGGGAAACCCTATCCTGATGGAAGATGAGGAAGGGCTGCACCGCCATGAGGGCCTGTAGTTCAGAAACCCTACGAGCTGAAGTGAAGGCCAGAAGGAAAGCTGCTTTCCAGGACAAATATTGCAGATCTGTTGAGGCAGCAGGTTCAAAGGGAGGCAATGTTAATTTTTCTAGTATGTAATTAAGGTCCCAGGCTGGTATTGGTTGCTTCCTTGGAGGTCTTATATTCTTAGCCCCTCTGAGGAACTGCCGTAAGAGAGGGTGAGAGAATAAAGGAGGATCCGTGTTGAATTCTGCAGAAATGGCTGAGGCGTGTATTTTAATGGAAGAAAATGAAAGTCCACTGTTCAGCAGTTTAGCTAGGTACTGTAAAACCTGAGGCAAGTTCAATTTTCTAGGGTCCTGTCTTCTTTTCTCATTCCAGCAGCAAAACCGCTTCCATTTTGCGGAGTAAGCTTTTCTTGTAGATGGTCTTCTGGCCTCCAAAATGACATCCTGCACCTCCTTGGAGAGTAGAGTCTGATGTGGTGTTAAGGAATTTTCCACGCAGCGAGGTTGAGTGTTTTCAGCTGACTGTGAAGGGTTTTGTAGCTGTTCTGCGTCAGCAGAAGAGGTATTAGAGGCAGGGACCAGGGAGGAGTATGTGTTAGGCTCCTCAGGAGTGGATACCAGTGTTGCCTTGGCCAGTCTGGAGCAATCAGTATCATCCTCGGTTTGTCTTCTGTTCTTGCTTTCAAAAGCACCTTGGGCAGAAGAGGCAGAGGTGGGAATGCATAAACTGTCCATGTTGCCCAACTGAATGAAAGGGCGTCCACTTTCCAGGCCTTTGGATGGAAGGTCCTTGAACAAAACTTTTTCAATTGATGGTTCCTGTGGGAGGCAAAAAGATCTATGTCTGGCCTCCCCCACGCTTGGATTATCTCCGTAAACACCTGTGGATGCACCTTCCATTCGTGTGGATCTGTCATATTCCTGCTCAGAGTGTCTGCCAGTGTGTTTTCCAGTCCTGGCAAGTACTGTGCTTGAAGTTCGATTTGTCTTTCCAGAGCCAAGTTCCAAAGAGTCATGGCTAGTCTGCACAAGGGGTATGAGTGTGTTCCTCCTTGTTTGTTTATGTACCACATTACTGTGGTGTTGTCTGTTCTTATCAGTAATTGTCCTTGATGCAGGAAGTCCTTGAAAGCTGTAATTGCATTTATTACTGCTAGCATTTCTTTTTGATTGATGTGAAGGTGCTTTTCCTTTTGGGACCATCTGCCCTGAATGCACCTGTCCATCATGTGCGCCCCAGGCGTAATCTGAGGCGCCTGTGGTTATGACTTGTTTTGCTTGAGGCTTGCAGAATGGAAGGCCTGTGTTTACTTGACATGCTTGGGCCCACCATAGAAATTCCTTTTACAGACATGGAATTATTGGTATAATTGCTTCCAAGCTGTGACTGTGTTGAGACCATAGATTTTTTAGGTACCATTGAAGTTTCCTCATATGCAGCTTTGCACATGGGATTAGAAGAATGCAAGATGCCATGAATCCCAGAGCCTGCAGGATTTTCCTTGCAGTAAGCCTGGTACTTTTTGCTAGTGTTTTGTAGTACTGAGATAATTGCCCTTGTTTTTCTGACGTAAGGTATGCCATCTGGGTGTTTGTGTCCAAGCTGGCACCCAGGAAGGTTATTTTCTGAGATGGTGTTAGCCTTGATTTCTCCTTGTTGATGGTGTATCCCAGAGAAAGCAGTAACCGTGTCACATATGCCAGATGTTCCAGTAGTATTTGTTTGCTGTCCGCTTGGATCAGGCAGTCGTCCAGATAAGGGTAAATTTGTATCCCTTGAAGTCTGCAATAGGCAATCACTGATGCCAGGCACTTTGTGAATACTCTGGGAGCAGTAGATAAGCCAAAGGGCAATGCAGAGAATTGATAGTGGATTGAACCTGCAAGAAATCTGAGGTACCTTCTGCAGCTTTGTCTGATTGGGACATGCAGGTATGCCTCCTTGAGGTCCAATGTTACCAGCCAAAACTCCTTGCCCAGCATGAGAAGAAGTTGCTGTAATGTGAGCATCTTGAATTTTGGTGCAGTAGAAATGTGTTTAGGATGGATAAGTCCAGAATGGGTCTCCAGTCGGTTCCTTTTCTTGGTACCAGGAAGAGTCTTGAATAAAAACCTTGACGTTGTTGGTGCGTAGGTACCTTTTGTATAGCTCTCATGTTTAGGAGCTTTGAAATTTGCAGTTGTGCCTCTACCCTTTGATTTTGTGGTAGGTTTGGCATGCCTCTCATTTTTGGAAGAGTGTGAAATTGAAATTTGTAGCCTCTGTTTATAATGTCCAGAATCCATTTGACTGTTGTGACAATATGCCAATTGTTTGCAAATAATGCTAGTTTCCCTCCCAAAGGTGCTGCCAGCTGAGACTTGCTTGGCATGGAAATGAGGGAGTCATTGGGTTTGCTTCCTGTATTGTTGTGCACTGTCTTCACCACCTCTTGGTGCTGGAGATTGCCATTGTCTGCCTCTATATGATCCTTGTGACTGCCCTCTGCCCCTTGTGCATCTGTATCTACCTCTTTGGGGCTTGTCAGTGGCTGGAAAAGACCAGTTTTTTGAAGGCCAATTCCTGCTAAATCGTGGTGGCTGGACCTGTAAGAAAGCTTTGACAGTTTGCATAGATTTGGCTTTTTCTTCCATTTTTCGTAGTATATCCTTAGCATTAGTACCAAAAAGTACATCCTTTTGTAAAGGAGCATCAAGAAGTTTAGCTTTCACATGATCAGGCAAATTTTGTTCCCTAAGCCAGGCATGTCTGCGAATGACTGATCCTGTAGCAGCTGCTCTACTGGAGGCCTCTAGGGCATCATAACCACATTGTAAGGTGTGTTTACCCACTTGTTCCGCACTATGCATCATATCCTGTAACTCTTTTAAATATGGTTGTTCAAGTTGAGACATTTTGTTTTTTAATTGTGATAACAGGAACTGTTGATATTTAATCATATGAAACTGGCAGTTTAAGGCCCTCATGGCTAGGGTGGCCGAGGTATATACCTTCTTACCCCACCTTTCTAGAGATCTAGATTCCCTTTCTGCAGGAAGTGGATTCTTGGCAGTGGAGGCCTTTAATCCCTTAGGGCCTTGTGAAATGGTTTCAGGGTCAGCATTATGGCCTTTGTAAAGACATTGGTGAGAACTGGGTACTCTGTAATATCTATCAGGCTTTACTGGTGCAGGCGGCAGAGAATCAGGATTAAGACAAGCCTCCGAATAGACATCATCCAGTACCTCCAAAACAGGGGGTATAGCCAGAGGTCTGTGCTGAGGTAACCAAAGAAATTCCCTAAGTCTTTTCTTGGCGTCTGAAAAGTCTTGGCCTTCCCAATGGAAGTGTTCCCTCAAGGTGTGCAAGGTTTCCCCAAAAGAAAAATCCTCAGGGGGGGATACAGAAGGAATGGACTGTTCTGCATCCGAACCCTCAAAAAGGGAGTAAGAGTGTTCCTCTGCATCAGAATGCTCTGATAAAATGGATCCCTGATCAGAAGAGGGGGATTCTTCCTCCACTCTGGGTCTCTTGTCAGGAGGGGGCTGAGAACCTCTGATGAGAGTTATTAGATCCTCAGCCATTTTAAGCATCTGTTTCTTAGGCATGAGTCCAGGAGATGGGCCTTGAGCAGCAGGCCTAGTGTGATGCCTAGCTGCTTTGGATTTAGTAAAGGCCTTAATAGAAAAAGAAGATGAAGGCCTAAATATACCATGGGTGGAGGTGGATCTGTCCACATAAGCCGGGGCTTCGGTTGTAGTCTGGGAAAGGGACGATGACCCAGCGGTCTCGGGTACAGAAGACACCGCCAAAGGAGTATCGTCGGTAGTCAGGGACTGCAAAGGCGTCTCGCTGAGAACCGGACCACGTGTAGCCTGTTTCGGCATGGTGTCGGTGGAGACCGCGGGCCTCGCGTGTCGGTCCTTTTCCTTGCGTTTTTTAGATAAAACGGTAGTCGGAGAATCCGACGACATTTTATAGTCAAAAGCTTTACCAAAAAAGTGTTGGGCGAACTCCGCCCGACGCTTGATAGTACGTTTATTGAAGGTAGCGCAAAAGCGACAGCCCGAGACTTCGTGGTCTGGGCCCAAACAAGGTATGCAAAGGGAATGGAAATCCTTATGCGGTATTTGTTTCCCACAAGAAATACAATTATTAACTTTTTCTGACATCGGTCTGAGGCAAGAAAAGTTTCCCCAACGGGGTACTTAGCTTTAATGAAGACTTCGGTTCCAAATATTTTCGTAAATCAGGAGCTGGCCGACCGGCACTTGCGAACTGCTTCTGCTTCGGGCACCGCGCGGCAAAAAAGACTGAAGAACATGGCGTCGGCTGTGTCTTATATACTCTGGCCTTCCTGAAGTCAGAAGAGTAAGCGACGACAACCGACGCCGGACCAAGACTTTGGAATTCGGCCGACCGAGGGACCGCCTGACGGCTGAAAACCCATCTGTGATTACTGCAGCTGTATGCACGATGAACATCCTGTCCTCATAAGATAGTAAAGGGTTCCACTGCCATAAGGGCCTGCAGTTTAGACACTCTTCTTGCTGAACTGATGTCTAGAAGTAAAGCTGTTTTCCATGAGGGGAATTTTAAATCTGCTGTAGCAGCCGGTTCAAAGGGTGGAAGTGTTAGTTTTTCCAATACAAAGTAAAGGTCGCAGGCTGGAGTGGGAGCTCTCCTGGGGGGTCCTAAATTTTGGCTCCTCTAAGAAGCTGTTTCACCACAGGATGAGAGAAGAGAGGTGGTTCAGTATTATAATGAGCCGAGATGGCAGAGGCATGAATCTTAATTGAAGAGAAGGATAGGCCCTTGTGGAGCATTTCCGTTAAGTAATCTAGTATATAAGGTAAGCAGGGCACAGATGTGCCCATCCCCTATGACTTGCTCCAGGAACAGTATCTTTTCCACTTTTCTGAATAGGATTTTCTAGTACTAGGCCTCCTTGACTCAAGAATGACATCCAGCACCTGCTTAATGAGGGCTGGTGGTGGTGAGTTCAGGAGATTAGCCAGGCTGCCAGGTTCAGGGTCTGCAGCTGAGGGTGCAGAATCTGGCCCACCTGCTGGGGACAGCAGGGAAGGAGTCTGAGGCAGGTGCCAAGGTTGTAGCACTGTCAGACTGCACAAAAGAGGGTACCAGTGCTGGCTTGGCAAGTCTGGTGCGATCAAGATTGTCCTTGGTTTGTCCTGTTTGATCTTTAGTAGAACCTTTCAGAGAGGCAGAGGGGGAAAGACCTAGACTGAGAGGCTTTCCCAGGTAAATTACATGGCATCCACTTTCCAAGCTTGGCTGTGGGGTGTTATGGTGCAGTATTTGTTCAACTGATAGTTCTGAGGGTAAGCAAACAGGTCCACTCTCTGGTATCCCCCATCTGTTCCTCAAAAGTTTGAATATTTTGGGTTCCAGTTTCCATTCGTGTGGGTCCATGAGATTTCTACTTCAGTCTTCTGCCAGTGAACTAAGTTTGCCTAGCAGGAATTGAGCTTGTAGGTGTACTTGGTTGCTCAAGGCTGTGTTCCACAAAGCCAAGGCTAGTCGGCAGAGTGGGTAGGAATGGGTTCCTCCCTGATTGTTTATGTACCACATAACTGTGATATTGTCTGCCTTTACCAATAGTTGTCCGGGAAGAATAAGGCCTTTGAAGGCTGTCAGAACACTCTGTACAGCTAACATTTTTTTTTGATTGATATGCAGGTGCATCTGCTTTGGGTTCCATTTGCCCTGAACGCACTGCCCTGCTAGGTGAGCCCCCCCCATGCATAGTCTGATGAGTTTGTTGTTAGGGTTTGGGTGGCAGGGGTAGAGTGAAACAGAGTCCCTTGTTTTGGTTGCAGGCCTCTACCCACCAAAGGAACTCTGCCCTTAGACAAGGAATGACAGGAATCATAGTTTCCAGGTCCAGAAAATGTTGACACCATAGACTTTTTAGGTACCACTGAGGTTTCATCATATGCAGTCTTGCATATGGAATTAAAAGAATGCAAGAGGCCATGAACCCCAGAGCTTGCAGTATTTTTCTGGCAGATAGATGGGTTTTGGTGGCCAGCAGACTGAAGTAGTTTGTCAAATAAATGTGTTTCTCTGGAGTGAGGAATGCCATCTGGAAAGTTGTGTTCATGCTTGCTCCCAGGAATACAATCTGTTGGCAGGGTACTAGGTGTGATTTCTTTTCGTTGATGGTGTACCCCAGTGAAGATAGAAGTCTCTCTACAAATGCCAGCTCCTGTAATAGCAAGTCCTGACTTTCCGCTTGAATCAGGCAATCGTCCAAGTATGGGTAAATCTGAATACTTCTCTGCCTGCAAAATGCAATGGCTGGAGCTAGGCACTTTGTGAATACCCTGGGCGCAGTAAATAAGCCAAAGGGAAGTGTAGAGAACTGATAGTGCAGAGCCTGCTCTGAAACATAGGTATTTCCTGCAAGATTCCTTTATGTGGATGTGCAGATAAGCTTCTTTTAAGTCTAGGGTTGCCAGTCAGGAATCCTTGGCTAGCATAGGAAGCGGCTGCTGGAGAGTTAGCATTCTGAATTTTGGAACCACCAGAAAGGTGTTGAGAATAGACAGATCCAGGATCGGACGCCAGGAGATTTCTTTTTTGGGAAACAGAAACAGTCTTGAATAAAAGCCTTGTCCCATTTGTCCTGGTGGGACAGGTTGAAAAGCCTTGATGTTGAGGAGAGAAAGTACTTGCATTTGGACCTCTGTCCACTGGTTTTGGGGGAGATCTGGCCATCCACTTAGGGTTGGAAGTGAGTGGAAATGGAATCTGTATCCTAGGAAAACAATATTTAAAACTCATTTGTCTTGGGTAATGTATTCCCAGTTTTTTGCATGCAGGGCAAGTTTTCCTCCTAAAGGTGCAAGTACTTGAGCAAGGCTTGGGGGAGTTAAGGATAAGTCACTGTGCAATTTTACCATAGGGGGGTGGCTTACTACTCCCTGTTTTGGACGTGGGAGCATCCCACTGCTTAGATCTGTGCATAACCTGAGACTGAAGTCTTGGTGGTCCGCTGGGCCTGGGATTGGACTGAGAAGGCCTGGAAGGGACTGGACAGGACCAGTTCTTTGATAGGCTCAATAGGTTCATAGGTTCATACTAGGCTATCTGCCCTGGGGCAATTACAAGCCTAGCCCGATTTTGTTTGGCTTACGCCACCCCTTGATTTGAGTATACTGTGCCCTTTTTAAGGTTTAGTTTACTGTGCCTCTGTCTAATAGTGACACGGAAGTAATCCCCGGGACAAACCTACGATCCCCCATCCACTCATCAAGATTCTTCTTGGAGAGATTCAGTGAGGTGCTCTGCCTAACATGAATTGAAATTCTATTCCAGAGCGAAGGGAGCCTCTGGGTTATGAATCTGTCCCTCCAGCAAGTTCTATTTATTTCTGTGCTGAGGTTCAAGTCCCTCGAGCGTGTGGTTCTAAGGGATTTAGATTTACTGAGGTGTGAGCATGTCCATTAATTCTGGATTGGACATAGCTTTATATGTCAGGCATAGATCGCCTCGAAGTAGGCGGTATGCAACTGAGTAGAGCTGGAGTTTTTTTAACCGAGCAGCATATGGCATCTGCTTGAGTCCCTTGATCCTCTTGGTGAGGTACTTTTGGGGTCTTTCTAATTGCTGCAGGTGTCGGGTAAGGTACATCCCAAAAGGGGCATTATATTCTATGATAGGCCTGATGAGGGATGAATAAAGGGGCACGATTACCTCTCTTGATCTAGATGAGAATCCTTTCATGATGAGGTGGGCTATGTAGAAGGTCTTTCTAACCACTTTGGCAATGTGGTTTTCAAAGGAGAGATTGCTATCAACTTGGGACCCCAGATCCCTAATTACTTTCTCTGTACTTAATGGGTTACCGCCTATGTGGTAATTTGTGGGCACATTGTTTTTGCCAAAGGGTATGACTATACACTTTTTGGCATTTAGCTTTAGACCATGGCTCTGGCACCAATTATCCGTCACTGTGAGACCTTTTTGAAGGATGTTTGTGTCAGCTGGAGAGTCGATTATGGCGCCCAGTTTGCAGTCATCTGCAAACTTGGTGAGCCATAGTCCTCCCACGTTGGCCTGTACCTTGGAAAAGTGTATACCGAACAAGAACGGTCCCAGGACAGAACCTTGTGGGACGCCACTTGTGACCGGTTTCGAGTCTGACATGGCTCCAGCAACTTTCACTCTGTGGGTTCTGTCTTTGAGCCAGTTTGCGACCCATCTTGTGACATAGGGGTTTATATTTAAGCTGGATAGCTTATCTATAATGCCCGAGTGGGGTATTATGTCTAATGCCTTTGCTAGGTCCAGATAGGCTGTGTGGACTACATTCCCTTCATCTATGGCTTTGGTGACTGTTTCAAAGAAGTCGACCAGGTTCAAAAGGCAGGATCTGCCCTTGTGAGCAATTGGGTAGGATCTAGTGTCTGTAGGTCCCCAATGTCTTTGTTTATAAGCTCCATGATGATCCTCTCCATAGCCTTGCAGACTAGGCTAGTCAGGCTTATGGGGCGATAGTTTCCAGGGTCCGTAGAGGCTCCACCATTCTGTGGGCACATATCCTGTAGTGAGGCTGAGATTGTACAGCTGTTTTATTTGAGGGGTTACTTCTTCTTGGAGTTCATGTACGATGCAACCTGGGACGCCATCTGGTCCCATGGAAGCAGTGTTTCTTGCTTTGGAGAGGGCAGCCTTCACCTGAGCATCAGAGATGTTTGGGAGGCAGCCCTCTGCCGGGATAGATACTTGCTCTTTTTGGGGGGGGGGGGGGGGGGGGGGGTTTGCACTGAACCTGTCTGCCAGGATATGGGCAATGTCTGTGGGTTCAGTGTATTTTTTGTCGTTTAGAATCAACTCAGAACAAGTCTGGGAGTTGCATCCCAGGTTCCTAACATAACTGAAAAAAGCCTTATGATCGTCTTTAGTGTCCTGTGCAATTTTTCTCTCGAAGCTGGCCTTGGAGGATTTTATGAGGGATCGTAATTTTTTGCTAGTACTAATCAGAGCTGCCTTCCCTATTAGGGATTTTGCTCTATCATGTAGTAGCTTCCTCCTTCTGTTGTACAGTTTATTTATGGCTGGGGTCCACCAGACTGGAAGCCTGCCTTTGGATGATTGGGTCTTGGTTTTGTTTGGGATAGCATGATCCATGTATTCCTTGAGATGTCCGTAGAATGCGTTTATATAGGATTCTGCAGTTTGGGCCATAGTTTCCGCTGGCCCTGGGGCCTTGAAGGATTGCACTTCGGTTTTGAGAAGTGAGAAGTTCGCTTTTGAGAAGTTTTTCACTGTGGTTTTCTGGGTTGGGGGTGGGGTCGGGATGCGGATATCCAGTGAAATTAATTTATGGTCTGATCTTACCAATGAGGGATATACTTCTGGTATGGAGCATAGAGTACCCATGTTGGTAATGATCAGGTCTAGTATGTTATCCCCTCTTGTGGGAGTGGTGACTAGTTGTTCCATAGCATTTGAGTTTATAATTTCCAGGAACCTTTGGGCTAAGGTGCTGGGGCTTGAGTAGTGCTCCCAGTCTATGTTTGGGTAGTTGAAATCACCCAATATAATGGTGTTCGGAGAGATCTTCATGTTCTCCAATGTTTTCAGGAAAGCCGAGTGGGATTCCTGACTTTGAGAGGGTGGTCTGTAGGATGCTATAAACTGAAAAGCAGTCTTGCCCACTGTTACTTGCACATGGATGATCTCAGATACTTCGTGCAATGCCACTAACCTGGAGGTGTGGATATCCTTGATAAATATGGAAACTCCCCCTCCTTTTGTGGTTCGGTCCGGGTTTTCGTGCCGAAAAGCATGATATGAGGTATAACCTGGTAGTGCTGGGGTGCTCTCTGGAGCCTTGAACCAGGTTTCTGTCACTGCACAGATATTGATGTTCTCCATACTGAGGAGAGCTTCGAGTGCGTGCATCTTGAGGTTAAGACTTCTGGCGTTTAGCAGCATTACCCTTAGTTTCTTGTTCCTTATGCTGCCTATGGAGGTGGGTTTGACTTTTGAGCCTTGCCTAAAAAGGCACTATGGGGGTGGCAAGAGCCTTTGCCAATATCCGAAAGCCCAGTGGTGACAGGTGCAAGCCGTCCCTAGCGAAGCAACGTGGCTTGTCGAGCATGTCATCCCAGGCTGACAGACACTGGATCTCCTTTGAATGACACCAAAATTTTAGCCAATTGTTAAAATCGATCATTTTGTCTTTGTACTGTGGCATCATTCTAGGTGAGGGTAAGATGCTGCTCAAGGTCAGGGTCATACCGGCCTGGGCTACATGATCAGAGAGCTCCTCTATGTCTCTTTTCATGTAGTCCAGGGAGGTACGTCTCAGGTCATTCACACCAGCATGTACGATGAATGAGTCATATTTGTATTTGCTTTGGAGTGACCTGAGTGCTTGTGTTATGTGGCGGATCCTAGCGCCCGACAGGCAGCTCACTGTGACCATCTATTTGTTCAGCCTGGTGAGCGGGACGTCATTGTGTCTGACAATAGAGTCACCTATTACAAGAGTATCAGGTGTGTTATTCAGCCTTAAGGGCTGTGGCTGCTTGGCACACTGACTTTGTGGGCTATGTGTTGTGCGTGTTTTGTTTTGGGGTAGCGTTTGCTTGGATGTCTGCTTTGGAGGTCTCTGTTGCTTAAGTAGATTTTTATTTAGAGCCTCTGAGTATGTTTTTGTGTATTTATGTGTTTGGTTCGCTGATGTGTTGGGACTATGTGATACTGGAATTGTGTTGTGTGAGGTTACCTTCTCCTCCTGACTGGTTTCACCAGTTTTGAGATGAGAGAGCTCAGCCTCCAGTTTGGCTATATGGTTGCATCTCTCACATATATTTGAACCTGTTTGGAGGAGGAGAGGGTTGTCCGTGTACATGAGAAAGTTGTAACATTGCCTCAAAATTCCCAGATTCACCAGCTGGACTGGAGTGGAAACCATTGACTGACCTTTGGACATGCTAGAGTAATATAAGGAAATTGAATTAAGACAGACCAATAGGGGTCAAGGTAATCGTAGAGAGTATAAGAGTAAGTAGGGCTTATGGTTTAATAGTGCTAACTTGTAAGATTACTTATTTGGACCAGTGAAGGGCCTTAGAATGAAAATATGGTGTTTAATTTGAGAGATAGAGCAGTTCTAAGGGAAAAAGTGAAGAGCAGACTTCGTGGAGCCAGGAATGGTTTAAACCCAATTAGGCGGTGCTGCCCGTTGTTGCGCTACGCACAAAAACGCGCAAAACAGGGTTTTAAGAGAGGGAGATCAAGGAGTTTGGAATTGACCCAAAATGTCCAATAAAACTACAGTTTCAAGGCAGTAACCACTCCCACAGGGGCAGTCAGGCTGCTCAATGTTTATCACTGCCACTGATGAACAGAGAGACTTCCCTTTAGCCCAAGCAAAAAATGGCCTCCAAGAAACTTACAAACAGTTCATAACAGCAAGCCTGTAACTGAACTTTTTTAAATCTCAGAAAAGTGGGAAAAAAGCAAGTTTTTTTGTTTTTTTAAAGATAGCAGAGGTTCACAAGTATCAACAAGTTATAACAGTGCAGTAAATGACCCCACACTTGAGTGCTAGTCCAGAGACAGATAAAATGCAAGTTTTGAGAAAAAAACTATTTTAAAAATAAGTGCAAACAGGAAATCCAGTAAACAGGTCTAGGCTGTGTTCTAAATACAGTTACCAATGCAGAAATCAAGTTTAACAAGCCAGAAAATGTTCAAAGTAGGCGGCTATGCAGAAAAACTTAGCAAATAAAACTTAGCAAATAATCTGAAGAAAAATACTTAAAATCTCAAAAGTGGCTTCTTTCTTCTCTCAGCGTTTTCTCCTCTTGGTGGGTGCTTCCCCAACAGCCAACAAGTCTGAAAAGACGCCAAAACCACGAGGCAATCTGGTTTTAATTGATGACCAATGCCTACTGAATCTAGGTGGCTGTACTTGTAAGAAATCTTTAACAGTTTGCATAGATATAGCTTTCTCCACCATCCTTTGAGGACGACTTCTCTCGCTCTTGGTTTAAGGGTGCACCCAGCAATTTTCCTTTGACATGATCTGGCAAGTTTTGTTCCTCAAGTCAAGCATGTCTTTTAAGAACAGACCCAGTGACAGCAGCCCTGCAAGATGTTTCTAAAGCATCCAAACCACACTGCAAAGTATGTTTACCAACTTGGTTAGCAGAATGCATTAACTCTTGTAAATCTTTGTGTTCCGCACAGTCAGGAATCAACATAATTTTCTGTTTAATTAGCTCCATAATATGCTGCTGATACTTTAACATATGAAACTATCAATTTAAAGCCCTAACGGCCAGAGTAGAAGAGGTGTACAACTTCTTATCCCATCTGTCTAAAGCCCTAGAATCCCTGTCAGAAGGGGTATGATTCTTGGCAGTAGTAGCCTTACTGCCTTTAGTTCCTTGGGAAATGGTCTCTGGATCCGCAGTAGGATTCTTGAAAAGGAATTTGAGAGAGTCAGGTACTATACCGACCGGCACTTGCGAACAGCTTCTGCTTCGGGCGCCACGCGGCAAGAAAGACTGAGGAAAATGGCGTCGGCTGATGCCTTTATACCCGAAGACCAGCAGAGATGACGTCGGGTGAAGTGCGACACCAGCCGAGGCCAGACCCAGACTTTGGAATCCGGCCGACCGAAGGGCTGCCTGACGACAGGACAACCCATTTGTTAGGACTGCAGATGCATCCTTGAAGGACATCTAGAGGCCTGTGCTGAGGCAGGTTTAAAAATTCCCCGAGTCTCTTTTTGGACTGACAGTAGTGCTGGCTTTCCCAGCGGAAATGCTCCATAAGAGTATGCAGGGTTTCACCAAAAGAAAAATCTTCTGGAGGGAAAGCACTGGGAATGGAAACTTCTGCATCAGAATTCTCACAGATAAATAAAGATATGCCCTGGTAGTCAGAAGAAACAGAGATATCAGATTCCTGATCAGAAGACTCCGAAGGAAAATCAGTTCTAGGTCTCTTTGAGGGAAAAGGCTGGCTTCCTCTAAGTAAGGTAATAATGTCTTCAGCCATTCTAATCATTTGTTTTTGAGGCACGTGGGCCTGAGAATGCACTTTGGTCATCTGTTTCCTAGGCGTAATGCTTACTTTAGGCCTGAGAAATTTTGTATTTTTGGCTTGAAACAAAGTCGTCGGTTTAATATGAAAATCGGTAGGCCTGAATACCCCCTCAGAAGCCGGTGCCTGCACAGCGGCTCCACACCCATCCAAGGTAGAGACAACCGCAGGTTACATAGTCGAAGAAGCATCTCGCGGCATACTGGACTCCGAATGGGTCTCAGTAGAGGCCTGCGAATCTGCAGAAGTAGGTAGCAGGGGCTGCGAAAGTGCCTCACTAAGTACCAGTGGACTGGCGACTAGCTTAACAGTAGCATTGTCAGTGTTGGACCTATGCGGTTTGTCTCTGTCTTTTTCTTTACGTTGTTTTGGAAGATCGACAGTCGGATGGCTTAGCGAAGCCATTTTGGAGATAGAGAGCGAAAGAATTTAGCTACAAAAATTGCCCGACGACGAAAAGTTCGGGAGTTGAACCAGGCACAAAAAGTACAGTTGTGTACACTTACCATAAATGTAGATGTTCGAGTGTATTCACTGTTGAAGTTATCACATTTGGGTTATGTTTGCAGGTAGCCCTCAGTCAACCTGATTAGCAAAGTCTTGGGTCCTGCGTTGGTTGCTGTCTCATCTTCCATGACGTCGGGTAGTCACGGGTATAAAGTATGCAGCCAATGCCATTTTATCACTTTTTCTTGCCCCAGATGTCAGGTGCCCACATAATGAGAAGCAATTATATGCAAGGTTACACCTCCAACAAAAAGCAAATACACCAGAAAGCTTTAAGCATAGTAAACAAGAATAGAGGTATAGTCAATAGAAGTCAGGGGGCTGGAGGGGGGGTACCCAGGACTACAACAGTGAATACACTCGAACATTTACATTTATGTTAAGTGTACACAACTGTGCTATGTTCTTCGTGTTTCACTGTTGCAGTCATCATTGAGTAGATTCACAAAGCTAAGAATGGGAGGAGACAATTATATAGCTTTAGGACCAGCTATAAGTCCCTGCAACATTGCAGTGGCAAAGCCAGCTCTGGATTTAGAAAAAACTGGCAAGTGATAATGCTTGGTGAAGGTATGTACAGAACTCCAGGTAGCAGCTTCTACGATGCCCCTGGTAGGGACACCACTGAGAAAGGCTGTAGAGGTAGATGCAGCCCTGGTGGAATGAGGTCTTATCCCCAGTGGGGTAGGTTTTCCATGGTGCTTATAGAAGAAATGAATGCAATAGCTTATCCACTTAGAAATGGCCTTCCCCTCTGCCTTTGCAACAAATGCAACCAGAAGCTGTTCAGATTTCCTGAGAGGTTTAGTCTTGTCCAAGTAAAATCTAAGTTGTCTGTGCAAGTCCAAGGAGTGCAGTATTCGTTCTCCTTTGTTCTGTAGATTAGAAAAGAAGGCTGGCAAATGAATGGACTGATTAAGGGACACACTGGATACCACGTTGGGCATAAAGGAAGGACTGGTCCTGAAGGACACTCTGTCCACATGAAAGATGATGAAAAGCTCCACTGCCATGAGGGCCTGTAATTCAGACACTCTTCTTGCTGAAGTGATGGCTAGAAGGAAGGCTGTTTTCCAAGAAAGGAATTTAAACTCTGCATTTGCAGCTGGCTCAAAGGGAGTTGTGTTCAAGCTTGCTCCCAGGAATACAATTATTTGGCTGGGTACTAGATGTTTTTTCTTTTCGTTTATAGTGTACCCCAGAGAAGTTAGAAATTTCTTTACAAATGCCAGATGATTTAAGGGCATGTCCTGGCTTTCTGCCTGAATTAGACAATCGTCCAGTTATGGGTATATTTGTATATTTCTTTGCCTGCAAAATGCAATGACTGGAGCTAGGCACTTTGTGAATACCCTGGGCACAGTAGACAAGCCAAAGGACAGTGCAGAGAACTGATAGTGAATGTAGCGTGCTCTGAAGCGTAGGTATCTTCTGCAAGATTCCCTTACTGGGATGTGCAGGTAGGCTTCCTTTAAATCCAGTGTTGCCAACCCGGCATTTGTTCCCAGCATGGGAAGCAGCTGATGTAGAGTTAGCATTTTGAATTTTGGAATTTCCAAAAAAGTGTTTAGGATAGACAGGTCCACAATATGACACCAGGAATTGTCTTTTCTGGGTACCAGAAAAAATAGTGAGTAGAAAAGTACAGTTGTGTACACTTACCATAAATGTAGATGTTTGAGTGTATTCACTGTTGCAGTCATTACATTTGGGTAATCTGCTGGCAGGTTGCCCTCAGTCGGCCCGAATTCCAAAGTCTTGGGTCCTGCGTCGGTTGCCGTCTTCTCTTCCATGACGTCAGGGGTATAAAACATGCAGCCAACCTAATTAGGTAGCAAAAATTATATATATATATATATATATATATATATATATATATATATATATACATATATATATATATATATATATATATATATATATATATATATATATATAATACATGCATCAATATAAACTTTACCTTCATCTACAAGCAAATACATCACATAGGTTGTAGAAGATAGAGAAGGAAAGATAAACTCCAGAATGACAGGGGGATGGTGGGAGGGTAACCTGGACTGCAACAGTGAATACACTCAAACATCTACATTTATGGTAAGTGTACACAACTGTACTATGTTCTTCGTGTTTCACTGTTGCAGTCATTACATTTGGGTAGAATCCCAAAGCTATGGTTGGGAGGCTGGAGCTAAACAGCATTAGGTGCGGCTATAAGGCCCTGCAGCACTGCAGTGGCAAAGCCTGCCCTGGACTTACAGTAGAGAGGCAAATGATAATGCTTTGTAAAGGTGTGAACAGAACGCCAAGTAGCAGCCTCTAGAATGTCTTTGGTTGATACGCCTCTGAGAAAGGCTGCTGAAGCAGCAGCAGCTCTGGTGGAATGAGACCTAATGCCCTTGGGCACAGGTTTACCATGGTGTAGGTAGCAGAAACGGATGCAGTGGCTTATCCACTTTGAAATTGTCTGCTTTGAAATGGACTTTCCTTCTGATCTTGCAGCATATGACACTAGTAATTGCTCAGTTTTTCTTAGAGCTTTAGTCCTGCTCAAGTAGAATCTTAGCTGTCTGTGTACGTCCAAGGAATGCAGAATTCTCTCCCCCTTGTTCTGCGGATTTGGATAAAAGGTTGGCAGATGAATTCTTTGGTTAAGAGCCACACTGGAAACCACCTTAGGCATAAAAGTACGATTTGTCCTCAGTGACACCCTGTCTGGGTAAAATATGATAAAAAGGCTCTACAGCCATGAGGGCCTGCAGCTCTGAAACTCTTCTTGCTGAAGTAATTGCTAGTAGCAGAGCTGTTTTCCGTGATAAAAACTTTATATCAGCGGTAGCAGCTGGTTCAAATGGAGGCAGGGTGAGCTTTTCCAAAACATAATTGAGGTCCCATGCAGGTAATGGTGATCTTCTAGGAGCCCTTAAATTCTTGGCTCTAAGATACTGCGTCAGTAAAGGATGAGAAAAGATTGGTGGCTCTGTATTGTAATGAGCCGAAATGGCCGAGGCATGGATTTTAATTGATGAGAAAGACAGGCCTTTGTCAAGCATCTCAGTTAAGTATTGTAGTATCCAAGGAATATTTGGTTCTGCTGTATCAGTTCCTTGTGCTTGATTCCAAGCACAGAATCTCTTCCACTTGTCAGCAGCATAAGAATTTCTAGTACTTGGCCTTCTGGCTTCCAAAATGACATCCATCACAGCTTTACTGAGAGGTGTTGTTTGTATAACTACATGATCAGCCATGCCGCCAGGTTCAGTGTCTGTAGTTGATTGTGCAGGATCTGATTGTTTTGCTGGGACAGTAGTTGAGGTCTTTGAGGTATGGTCCAAGCTGGGTATTGAGACAAGTTCCTTAGGACTGGGTACCAGTGCTGGCGGGGCCAGTCCGGGGCAATTAGTATCATCTTTGGTTTCTTTTGTCTGACTTTTAGGAGGACCTTGGGGAGAAGAGGCAGAGGAGGAAAGGCGTAAACTGATAGGTTTTGCCAACTGAAGGATAGGGCGTACACTTTCCATGCTTGTCTGTGATAAGTCCTTGTGCAGAATCGTTTCAACTGATAATTTTGAGGAGAGGCAAATATATCTATGTCTGGGCACCCCCAATTCTCTGTTATCATGCTGAAGACTTGTGGATTTAGTTTCCACTCGTCAGGATCCATAAGGTTTCTGCTTAAATCTTCTGCCAGTGTATTTTGTTTTCCTGGCAGGAATTGAGCTTGAAGATGTACTTGGCTGGTCAAATCTTTGTCCCACAGTGCCATGGCTAATCTGCAAAGGGGGAGTGTGTGCCCCCTTGCTTGTTTATATACCACATGACTGTGGTGTTGTCCGTCTTTATCAGCAGTTGTCCTGGATGAAGTAAGTCCTCGAAGGCTGTTAGGGCATTTTGAACAGCTAGCATCTCTTTCTGGTTGATATGTAGATGCATTTGTTTTGGGGTCCATATGCCCTGAATGCATCTTCCTACCATGTGAGCCCCCAGGCATAATCCGAGGTGTCTGTTGTTAAGGTATGGCTGGCAGGGGGTAGAGTGAAGGCCCGTCCCAAGTTTTGGTGACATGCCTTTGCCCGCCATAGAAACTCCTGTTGTAGGCAGGGAATGAGAGGAATCATTACTTCCAGAGTGTGAAAATGTTGACTCCATAAACTTTTCAGGTACCACTGAAGTTTCCTCGTATACAGTCTTGCATATGGAATCAATAGGATGCAGGATGCCATGAAGCCCAGAGCCTGCAGAATTTGTCTTGCAGATAACTGCTTTTTTGTTGCCATTAGTTTGAAGTAAGTAGTCAGTTGCCTTTGCTTGTCTGGCGTGAGGTAAGCCATCTGGGCAGTTGTATTAAAGCTTGCACCCAGGAATGTTATCTTTTGAGGGGGTACCAGTTGTGATTTCTTTTCATTTATTGTGTACCCTAGGCATGTTAGAAGCCTTTTCACAAACACCAGGTGTCAAAGAAGAATGTCCTTGTTCTCTGCTTGAATGAGACAGTCGTCTAAGTAAGGATATATTTGTATACTTCTTTGTCTGCAAAATGCAATTACTGCTGCCAGGCACTTTGTAAAGACCCTGAGCGCAGTAGATAAGCCAAAGGACAGTGCAGAGAATTGGTAATGCATTAAGCCAGCCTTGAATCTGAGGTATCTTCTGCACGACTGTCTTATTGGGACATGCAGGTATGCCTCTTTTAGGTTTAATGTCACCAGCCAAGCATTCTTGCCCAGCATGGGCAGAAGTTGCTACAAAGTCAGCATTTTGAATTTTAGAATGTCCAGGTATGTGTTCAAAATCGATAAATCCAGTATCAGCCGCCAGGCCTTGCGCTTTCTGGGTACCAAGAACAGTCTTGAGTAAAAACCTTGTCCTTTTTCCTGTTCTGGTACTGGCTGAATGGCCCCCATATCCATGAGGGACGTAACCTGTTTCTGTGCCTCTGCCCATTGATTTTTTGGCAGATCTGGCCAACCATTTGCCATTGGCAGAGTGTAGAAATGGAATCTGTATCCCTGTGATACTATGTTTAGTACCCACTTGTCCTGGGTTAACTGCCAATTTTGAGCAAAAAGTGCTAATTTTCCCCTATGGGTGCTGCCAAAAAATAAGTGCTTGGTGTAGGCAGAGGGAAGTCATTGGGATTGTTTTCTGTAGGTTTGCGCTTTATCTCCTCCAGATTTGGAGGTAGAAGCGCCCCATTGCTTTGACCTGTATGAATCTTGCGCCCAGTATCTGGAACCCTTAGGGTGTCTGGATTTGCCCCTTTGAGCTCTGTCTGACACAGGAAAGGACTAATTTTTTGTAGGCCAGTGTCTACTGAATCTTGGTGGCTGAACTTGTAAGAAGTCTTTTAACAGTTTGCATAGACTTAGCTTCGTCTTCCATTTTCTTTAAAACCTCTTCTGCCTTAATACCAAACACAGAATCGTGCTGTAAAGGTGCATCTAGCAATTTAGCTTTAACATGATCAGGCAAATTTTGTTCTTTTAACCAAGCATACCTCCTAAACACAGATCCAGTAACTGTGGCCCTGCAGGAGGCCTCTACATGCAATACTTCCTGCAATTCTTTATTCTCTGCACATTCTGAAATCATCATTTTCTGTTTCAGCAATCCCATAACATGTTATTGGTACTTTAGCATATGAAATTGAGAGTTTAAGGCCCTGATTGCCAAGGTTGCAGATGTATAAACCTTTTTTCCCCATCTGTCTAGTGCCCTTGAATCTCTGTCAGAGGGGGTAGGATTTTTTGCTGTTGAGGCCTTAACTCCCTTTGGACCCTGTGAAATAGTTTTAGGATCAGCAGCAGGGTTTCTAAATAAAAATGTGTGTGAGTCAGGGACCCTGTAATATCGGTCAGGCTTACTGGGAGCCAGAGGTAAGGAATCAGGGGTCAAGCTTGACTCCGAAAACACATCTACAATGTCTAAAACAGGGGGAATGGCTAAAGGCTTGTGCTGAGAGAGAAGAAGGAAATCCCTGAGTCTCTTTTTTGATTCTGAGAAGTCTTGACTCTCCCAGTGAAAATGTTCCCTCAAAGTATGCAAGGTTTCTCCAAACGAATAATCCTCACGAGGAGATGCAGATGGAATAGACTCCACAGCATCAGAATCCTCAGAGGGAGGTATAGATAATTCCTGATCAGAAGAGGAATCAGAAGAAATAGAAACCTGATCTGAAGATTCATAATCAGTGTCCTGTCTAGGCCTCTTATCTGGAGGGGGATGGGTACCCCTGATCAAGGTAATAAGATCTTCAGCCATTTTGATCATCTGCTTTTTAGGCATAGAGGCCTGTGCACGTGGCTCATGCATCAGTTTTTTAGTTTTAGAAGTTGCTTTTGTCTTTGGTTTTGCAGCTGTCGTCAGTTTGATATACAAATGCTGAGGTCTGAATACACCCTCAGAAGCCGGTGCCTGCTCAGTGGCTCCGGACCCATCCGAGGGAGATGCATACGTCGGTCCAATACCTTGAGTATCTTGTGGCATGCCGGACTCCACGTGGGTGTCGGTAGAGGCCTGCCACTCGAAGGTAGCGGGTATCAGGGGCTGCGAAAGTGCTTCACTAAGTACCGGTGACTGGCTTAAGAGAAGCTTCGTCATCGGTTTTGGATATCGACTGCCTTTCTCTGTCCTTTTCTTTGCGTTTATGTACTCTGGTAGTCAGACTGCTATCCAATGACATTTCTGGGTAGTTAAATCTGTTTCCAAAATACTTTGATGCAAAAATATATCGACGCTTAATAGTGCGTTGGTTAAATCTAGCACAAAACCGACAGCCTGGCACGTTGTGATCAGGGCCTAGGCAAGGAATACAGTATAAATGGAAATCCTTATGAGGTATTTGCTTCCCACAAGTAATGCAATTATTTACTTTTTCTGACATCAGTAAAAAGCAAGAAAAATATGTTTCCCCAATGGGGTACTTAGCTTTAGTGAAGACTTCGGATCTGAAACAACTCAAATATTTCAATAGTCGGCCGACCGGCACTTGCGAACTGCTTCTGCTTTGGGCACCGCGTGGCAAGAAAGACTTAAGAAAATGGCATCGGCTGCATGTTTTATACCCCTGACGACCTGATATCATGGAAGAGGAGACAGCAACCGACGCCGGACCCAAGACTTTGGAATTCAGGCCGAATGAGGGTAACCTGCCAGCCGATTACCCAAATGTAATGACTGCAACAGTGAAACACGAAGAATATCCTTGCCCCCATTTTGCTTCAAGGACAAGTTGAATAGCTCTGATGCTTAGAAGAGAGAGAACTTGCTTATGAGCATCTGCCCACTGGTTTGGGGGTAAGTCTGGCCAACCGTTTGGGGTTGGTAAGGAGTGGAAATGGAATCTGTATCCTTGGGAAACTATATTTAAAACCCATTTGTCTTGGGTAATGAGTTCCCAGTTTTTAGCATGCAGGGCGATCTTTCCCCCTAAAGGAACAGTCAGTTGAGCAGGGCTTGGAAGGTTTAAAGTTAAGTTATTGTTTCAATTTACCATAGGGGGGTGTCTTACTACTCCCAGCTTTAGAAGTGGGAGCCCCCCACTGCTTAGGCCTTGTGAGTACCTTGGGACTGGAGCCTGGGTGTTCTGCTGTTTCTGGTTTGGACTGAAAAGGCCTGGAAGAGGCAGGAAAGGACCAATTCTTAGAAGGCCAATGCCTACTGAATCTACGAGGCTGCACTTGCAGGAAAGCTTTAACAATTGGCATAGATTTAGCTTTTTCCTCCATCTTTTTAAGTACTACTACTGCTTTGTTGCCAAACAGGCGGTCTTGGTTTAAGGGAGCATCCAGTAATTTAGCTTTAACATGATCTGGCAAAGATTGCTCCTTAAGCCAAGCATACCTTCTAACTACAGACCCAGTGACAGCAGCACTGCAAGATGCCTCTAATGAATCAAAACCACATTGCAAAGTATGCTTTCCAACCTACTCAGCAGAATGCATTAAATCCTGTAATTCTTTATTTTCAGCACATTCAGGAATCAACATCATTTTCTGTTTAAGCAATCCAATAATGTGCTGCTGATACTTTAACATATGAAACTGGCAGTTTAAGGCCCTAATGGCCAAAGTTGCATAAGTGTATACCTTCATACCCCATCTATCCAGGGCCCTGGAATCTCTATCAGAGGGGATAGGGTTTTTGGCAGTATTAGCTTTAATGCCTTTGGGTCCCTGTGAAATCGTCTCAGGATCCGCAGTAGGGTTCTTAAAGAGGAACTTGTGAGAGTCAGGTACCCTGTAATACCTGTCAGGTTTTCTGGGAGCTGGAGTTAAAGTGTCAGGGGCCAGGCTAGATCCCGAGAAGGCATCATCTACAATGTCCAGTACAGGAGGGATAGCTAAAGGTCTGTGTTGAGGTAGGAGTAAGAATTCCCTAAGCCTCTTTTTGGAGTCAGAGCATTCCTGGCTTTCCCAGCGGAAATGCTCCCTAAGAGTATGCAATGTTTCACCAAAAGATAAATCCTCTGGAGGGGAAGTAGAGGGAATGGAGTCCTCTGCATCAGAACCCTCATAGGTAGATAAGGGCAACTCCTGGTCATCAGAGAAAACAGAAATTTCAGAATCCTGATCACAAGAATCAGAAGGAAAACCAGTCCTAGGTCTCTTAGAGGAAGAAGGGTGGATTCCCCTGATTAGAGTAATAAGGTCTTTAGCCATTCTTATCATTTGTTTTTTAGGCATAGGGGCCTGACCATATGGTCTGGGCATCGGTTTTCGTGGCATGGATCGAGTTTTAGGCCTTGAAGATGAAGATGGCGTTGGTTTAATATGCAAGTCAGTAGGCCTGAATACACCCTCAGAAGCTGGTGCATGCACAGCGTCTCTGGACCCATCCAAGGTAGAGACATCCGCAGGTTCCACAGTCGAAGAAGCATCTTGCGGCATACAGGATTCCGAATGGGTCTCAGTAGAGGCCTGCAAATCTGAAGTAGCGGGTATCAGGGAATGCGAAAGCACCTCATTGAGTACCGGTGAACTGGCGACTAGCTTAGGAGAAGCGTCGTCGACAGATTTGGACCTATGCAGTCTGTCTCTGTTTTATCGTTGCGTTTTTGCGGAATGTTGGTAGTTGGGTGGCTTACCAAAGCCATTTCTGGATAATTGAACTGAGTGCCAAAATATTTAGATGCGAAAATGAACAGACGACGAATAGTTCGAGGACTGAATAAGGCACAAAACCGACAGCAAGGTACACTGTGGTCTGGGCCTAGACAAGGAATGCAGTACAAATGAAAATCTTTATGAGGTATTTGCTTTCCACAAGAAATACAATTGTTAACTTTTACTGACATCGGTTTAGAGCAAGAAAAAGGATCCCCAATGGGGTACTTAGCTTAGCTGAATACTTCGGATCGGAAACTCGAAAACGAAAATTTCAGGAGTCGGCTGACCGGCACTTGCGAACTGCTTCTTCGGGCATGGCACAGCAAGAAAGAGTGATAAAATGGCGTCGGCTGCATGTTTTATACCCCTGACTACCTGAGATCATGGAAGATGAGACAGCAACTGACGCAGGTTGCAAGACTTTGCTAATCAGGCCAACTGAGGGCTACCTGCAAGCAGATAACCCAAATGTGATGAATTTCAACAGTGAAACACGAAGAATATCCAACAGCGAGGGACACTGTGATCTGGGGCCTAAACAGGTGATGCAGTAAGAATGAAAATCTCTATGAGGTATTTGCTTTCCACAGACAAGACAATTATTAATTTTTTCTGACATCGGTTAGAGCAAGAAAAAAGGATCCCAACGGAGTACTTCTCTTTTAGAAGACTTCAGGTCTGAAACTCGAAAACGAAAATTTCAGGAGTCGGCCAACCGGCACTTGCAAACTGCTTCAGCTTTGGGCACCGCACGGCAAGAAAGACTGATGTAAATGCATCAGCTGCATGTTTTATACCCCTGACGATCTGACGTCATAGAAGAAGTGACAGCATCTGACACAGAAATTCCAAAACTCTCGTATTCAGGCCGGCTGAGGGCTACGTGCAGGCAGATAACCCAAATGTGAGAACTGCAACAGTGAAACATGAAGAACATCATGTCTATCTGTGGAATACCCCACCTGTGGATCAACTCTAGGAATACCTCCCTTGACCGCATCCATTTGTGACGGGATGTAGGCTGCCTGTAGGGTGATTCCCCTGGGAGACATCTAGCTCCCATACCTGTAGAGCTAGTCTGCAGAGCACTGTGGTGCTGTTTGTGAAGATCTTCAGAATGCCCTGTCTGAGGAAAGGTAGAAAAGGCCTGCAGGGCCAAAAATATGGATGACATTTCTTTGATGTTGATATGCTATTATCTGTGTTTATTTTTACACAAACCTTGTACTTTCCTTGTGTCTAACGGTGCTCTCCAGCCCAGATCTGAGGAGTCTGTGTGCATGATCTGGGGAGGCAATTGTAGAGTGAGACCCGGGTTAAGGGTCACCTGGGCCATCCACCACTTTAGTTCTTGGTGGAGGCAGGGTAGAAGTGGGATTCTGAACTCTAGGGGGTGAGAATGCTGGGTCCATACTGAGTGAAGACACCACTGTATCTTTCTCATGTGTAATCTTGGCAGTAGCAGCATGGGAATTGTGGCAGCCATGTGGCCGAGAAGTTTGAGAAATTCCCTCGCAGTCAGGATGGGTGTAAGGAGGGCAGATTGAAGGAGTTGGGTCAGGGAGAGCACTTTTTCCTGAGGTAGGAAGGCCATCCTGAGGTCTGTTCTGATTCTGCATCCTAGGAAGACAATGTCTTTTGTAGTATTTAGATTGGATTTGGGAAAGTTTATGAGGAACCCTAAGGGCTGCAGCAGGAGTGGGAGGTCCTTTTTGTGGGCTAGGAGGGTTTGTCTGTCTGCTGCTTGAATTAGCAGATCGTCTAGTTATGGGAAAATGTGCATACCTCTTGTTCTGCAGTAAGCAATGACTGGGGCTAGGCATTGTGTAAATACCTTTGGAGCAGTGGAGAGTCTGAAGGGCAAGGAACAAAAAGTACAGTTTTGTACCTACCATAAATGTAGATGTTCGAGTGCTAATACAGCTGCAGTCATAACAGATGGGTTATCCTGCCGTTAGGCGGGTCCTCGGTCGGCCAAATTCCTAAGTCTAGGTCTGGCGTCGGATGTCGTCGCTTCTTCCCGGACGTCAGTGCGGCAGGGGTATAAAAGAACCAGCCGACGCCATTTTCTTCAGTTTTTCTTGCCCCAGATGTCAGGTGCCCCCAGAAGGAAGGCAAAACATGAATTTATGTAATAATGCAATGTAATATAATCAAAAAACAGTAGTTGCAAGCAAATACACCATAAAAGAATACCCCAATCAGGTTGTATGAGGAGGTGTTAGCCATTAGGCCTGTCCCAAGAGGGGAAGGAGGGAGGGAAACCTGGACTGCAGCTGTATTAGCACTCGAACATCTACCTTTATGGTAGGTACAAAACTGTACTATGTTCATCGTGCATACAGCTGCAGTCATAACAGATGGGTAGAATCCCAAAGCTAAAAAAGGGGTGGTAGGCACTAAGTGAAACTAGGAGGAGCAAGGATGCCCTGCAAGACTGCAGTGGCAAAGCCCGCTCTAGATTTGGAGTATAATGGTAGGTGGTAGTGCTTGCAGAAAGTATGCACTGAACTCCAAGTGGCTGCTTCCAAAATATCCTTGGTAGGAACCCCCCTGAGGAAAGCTGCAGAGGTAGCTGTGGCCCTTGTGGAATGAGATCTGATGCTTGTAGGTACAGTTTCACCATGAAAAGAATAACAAAAGCGTATGCAGTGGGCTATCCATTTTGAGATTGTCTGTTTGGAAATAGCCTTCCCTTGAGCACCTGTAGCATAGGACACAAAGAGTTGCTCTGATTTTCGGAATGGCTTTGTCCTGTTCAAGTAATAACGAAGCTGTCTGTGAATGTCCAAGGAATGTAGTAGTCTCTCTCCTTTGTTTTGTGGATTAGGGTAAAAGGTAGGTAAGTGGACAGCCTGATTCAAGGCTACACTGGATACTACCTTTGGCATAAAGGAAGGGTTGGTTCGTAAGGATACTCTGTCCTGATGGAAAATGATGAAAGGCTGCACAGCCATGAGGGCTTGTAGTTCCGAAACCCTGCGTGCTGAGGTGATAGCCAGAAGGAAGGCTGTTTTCCATGACAATAATTGCAGTTCTGTTGAAGCAGCTGGCTCAAATGGAGGCAGGGTCAGTTTTTCTAGAATGAAATTGAGGTCCCAAGCAGGCACTGGTTGCTTCCTTGGGGGATTTATATTCTTAGCCCCTCTGAGGAACTGTCTTAAGAGAGGATGAGAGAATAAAGGAGGATCAGTGTTGTATTGAGCAGAAATGGCTGAGCCATGGATTTTGATGGAGGAGAATGAAAGTCCACTGCTTAGCATCTCAGCTAGGTACTGTAATCTTTGAGGTAAATTCAGTATTTCAGGATTCTGTCCCTTTTTCTGATTCCAGGCACAAAACCGTTTCCATTTTGCGGAGTAGGCTTTTCTAGTAGAAGGCCTTCTGGCCTCCAAGATGACATCCTGCACCTCCTTGGAGAGGAGGGTCTGTTGTGAATTTAAGGAATCCTCCATGCGGCTAGACTGAGTGTTTTCAGCTGACTGTGAAGAGTTTTGAAGTTGTGCTGGGTTAACATAAGAGGCATTAGAGGCAGGATCCATGGTGGGGAATGCGTCAGGCTCCTCAGGAGAGGGTACCAGTGTTGTCTTGGCCAGTCTGGAGCAATGAGAATCATCTTTGGTCTGTCTGCTCTGGCTTTTAATAGAACTTTGGGCAGCAGAGGAAGAGGTGGAAAGGCATAAACTGTCATTGTCATCCAACTGAAAGAAAGTGCGTCCACTTTCCAGGCCTGTGGATGATAGGTCCTTGAGCAGAATTTTGTCAATTGGTAATTTCTGTGGGTAGCAAAGAGATCTATATCTGGCCTTCCCCATGCTTGAATTATCTTTGCAAAAACTTGAGGATGCAACTTCCATTCGTGTGGATCTGTCATATTTCTGCTTAGGGTGTCTGCCAGCGTGTTTTCCTTGCCTGGCAGGAATTGTGCTTGAAGTTGGATTTGTAATTCCAGAGCCATGTTCCAAAGAGACATGGCCAGCCTGCACAGGGGATATGAATGGGTTCCTCCCTGTTTATGTACCACATCACTGTGGTGTTGTCTGTCCTTATCAATAGCTGGCCTGGATGCAGTAGGTCTTTGAAAGTCATAATAGCATTTTTTACTGCTAGCATTTCCTTTTGACTGATGTGTAGGTGCTTTTCTTTTTGGGACCATTTGCCCTGAATGCACTGATCTGTCATGTGCGCTCCCCAAACGTAGTCCGAGGTGTCTGTTGTGATGACTTGATTTGCTTGAGGCAGGCAGAAAGGGAGACCTATGTTTCTTTGGCATGCTTGAGCCCACCACAGAAATTCCTTTTGAAGACATACAATCAGTGGTATAATTGTTTCAAAACTGTGGCTGTGTTGAGACCATAAGTTTTTTAGGTACCATTGAAGTTTCCTCATATGCAGCTTTGCACATGGGATTAGCAGGATGCAAGATGCCATGAATCCCAGAGCCTGCAGGATTTTCCTTGCAGTCAGCCTGGTGAAGGTTGCCATTTTTCTGAAGTATTGAGATAGTTGCCCTTGTTTCTCTGGCGTGAGGTAGGCCATCTGGGTGTTTGTATTCAAGCTGGCACCCAGGAAAATTATTACTTGAGAGGGTATTAGTTTTGATTTCTTTTTGTTGACCGTGTCATCCCAGACAGTTCAACAACTTTATTACAAATGCCAGATGTTTCAGAAGTAAGTGTTTGCTGTCCGCTTGGATAAGGTAGTCGTCCAAATATGGGTATATTTGTATCCCTTGAAGTCTGCAGAAGGCAATTACTGATGCCAGACATTTCGTGAACACTCTGGGCGCAGTAGATAAGCCAAAGGGCAATGCAGAGAATTGATAATGGGTTGAACCTGCAAGAAATCTGAGGTATCTTCTGCAATCTTGTCTGATAGGGACATGCAGGTATGCCTCCTTGAGGTCCAATGTTACCAGCCAAGACTCCTTGCCCAGCATGGGAAGAAGCTACTGTAATGTGAGCATCTTGAATTTTGGTACGAGTAAATATGTGTTTAGGATGGATAGGTCCAAAATAGGTCTCCAATCTTTGCCCTTCCTTGGTACCAGGAATAGTCTGGAATGAAAACCTT
Organism: Protopterus annectens; assembly: GCF_019279795.1. Taxonomy (NCBI): domain Eukaryota; kingdom Metazoa; phylum Chordata; order Ceratodontiformes; family Protopteridae; genus Protopterus; species Protopterus annectens. The sequence continues at coordinate 736,898,365 of NC_056751.1, read as the reverse complement.
GACCCTGTTCTTGTGCAGGTACCTCTTGAATAGCTTTCATGTCCATGAGAGCTGAAATTTGTTTTTGTGCCTCTGCCCTTTGATTTTGTGGCAGAGGTTTGGCATGCCTCTCATTTTTGGAAGGGTGTGAAAGTGGAATCTGTAGCCTCTGTCTATAATGTCCAGGATCCATTTGTCTTTTGTGACAATATGCCAATTTTTCGAAAATAATGCCAGTTTTCCGCCTAAAGGTGCTGCTATTAGAGCTTTGCTTGGCATGCAAAGGGGAAGTCATTGTGTCTGCTTTCTGAATGGCTGTGATCTATCCTCTCCACCTCTTGGTGTAGGTGCTTGCCATTGTCTGCCTCTAAATGATCCTTGAGATTGCCCTCGACCCCTCGGGCGCCTGTATCTACCTCTTTGAGGTCTGTCCGTGGCTGGAAAGGACCAATTTTTTGAAGGCCAGTTTCTGCTGAAACGTGGAGGTTGTACCTGTAGGAAATCTTTCACTGTTTGCATTGATTTTGCCTTTTCCTCCATTTTCTTTAATACCTCCTCAGCTTTAACACCAAACAATACATCTTTTTGAAGAGGTGCATCTAGTAATTTAGCTTTGACATGATCTGGTAAGGTTTGCTCTTTGAGCCAAGCATGTCTACGTATGACAGACCCTGTAACAGCAGCTCTACATGAGGCCTCTAAAGCATCAAAACCACATTGCAAGGTATGTTTACCCACTTGCTCTGCACCATGCAACAAATCCTGCAACTCCTTCAAGTCTGGTTGTTCAGGTTGTGACATTTTGTTTTTCAACTGAGATAACAAAAACTGTTGATACTTTGACATGTGGAACTGACAGTTTAATGCCCTCATGGTTAAAGTGGACGAGGTGTATACCTTTTTCCCCCACCTTTCTAAAGCTCTGGAATCTCTCTCTGAAGGTAATGGATTTTTGGCAGTAGAGGCCTTAATTCCCTTGGGACCCTGTGAAATAGTTTCCAGGTCAGCAGCATGGCTTTTGTATAGGAATTGGTGTGAATCAGGAACCCGATAATACCCGTCAGGCTTAACTGGAGCTGGTGGTAAAGAATCTGGGTTAAGGCTGGCCTCTGAATACACATCATCTAGTATGTCTAAGACAGGAGGGATAGCCAGAGGCCTGTGCTGAGGGAGCAAGAGAAAATCCCTGAGCCTTTTCTTAGAATCTGAGTAATCTTGGCCTTCCCAGTGGAAGTGTTCCCTCAAGGTATGCAAGTTTTCCCCAAAAGAATAGTCCTCAGGGGGGGAGACAGAGGGATTGGACTCCTCTGCATCAGAATCTTCAAAAGGGGAGTATGAATGTTCCTGGTCTTCAGAATGTTCTGAAGTAATGGAGGCCTGGTCCGAGGAAGGGTATTCATCCTCCACTCTGGGCCTTTTGTTCGAGAGGGTTTGAGAACCCCTGATAAGAGTAATCAAATCCTCAGCCATTTTGAGCATCTGTTTTTTAGGCATGAGGCCTTGAGAAGGGCCCTGTGGAGCTTGTCTTTTAGTATGCATGGCTGCTTTAGATTTAGTGTAAGCCTTAATGGAAAAAGAAGAAGAAGGCCTGAAGACACCTTGAGAGGTGGCAGGTCTGTCTGAACTCTGAGTTTCCCCGCCAAGAGTGACGTCGGTATCTGTAATCGGGGTGTGGTCCGTGGAGCCTGCGACCTCGGGCACAGAAGACACCGCTAAGGAAGTGTCATCGGTAGTCAGGGGCTGCGTAGGCGCCTCGCTGATAACCGGAGCACCTGAAGTCGGCTTTAGCGTGGTGTCGGTAGAAGTCGCGGACCTCGCATGTTGGTCCTTATCTTTGCGTCTTTTACTCAAAACTGGAGTCGGAGTATCCGACGACATAATGTAATTAAATTTTTTGCCAAAATAGTGTTGGGCGAACTCCGCCCGAAGCTTAATAGTGCGTTTGTTAAAGCTAGTACAAAAACAACAGGCCAAGACGTCGTGGTCTGGGCCTAAGCAAGGAATGCAGAAGGAATGGAAATCCTTATGTGGTATTTGCTTCCCACATGAAATGCAATTATTAACTTTGTCTGACATCGGTCTGAGGCAAGAAAAGTTTCCCCAACGGGGTACTTAGCTTTCAAGACGACTTCAGTTGAAAAATATTCGTAATCTCAAGAGCTGGCCGACCGGCACTTGCGAACTGCTTCTGCTTCGGGCACCGCGCGGCAAGAAAGACAGAAGAAAATGGCGTTGGCTGGTTCTTTTATACCCCTGCCGCACTGACGTCAGGGAAGAAGAGATGACATCCGACGCCGGACCTAGACTTTGGAATTCGGCCGACCGAGGACCCGCCTGACGGCAGGATAACCCATCTGTTATGACTGCAGCTGTATGCACGATGAACATCTGCAAATGCAAGGACCCTGCTTTGAATCTGAGGAATTTTCTGGAGGACAGATCTATTGGAATATGTAGATAGGCTTCTTTGATGTCCAGGGTCACCATGAAAGCCTGGGGAAGGATGAGAGGAAGCAGAATGGGTAGTGTCATCATCCTGAAGGAAGGAACCTTCATGAATGGGTTGAGGCAGGAAAGGTCTAGGATGTGTCTCTCCATGGTCCTCCTTCCTGGGCACCAGAAAATTTCTGGAGTAGAAGCCTCTCCCTCAAGCTGGGGGGGGGGGGGGGGGTGAGTTCTATAGTGCTTTGGAGCTTGAGAAGAGTTGTTTAGAACCTCGGGGAGGAGAGACTATTGAGAGGGTGGAGGTAGAGGAATAATAAGTTTTGGGGGAATGGACATCCAGGACATGAAGTAACCATCCTTCAAGATAGACAAAACCCATTTGTCGGATGTCATTAGGGCCCATGCAGGGAAGCAGTGAGAGAGACAGGAGGATAAAGGTATGGTGAGAGGAAGCGGGGGTATTAAAGGAGGCAGGCAGTCAGATACTGCCTGCCCTTTCTGCAAAGGGTGGTCTCTGGGCAGAAGCTTGAGGTGTCCTAGGCTGAGTAGTCTGCCTCCTGTGTGGTCTTCTAGATCTGGCAGGGGCAGAAGGCTTTAAAGTTTTCCTAATAAACTGCGTCATGGCCAGGTAGTTTCTTTGAAATTTTGGGACTGGAGAGACAAGAGGATGCTTTAGATCCTGGTGCTCTTTCCCTTTTTGCTGAAGTGACTTAAAGAGATCAGCTACCTTGGAGTCAAAAAGGACAGTGTGATGCAAAGGAGCATCCAAGAATTTGGCCTTAAAGTCATCTGGTAGGGGCTGAAGATGCAGCCAAGAGTATCTCCTCAATACAGAGGCAGATGCAGCTGACCTGGCAGAGGCCTCAGCTGCATCATATGCACACCTGAGAGAGAGTTTATAAACTTGGGAGATGAGCCCGAGCAAGGAAGACAGGGATGCCTTTGCAGAGCAGTCAGGGATCTCATTAAGTTCCTTAAAAGCTTTGTCGAGTAATGCCAAGGAGTATTTGGCCATGTGCGACTGGCAATTTGTAGCCCTAAAGGCTAGAGTAGCTGAAGTGTATATCTTCTTCCCTCACCTATCCATTGCCTTGCTATCTATCTGCAGGCAGGACAGTGGTAGTGGGGAGAAGTTTGGTAGCCTTGCCAGTGGCAATAGAAATGGTTTCTGGGTCAACTGGTGGGCATTTGAAAATAAATTTATCTGCCTCAGGTATTCTATACAACCGGTCTGCCCTTCTAGGAGCAGGTGGCTGGGAATCAGGGTTTATACATGCTGCTGCAAAAGCATCCAGGAAGGCAGGCTGGACAGGAGGAATGGGGGCTGGGTTAGGAGATTCCATCTGGATCAAGTCATAGAATCTTTTCTGTTGCTCAGACATGTCTGAGCAATCCCATTTGAAATGTTCCCTCATAAGATTAACCATGTCCCCAAAGGTAAGGTCTTCCACAGGGGAGTCAGGCTCAGCAGAGGCTTCTTCTGGGGATTCATACCCCAGAGGAGAAGATATCTGTGAAGAGTAGGACAAGACATCCTCTGAGGATTCAGACATTTCTTCTTCAGCAGGATGGCTAATGGTAGTCTCTGCCTGAATTGGCCTAGGACCAAGAAGAGGTGGAGCAACATGAGGGAGGTCAGGCATAGGCCTAAGGGCCAGGAAGGTGCTGTAAAGACTCTGAAGGCCTGCCATCTGGCAAGGCCTCAGGGGTTGAAGTGACATGCTTTGTTTTTTCTTTGCAGGCCTAACCGGCGTCTGGCTGTTGGTCAGCCTTGAAGGAATAGAAGGAACGGCAGAGCCCTACTCTGAAGTGCCCATCTCAAAAGCTAGTTCCCCACCTGACGTCTGAATCAGGTGCCAAGATATCCTCCCCTGGACATGCTGTCTGCTCTGGACTTTGCAGCCTCCTGCTAGGTACCCACTTTATCCGGTGTGACGGATGCCAGTTCCTCAGGCAAGCTAACAGTGGCTACAGGCTAGGAATCCGCGGAGGGAGGAGAGGTGAAAGTGGACGGCCTTACGGGTTTGGCCCTCTTCCTAGGTGGTTCGAATGGGGCACTGGTAGCTGCTTCCATTCTGACAGCAATCTGCCTAAGGCACTGGTTTTCAAGGTATAGGTTTGAGGGCCTGAAGTCCGCAACGAAGGTTCTTACAGACGAACGACTTACAAATGATAATGTTTTTATAGTCAAGATCCCTACCTAAACAAAAAAGACAGTGGTCGTGGGTGTCTTTGTGGGGAATCTGGGGACCACAGGTGCACTTGCTCTTACTGGACATTAACAGACTACATCAATTACAAAAGGACGGAAGAAAATCCACAACAAGGTACTTATCAATGCAAAACTGATCCGACATCTGCGAGTAGCAGGAACACCTGGCATATGGCTGGTAGGTTGAAAAGTTCTGAGGACTAGTGTGCGCAGACGTCACTTTTATCGCCCACATACCAGCCTACACGTCAGACATCCAACGCACCAACAGGGACTGAAAAAGCTCTAGAAACCTGGCCGAACAAGCTGATTGGAAGAAGGGTAAACCCACCAGTGAATACTGCAACATTGGAATAGAAGGACATCTGGTATGAGACTACTTAAGTCAACTGAAGCCCAGTGCTAGAGAATTAGAAGTTATGTACTCACCATAACGTTCCATCTGAGTAGGTGTATTCATTTGTCTGCAACCTGTGGGTTATGGATCCGATATCGGATCCGAACCGGCATAGTTTCCAGCTATGGATCCAAGCTCTCAGCTCCTCCCCTCACCCATAATGCCCTGCTCTACCCTCATGACCTCAGATCGAGTTTGCCAAAGCAACAATACCCTCAAAAGGGTAACCAGTAATATGCAGGAAACTGAAAGGCCAGGGGGATAGGAGGGCGGGATGGTTGCAGACAAATGAATACACCTACTCAGATGGAACGTTATGGTGAGTACATAACTTCTAAATCTGAAGTAGGATATTCATTTGTCTGCAACCTGTGGGACAGAGTCCCCAGCTACCTGAATCTTGGGCGGCCATCATGGAAGGATATTCCGGAGCACCGGAGCCAAAGGATGCTCTACCCTGGATGCAAGATCCAACTTATAGTGAGAAATAAATGTATGAGACGAAGCCCATGTAGCTGCTGCACAAATATCATCCAGAGGAATCCTAGCCTTGAAGGCTGCTGAGGTAGATACTGACCGGGTTGAATGGGCATGAACACCCTCCGGTGCGGGCCTTCCTGACGCTTGATAAGCCAATAAAATGCACTGTGAAATCCAGCGGGACAAAGAAACTTTGGAAATTGGCTTGCCCAAATTGAATTTTGCAAAGGAAATAAACAGCTGGTCGGATTGCCTATGACCAGCTGTCCTGTTGAGATAAAATCTTAGTTGCCTGTGAACATCTAGTGAGTGTAGCCTATATTCACCTTTGTTTTCATACTTAGGAAGAAAACAGGAGGTTAATAGATTGATTGATGTTTGCTTCAGAAGCGATTTTAGGAAGGAAGGACGGTTGGTCCTGAGGGAGACACGGTCCGGATAAAACCAAGTAAGGAGGTTTAGCTGATAAAGCTTGAAGTTCAGAAACTCTCTTGGCTGATGTAATGGCTACCAAAAGGCTGTCTTATAAGACAAGAATTTGAGGTCCACTGTGGGAGCGGTCAAGGCCTGTAGGACCAGAGAAAGGTCCCAAGGAGGAACTGCTTGCTTAATAGGGGGCCTGAGAAGGAAAGTACCTTTAAGAAAGGTTTTGCACAATTTGGCTGACATAAGAGGATTAGACTCTTGACCAATGTGATAGTGAGAAATTGCCGCCAGTTGAACTTTGACTGTGGAACTGCTGGCACCATCATTAAAGAGAGAGGTTAGAAAATCAAGCACTACGGGAGAGGAACCGTGAAGGATCTAGGCCTTGCCGCTCCGCCCACACAGAGAAACGTTTCCATTTGTTTCGCTAAACCTTTCTAGTGGCTGCTTTATGAGCCGCCACCAAAATAGCCTTTACGGGTGAAGAAATACCGAGTCCTTATCAAGAGTGGAACTGGAGCAGCCAGCGGTCAGCTTCAGGTTGTCCAGGTTCGGAGGAGGAATGCAGGATGGATGGGATATCAGATCCGGGATGGGATCTAGAATCCAAGGAGGATTCACCGAGTGAGACCTTAGGAAGGGAACCAGATCTGTCGAGGCCAGAATGGAGCAATGAGAATCATTCTGCAACCCACCGAGAGGCTTTCTGAAGAACTTGCAGCATCAGAGGCAAGGGTGGATAGGCATACAGAAGACCGGGTGGCCAAGCATGCACCAGAGCGTCTCTTGGGGTACCTCCGGGAGGAGGTATCAGAGCGAAAAACTGTCGCACTTGGTGTTTGAGGGAGAGGCAAAAGATCGCATGAAGGAGTTCCCCACCGTGCGAATATCGTTCTGCTACTTGACAATTGAGAGACCACTCGTAAGGGGTCAGAATGGTGCGACTGAGCTTGTCCGCTAGGATGTTGGACCGACCGGAATGTGCGTTGCTATGAGAAAGCGATTGGTGGAGATTGCCCATTCCCAAACTCTCATGGCCTCTCGACAAAGAGGGTAAGACCTTGTTCCCTTGCTTGTTGATGTACCAGACAACAGACATATTGTCCGACTGAATCGCAATTGTTCCCAAGGGAAGAAAGTCCTGAAGTGCTAGCAACGCTAAGAGCACCTCATCTCTAGAACATTGATATGCAGTAAGGTCTCTGCATCGTTCCACGTGCCTTGGACTGTCCGGCCATAGAGTGCCCCCACCCGAGGCGGAGGCGTCCGTGGTCACCGTGGCGAGGGAGAAGCACAAATGGGCGTGGAGATCCGGGGAGTGGAGCCACCACAAGAGGGATCGCTTGCAAGCCTTGCTGATCGCTATGGGATGATACATGGGGAGAGCAAGGTAAGACCACTGTACTAAGAGCGTCCACTGTAGAATGCATATTGAGCCTGGCAAGAGGAAGAAGAGCTATCGACGAAGCCATGGACCCTAGAGCCCTCAGGACCAACTCCGCTGGAACAGAACATGAATGGAGAATGGCCCGCACCTGGAGCTGCAGATTCAGAATCCTGTCCGCAGTAAGGAAGGCTCGTAAACTCCTCGTGTCTAGTCTGGCCCCTATGAAATCTAAGAGCTGAGTGGGTGCCAGGTTGGACTTTTTTGTATTTATTGTGATGCCCAGAAATGGAGCAAGATGGAGAAAGGAGTCTCGCGCCCAGAGAAGTAGATGCCTTGTTGGGGCGGTAAGGAGCCAGTCGTCCAGGTAGGGAAAGACCTGCACCCCCTGAAGCCTCAGGTGGGCCGCTACCACTGCTAGTACTTTGGTAAACACCCTGGGGGCTGTGGTGAGACCAAAGGGAAGGACCCGGAACTGGTAGTGACTGGCTCCCAGCCGGAAGCGGAGAAACCTCCTGGAGCGCCTGTCCATTAGGATGTGGTAGTACGCATCCTTGAGATCTATCGAGCACATCCAGTGGCATTCTCCCAGAAGGGGGAGAATAGATTGTAGAGTGACCATTCGAATTTTTCTTTGGGGACTGCCAGATTCAGGAGAGAGGTCTAGGATTGGTCTTAGTTCCCCGTCTTTTTGGCACTAAAAGAACCTGGAGTAGAACCCTGATCCGATCTGGTCTGGGGGAACGGGCTGGATGGCTCTTTTCTCTAGCAGATGGCCAATTTCTGCTAAAGCGGCCTCCCTTGACCGGGTGGTACGCCTGGGAGGGACTGCATCTTTGGAAGGTGAAGGAAAGGAATGTGATATCCCTGGATATGATTTGGAGAACCCAGCGGTCCGATGTTATGGACTCCCATGCCGCTAGGTGCCCCGACTGCCTCCAGAGTAGAGCAGTCGGGCAGCCTCAGGGCTGCTCAGAGAAAGGTTCCTGGACCCGAAGTTTCTGGGAGCCCCTCTGCCTCTAGGGCGGCGTCCTCCTTGTCCTCCTCTGCCACGGAAGGACTGGTTGTCCGGAGCAGGCTGGGACTGCTGCGACTTCGGAACCACATCTTCTTCTGACCCTTTTGGTTCCTAGAATAGGGCCTCTGGGGTGCAGAGAAGCTTCCGACGGAGTCTGACGGCAGACAGCGTCTTCCGTCCTTCGCTCTGGGTCAACGCCTCGCCAATCGGTCTTGCCAAACAGAGCAGAACCATCAAAGGGGTTCGCAACGAGCGCGCCTTGAAGGGCTCAGAGAAGGCGGAGCCAGGCCTGACGCACCAGTCCTGTCCCCAGCTCTAGCGCCCTCCGTAGCATGGGAGAGTAGCCGCATAGAAGTATTCGACTGACCTTAGAGTGGCCATTTTGGTGGAGTGCAGAGCTCTGTCCTCCTCCGAAATGGACTCAGGGATGCAGCGTGCTTAATAAGGTCTCGCTGCATCCGAATGTGCCAAATAGTTCAGCCTCACCGAAAAGGTCGCGAACTGAACATCCGCTTCCCCAAGCGGTCCATCATCCGAGACTCCTTGCTCGGTGGGTGGACTGAGGGACTCTCCTGAGCCAGTTCCCTCTTTGTGGCCGCCATCAACATGGCATCTACAGGAGGCCCCTTACTCCAATGGGTCCTGTCAGAAGGCGGGCTAGGATTTTGTCAGGTCTTTGGGAATTGGCTCCACGGTGTCCGGTTCCTTCCACGCCCTGGTGGTAATAAGGTCCACCAGGGGTCGGCAGGGGACACCCAAGAGGTAGACAGGCCCGTTTGAATGCCTCCAAGAACACGGACGAAGACTTGGGGCAGACCACCCCCCATCGGGCATTTCCATGATGTCTCCAAGGAGACATCCTCGGGGTGACCTTCCCCTTCCTCCAAGTCCGTGTCTTCAGTGAGAGACTCAGAGTCTATGTGCCTCCTTTTGCCGCGGTAGGGAAGAGCTCCTCTGGGGGCTGTCAGAAGAGTCCTGCAGCCAATTGCTCCATAGGAGCAACTTGAAAGGCTGTCCCAGGGGCCGGATGGTGGAAGCCTGGCCCAGTGCAGAGGGCGAAGTGCCGGGGTCCGGAGACCCTCAACAGAGCCCTCTCCACTACATCAAAAGCCGCCGGAGCCGAACCAAAGGATCCGACAAATCTCTCCCCTCGGATCGAAGTGGATCGGAGCGGGAGCCGGCCACTCGGATCCAGGATCGAGAGAAGGGCCCAGACACAGACGGCGCCAAGGAGCACTGATCCCCGGATCCGGGCGATCCAGGCTCCGAGATCGGGTCCGGCGCACTGGTCGAGGGCATGGTCGGATCCGGTACCCAGTACTATCGGATCCGACCTCCCGGGCCCGAAGCTGCTCCAGCTGCTCCAACCCGGAGGCGGGTCGGAGAAGGAGCGATAGGCTTGAAAGGGTGTTGAGCTCCCCCGGAGGGGAGGCAAGAGCACTCCCATCTGCATCTGGGCCTGGATGAACCTTCGCATCATCCGGTCCAGATCAGCATCGAGCTATGGGTCCGACGGTCGAGTCTCGAGGCTACCGAGGTAGGCCTGGAATGCTCGATAGCCTCTCCTCCTCCTCAGGACCCGGTGAGAAGCACACAGGTGACCGAGCGAGAAGGAGGAGACGCTTGGCAGGCGGGGCCAAACAGAGGTCTCGTGCTTCTCCTCCGGTCCTTCTAGAAGCATCCCTCTCCTGTCCTGAAGCGGGAGTTTGAGTCCCAGGAGCAGGAGGGGTGCTGGAACAGCTGCAGCCGCAGGAGTCCCGAAGGAGGCGGGGGGAGCCGAGTCCGGTAAAAGACCCGCCAGGACCAGCTTGGACCTCCGCCTCAGTGCCCTGGGGTTGAACCCTGCACAAATGGAACAGCCAGATGTGAGGTGCTCAACCCCAAGACACTTAACACACCGAGTGTGGCCATCAGCCGGTGAGAGCTTATGGCCACACTAAAGAATGACTTAGGCTGGTCAGCCATAGTCAAACTTCCCAAAAGTTACAGAAGTAACTTAACAAAACTAAAACAAGCACACAGGCCTCACACACACTCGCCAGGGAGGGAATAAAAATACTACTGTAAATTAAATTTAAACTAAAACAGTCAATACACAAGGGAACCTACAACTTTCACACAAAAAGTTTAAAGAAAGCAACAAATTTCTATTTTTTATACAAGAAAAATACCACTTAGCTGAGAGCTAAAGACACCACATCCAGTTACCAGCGCGGCAAACAAGATCTGAGGTCATGAGGGTAGAGCAGGGCATTATGGGTGAGGGGAGGAGCTGAGAGCTTGGATCCATAGCTGGAAACTATGCCGGTTCGGATCCGATATCGGATCCATAACCCACAGGTTGCAGACAAATGAATATCCTACTTCAGATCAAATGGCAACCTCACCCTCTGATCTTACCACATCTAGGGCACTGGGTAAAGGAATAACCAGGTGGAATGGCAGCTGCCAGATGCAGACTGTTACCAAGACAAGGGTCAGTACTGACTGTGAACCAGGGTTCAGTATTGCATGTGAGTCAGGGTTCAGTACTGACTGTGAGCCGGGGTTCAGTACTGACTGAGAGCCGGGGTTCAGTACTGACTGAGAGCCGGGGTTCAGTACTGACTGAGAGCCGGGGTTCAGTACTGACTGAGAGCCGGGGTTCAGTACTGACTGAGAGCCGGGGTTCAGTACTGACTGAGAGCCGGGGTTCAGTACTGACTGAGAGCCGGGGTTCAGTACTGACTGAGAGCCGGGGTTCAGTACTGACTGAGAGCCGGGGTTCAGTACTGACTGAGAGCGGGTTCAGTACTGACTGAGAGCCGGGTTCAGTACTGACTGAGAGCCGGGTTCAGTACTGACTGAGAGCCGGGTTCAGTACTGACTGAGAGCCGGGTTCAGTACTGACTGAGAGCCGGGTTCAGTACTGACTGAGAGCCGGGTTCAGTACTGACTGAGAGCCGGGTTCAGTACTGACTGAGAGCCGGGTTCAGTACTGACTGAGAGCCGGGTTCAGTACTGACTGAGAGCCGGGTTCAGTACTGACTGAGAGCCGGGTTCAGTACTGACTGAGAGCCGGGTTCAGTACTGACTGAGCCGGGTTCAGTACTGACTGAGAGCCGGGTTCAGTACTGACTGAGAGCCGGGTTCAGTACTGACTGAGAGCCGGGGTTCAGTACTGACTGAGAGCCGGGGTTCAGTACTGACTGAGAGCCGGGGTTCAGTACTGACTGAGAGCCGGGGTTCAGTACTGACTGAGAGCCGGGGTTCAGTACTGACTGAGAGCCGGGGTTCAGTACTGACTGAGAGCCGGGGTTCAGTACTGACTGAGAGCCGGGGTTCAGTACTGCCTGAGAGCCGGGGTTCAGTACTGACTCAGAGCCCGGGTTCAGTACTGACTGAGAGCCGGGTTCAGTACTGACTGAGAGCCGGGGTTCAGTACTGACTGAGAGCCGGGGTTCAGTACTGACTGAGAGCCCCGGTTCAGTACTGACTGAGAGCCGGGGTTCAGTACTGACTGAGAGCCAGGGTTCAGTACTGACTGAGAGCCAGGGTTCAGTACTGACTGAGAGCCAGGGTTCAGTACTGACTGAGAGCCAGGGTTCAGTACTGACTGAGAGCCAGGGTTCAGTACTGACTGAGAGCCAGGGTTCAGTACTGACTGAGAGCCAGGGTTCAGTACTGACTGAGAGCCAGGGTTCAGTACTGACTGTGAGCCAGGGTTCAGTACTGACTGTGAGCCAGGGTTCAGTACTGACTGTGAACCAGGGTTCAGTACTGACTGTGAACCAGGGTTCAGTACTGACTGTGAGCCAGGGTTCATTATTGAATGTGAGCCAGGGTTCAGTATTGAATGCGAGTTAGGGTTCAGTATTGAATGTGAGCCAGGGTTCAGTATTGAATGTGAGCAAGGGTTCAGTACTGACTGTGAGCCAGGGTTCAGTATCAAATGTGAGCCAGGGTTCAGTATTGAATGTGAGCCAGGGTTCAGTACTGAATGTGAGCCAGGGTTCAGTACTGAATGTGAGCCAGGGTTCAGTAATGAATGAGAACCAGGGGTCCGTACCTAGTGCAAGTCAAAGGTCAGTAACGAGTAAGAGCTAAGGGTCAGTAATGGACGCGAGACAGGGGTAAGTAAGGAGTGCAAGCCAGGGCTCAGTAATGACTGTCAGATGGGGGGTTCAGTAATGACTGTGAGCCAGGGGTCAGTACTGAGTGTGAGCCAGGGGTCAGTAATGAGTGTGAGCCAGGGGCCAGTAAGGAGTGTGAGATCAATATTGCACATCAGCTTTGAATAATACCAGGTTTGCTGCAGATAGACTTTGAGCTGGTAACTTGCGCCCTAAAACAGGCTGATGAAGGACAAGTCCTTGCCTGCTATGAAAGGAAAGGCAGAACCCTGGGAAGAACAGAAGGAAGGACAGGCAAAACTCCTTAAGATATTTCACTACAGGTTAGGAACTGGAGGGTCAATAGCCTACCACAAGTATGCACCCAGGTATGTCCAAAGTGTCTCACCTTTACTGACCATCCATGTTTGTGTAAACTACATGCATGCCCACAGAGCTGGCAGATGATGGAAGGGGAGAATGGTTTAACAGGGTATGTTTGTCAGAAAATGAGAAAACATGCTAGGACAAAGTACCGAGGATGCGATGCAAGTATGGGCTACATCAGTGGAAAACTATAAGGCAAAAGGGATACAGAAAGGAACAGTAAAGACAGAGTTGACAGCACTGTCAAGTAAATGAAAAGAATAAAGCAAAAGGTATAGTTAGACAAAGAAACATGCCAGTGGAGATGAATAAACTCGTCAATACAGTTGTGCATTCATACAGTTGAAGCCAGCTCTTAACCATGACTGACGGAAGTTGAAAGAAGATACAGTGGAGGCCAGTCTCCAGCCAAGATTGATGGAAAATGGCATTGGTCATGATTTAAATACTAACTTGTTCAAAGGAAGAAAGAACAATATGCAGATCGGGTTTTAAATAATCAGATGGATCTGCTTTACAGAACTAAATAAACATAGCAGGCCTTAGGTGTTCCATAGTGAGTGAGAACATTAGAATGTCGTCAATCTAAGGCAAATTACTCTATATGCACAGAAAAAGAGTCCCTGGCAACCAATTACCTAACAAAAACAAATACTGCAAAACAAGATTAAAACAATGATGGGATAAAAGAATCAAAGGGAATAAAATCACTGAAATTAACAGAACAAATGTAAAGTGGTGAGAAGAGCAGAGGGAGTAAGAGAATTAAAACAAAGGAAAAATAGGCCAAAGTGCATATTATACTGGAAGATATCCAAAGTGCATACTATGCTGGAAGATATCCTACACTAGATATCCAAAGTGCATATTATACTGGAAGATACCCTACACTAGATATCCAAAGTGCATATTATACTGGAAGATACCCTACACTAGATATCCAAAGTGCATATTATACTGGAAGATATCCTACACTAGATATCCAAAGTGCATATTATACTGGAAGATATCCTACACTAGATATCCAAAGTGCATACTATGCTGGAAGATATCCTACACTAGATATCCAAAGTGTATATTATACTGGAAGATATCCTACACTAGATATCCAAAGTGCATATTATACTGGAAGATATCCTACACTAGATATCCAAAGTGCATACTATGCTGGAAGATATCCTACACTAGATATCCAAAGTGCATACTATGCTGGAAGATATCCTACACTAGATATCCAAAGTGCATATTATACTGGACGATATCCTACACTAGATATCCAAAGTGCATACTATGCTGGAAGATATCCTACACTAGATATCCAAAGTGCATACTATACTGGAAGATATCCTTCACTAGATATCCAAAATGCATATTATGCTGGAAGATATCCTATACTAGATATCCAAAGTGCATGTACCTGTGAAATACCATATAGGTGGCAGTACACTAAACACCAAAAGTGTGATAAGAGACTTAGGGACACAGGTGGGCAGTGGTCTCACCTTCGATAACCACATTGCCACAACAGTCAGGAAAATCCTTCTATGTGGCACACCTCATCACTAAGGGCTTTTCATCCACAAAAAAGGAGGTCATTGTCCCACTGTACTCATCCCTCATTAGACCCATTATAGAATACAACGCCCCGTTTGGTATGTACCTCTCAAGACATCTGCAACACCTGGAAAGGCCACAGAACTACCTCACTAAAAGAATCACAGGCCTAAAGCAGATGCCCTACGCTGACCACCTTAAAAAACTCCAGCTATAATCTGTCGCATATCGTCTACTCAGAGGCGATCTCTGCTTAACATACAAGCCCATGTCAAACCCAGAGCTGTTGGACATGCTACACTTAAAGAAATCCCAATCCCTCAGAGCCACATGCTCCAGGGATCTAAACCTTGTCATCACAATAAATAAAGCATGCTGGAGGGATAGGTTCCTGACCCAGAGACTCCCCCAAACTCTGGAATAAATTGCCCATACATGTCAAGCAGAGTGTCTCTTTGTCCCTCTTTAAAAGGAACCTTGATGATTGGATGGGAGAAAGGAAATTCACCCCGGGGATCACGTCAGTTGCCCTGCTAGACAGGGGTCCAGTGAAGGAAATAGTGTGGGAGGAAATAGCCAGGGAATTGTTATGGCTAATCTTGTATAGGCCCTAGGGCTGATAGCCTAGTACCAACCTATGAACCATATTACACCGGAAGATATCCTACACTAGATATCCAAAGTGCATATTATACTGGAAGATATCCTACACTAGATATCCAAAGTGCATATTATACTGGAAGATACCCTACACTAGATATCCAAAGTGCATATTATACTGGAAGATATCCTACACTAGATTATCCAAAGTGCATATTATACTGGAAGATATCCTACACTAGATATCCAAAGTGCATATTATACTGGAAGATATCCTACACTAGGTATCCAAAGTTAATATTATACTGGAAGATATCCTACACTAGATATCCAAAGTGCATACTATGCTGGAAGATATCCTACACTAGATATCCAAAGTGCATATTATACTGGAAGATATCCTACACTAGATATCCATAGCATTACCACAAGAAAAAAAATTACTAGGTGGTGTACATGCCAATTGGCTGGACAAACTCTAACTCCTCTACATCTAACCTGAACTTGCATGGTTTCATGCAACTAACTAATACCCCACACATTATACTAAGACCTCAAATTCTTTAATAGACTGGATCCTACTATAAGACCCTAGTAATTACTCTATTGCAGGTACAATGTCAGACTCTCTCAGCGATCATCTCCCAATCTATACAACTAGACATCTCACACATCCAGTTAAACATCAAATTTATACAACAGCATGTAACCTTTCCAAGTTTAACACAGAAATATTCATTATTACACTTTCATCTCCTGTTAACTGGAACGTCCTAAAAATTCCCCCCTTAAACGATGCTGTAATTGAATTCAATACAACTTTTCTAAACATCTAAATAGTCTCGCACCTCCTAGAAGGAAGAGAATGAAAAAGTACAGTTGTGTACACTTTATTTATTTATTTTATTTTACATTTGTTGACCGGGAGAGTCCAACTGGATTACAAGTCCATTTTCAGTGGAGGCCCGGGGAGAAAAGCTCCAAGAGAACATTTTTACAAAACATAGTTTTAAGGACAGATTATTGACATACCATTTTCATAGATGAGACTTCAGCATACATATCAACTAGCAGATAGGATACATTCTCTAACAAGTTGATTTACTATACGTCTTCTCCTGGTTTTGGTTGAGATGGACAGACTTTTGACATACAATTTTCATAGAAGAGACTTTAACATACACATTAACTAGCAGATACGATACATTCATTCTCTAACAAATTGATTTACTAAATGTTTTCTCCTGGTTTTATTTATTATTTTATTTTACATTTGTTGACCGGGAGAGTCCAACTGGATTACAAGTCCATTTTCAGTGGAGGCCCGGGGAGAAAAGCTCCAAGAGAACATTTTTACAAAACATAGTTTTAAGGACAGATTATTGACATACCATTTTCATAGATGAGACTTTAGCATACATATCAACTAGCAGATAGGATACATTCTCTAACAAGTTGATTTACTATACGTCTTCTCCTGGTTTTGGTTGAGATGGACAGACTTTTGACATACAATTTTCATAGAAGAGACTTTAACATACACATTAACTAGCAGATACGATACATTCATTCTCTAACAAATTGATTTACTAAATGTTTTCTCCTAGTTTTAGTTGAGAAGGATGACAATTTGATTTACAATGTGCCTTCTCCTGGTTTTGGTTGCTTATGGACAGCAGAACAGTGCTGGGGTAGTTATCCCTAACTCCTTGAGAGATGGGATGAGCAGTAGATTAACAGTCCTAAGTGGATGCAGTAATATGAGTGGTTAGCTTAGTAGGGTTACTTAGGTTTGATGAGGTGTTATAATGACAAATTAGCCTGGGGGATACAGGAGCACAAGCGATTATTTAAAAAGTGAGTTTTAACAAGTTTCTTGAACTGTGATGGGATTTATTGTTAGTTATTGTGGTAGGAAGGGAGTTCCAGGTTTTTGCTATATAATGGCTGTAGACAGACTTGCCAGCTTCACTGTTATATTTGGTTACTTTGAGGAGATTTTGTGAGCTAGACCTTAAGGGCCTGGTGGTTGTATAGGGTTGCAAAAGATTTTGTAGGGCTGGGGTGTTTTCAGAGTTACGTATTATTTTGTGGGCTAGTGATAGCTGATTGAGTTGAAGTAGTAGTGGTAGCTCTAGCCAAATGAATTTTTTTGGGCATTCACAGTGATGTGTTCTGATGGGAGAGGTTGTGCTAATTTGGCTATCTTATAACAACTATCTAGTTTGTTTAGGTAGTTTTTGGAGATTTGTAAGCACGGGAGGCATAAAGTAGGGTGGATAGTAGGTGAGTTCTTGCTATTGTAGTTTTGGAGTGGTCACTGACCTGGTTTTTATTGAGATATAGTAGACCAAGTTTTTATGTACTTTTTATGATTATTGAAATATGCTAGTCAAATATTATCTATTTCAACCCCTAAGCGTTTGGTATGATTGTGGTCTTGTTAAAGAAGGAGATGATGAAAGAATCAGTGGGAGGGGTGGCTCTGTGGGAGCTAAAGAGTAGTAGTTTTGTTTTACTTGGGTTCAGAATGAGCCTTTGGTTTGTGATCCAAGTTTATGCTAGGAAATGCATTATTGTGTTAGGAGTGAAGGACATCAACTGATTTGGCTGTGCATATTATGGTGGTATCATCTACATATTGCACTATTGAGGCTTTAAGAATACTGTTTGGGAGCTGATTGGTGAAGACGGTAAAAAGAAGTGGCCCAAGGATGGAGCCTTGGGGTACTCCTAGGGTGCTGGTAGGAGGAGAGTTGGTTTTGCCACATTACAGCTTGTTTCCTTCCATCTAGGTAGTTTTGAACCAGATGATGGGAGGTAAGGTATAGACTTGCTAGAGAGAAGGGTTTATTGTGGTTAACCATACTTTTGGAGAATGCTTTGGATGTCAGGAAGGTGGCAGATACAAGGAGTCTGTTGTTTCTGTGAGTATTGACAATGTTGGTGAATTCTGTTAGTGCTGGTGGTGGTGCTGTGGAAGGGTCTAAAGCCATATGTTGTTGTGTTGCTATTAGATTATTTTCTAGGAGATATTTCATTAGTTGCTTGTGTATTACCCTCTCTAAAATTTTAGATAGAGGGGAGTATGGCTATAGGGCAGTAATTACTGAGTTCCAGGGAGGTTCCTCCTTTATGTAGAAGGATGATATGCTATATTTTTCATAGCTTGGGTACTATACACTGGAGATGGATCTGTCCATTCAGAAATTAGGATGGAGACAGGATATGATATGGCTCTGCAGCTACATGTGATGGTGGTATTCAGTGGGTAGTTTATCTGCAGCTAGAGACGTTGGTATGAGCTTGAGGAGTAATTTTTCAATGGATTTGGTTGGTTCTGGATGGAAGCTGAACTTTGGGGTAATTGTTAGTTGGGGTAGTGAGGGGTATTTACAGGTGTGGGGGGTGTTGTCACAGAGTTGGTTGTTTGCAAGAGTCTAGGATAAGTTTCTGTAAAGTATTTATTAAATTGAGGGGAGTGTCTTCTTGGTTTGTCCACATCATCTATTTTTGGGGTTGGGGTAGTTGTTTCTTCCTGGTTGTAAAGAATAGGAGTTAGTTTACTGCCCAAAGTTTTGTGAGTTGTTCCTGCTTATCCTGTAATTTTGGCAATAAGCTGTTTTGTCTGTTTTGGTGAGTTTTTTGGCTTTGTTAACGTGAGTTCAACGTAACCAGATATTTGTTTGTTTGACTGGGATTTCCTACTGTTGAGGTAGTTGGTCCAGGCCTTTAGCTTCTTTGAGAAGGATTTTGTGTCTGGGGTTAACCAGGGGCATATATTTAGTTTTAATTTTGTTATTCTGGAGGGTGCATGACGGTTTAGGGTATTTTAGAAGGTAGTATTGAAATATAGTATTGCTTCATCAAGAGGTGTGTTTTTAGGGGGGTCCCAAAAGGGTTAAAACAAAAAAATTTTTTTTGGTCAACAATATACACGACTCCTAATATGCCTGAATTAAACATCATTTCACATAATGAATGAACAAATTACGTTACTCTGTGTAATCTTCTTTTTTTCAGGAACGGTTTAATTTGAACTTTGTCATTAAGGCCAGGGGATCTATCCGATCTCCATCTAATTATCCATCTAGTTTCGTTCTCTAAGGTCCTATTAATCAAATCACCTCCTCTAAAACCTTGGAAAATTGTTTGGATAACATAGAACCTGAATGTGTGATCTGTTCCTTTCTCTTTATGGTGCCTTGCCAAGGCATTAAGGTCTGAGCCTATTCTAGTTAAGTAATTATGTTCTCTGACACGTTCTTTTAGCATGCGGTTGGTCTTCCCTACATAATAAGCATCACATGCATTGCAGATAGCTACATATATTATATTTTTACTTTCACAGGTGGTATTGGTATTAAAGTAAAATACTTGTTTAGTCAACGGATGTGTGAACGTAGTATCTTTACAGATGAAGTGGCACTGATTACACCTGCCGCAGGGTACGGTGTTTACATTCATAGTAGTATCACTATGAATTATATTCCTTGTAATTGAATTCAATACAACTTTTCTAAACATCTAAATAGTCTCGCACCTCCTAGAAGGAAGAGAATGAAAAAGTACAGTTGTGTACACTTTATTTATTTTATTTTACATTTGTTGACCGGGAGAGTCCAACTGGATTACAAGTCCATTTTCAGTGGAGGCCCGGGGAGAAAAGCTCCAAGAGAACATTTTTACAAAACATAGTTTTAAGGACAGATTATTGACATACCATTTTCATAGATGAGACTTTAGCATACATATCAACTAGCAGATAGGATACATTCTCTAACAAGTTGATTTACTATACGTCTTCTCCTGGTTTTGGTTGAGATGGACAGACTTTTGACATACAATTTTCATAGAAGAGACTTTAACATACACATTAACTAGCAGATACGATACATTCATTCTCTAACAAATTGATTTACTAAATGTTTTCTCCTGGTTTTAGTTGAGAAGGATGACAATTTGATTTACAATGTGCCTTCTCCTGGTTTTGGTTGCTTATGGACAGCAGAACAGTGCTGGGGTAGTTATCCCTAACTCCTTGAGAGATGGGATGAGCAGTAGATTAACAGTGCTAAGTGGATGCAGTAATATGAGTGGTTAGCTTAGTAGGGTTACTTAGGTTTGATGAGGTGTTATAATGACAAATTAGCCTGGGGGATACAGGAGCACAAGCGATTATTTAAAAAGTGAGTTTTAACAAGTTTCTTGAACTGTGATGGGATTTATTGTTAGTTATTGTGGTAGGAAGGGAGTTCCAGGTTTTTGCTACATAATGGCTGTAGACAGACTTGCCAGCTTCACTGTTATATTTGGTTACTTTGAGGAGATTTTGTGAGCTAGACCTTAAGGGCCTGGTGGTTGTATAGGGTTGCAAAAGATTTTGTAGGGCTGGGGTGTTTTCAGAGTTACGTATTATTTTGTGGGCTAGTGATAGCTGATTGAGTTGAAGTAGTAGTGGTAGCTCTAGCCAAATGAATTTTTTGGGCATTCACAGTGATGTGTTCTGATGAGAGAGGTTGTGGCGAATTTGGTTATCTTATAACAACTATCTAGTTTGTTTAGGTAGTTTTTGCGGAGATTTGTAAGCACGGGGGAAGCATAAAGTAGGGTGGATAGTAGGTGAGTTCTTGCTATTGTAGTTTTGGAGTGGTCACTGACGAATTTTTTTATTGAGATATAGTAGACCAAGTTTTTTACGTACTTTTTTATGGTTATAGAAATATGCAAGTCAAATATTATCTATTTCAACCCCTAAGCGTTTGGTATGATTGTGGTCTTGTTAAAGAAGGAGATGATGAAAGAATCAGTGGGAGGGGTGGCTCTGTGGGAGCTAAAGAGTAGTAGTTTTGTTTTACTTGGGTTCAGAATGAGCCTTTGGTTTGTGATCCAAGTTTATGCTAGGAAATGCATTATTGTGTTAGGAGTGAAGGACATCAACTGATTTGGCTGTGCATATTATGGTGGTATCATCTACATATTGCACTATTGAGGCTTTAAGAATACTGTTTGGGAGCTGATTGGTGAAGACGGTAAAAAGAAGTGGCCCAAGGATGGAGCCTTGGGGTACTCCTAGGGTGCTGGTAGGGAGGGGGAGAGTTGGTTTTGCCACATTACAGCTTGTTTCCTTCCATCTAGGTAGTTTTTGAACCAGATGATGGGAGGGGTGGTAAGGTATAGACTTGCTAGAGAGAGAAGGGGTTTATTGTGGTTAACCATACTGAATGCTTTGGATAAGTCAAGGAAGGTGGCAGATACAAGGAGTCTGTTGTTTCTGTGAGTATTGACAATGTTGGTGAATTCTGTTAGTGCGGTGGTGGTGCTGTGGAAGGGTCTAAAGCCATGTTGTTGTGTTGCTATTAGATTATTTTCTAGGAGATATTTCATTAGTTGCTTGTGTATTACCCTCTCTAAAATTTTAGATAGAGGGGGGAGTATGGCTATAGGGCAGTAATTACTGAGTTCCAGGGAGGTTCCTCCTTTATGTAGAAGGATGATATGCGATATTTTTCATAGCTTGGGTACTATACACTCGGAGACGGATCTGTTAATTAGGATGGAGACAGGATATGATATGGCTTCTGCAGCTACATGGTGGTATTCAGTGGGTAGTTTATCTGCAGCTAGAGACGTTGGTATGAGCTTGAGGAGTAATTTTTCAATGGATTTGGTTGGTTCTGGATGGAAGCTGAACTTGGGGTAATTGTTAGTTGGGGTGGGGGTGCATTTACAGGGGTGGGGGTGTTGTCATAGAGTTGGTTGTTTGCAAGAGTCTGGATAGTTTCTGTAAAGTATTTATTAAATTGAGTGGGGGTGTCTTCTTGGTTATCATCTATTTTTGGGGTTGGGGTAGCTGTTTTTCCTGGTTGTAGAATAGAGTTAGTTGCTGCCCAAAGTTTTTGTGAGTTGTTCCCGTGCTTATCCTGTAATTTTTGGCAATAAGCTGTTTTGTCTGTTTTGGTGAGTTTTTTGGCTTTGTTACGTAGTTCAACGTATATTTGTTTGTTTGACTGGGATTTACTGTTGAGGTAGTTGGTCCAGGCCTTGCTTCTTTTTTTGAGAAGGGATTTTGTGTCTGGGGTTAACCAGGGGGCATATTTAGTTTTAATTCTTGTTATTCTGGAGGGTGCATGACGGTTTAGGGTATTTTAGAAGGTAGTATTGAAATATAGTATTGCTTCATCAAGAGGTAGTTTTTTTAGGGGGGGGTCCAGTTACACAATTTTAGGTCATTTATAATGTTGGAGCGGTTAAAATGTTTTTTGTTTCTAATTAGGAGAATGTGTATTTGGGTCAGTTGTGGTGACTTTGATCTGAGTAAAAATGTGGCTTGGTGGTCACTCAGGGTGTCTGTAGACACCCTGTTAGGGATATCAGCGATGGGTGGGATACGAATATCCAACCTAGTGTGGATTGGTATTTGGTTCTCTTGTCTGTTCTTGTAGGGGAGGTGATGAGTTGGGTTAGGCTGTGCAGGTTAATATGGAAGAGTGGGTTTAGACTGATACAGTTTTGCCAGTCAGTACTGAGGTCTCCTAATACTATGCTTTTCTGGGAGAGGGGTTTAGGTATTCCATTCTAGTAGTTTTTCTGTAATGTGGATACTGATGCCTGGAGGGATGTAGCAGCCTATGATGTTGATGTGTTTGCTACTATTAAGTTTTAGTTTTGTTAGAGTGAGTTTAACTTTATCAAGGTCTGGGGGTGTTATGTCTACTTTCTCAAGGATGAGGTGAGATTTATACATTATAACAACACCTCCCCCTTTTTTCCCTATTCTGTCGCTACAAATTATATTGTAACCTGGTGCAGTGATTTCATTGTTGTGGTTGCCTGGTTTAAGCCAAGTCTCTGTTAGTATGACTATCTCAGGTTAGTAAAAGGAGAGTAGTGCATGTAGGTCGCGGACTTTGTTTTGTATACACCTGACATTTAAGTTTAAAATGAGCAGCAAGGATTTGTCTCGGTGGAGTAGGGTATCATTCAGGTTGAAGGTTGGGGCTCTTAGATCTTGTGGCCTGGGTTTGGATTTATATCACCGCAGCTAACGAGTTGGGATCTAAGGTGAAAATAGAGTTTGAGTAGTTTGTTTAGGGTCTTAAAGTTCTTTATAGTTGTTTGGGACTGAAGTGTGATGGCTACAATCTGTGTGCATACTGGTGAATAAAGAAGGTTTGGTAGTGGTATGGGACTAGTTGAGTGAAAGGGTGTGTCGTAATAATGTTAGTGGAAGTAGTTTTTCTTGGTATGTGGGTAAAATTAAGTTGCTTGTGATGGTTGGTGACATAAGTTAGCAGTGGGAGGGTGGATATACCTAGGAGCAGTAGTAAGAGGTGTATGTATGTGGGCTTGGGTAGTTGGGCATGGTCTGGTTGGGTAATGAGTGAGAGATGTGCTTGGGATGGGGTGGGTGTGGTGGATGATGAAAGGTGTTGTTTATGATTGTAAGGTAGTTAATTGGTGAGACTGGATTGGGTGTGGCTTTGTATGGGTGTGGTGTATAGCCATAAAGGTAACTGATGTGGGGGTAGGTGGGAATGTGGGTAGGGTAGGGGAGCGAATGGAGCGGGGACCGCACTGGCTGGAGGCATACTGCAAAAACAATCAGGTTAGGCCTCCTTAATCTACCAGACAGGTAGTAGCACCCTTTTCTAGAGTTTGCACACTTTTGTTGTGTGTTTGATTCTCTATCTACTATTTTTTATATGCACTAAATGCTTGTTCTGGTTGGTAGAACAACTTAATGGCTAAATGGGACTGGGACAGGTAAAGACTTAAAAATGTAGATATTAGAGTGTATTCACTGTTGTGGTCATCACATTTGGATTATCCCTGCCAGGGTAGCCCTCGGCCAGCCTGAATACCAGAGGCTTAATATTTCTGGGTTGGTTGCTGTCGCTTCAGGACTGACGTCAGGCCATCAGTAGTATAAAGTGAGGCAGCCAATGTCATTACATCAGTTTTTCTTGCCCTGTCAGGAACCCCTAAGTAAGTGGGAGCCAGGATATGGTGGAAGAACCCCACCAGTAGAAAGTAAATACCATAAAGTTCCTTGTAAGGGGAGAGAGAAAAGAAGAGGGGGGTGGAGGGAGGGAAATCAGGACTGCAACAGTGAATACACTTGAACATCTACATTTACGGTAAGTGTACACAACTGTACCATGTTCTTAGTGTTTCACTGTTGCAATCATCACATTTGGGTTGATTCCCAAAGCTGACGAAAAGGGTGGAGGCAGTCAAGGAGACTAGGGGTTGGCTAGGATGCCCTGCAAGACTGCAGTGGCAAAGCCTGCCCTGGATTTGGAGAAGACTGGCAGGTAGTAATGCTCAGTGAATGTGTGAACAGATATCCATGTGGCAGCTTCCAGGATGTCCCTGGTGGGGACTCCTGTGAGGAAAGCTACAGAGGTGGAGGTTGCTCTGGTAGAGTGAATCCTGACCCCTTTAGGGGGAAGTTCCTGTGTTAGAAAAGGATGCAGTGTGCTATCCATTTGGAAATGGTTTGTTTAGAGATGGCTTTGCCCTCTGACCCTGAAACAAAGCTGACCAGCAATTGATCAGTCTTTCAAAATGAGTTAGTCCTGTTTAGATAGAATCTGAGCTCTATGTGCAAATCTAGAGAGTGCAGGATCCTTTCCCCCCTTGTTTTGTGGGTTAGGGAAAATGGTGGGCAAAATGAATCGATTGGTTGAGAGCCAAACTGGACACCACTTTGGACATGAAGGATGGGTTAGTCCTGAGGGACATCCTGTCAGCATGGAAGATGATGAAGGGCTCTACAGCCATGAGGGCTTGTAGCTCGGAGACTCTTTTGGCTGAAGTAATAGCCAGAAGCAAGGCCGTCTTCCAGGAGAAAAACTTTAACTCTGCTGAAGATGCTGGTTCAAAGGAGGGCAGGGTGAGCTTTTCCAACACAAAGTTTAGGTCCCAAGCTGGGGTAGGTGCTCTTCTGGGTGGCCTCAAGTTGCTAGCCTCTCTTAGGAACTGTTTGATCAGAAGGGGTGAGAAAAGTGGGTGCTCAGTGTTGAAATGAGCAGAGATAGCAGTGGCATGAATTTTAATTGAGGAAAAGGAGAGACCACTGTGTAGCAGGTCAGCTAGGTAATCCAAAATGAAAGGTAGGGAGGGGCTGTGCCGTATCGGTTCCCTTAGCCTGAATCCAGGTGCAGAACACTTTCCATTTGTCAGCATAAGACTTTGTTGGTGCTAGGGCGTCTAGCCTTACATATAACATCTAGAACCTGTTTACTGAGATTGGCAGATTGATCAGTGGTCAGGGAATAAAAGCCAGGTTGCCAAACTGAGGGTCCGCATGAAGTCTCCTTCCTTCTGGGTCAGAAGGGTTGGGATCAGAGAAAGATGCCATGGTGTCCTTGGTTTTTCCTCCCTTATTTTGATCAGTACCCTGGTAATAAGAGGTAGAGGGGGAAATGCATAGACTGAGAGGTTGACCCAAGGGAAGGATAAGGCATCCACTTTCCAGGTCATGCAGTGAGTCTCCCTGGTGCAGAACTTGCTGAGCTGATGGCTGGTGTGGGAAGCAAAGAGGTTGACCTTCAGGGTGCTCCATTTCTGAGTTATTAGGGTGAAGGCTCTTTGGTCTAGCTGCCACTCGTCTGGGTCCAGAACATTTCTGCTTAAGTTGTCTGCCAGAGAGTTTAGAGAGCCTAGCAGGAATTGTGGTAACAGGTGGAGCTGCATGGGAGAGGCTGTGTGCCAAAGGGTCATGACCAGCCTGCATAGAGGGTAGGAGTGAGTCCCTCCCTGTTTGTTGATATACCACATCACAGTGGTGCTGTCTGTTTTGATCTGGAAAGCCCCTGGGGAGAGAAGGGGCTTGAAAGCTGTCAATGTGTGCTGGACAGTTGATGTGCAGAGGGATTTGCTGTGGGCTCCATTGGCCCTGTATGCACCTGCCGTCCACATGTGCACCCCAGACATAGTCTGATACGTCTGTGGTGAGGGTCTGGGTGGTGAGAAAGGTAGTCCCTTGTTGTGGGAGCATGCTGTTGCCCACCAAAGAAAATCTTTCCTTACGCAAGGTATCATTGGTATAAGAGTTTCCAGGTCTTAAGAGTGTTTATTTATTTATTACATTTGTTTGCTGGGAAATTCTGACGGAACACAGGTCCTTTTTCAGCGGAGGCCCAGGGAGAAAAGCTCCACAGAACAACATGGTAGACGGTAAACAATAACAATCAAGGTATGAATACAGTAGAGGTGATCATGACACGGAGAAATACAGGAGCAAATTTGTTACAATTGAGGAGACACTCTAATTACAAACATTGAGAAATAAGAAGTAAAATACAGAGCTACAAATTTTCTAAACAGTAACTAGATAAAAATAATAACAGACTAAATGATTAACTAAATCCTAGAAGGATTAACAAGCAGTGAGTAATCTTCAGGTCAGTTTTATAGATAGAGAGAATACTCAATCTAAATCTGGGAAAGGAGACAAGGGTTGAAGGGGGGGGGGGTTATTACTCGGGGTTTGAACAAGGACAAAGCCAATGAGAATTTAGGTGAGATTTAAGTGCAGTCTTGAAAAGACTGCAGGAAGGAAGGGTAGTTATGGTAGTGGGAAGGTTGTTCCAGAGCTTGGATATAGCGCAGGAGTGTTGACACCAAAGGCTTTTAAGGTACCACTGAAGTTTCCTCATATGCACTCTGGCACAGGGAATGAGTAGAATGCAGGAGGCCATGAACCCCAGAGATTGCAGGATTTTCCTTGCAGATAACTGGGGTCTGATGGCTAGTTGAGAGAAGTAGGTTGACAGGTAAGTTTGGTTTTCTGGTGTAAGGAATGGCATCTGGGATGCTGTGTCCATGCTTGCTCCCAGAAGTATAATCCTTTGGGTGGGTACTAGTTTGGATTTCTTTTCGTTGACAGTGTAACCATAGGGAGGTCAGTATTTACTTTAAAAAGGCCAGGTGCTTGAGCAGCTTTTCCTGAATTAGGCAGTCTAAGTATGGGTAAATTTGGATATTCCTTTGCCTGCAAAAGGCAATGGCGGGAGCCAGACATTTTGTGAAAACTCTGACAGCAGTACATAAGCCAAAGGGAAACGCAGAGAACTGAAAGTGCAGAGATCCTGCCCTGAAATATAGATATTTCCTGCATGATTCCCTGATAGGAATGTGGAGGCAGGCCTCTTTTATGTCTAGGGTGGCTAGCTAAGCATTCTTGGAGAGCACAGGTAGCAGTTGCTGGCGGGTGAGCATTTTGAATTTTGGTATCACCAGAAAGGTGTTTAGAATGGATAGAACATGGATGCGGTGCCAGGTGCCCTCTTTTCTGGGTACCAAAAAAAGTCTGGAGTAGAAACCTTGGCCTATCTGTTCTGCAGGAATGTGCTCTACTGCCCTCAGAAAGCAAGGAAAGGACTTGCTTTTTCGCTTCTGCCCAATGGTTTGGAGGAAGATCTGGGAACTCTTTTGGGGTTGGGAGAGTGTGAAAAGAAAATCTGCAGCCCTGGGACACTATGTTGAGGACCCAGCAGTCGTTGGTAATGGTGGCCTAGGTACTTGCATGAAAGGAGAGTTTTCCTCCCGGGGCAAGTGCAGGTGGGCAGAGGGAGGGGGTGGGGTGGAGAGTCATTATGAGTTCTTACCATGAGGGAGTGAATATCAATAGCCCTCTAAGGGGTGACTAACAGACATAAAGAGGTGTGTGTGTGAGAGAGAGAGAGAGAAACAAGGGAGCTGGAGGGTGGGAAACCAGGATTGCAACAGTGAATACACTCAAACAACTACATTTATGGTAAGTGTACACAAAGTACAGTTGTGTACACTTACCATAAATGTAGATGTTCGAGTCTATTCACTGTTGCAGTCATCACATTTAGGTTATCTGCTTGTAGGTAGCCCTCAGTCGGCCTGATTATCAAAGTCTTGGGTCCAGCGTCAGTTGCTGTCTCATCTTCCATGACGCCAGGTAGTCAGGGGTATAAGGCATGCAGCTGATGCCATTTTATCAGTTTTTCATGCCCTAGATGTCAGGTGCCCCCATAATAGGAAGCAATTACACACAAGGTTACACCTCCAACAAAAAGCAAATACACCAAAAAGCTTTAAACACAGAAAGCAAGAAAAGAGGTACAGCCAAAGAAGTCAGGGGGCTGGAGGGAGGGTAACCAGGACAGCAACAGGGAATACACTCGAACATCTACATTTATGGTAAGTGTACACAACTGTACTATGCTCTTCGTGTTTCACTGTTGGAGTCCTCACATTTGGACAGACTCCCAAAGCTAAGGATGGGTGGAGGAAATTAGACAGCATTAGTACCAGCTATTAGGCCATGCAACACTGCAGTGGCAAAACCAGCTCTGGATTTAGAAAAAAATTGGCAAGTGGTAATGCTTGGTGAAAGTATATACAGAACTCCAGGTAGCAGCTTCTAGGATGTCCCTGGTAGGGACACCTCTGAGAAAGGCTGTAGACGTAGATGCAGCCCTGGTGGAATGGGGTCTTATCCCCTGTGTGGTAGGTTTTCCATGGTGCTTATGGCAGAAATTAATGCAATGGCCTATCCATTTAGAAATGGTTTGCCTTGAAATGGCCTTCCCCTCTGCCCCTGCAGCAAATGCAACCAGCAGCTGTTCAGATTTCCTGAGAGGCTTAGCCCTGTCCAAGTAAAATCTAAGTTGTCTGTGCATGTACACGGAGTGCAGAGTTCGTTCCCCTTTGTTCTGTGGATTAGAAAAAAAGGTTGGCAAATGAATGGACTCATTAAGGGCCACACTGAATACCACCTTGGACATAAAGGAAGGATTTTTCCTGAGGGACATCCTGTCCGCACGAAAGGTGATGAAAGGCTCCACTGCCATGAGGGCCTGCAGTTCAGTCACCCTTCTTGCTGAAGTGATGGCTAGAAGGAAGGCTGTTTTCCAAGAAAGGAATTTCAACTCTGCAGTTGCAGCTGGATCAAAGGGAGGTAGAGTGAGCTTTTCCAATACAAAGTTAAGGTCCAATGCTGGAGTAGGAGCTCTCCTGGGTGGACTTAAGTTTTTGGCCCCTCTGAGGAATTGCTTCAGCAGTGGATGAGAGAAGAGGGGTGGCTCCATAATATAGTGAGCTGAAATGTCGGAGGCATGAATTTTGATGGAAGAAAAATAAAGGCCTTTGTGAAGAATCTCAGTTAAGTATTGAAAAATGTGCGGTAAATTGGGCACTGTTGTGTCCATATCCTGAGTTTGACTCCAGGAAAATAATCTTTTCCATTTTTCAGCATAGGATTTTCTAGTACTAGGCCTCCTTGCCTCCAGAATGACATCCATCACTTGTTTACTGAGGGATGGTAACGGAGAGATCGTGTAATTAGCAGGCTGTAAGGTTCAGGGTTTGAAGTTGTGGGTGCAGAAACTGGCCCTCCTGTTGGGACAGCAGGGCAGGAGTCTGAGGCAGGTGCCATGTTTCCAGAAGTGACACACTGGCCAAGAGGGGGTACCAGTGTTGGCATGGCCAGTCTGGTGCAATACATATTGTCCTTGGTTTGTCCTGTTTGATCTTTAGTAGCACGTTGGCGAGGAGAGGCAGGGGGGAAAGGCATATACTGATAGATTTTTCCAGGCAAAGGACAGGGCATCCACTTTCCAAGCTTGTCTGTGGGGAGTCCTTCTGCAGAATTTGTTCAAATGAGGGGAAGAAAACAGGTTTATCTCTGGGCTCCCCCATTTCTTTCTCAAAATTTTGAATATCTTTGGTTCCAGTTTCCACTCGTGTGGGTCCATGAGATTTCTGTTTAGGTCTTCTGCCAGTGTATTTAACTTGCCTGGCAGGAACTGAGCTTGTAGGTTCACTTGGTAGCTCAAGGTTGTGTTCCAAGGAGCCATGGCTAGTCTGCAGAGAGGATATGAGTGGGTTCCCCCCTGCTTGTTTATGTACCACATAGCAGTGGTGTTGTCCGTCTTTACCAATAATTGTCCTGAAAGAATGTGGTCCTTGTAGGCTTTCAGAGCATTCTGGACAGCTAACATTTCTTTTTGATTGATATGCAGGTGCATTCGACTCGAGTTCCATTTGCCCCGAATGCACCACCCTGCCAAGTGAGCCCCCCACATGCATAGTCTGATGAGTCTGTTGTTAGGGTTTGGGCAGTAGGGGGGTAGAATGAAAGGCAGTCCCTTGTTTTGGTGGTAGGCCTCTGCGGGGTAGGTTTTCCATGGTGCTTATAGCAGAAATTAATGCAATGGCTTATCCATTTACAAATGGTTTGCTTTGAAATGTCCTTCCCCTCTGCCCCTGCAGCAAATGCAACCAGCAGCTATTTAGATTTCCTGAGAGGTTTAGTCTTGTCCAAGCAAAATCTAAGTTGTCTGTGCACATCTAAGGAGTGCAGTACCCGTTCCCCATTGTTCTGTGGATTAGGAAAGAAGATTGGCAAATGAATGGACTGAAAAAGGGCCACATTGGATACCACCTTGGGCATCAAAGAGGGATTGGTCTCGAGGGACACCCTGTCCGCATGAAAGATAATAAAAGGCTCCACTGCCATGAGGGCCTGTAATTCAGACACCCTTCTTGCTCAAGTGATGGTCAAAAGGAAGGCTGTTTTCCAAGAAAGGAATTTCAACTCAGCATTTGCCGCTGGTTCAAAGGGAGGTAGAGTTTTTTTCAATACAAAGTTAAGATCCCAGGCTGGTGTAGGGGCTCTCCTGGGTGGTCTTACGTTTTTGGCCCCTCTGAGGAACTGCTTCAGCAGTGGATGAGAGAAGAAGGGTGGCTCAGTGTTGCAATGAGCTGAAATGGCTGAGGCATGAATATTGATGAAGGAAAAGGAAATACCCTTGTGTAGCATCTCAATTAAGTATTGGAGAGTCTGAAATAAATTGGGCACTGCTGTGCCCATGCCCTGAGTTTGGTTCCAGGAACAGAATCCTTTCCATTTTTCAGCATAGGATTTTCTAGTACTAGGCATCCTTGCCTCCAGAATGACATCCAATACTTGCTTAATGAAGGATGGTAAAGATGAGATCAGGTAATTAGCCATTCTGCCAGGTTCAGGGTTAGAAGCTGTGGGTGCAAAATCTGACCCTCCTGCTGGGACAGCAGGGCAGATGTCTGAGGCAGGTGCCATGGTGCCAGCAGTGACACACTGCTCAAAAGGGGGTACCAGTGTTGGCGTGGCCAGTCTGGTGCAATCAGTATCGTCCTTGGTTTGTCCTGTTTGATCTTTAGTAGTACCTTGGAGAGAAGTGACAGAGGGGGAAAGGCATAAACTGATAGGTTTTTCCAGGTGAAGGACAAAGCATCCATTTTCCAAGCTTGTTTGTGGGGAGTCCTTGTGCAGAATTTGTCCAATTGGAAGTTCTGGGGGGAGGCAAACGGGTCTATCTCTGGGCTCCCCCATTTGTTTCTCAACATGCTGAATATCTTTGGTTCCAGTTACAACTCGTGTGGGTCCATTAGATTTCTGCTTAGGTCGTCTGCCAGTGGTTTAGCTTTCCTGGCAGGAATTGAGCCTGTAGGTGCACTTGGTAGCTCAAGGCTGTGTTCCACAGAGCCATAGTTAAGCCCGCAGAGAAGGTATGAGTGGGTTCCCCCCTGCTTATGTACCACATAGTGGTGTTGTCCATCTTTACCAATAATTGTCCTGGAATAATGTGGTTCTTGAAGGCTGTCAGAGCATACTGTACAGGTAACATTTCTTTTTGATTGATATGCAGGAGCATTTGACTTGGGTTCCATTTGCCCTGAATGCACTGCCCTGCCAAGTGAGCCCCCCATGCATAGTCTGATGCATCTATTGTTAGGGTTTGGGCGGCAAGGGGTAGAGTGAATGGCAGTCCCTTTTTATTGGTGGCAGGCCGCTGCCCACCAAAGGAACTCTAGCTGTAGACAAGGTATGATAGGAATCATTGATTCTAGATCCTGAGAATGTTGACACGATAGGCTTTCTAGATACCATTGTAGTTTCCTCATATGCAGTTTTGCATATGGATCTAGTAGAATGCAGGAGGCCATGAACCCCAGGGCTTGCAGAAATTTCCTTGCAGATAGCTCGGTCTTTGTGGCCAGTAGTTTGAAGAAGGCTGTCAAAGAACTTTTTTCTCTGACGTAAGGTAGGCCATCTGGGAAAGTACAGTTGTGTACACTTACCATTAATGTAGATGTTCAAGTGTATTCACTGTTGCAGTCATTACATTTGGGTAATCTGCTGGCAGGTTGCTCTTAGCTGGCCTGAATTCCAAAGTCTTGGGTCCTGCGTCGGTTGCGGTCTCCTCTTCCATGACGTCAGGTCGTCAGGGGTATAAAACAAGCAGTCGACGCCATTTTCTTTAGTTTTTCTTGCCCCAGATGTCACGTGCCCCCAATTGGGTAGCAAATTTTATATATATGTATGTATATATATATATATATATATATATATATATATATATATAAAACCTATATATACATGCAACAATACAAACTTTACCTTCATCTACAAGCAAATACACCACAAAGGTTGTAGAAGATAGAATAAAAGGGGGATGGTGGGCGGGTAACCTGGACTGCAACAGTGAATACACTTGAACATCTACATTTACGGTAAGTGTACGCAACTGTACTATGTTCTTTGGGTTTCACTGTTACAGTCATTACATTTGGGTAGAATCCCAAAGCTATGGATGGGAGGCTGGAGCTAAACTGCATTAGGGGCGGCTATGAGGCCCTGCAGAACTGCAGTGGCAAAGCCCGCCCTGGACTTAGAGTAGAGAGGCAAATGATAATGCTTTGTAAAAGTGTGAACAGAACTCCAAGTAGCAGCCTCTAGAATGTGTTTGGTTGGTACCCCTCTGAGAAAAGCTGATGATGTAGCTGCAGCCCTGGTGGAATGAGACCTAATGCCCTTGGGCACCGGTTTGCCATAATGTAAGTAGCAGAAATGAATGCAGTGGCTTATCCACTTTGAAGTAGTCTGCTTTGAAATAGCCTTTCCCTCTGATCCTGCAGCAAATGCCACTAGTAACTGCTCAGTTTTTCTTAGAGCTTTACTCCTGCTCAAGTAGAATCTTAGTTGTCTGTGTACGTCCAAGGGATGCAGACTCAGCTTCCCCCTTGTTCTGCGGATTTGGGTAAAAAGTTGGCAGATGAATAGTTTGGTTAAGAGCAACACTGGAAACCCCCTTAGGCATAAATGAAGGACTGGTCCTGAGGGACACCCTGTCTGCGTAAAATATGATAAAAGGCTCCAAAGCCATGAGGGCCTGTAGCTCTGAGACCCTTCTTGCTGAAGTAATTGCCAGGAGCAGAGCTGTTTTCCATGATATGAACTTTAGATCTGCAGTAGCAGCTAGTTCAAAAGGAGGCAGGGTGAGCTTTTCCAACACATAATTGAGGTCCCATGCAGGAATTGGTGATCTTCTGGGGGGCCTTACATTTTTGGCCCCTCTAAGATACTGCTTTAATAAAGGATGAGAAAAGACTGGTGGCTCTGTGTTGTAATGAGCCAAGATGGCAGAGGCATGGACTTTTATTGATTAAAAAGATAGGCCTTTGTCAAGCATCTCAGTCAAGTACTGTAAAATCTGAGGAATATTTGGCTCTGCTGTGTCAGTTCCTTGTGCATGGTTCCAAGCACAGAATCTCTTCCATTTATCAGCATAAGATTTTTTAGTACTAGGCCTTTTGGCTTCCAAAATGACATCCATCACAGCTTTACTGAGAGGTGCTGTTTGAATAACTACATGATTAGCCATGCTGCCAGGTTCAGTGTTTGGAGCTGATTGTACAGGATCTGATTGTTTTGCTGGGACAGTAAGTGAGGTATTTGAGGCAAGTACCAAGCTGGAAATTGAGACATATTCCTTAGGACTGGGTACCAGTATTGGCGGGGCCAGTCCGGGGCAATTAGTATCATCTTTGGTTTCTCGTCTGACTTTTAGTAAGACTTTGGGAAGAAGAGGCAGAGGAGGAAAGGCGTAAACCGATAGGTTTTTCCAACTGAAGGATAGGGCGTCCACTTTCCATGCTTGTCTGTGATAAGTCCTTGTGCAAAATTTTTCCAGTTGATAAATAAGAGGAGAGGCAAATAGGTCTATGTCCTGGCTCCCCCATTTCTTTGTTATCATGCTGAAGACTTGTGGATCTAGTTTCCACTAGTGAGGGTACATAAGGTTTCTGCTTAAATCGTCTGCCAGAGTATTTTGCTTTCCTGGCAGGAATTGAGCTTGAAGATGTACTTGGTAAGTCAAGGCTGTGCTACACAGTGCCATGGCTAGTCTGCAAAGAGGGTATGAGTGCGTGCCGCCCTGCTTGTTTATGTACCACACATCTGTGGTGTTGGCCGTCCTTATCAGTAGTTGTCCTGGATGAAGTAAGTCCTTGAAGGCTGTCAGGGCATTTTGAACAGCTAGCATCTCGTTTTGGTTGATATGCAGATGCATTTGTTTTGGGGTCCATATGCCCTGAATGCATCTTCCCGCCAGGTGAGCCCCCCATGCATAATCTGATGCGTCTGTTGTTAAGGTTTGGCTGGCAGGGGGTAGAGTGAAAGCCCGTCCCATGTTTTGGTGACATGCCTTTGCCCACCATAGAAACTCCTGTTGTAGGCAGGGAATGAGAGGAATCATTGTTTCCAGACTGTGACAATGTTGACTCCATAAACTTTTTAGGTACCACTGCAGTTTCCTCATATGCAGTCTTGCATATGGAATCAGTAGAACACAGGATGCCATAAACCCCAAAGCCTGCAGAGTTTGTCTTGCAGATAACTGGGTTTTTGTTGCCATTAGTTTGAGGTAAGCTGTCAGTTGCCTTTGTTTGCATGGCGTGAGGAAAGCCATCTGGGCAGTTGTATTCAAGCTTGCACCCAGGAATGTTATCTTTTGAGAGGGTACCAGTTGTGATTTCTTTTCGTTTATTGTGTACCCTAGGCATGTTAGAAGCCTTTTCACAAATGCCAGATGCTGAAGAAGAATGTCCTTGTTCTCTGCTTGAATGAGACAGTCGTCCAAGTAAGGATACATTTATAAACTTCTTTGTCTGCAAAATGCAATTACTGGTGCCAGGCATTTTGTAAAGACCTTGGGTGCAGTAGTTAAGCCAAAGGGCAGTTCAGAGAATGATGATGCATAAAGCCAGCCTTGAAATGGAGGTATCTTCTGCACGATTCCCTTATTGGGATATGCAGGTATGCCTCTTTTAGGTCTAATATCACTAGCCAAGCATTCTTGCCCAGCATAGGCAGAAGCTGCTGCAAAGTTAGCATTTTGAATTTTGGAATACCCAGGTATGTGTTCAAAATTGAAAAATCCAGTATTGGGCGCCAGGCCTTGTCTTTTCTGGGTACCAAGAACAGTCTTGAATAAAACCCTTGTCCTTTTTCTTGTTCTGGTACTGGCTGAACAGCCTCCATATCCACGAGGGACGTAACTTGTTTCTGTGCCTCTGCCCATTGATTTTTTGGCAGATCTGGCCAACTGTTTGGAATTGGCAGAGTGTGGAAGTGGAATCTGTATCCCTGCGATACTATGTTTAACACCCACTTGTCCTGGGTTATTAACTGCCAATTTTGAGCATACAGTGCTAACTTTCCCCCTAAGGGTGCTGCCAAAAGGTAAGTGCTTGGTGATAGCAGAGGGAAGCCACTATGACTGTTTACTGTAGGGTTGCGCTTTATTTCCGCCAGATTTGAAGGTAGAAGCACCCCATTGCTTTGACCTGTAAAAATCCTGTGACTGATATCTAGAACCTTTAGGGCGCGCCTGGATTTGCCCCGGTGAGCTCTGTCGGACACAGGAAAGGACGGATTTTATGTATGCCAGTGCCTACTGAATCTTGGTGGCTGCACTTGTAAGAAGTTTTTTACAGTTTGCATAGACTTAGATTTGTCTTCCATTTTCTTTAAAACCTCTTCTGCCTTAATACCAGAGTATCACGCTGTAAAGGTGCGTCCAGCAATTTAGCTTTAACATGATCAGGCAAATTTTGCTCTTTTAGCCAAGCATGCCTCCTAATCACAGATCCAGTAACTGCGGCCCTGCAGGAGGCCTCTAAGGAATCAAAACCACATTGCAAAGTATGCTTTCCAACTTGTTCTGCTGCATGCAATAATTCCTCCAATTCTTTATTTTCTGCACATTCAGAAATCAACATCATTTTTTGTTTCAGTAATCCCATAACATGTTGTTGATACTTGAGCAAATCAAACTGGCAGTTTAAGGCCCTAACTGCCAAGGTTGCAGATGTACACAAACCTTCTTTCCTCATCTATCCAGTTCCCTGGAATCTCTGTCAGAGGGGGTGGGATTGTTTGCTGTTCAGGCCTTAACACCTTTTGGACCCTGTGAAATAGTTTCAGGGTCAGCATCAGGGTTTCTAAATAAAAATGTGTGTGAGTAAGGAACCCTGTAACATGTCAGGCTTGCTAGGAGCTGGAGGTAAGGAGTATGGAGTCGAGCTTGACTCCGAAAACACATCATCCACATTGTCTAAAACAGGAGGTATGGCTAAAGGCCTATGCTGAAGGAGAAGGAGGAAATCCCTGAGCCTCTTTTTTGACTCTGAGAAATCTTGACTCTCCCAGTGAAAATACTCCCTTAGAGTATACAAGGTTTCTCCAAAGGAATAATCTTCAGGAGGAGATGCAGATGGGATAGATTCCTCTGCATCAGAATCCTCACAGGGTGGTATAGATAATTCCTGATCAGAAGAGGAATCAGAAGAAATAGAAACCTGATCTGAAGATTCATAATCAGTGTCTTGCCTAGGCCTCTTATCAGGAGGCGGTTGGGAACCCCTCATTAAAGTAATAAGGTATTCAGCCATTTTGATCATCTGCTTTTTGGGCATAGAGGCCTGTGCACGTGGCTCATGCGTTATTTTTTTAGCTTAAGAAGTTGCTTTTGTCTTCGATTTTGAAGCTGGCGTCGGTTTTATATAAAACTGTTGTGGCCTGAATACACCCACAGAAGCCGGTGCCTGCTCAGCGGCTCTGGACCCATCCGAGGGAGAGACATCCGTGGGTACAATACTTTGAGAATCTTGCGACGTGCCGGACTCCACATGGGTCTTGGTAGGGGCCTGCGACTCAAAAGTAGCGGGTATCAGGGGCTTCGAAAGCACCTGAGTACTGGCGAACCGGCGACTGGCTTAGGAGAAGCTTCGTCATCGGTTTTGGACCTCGACGGTCTGTCTCTGTCCTTTTCTTTGCATTTTTTGTGTAGTCCGGTAGTCAGATTGCTATCCGACGACATTTCAGGATAGTTAAATCCGTTTCCAAAATATTTTGAGGCAAAGATATACCGACGCTTAATAGTGCGTTGGTTAAATCTAGCACAAAACTGACAGCTAGGCACATTATGATCAGGGCCTAGGCAAGGAATACAGTATAAATGGAAATCCTTATGAGGAATTTGCTTCCCACAAGTAATGAAATTATTAACTTATTCTGACATCGGTATGGAGCAAGAAAAAAGTTTCCCCAATGGGGTACTTAGCTTTAGTGAAGACTTCGGTTCTGAAACTCGAATTCGAAAATTTCAGGAGTCGGCCAACCGGCACTTGCGAACTGCTTCTGCTTCGGGCACCACGCGACAAGAAAAACTGAAGAAAATGGCGCTGGCTGCTTGTTTTATACCCCTGATGACCTGACGTCATAGAAGAGGAGACAGCAACAGACGCAGGACCCAAGACTTTGGAATTCAGGCCGACTGAGGGCAACCTGCCAGCAGATTACCCAAATGTAATGACTGCAACAGTGAAACATGAACAACATGTTCTATTCAAGCTTGCTCCCAGGAATACAATTTGTTGGCAGGGTAAAAGATGTGATTTATTTTTGTTTATGGTGTACCCCAGAGAAGTTAGCAATTTCTTTACAAATGCCAGATGATTTAATAGTATGTCCTGGCTTTCTGCCTAAATTAGACAATCGTCCAGGTATTGGTATATCTGAATATTTCTTTGCCTGCAAAATGCAATGACTGGAGCTAGGCACTTTGTGAATACCCTGGGCGCAGTAGATAAGCCAAAGGGCAGTGCAGAGAACTGATAGTGCATGTAGCCTGCTCTGAAGCGTAGGTATCTTCTGCAAGATTCCCTTATTAGGATGTACAGGTTAGCTTCCTTTAAATCCAGTGTCGTCAACCAGGCATCTTTGCCTTGCATGGGAAGCAGCTGATGAAGAGTTAGCACCTTGAATTTTGGGATTACCAGAAAAATGTTTAGGATAGACAGATCCAGGATAGGACGCCAGAAATTGTCTTTCTGAGTACCAGTAAAAGTCTTGAGTAGAAACCTTGTCCCCATTCTTCTTCTGGGACTCGCTGAATAGCTCTGATGCTTAAAAGAAAGAGAACTTGCTTTTGAGCCTCTGACCACTGATTTGGGGGTAGGTCTGACCAGCTGTTTGGGGTTGGTAAGGAGTGGAAGTGGAATTTGTATCCTTGGGAAACTATATTGAAAACCCATTTCTCTTGGGTAATGAGTTCCCAATTTGTTGCATGCAGTGCAATCTTTCCCCTAAAGGAACAGTCAGTTGAGCAGGGCTTGGAAGGTTTAAAGTTAAGTCATTGTGACAGTTTACCATATGGAGGAGGGTTACTACTCCCTACTTTGGAAGTGGGAGCCCCCCACTGTTTAGGCCTGTGAGTACCTTGGGACTGAAGCCTGAGTGTTCTGCTGGTTCTGGGTTTGGACTGAGAAGGCCTGGAAGAGGCAAGAAAGGACCAATTCTTACTGGGCCAATGCCTACTAAATCTGGGAAGTTGTACTTGCAAAATATCTTTAACAGTTTG
Organism: Protopterus annectens; assembly: GCF_019279795.1. NCBI lineage: Eukaryota > Metazoa > Chordata > Ceratodontiformes > Protopteridae > Protopterus > Protopterus annectens. The sequence goes on along the minus strand of NC_056751.1, from coordinate 736,859,663 downwards.
CATAGATTTAGCTTTTTCCTCCATCTTTTTAAGTACTACTTCTGCTTTGTTGCCAAACAGGCGGTCTTGGTTTAAGGGAGCATCCAGCAATTTAGCTTTAACATGATCTGGCAAAGATTTCTCCTTAAGCCAAGCATGCCTTCTAAGTGCAGACCCAGTGACAGCAGCCCTGCAAGATGCCTCTAATGAATCAAAATCACTTTGCAAATTATGTTTTCCAACTTGTTCAGCAGAATGCATTAAATCCTGTAATTCTTTATTTTCAGCACAGTCAGGAATCAACATAATTTTCTGTTTAAGCAATCCGATAATATGCTGCTGATACTTTAACATATGAAACCGGCAGTTTAAGGCGCTAATGGCTAAAATAACGGACGTGTATACCTTCTTTTCTCATCTATCCAATGCCCTGGAATCTCTATCAGAGGGGGTAGGATTTTTGGCAGTAGTACCCTTAATGCCCTTGGGTCCCTGTGAAATGGTCTCAGGATCCGCAGAAGGATTTTTAAAGAGGAACCTGTGAGAGTCGGGTACCCTGTAATACCTATCAGGTTTTCTGGGAGCAGGAGGTAAAGAGTCAGGGGCCAGGCTAGATTCCGAGAAGGCATTATCTACAATGTCCAGTACAGGAGGGATAGCTAAAGGCCTGTATTGAGGCAGGAGTAAGCATTCCCTAAGCCTCTTTTTGGAGTCTGAGTAATCCTGGCTTTCCCAGTGGAAATGCTCCCTATGAGTATGCAAGGTTTCACCAAAAGAGAAATCTCCTAGTGGGGAAGCAGAGGGAATGGAGTCCTCTGGATCAGAATCCTCATAGGTACATAAAGGCAAATCCTGGTCATCAGAGAAAACAGAAATTTCAGAATCCTGATCAGAAGAATCAGAAGGAAATCAGTCCTGGGTCTCAGAGTGGGAAGGGTGGCTTCCCATGATTAGAATAATAAGGTCTTCAGCCATTCTTATCATTTGTTTTTTAGGCATAGGGGCCTGACCATGCGGTCTGGGCATAGTTTTTTTAGGCACAGATCGAGTTTTGGCCCTTGAAGATGAAGATGGTGTTGGTTTAATATGCAAGTCCGTAGGCCTGAATACACCCTCAGAAGCCGGTGTGCCTGCACAGCAGCTCCGGACCCATCCAAGGTAGAGACATCCGCAGGTTCCACAGTAGAAGAAGCATCTCACAGCATACTGGACACCGGATGGGTCTCAGTAGAGGCCTGCGAATCTGAAGTAGCGGGTATCAGGGGCTGCAAAATCACCTCACTGAGTACAGGCAAACTGACAACTAGCTTAGGAGAAGCATCACTGGCAGCTTTGGACCTAAGCAGTCTCTGTCTTTATCTTTGAGTTTTTTAGGAATGTAGGTAGTTGGGTGGCTTACTGAAGCCATTTCTGGATAATCCTTTTTCCTGACTGTCTGCCTGAATCAGACAATCGTCCAAGTACAAGTAAATTTTAATTTTTCTCTGCCTGCAATAGGCAATGACCGGAGCCAGGCATTTTGTGAATACTCTGGGAGCTGTGGATAAGCCAAAGGGAAGTGCAGAGAACTGATAATACATAGATCCTGCTCTGAAACATAGGTATTTCTTGCATGAGTCCCTGATAGGATGTGCAGATACGCTTCTTATAGGTCTAGGGTGGCTAACCAGACATCTCTGGACAGCATAGGAAGAAGCTGCTGAAGGGTGAGCATGTTGAATTTTGGTACCAGCAGGAAGGTGTTTAGAAATGAAAGATCTAGGATTGGATGCCAAGTGCCCTCTTTGCAGGGTACCAAGAAAAGTCTGGAATAGAACCCTTGGCCCATCTGTTCTGCAGGAAAAGGTTGAATTGCCCTTATGGAGAGCAAGGATTAAACTTGGTTTTGTGCCTCTGCCCACTGATTTGGAGGAAGGTATGGGAACCCTTCTGGAGTTGGCAGTGAGTGGAAGTAAAATTTGCACCCCTGGAATACAATGTTGAGGCCCCATCGGTCGTTGGTGATGGAGCTACAGTTTTTTGCATGATGGGCAAGCTTTCCTCCTAGGGACACGAGCAGTTGGGCAGAGGTGAGGAGTGAGGTTGAAAAGTCATTGTGAATTCTTTCTGTAAGGGGGTGGCTTAGCACTCCCTGTTTTTGAAGTGGAGGCACTCCATTGATTACATCTCTGCATACCCTGAGACTGTAATCTAGGGGGGTCTGTTTCCCCTGGGTCTAGTTTGAGATGTTCTTGAGGGGGCTGGAATACACCAATGTTTCGAAGGGCAATGCCTACTGAATCTAGGAGGCTGCACTTGCAAAAAATATTTGACTGTCTGCATAGATTTCGCTTTTTCTTCCATCTTTTTTAGAACCTCTTCTGCTTTGGTCCCAAACAGATTGTCCTTATTCAAAGGAGTGTCTAGTAATTTTGATTTGACATGGTCTGGCAAAGTCTGCTCCTTAAGCCAAGCATGCCTTCTCATGACAGAACCAGTGACTGCTGCCCTGCAAGATGCTTCTAGGACGTCAAAGCCACATTGCAAAGTATGCTTGCTGACTTGGCTTGCAGAATGCATAAGCTCTTGTAACTCTATTTTCTGCACATTCTGAAAGGGTAGATAATTTTTGCTTAATAAGTTCCATAATATGTTGCTGGTAATTTCAACATGTGAAACTGGCAATTCAATGCCCTAATGGTGAGAGTTGCAGAGGTGCATACTTTTTTATCCCATCTGTCTAAAGCTCGGGAATCCCTGTCCGAAGGGGTGGGATTCTTAGCTGTATTTGCTTTTATGCCTTTAGGCCCCTGGCAAATCACCTCTGGGTCAGAAGGATTTTAGAAAATAAATTTGAGAGAGTCAGGGACTCTGTAGTACCTGTCTGGTTTCCTTGGAGCAGGGGGTAAAGTATCAGACGTTAGAGTGGATTCCATAAAGACATCATCCACAACATCCAGAACTGGAGGTATTGCTAAAGGTCTATGTTGTGGCAAGTCTAAAACTCCTCAAAGTCTCTTTTTGGACTGAGGACAGTCTTGGCATTCCCAGTGTAAATGCTCTCTTAAAGTACGTAGGGTTTCCCCAAAAGAAAGATCCTCTGGGGGGTGAAGCAGAGGGAATGGATTCCTCGGCATCTGAATTCTCATAAGCAGATAAAGGCATATCGTCATATTCCGAAACCTCAAAGTTGTCGGACTCTTGCTCTGTTACAGCTGCTGGGGACAAATCTTTTTTTCTCTTAGCAGGGGAAGGCTGGCTTCCCCTAATCAGCAAAATTAGGTCTTCTGCCATTTTAAGCATTTGATGTTGTGGCAAGGAAGCAGGTGCTTTAGATTGGGTCGGTTTTTTAGGAGTAGCTCGTACTCTTGGCCTTAGAAACTCGGGTAGTTTTAGACAGAACTGAAGATGCAAAAGAAGTCAGTTTGTGTCGAATATCAGTAGAGCGAAAAACTTCCTCAGAAGCCGGTGCCTGCACAGCAGCTCCGGACCCATCCAAGGTAGAGACATCCGCAGGTTCCATAGTTAAAGAGGAGTCTGGCGGCATACCGGACTCTGAACGTGTCCTGGTAGCGGTCTATGAATGCACTGAAGCGGGCATCAGGGGCAGTGAAAGCACCTCACTGAGTACCGGCGAACTGGCGACTAGCTTAACGGAAGCATCATCGTCAGTTTTGGACCTGTGCGGTCTCTCTCTGTCTTTATCCTTATGTTTTTTCAGAAGATCGGTAGTTGGATGGCTTACTGAAGCCACTTCAGAATACGGAGATAGAGAGTGAAAGTATTTAGCGACAATAAGTGCCCGACAAGGAATAGTTTGGACATTGAACGAAGCACAAAGCCAACAGCGAGGTACATCGCGGTCTGGGCCTACACCAGTGACGCAGTAAGAATGGAAGTCTTGGTGTGGTATTTCCTTCCCATAGGAGACAATTGTTAACTTTTTCTGACACTGGTTAGAGCAAGAAAAAAAGATCCCCAACGGGGTACTTAGCTTTAAAAGACTTCAAGATGATTCAATTCGGAAAGGAAAACTTAGGTAGCGGCCGACCAGCACTTGTGCGAACTGCTTCTGCTTCGGGCTCCTCAGCAAGAAAGACTGATGTAATGGCACTGGCTGCCTGTTTTTATAACCCTGACGATCTGACGTCAGTCCTGGAGCAACAGCGACTGACGCAGAAATACAAAGTCTCTGGTATTCGGGCCGACTGAGGGCTACCTACAGGCAGATAACCCAAGATGGATTACTGCAACAGTGAAACACGAAGAACATCCGCAGGTGCCTTAGTCGAAGAAGAGTTTTGTGGCATACCGGACTCCAAAAGGGTCTCAAATAGTGGCCTACGAATCCACAGATGAGGGCATCAGGGGCTGCGAAAATGCCTGAGGGCCGGAGAACTGATGACTAGCATAACAGAAGCGTTGTCAGTAGGTTTGGACCTGTGGGGTCTGTCTCTGTCTTTATCCTTATGTTTTTTTGGAAGATCTGCTGTCGGATGGCTTACTGAAGCCATATCGGAATTCGAGGACTGCAAGCAAAAATATCGAGCTGCAATATGTGTCCGACGATGTATAGTTCTGGCATTAAAGCAAAAAAGCGACAGTGAGGGACATCGTGGTCGGGGCCTAAGCAAGTGATGCAGTAAGTATGAAAGTCAGGCAGTGTGGTATTTTCTTTCCACAGGCAAGACAACTGTTAACTTTTTCTGACATCGGTTAGAGCAAGAAAAAAGGATCCCCAATGGGGTACCTACCTTTGGAAGACTTCAGCTTCAATTTGGAAGATGAAACTCAGCAGGTAGAGGGTCGACTGGCACTCGTAACTGCTTCTGCTTCTGGCTCCTTGGCAAGAAAGACTCATATAATGGCGTCAGCTGTCTTACTTTATACTACTGATGACCTGACGTCAGTCCTGAAGCGACAGCAACTGAGGCAGAAAAACTATGGCTCTGGTATTGGGGCCGCCCGAGAGCTACCCTGGCAGGGATAACTCAAATGTGATGACTGGAACAGTGAAACACGAAGAACATCAAATAATGCAATTTGGCTATCCAAAGAGAGTAGAATGCTAATTCAGGATAGAGAAAAAGCATGGAAAGAACGGCAAAAATATAAAACACATCAGTATCTTGAAAACTTAAAGAGCAAAAAGTAAAGGACTCCTCCACTGAAAGTACTGCTGAAAAGGTCCACGTAGTAAATCCAAAAGTAAGGCAAGTACTACCATGCTGAGTATGAAGCAACTTCACTTTATTAAAACAATAAAAGCAGTATCATAAGTGCTTTTGGGTAAATCCCTTCATCAGATGATAAAACACTAGTAAAAACCTAGCATCTAATATAGTACAACACAGCCAATGAAAATCAATAGTTTACCCTCCTTTTTGCTAGAGCTGGTTTTAAAGGGACAACATCATTTAATCCTGGGGCTTTCTCAGCTCCCAGTCTAAGAATCCATTGCATCTCTTTATATTCAGTTTCATTATACAAGTCACCCATTCTTTGACTTCTGTTTACAACACATATAACCATAAAGGCAAATACATGATCACTATGCAAATCTATATGCTTGTACAGTGCATTGTGTTCTTTTCTTAACCTTATATCCGATAGATGCTTAAAAATTCTATCTTTAAGTCTGCAATTTGTTTTTCCTACATAATATGCAGTAGACTGTTGACAGTTCACAATATAGACAACATTTTGCATGTTACAGTCAGCATACATATTCAGAAAGTAATTCTTGTTGGTCCTGGGGTGTATAAAGCAGTTCCCTTGTAAAATGTGCTTACAGGCTTTACAATGTAGGCATGGATAAGTTCCCTTCTTAATACCTGGATTTTTAATCTCTTTCAAATGTTTATTTCTTTTAAAAATAAATCTAGGTTGTGTCCCTACAACTCTAGTTATATTCTCATCTGTTATAATAATTCTCCAGTTGTCTCTGATTATATTACACATACCACCAATATCATTACTGTATGTTAAACTTACTTTCAAACCTTCATTAGCTTTTTGAACCTGTGCATCTACCTTATTAGGCCATTTTTTACCTCTGTGTAACCATGGCTTGGCACTTTTTCTATACAGACTGCTGTTGTCCATTTCCTTTTTCAGCAGACTTTTGCTATGACCTTGTGCATAAATTATTCTTTAAAGAGTCCAAATGGATGAGTCTGGAAGCGACAGGCTGGACTTTTCCACAATGGGAGCTAAACCAAAACAAAGTGCCAAGATGTCTGCATCTGTTGTTACACCTGCTTCCTTCTCTCCCACCTCCTCTTCTTTTTTCACATCACCAGCACCGGTGAAGAAGAATTCTCGGAAGAAGAGCTTTTCACATCAGATGGACAAGGACTACAAGAGACGACGGACCTCCAACTGACTGTTGATAATGCATGCAACTTTTGCGATGTTCACAATATTTCGGGTATTTCTCTTTCTAAACTACAACTATCAGTGTTAAGCAACGGTTTAAATTTTGTACTCTGAGCTGCTATACTTTGCACGGAATGTAATGTTGAAGCAAATGTTTAATGACACTAAACAGTGTTCAAACACCTCATGTATTGAAGCAACCTAGCACTTTTTCACCTACTTTAACCTCCACATTGTTGTTGTCTGTTAAATCATGTGAACGTGAACTTGAACAGTATCTACAGAATACACATAGAACTATGTATTTTAACTCAGACCAACCACATAGACACGCACTGCAAGAGCTAAAGAATAATACCAACATAGTTATAAAATCTGCTAAGGGTGGAGCTGCTGTTGTACTTAGCAAGGAGTTTTATAACACACAAATAGATCTGTTGTTAGCTGACAGACTGACTTTTCTTCAGCTGTCACCATTAATGCTGAATTCTTATATACAAAAAGTGCACAAATCTTTATTTAACATGGAAAAAACTGGTTTCATAGACCATGAGCTGCTGCCATTTTTATATATACATCCTACTATCTCAGTTTTTAAAGCCTTACCAAAAATTCATAAGTGGTGCAGCGGTAGCGTTGTTGCCTCACAGCAAGAGGTTCTCCCGTTCGATTCTTGGCTTGGTTTGGGTGTGACTTCTGTGTGGAGTCTGCATGTCCTCCCCACAGTTGAGTGGGCGTTCGAAAGACATGCGCTGAATGGGTGTGCCTTCATTAAGGTTGGGCATCGGCTGGCAACTCGACACCATTAAAAAAAAAAAAAAATTCCAAACATTAGCGGAGCTGAGTTATGCTGTGGCGACCCCTAACCGGGAAAAGCCGAAAGACAAACAACAACAACCAAAAATTCATAAGGATCCTAAAATCACCCATGATACCTATAGTACTGGGTAGGGGTTGGGTAACAGAAAATATTTCTATCTGGTTAGAATGCACTCTCAGACCAATGTTACAAACCTTCCCTAGAATTTTGAAAGATACTGCTATATTTCTGGAATCATTGGGTGTTTATTTACAAGAGAACAGTGACATTTCCTATATGTTTGTTACCCTAGATGTAAAGAATTTGTTCACTGTCATAGAAAATCAATATGGTATTACTGCCATAGAAGAAATACTGAACAAAAAGGTGAATATAGATATAGATGAAAATATACGGTTATGTTCCTTATTAAGGCTAGTATTAGAGAACAATGTTTTTCTCTGTCAAAGTATTATTGCCAGAGACGAGGTACAGCTATGGGTACGCCTTGTGCGAACACACATGCTAACCTGGTCCTGGCATACTGGGAAGGTATGGTGATATTTGAGGCAGCACATGACTGGAAAGACAAACTTTTCTTTTACAACAGATTTGTGGACGGTGGTTTTTTTTTTTTTTTGGGGGGGGGGCACCACATCAGAATTAGCATCCTTCAAGTATTTTGAGTCTACTACCAACTTCTTCATATTCTCTCTGAATTATTCTAGTTCAGTAACTGAATACCTGTATGTTAGTATTACTAAGAAAGAAAATGTGGAGGTGGAGACCTCACTATACAGGAAGCCTTGCTGGACCAACAGCATGCTTAGATTTGATAGCATGCACCCTATATATGTATTCCAACACATAGTCAAGGGACAAGTCTGTAGAATATCCAGACTTTGTACAAATGAAAAATCCTTCATACAGGAATTGGACTCTTTAAAGAATAATTTATGCACAAGGTCATAGCAAAAGTCTGCTGAAAAAGGAAATGGACAACAGCAGTCTGTATAGAAAAAGTGCCAAGCCATGGTTACACAGAGGTAAAAAATGGCCTAATAAGGTAGATGCACAGGTTCAAAAAGCTAATGAAGGTTTCAAAGTAAGTTTAACATACAGTAATGATATTGGTGGTATATGTAATATAATCAGAGACAACTGGAGAATTATTATAACAGATGAGAATATAACTAGAGTTGTAGGGACACAACCTAGATTTATTTTTAAAAGAAATAAACATTTGAAAGAGATTAAAAATCCAGGTATTAAGAAGGGAACTTATCCATGCCTACATTGTAAAGCCTGTAAGCACATCTTACAAGGGAACTGTTTTATACACCCCAGGACCAACAAGAATTACTTTCTGAATATGTATGCTGACTGTAACACGCACAATGTTGTCTATATTGTGAACTGTCAACAGTGTACTGCACATTATGTAGGAAAAACAAATTGCAGACTTAAAGATAGAATTTTTAAGCATTTATCCAATATAAGGTTAATACAATGCACTGTACAAGCATATAGATTTGCATAGTGATCATGTATTTGCCTTTATGGTTATATGTGTTGTAAACAGAAGTCAAAGAATGGGTGACTTGTATAATGAAACTGAATATAAAGAGATGCAATGGATTCTTAGACTGGGAGCTGAGAAAGCCCCAGGATTAAATGATGTTGTCCCTTTAAAACCAGCTCTAGCAAAAAGGAGAGTAAACTACTGATTTTCATTGGCTGTGTTGTACTATATTAGATGCTAGGTTTTTACTAGTGTTTTATCATCTGATGAAGGGATTTACCCAAAAGCACTTATGATACTGCTTTTATTGTTTTAATAAAGTGAAGTTGCTTCATACTCAGCATGGTAGTACTTGCCTTACTTTTGGATTTACTACCTTGAAAACTTCAGAATGCTTTGCAATCTTACTAAAAGCAAATAAATAAAGACAAAAAAACTATAGCAACTTTCAAAATAATACTAAACATGACCCTAAAAAATGTTGGCTATCCATTAAAGAAATGTTACATCCTGGCCAAAAATTCACCCAAACCCCTCTCCTTATAACTCAGCACTTGAAACTGCAATACAGTCTAACTCTTATTTTGTAGACAGTAAATCATCTTTAACTTATTACATCCGAGTGACGCCTGTAGGTGCATCTGCAGGTACCTCCTACTACTCCTCTAGGTGTCACATACTGCTTGTTCATATTTGCAATAATAATTCCAAAACCATGCTACATACAAGGTATCAGAATATTTTATCTCGAAGCAGACATGATGGCAAACACAACTGTACTGATATTTGACCTCGGTCATTTATTAGACTTGTAAGGTGATAACTTCATTTTTAAAGGCTCAGGCCACACCCACTAGGAGTTAAAGTTATACACTCAAAAGGGTTGTACTGGAGGGAATGAGTTAACCAAGGATTCTTCAACATCTAATCCCAACCCTGTCCAACCGCCACATATTACCACATCCACTTTCACCTTCAAACCTGTGCCCATATCCTTTATAAAACTACTCAAACTGTGCTATTCTTCGTTGACCTTCCAAGCGAGAACCTAAAAATAGCAGCCAGTAGCATTACCTATCATTTCTCAATCCTTATAAATAGGTCAATCCAGAAAGCCCACATTCCCTCTCATTGGAAAAAGTCACACACTATTCCTCTGCACAATGGAGGAAATTCAATAGACATTAATAACTATGGACCTATAACATAAGACAACTTCCAGATGTACTGAGTCAAAGACCAAGAACGAAGAAGGCTCTTTAATAGGAAAATAAAAATTACACAGTAACAAACAGCTAAAAAAGGTTAAGTGCTTTGAATTGAATGGTAAGGACGATGTCTTTTGACAAAAGCATATTAAAGAGCCTTCTTCATTCTTGGTCTTTGAGTCAATACATCAAGATGTTTTCTTGTGTTATTTGATTCTTCTACGTTCCAGCTCCAGTCGACTGCCTGTTTTTTGGTTAACTATAGACCTACAGCAATCATCTTTCCCTTGCAAAAATACTTGAAAAATGTATTCAAAAGCAATTTGCTAGACTACCTCCTGCAGGAAGAACTCCTATCCCCTACACAAAGTACAGTTGTGTACACTTACCATAAATGCAGATGTTCGAGTGTATTCACTGTTGCAGTCATCACACTTGAGTTATCTGCCTGCAGGTAGCCCACAGTCGGCCCGAATACCAGAGACTTAGTATTTCCACGTCGGATGCTGTCGCTTCTTCCCTGACGTCAGGTCGTCAGGAGTATAAAAACAGGCAGCCACTGCCATTACATTAGTTTTTCTTGCCCCAAATAAAATGAGCCCACAAATAGGGAGATACGATTTTGTTCTTTTCGGCTTTTCCCAGTTAGGGGTCGCCACAGTGGAACTCCGGTCCACTAATGATTGGCAGTAGATTTTTATGGTGCCAGCTCGACGCCCAACCTTCAACGAAGGCACGCCCATTTACGCATGTCTTTCGAACGCTACTCGATCGTGGGGAGGACATGCAGACTCCACACAGAAGGCAATCCAGCCAAGAATCGAATGGAAGAACATCTTGCTGTGAGGCGACAACGCTACCACCGCGGCTTCCAATAGAGAGCTAGGATATGGTGGGGAAAACACCACCTGTAAAAAGTAAATACCAATACCAGTAGGAATAGCCATAGAGAGGAGAGAGAGAAAGAAAACCAGGGGGCTGGAAGGAGGGATACCAGGACTGCAACAGTGAATACACTCGAACATCTACATTTATGGTAAGTGTACACAACTGTACTATGTTCTTCATGTTTCACTGTTGCAGTCATCACACTAGGGTTGATTTCCAAAGCTGAAGAAGGGTGGAGGCAGTCAAGAAGGGTTAGGACTGGCTAGTAGGCCCTGCAAGACTGCTGTAGCAAAACCTGCCCTGGATTTGGAAAAGATAGGCAGGTGGTAATGCTTGGTGAAGACAGAACTCCAGGTAACAGCTTCTAGGATGTCCCTGGTAGGAACTCCCCTGAGAAATGCTGTAGAGGTAGATGTAGCCCTAGTGGAATGTGTTCTGACCCCCTGAGGGGTTGGTTTTCCATGGTGCGTGTAGCAGAAGTTGATGCAGTGGGCTATCCATTTGGAAATGGTTTGTTTTGAAATGGCCTTTCCCTTTGCCCCTGTTGCAAAGCTGATTAGCAACTGGTCAGATTTTCTGAAAGGTTTAGTCCTATCAAGGTAGAAACTGAGCTGCCTGTCCACGTCCAAAGAGTGCAAGACTCTTTCCCCTTTATTTTGAGGATTAGGGAAAAAGGTTGGCAAATGGATGGATTGGTTGAGAGCCACACTGGACACCACTTTAGGCATAAAAGCAGGGTTAGTCCTGAGGGAAACCCTGTCAGCATGGAAAATAATGAAGGGTTCTACAGCCATCAGTGCTTGTTACTCAGACACTCTTCTAGCTGAAGTGATGGCAGGAAGCAAGGGTGTTTTCCAAGAGAGGAATTTTAACTCTGCTGAAGTAGCAGGTTCAAAAGGGGGAAGCGTGAGCTTCTCCAGTACAAAGTGAAGGTCCCAAGCAGGGGTGGGTGCTCTCCTTGGTGGCCTTAAGTTGTTTGCCCCTGTCAGGAACTGTTTGATGAGAGGGTGAGAGAATAGAGGTGGCTCAGTATTGTAATGAGCTGAGATGGCAGAGGCATGGATCTTAATGGAGGAGAAGGATAGGCCTCTGTGGAGTAGTTCTGCTAGGTAATCCAAGATTAAAGGTAAGGAGAAAGTACAGTTGTGCACACTTAACCATAAATGTAGATGTTCGAGTGTATTCACTGTTGCAGTCATTACATTTGGGTTATCCTGCCGGCAGGTTGCCCTCAGTCGGCATGAATTCCAAAGTCTTGGGTCCTGCGTCAGTTGCTGTCGCCTCCTCCCTAACGTCAGGTCATCAGGGGTATAAAAGATGCAGCCGATGCCATTTTATTCAGTTTTTCTTGCCCCAGATGTCAGGTGCCCCCAAAAGGGTAGGCTAAAAATTATGTAAATAAAACATACATGCACCAAAATAAGCTTTACCTTCATCTATAAGCAAATACACCACCTAGGCTGTATAAGTAAAGATAAGTTCCAGCAAAAATAAGGGGGGTGGCGGGTGAGTAACCAGGACTGCAACAGTGAATACACTCGAACATCTACATTTATGGTAAGTGTACACAACAGTACTATGTTCTTCGTGTTTCACTGTTGCAGTCATTACATTTGGGTTGAGTCCCAAAGCTATGGTTGGGGGGCTAGAGCAAAACAGCATTAGGAGCGGCTATGAGGCCCTGCAGAACTGCAGTGGCAAAGCCTGCCCTGGATTTAGAGTAAAGAGGCAGATTGTAATGTTTTGTAAAGGTATGCACTGAACTCCAATAGCAGCCTCTAAAATGTCTTTGGTTGGTACTCCCCTGAGAAAGGTTGCAGAAGTGGCTGCAGCTCTGGTTGAATGTGGCCTAATGCCCTTAGGCACTGGTTTGCCATGCTGTGAGTAGCAGAAACGAATGTAGTGACCTATCCACTTTGAAATAGTCTACTTGGAGATAGCCTTTCCTTGTGATGCTGTGGCATATGCCACTAGTAATTGTTCTGTCCTTCTGAAAACTTTAGTTTTGTCCAAGTAGAATCTAAGTTGTCTGTATACATCCAAAGAATGCAGAATTTTCTCCCCCTTGTTCTGTGGATTTGGATAAAACGTTGGCAAATTATTTGTTTGGTTAAGGGCTACACTGGATACCACCTTAGGCATAAAGGTAGGGTGTGTTCTCAGACAGACCGTGTCTGGATAAAAAAATATATAAGGTTCCACAGCCATTAGAGCCTGTAGCTCTGAAACTCATCTTGCAGAAGTTATTGCTAGGAGCAGAGCTGTTTTCCAAGATAAGAACTTTCTATCCGCAGCAGCAGCTGGCTCAAAAGGAGGTAAGGTGAGTTTTTTCAAGACATAATTTAGGTCCCGTGCAGGTATTGGTGTTCGCCTTGGAGGCCTTAAGTTTTTGGCTCCTCTGAGGTACTGCCTTAATAAAGGATGAGAAAAGAGTGGTGGTTCTGTATTGTAATGAACCGAAATGGCAGAGGCATGGATTTTAATTGATGAAAAAGATAGGCCTTTGTCCAGCATCTCAGTTAAGTATTGTAAAATCTGAGGAATATTTGGGACAGCTGTATCAGTTCCTTGAGCTTGGTTCCAAGCGCAAAATCTCTTCCATTTCCCAGCATAGGATTTTCTAGTACTAGGCCTTCTGGCTTCTAAAATGACATCCATCACAGCTTTACTGAGAGGTGTGGTTTGTATGGCTACATTATCCGCCATGCTGCCAGGTTTAGGGTCCTGAGTTGGTTGTGCAAAATCTGATTGTTTTGCTGGGACAGTAGATGAGGTATTTTAGGTAAGGTTCAGGCTGGGCATTGGGACAAGTTCATTAAGATCGGATACCAGTACTGGCATGGCCAGTCTGGGGCAATCAGAATAATTTTTGGTTTCTCCTGCCTGACCTTTAGGAGTACCTTGGGGATGAGAGGCAGTGGAGGAAAGGCATATACAGATAGGTTTGTCCAGTTGAAAGATAAGGCGTCCACTTTCAAGCTTGTTTGTGATAAGTCCTTGTGCAGAATCTTTTTAGTTGATTATTTTGAGGGGAGGCAAATAGATCTATATCCGGGCGTCCCCATTTCTTTGTTATCATGTTGAAGACTTGTGGATCCAGGTGCCACTCGTAGGGATCCATGAGGTTTCTGCTTAGTTCGTCTGCCAGAGTATTTTCCTTTCCTGGCAGGAATTGTGCCTGCAGATGAACTTGGTAAGTCAATGCTGTGCCCCATAAAGCCATGGCTTGTCTGCACAGGGGATAAGAATGAGTGCCCCCCCTACTTGTTTATGTACCACATGACCGTGGTGTTGTCTTGTCTTTATCAGTAGTTGTCCCAGATGAAGTAGGTCCTTGAAGGCTGTCAGGGCATTTTGAACAGCTAGCATCTCTTTTTGATTGATATGTAGATGCTTTTGGTTTGTGGACCAGGTGCCCTGAATGCCTCTTCCTGCCATGTGTGCCCCCCAAGCATAATCTGAAGCGTCCGTCGTTAGGCTCTGCCTGGCTGGGGGTAGTGAGAATGTGCTGTCCCTTGTTTTGGTGACAAGCCTTTGCCCATCATCGAAACTCCTGTTGCAGGCAGGGAATTAGAGTAATCATTGTTTAAAGACTGTGGCAATGTTGTGTCCAGACATTTTTTAGGTACCATTGAATTTTCCTCGTATGCAGTCTTGCATATGGAATTAGTAAGATGCAGGATGCCATGAAGCCCAAAGCCTGCAGAATTCTTCTTGCAGATAACTGGGCCTTTGTTGCCATTTCCTTGAAATAGGTAGTCAGTTGCCTTTGTTTGTCTGGAGTGAGATAAGCCATCTGGGCAGTTCTATTTAAGCTTGCAGCCAGGAATATTATCTCTTGAGAGGGTACTAGTTTTGATTTCTTTTTTTTGACTGGGTACCCTAGGCATGATAAAAGTCTTATCACAAACGTCAGATGCTGTAGTAGAATGTCCTTGTTCTCTGCTTGTATGAGGCAGTCGTCCAAGTAAGGATATATTTGTATTCCTCTTTGTCTGCAGTAAGTAATTACTGGTGCCAGGCACTTTGTGAAGACCCTTGGCGCAGTAGATAAGCCAAAGGGCAGTGCAGAGAATTGGTAATACTTTGAGCCAGCCTTGAATCTGAGGTATCTTCTGCATGATTGTCTGACTGAGACATGCAGTTAAGAACCTTTTAGGTCTAAAGTCACGAGCCAAGCCTTGCAGCCCAGCATAGGCAGAAGCTGCTGTAAGGTCAACATCTTGAATTTTGGTATATCCAGGAAAGTGTTTAGAATAGATAGGTCCAGTATTGGTCTCCATGCTTTGTCCTTTCTGGGTACCAAGAACAGTCTTGAGTAAAATCCTTGTCCCTGTTCTTGCTGTGGCACTTGTTGAATAGCCCTCATGTCCATGAGAGCTGCGACTTGTTTTTGAGCCTCTGCCCATTGATTTTTTGGCAGGTCTGGCCAACCGTTTGCCCTTGGCAGGGTATGGAAATTAAACTTGTAGCCTTGTGACACTATGTCTAGAACTAATTTGTCCTGGGTTATAATGTGCCAATTCTGAGAAAAAAGTGCTAGTTTTCCCCCCTAAGGGTGCTGCCAGAGGGTAAGTGCTTGGTACAGGCAGGGGGAAGTCATTGGGACGGTTTCCTGTATGATTGTGCTTTGTCTTCCCCACCTTTGGAGGTAGAAGCACTCCACTGCTTAGACCTGTAGGATCCTTGTGGCTGTGATCTGCCTCTAGGGCGTCTGGATCTGCCCCTTTGAGGTCTGTCTGAGACTAGAAAGGACCATTTTTTTGTAGGCCAGCGTCTGCTAAATCATGGTGGCTGTACCTGTAAGAAATCCTTGACCGTTTGCATAGATTTAGCTTTATCCTCCATTTTCTTTAACACTTCTTCCGCCTTAACATCAAACAAGGTATCATGTTGTAAAGGAGCATCTAATAGTTTTGCTTTAACATGGTCAGGCAGATTTTGTTCCTTTAACCAAGCATTTCTCCTAATGACAAAACCCGTAACAGCGGCCCTGCAGGAGGCCTCCAGAGAATCAAACCCACATTGCAAAGTATGCTTTCCAACTTGTTCAGCTGCATGCAATAAATCCTGCATTTCTTTGTTTTCTGCACATTCAGAGTTTGCCATCATTTTCTGTTTAAGCAGTGTCATGATATATTGCTGATATTTAAGCATATGAAACTGGCAATTTAAGGCCCTTATAGCCAAAGTAGTAGATGTATAAATCTTTTTTCCCCATCTATCCAGTGCTCTAGAATCCCTGTCAGAGGGGGTAGGGTTTTTTGCAGTAGAAGCCTTGACCCCTTTTGGACCCTGAGAAATTGTTTCTGGGTCTGCAGTAGGGTTTTTGAAAAGGAATTTATGAGAGTCAGGGACTCTGTAGTATATGTCCGGCTTAACAGGAGCTGGAGGTAAAGAGTCAGGGGTCAGACTAGACTCTGAGAACACATCATGTACAATGTCCAACACAGGAGGAATAGCTAGAGGCCTGTGTTGAGGTAGTAAAAAGAAGTCTCTGAGCCTTTTCTTAGATTCTGAAAAATCTTGGCTCTCCCAGTGAAAGTGCTCCCTCATGGTATGCAAGGTTTCCCCAAAAGAGTAGTCCGAGGAGAAGCTGAAGGAATTGATTCTTCAGCATCAGAATCCTCATAGGGGGGAATAGAATATTCCTGATCTGAAGAGGAATCAGAAGAAATGGAAACCTAAGATTCATAGTCTGTCTCTTGCCTAGGCCTCTTATCAGGAGGGGGATGAGAACCCCTGATCAAGGTAATTAAGTCTTCAACCATTTTGAGCATCTGTTTTTTGGGCATGGAGGCCTGTCCTTGTGGCTGGTGAACTTGTTTCTTTGTCTTTAAAGGTGTCTTAGTCTTTGAAGTCAGTTTAATATATAATTGTTTTGGTCTGAAAACACCCTCAGAAGCCGATACCTGCTCAGCGGCTCCAGACCCATCTGAGGGAATAATCTCCGAGGCTCCAATACCTTGAGTTTCATGCAGCCTGGCCGACTCGACGTGGGAGTCGGTAGCGGCCTGCGACTCTAAAGTAGTGGGCGTCAGGGGCTGTGAAAGCGCCTCACTGAGAACCGGCTACTTGCTTAGGAGAAGCTTCGTCGTAGGTTTTGGACTTCGGCTGCCTTTTTCTTTGCGTTTTTTTGTGAACTCTGGTAGTTGGATGACTGTCCGACGACATTGTATAATTAAATCTTCGCCTAAAATAGCTTAATGCAAAATTGTACCGACGCTTAATAGTGTGTTGGTTAAATCTAGCACAAAACCGACAACTAGCAACATCATGGTCAGGGCCTAGGCAAGGAATACAGTAAGAATGAAAGTCCTTATGAGGTATTTGCTTCCCACAAGAAATACAATTATTAACTTTTTCTGACATCGGTCTGGAGCAAGAAAAAAGTTTCCCCAATGGGGTACTTAGCTTTTAATGAAGACTTTGGATCTGAAACTCGAACATGAAAATGTCAGGAGTCGGCTGACCGGCACTTGCGAACTGCTTCTGCTTCGGGCACCACTCGGCAAGAAAGACTGACTAAAATGTCGTCGGCTGCATCTTTTATACCCCTGACGACCTGACATCAGGGAAGAGGCGACAGCAACCGACGCAGGACCCAAGACTTTGGAATTCAGGCCGACTGAGGGCAACCTGCCAACAGGATAACCCAAATGTAATGACTGCAACAATGAAACACGAAGAACATCAGTGCTGTGTCCTTTCCTTTAGACCAAATCCAAGAATAATACCTTTCCCACTTATCAGAATAGGATTTCCTTGTACTGGGCCTTCTGGCTTCAAGCATGACGTCCGGCACCTGTTTGTTTAGAATTGCTGGTGGAGTATTCAAGGAATAAGCCAGGATGCAAGATTTAGGGTTTGTGATTATGGATGCAAAATCTGTGCCTCCTAATGAGAGATGAGGGTTGGGGTCTGGTGTAGGTGCCAGGGTGACACGTTGTCAGGCTGCGCAGGAGTGGGTACCAGAGCTGGTGTGGCCAGTCCGGAGCAATCAGAATTGTCCTTGGCCTGTCTTGTTTGATCTTGAGTAATACTCTTAAGAGAAGGGGCAGAGGGGGAAAGGCATAGATTGAGAGGTTTTCCCATTGAAAAGACAGGGCATCCACTTTCCAGGCCCTGCTGTGAGGGTTCCAGGTGCAGAATGTGCTTAGCTGGTGGTTGTAGGGGGAGGAAAAGAGATCCACTTCTGGGGGTCGCCCATTTCTGAATCAGAAGGTTGAAGGTACTGGGCTCCAGTTTCCACTCGTGTGGGTCTTGGAGATTTCTGCTTAAGTCGTCTGCCAGTGAGTTTTGTTTGCCTGGCAGGAATTGAGCTTGTAGATGGACTTGGATGTCCAAGGCCATGTTCCACAAGGTCAAGGCTAACCTGCAGAGTTGGCTAAGAATGGGATCGCCCCCTGCATGTTGAAATAACCACATAACTGTGGTGTTGTCTGTTTTTATCAGCAGTTGTCCTGGAAAGGGTAGGGATCTGAAAGCTGTCAGGGCATTCTGCACAGTTAGAATCTCTTTTTGGTTGATGTGCAGATGAATTTGACTTGGGCTCCAGTGACCCTGAATACATTTGCCAGCCATGTGAGCCCCCCCATGCACAGTATGATGCATCTGTGGTCAGGGTTTGGGCGGTGTGGGGTTGAGTAAAGGCAGTCCCTTGTTGTGGTTGCATGCTTCTGCCCACCAAAGGAACTCTGTCCTTAGACAAGGTATGATGGGAATGACTGTTTCTAGGTCCTGAGAATGTTGGCACCAAAATAAGTAACACTGAAGTTTTTCATATGCAGTCTTGCATATGGAATTAGCAGTATACATGTGGCCATGAACCTTAGGACTTGCAGTATTTTTCTTGCAGATAGCTGGGTTCTGGTGGCCATTTGTTTGTAGTAGTCTGTCTGATAGACCTGTTTTTCTGAAGTGAGGAATGCCATCTGGGAAGTTGTGTCCAAGCTTGCTCCCAAGAATACAATCTTTTGACTGGGTACCAGTTGTGAGTTCTTTTCGTTGATGGTATACCCCAATGAAGTGAGAAGGCTTTTTACAAATGCCAGGTGCTGAAGCAGCAATTCTTGACTGTCCGCCTGAATCAGGCAGTCACCCAAGTACGGGTAAATTTGGATATTTCTCTGCCTGCAGTATGCAATGGTTGGAGCCAGGCATTTTGTGAATACTCTGGGTGCAGTAGATAAGCCAAAGGGAAGTGCAGAGAACTGATAATGCATAGACCCGTCCCTGAAACGTAGATACTTTCTGCATGACTCCCTTATGGGAATGTGCAGATAGGTTTCTTTAAAGTCTAGGGTGACTAACCAGCCATCCTTGGAAAACATAGGGAGAAGTTGTTGCAGGGTAAGCATCTTGAATTTTGGTACCACCAGGAAGGTGTTGAGAATTGAAAGATCCAGGATTGGGCACCAAAAGCCCTCTTTCCTGAGTACCAGGAAGAGTCTGGAGTAGAATCCTTGACCCCTCTGTTCTAATGGAACAGGCTGAATAGCTCTGATATTGAGCAGGGAAAGTACTTGGTTTTGAGCCTCTGCCCACTGATTTGGAGGAAGGTCTGGAAACCCGCTTGGGGTTGGCAGTGAAAGGAAAAAGAATTTTTACCCCTGGGATACAGTGTTGAGGACCTATTGTTCCTGAGTGATGGACATCCAATTTTTTGCCATGAAGGGCAAGTTTTCCTCCTAGGGGCACAAGCAATTGGGCAGGGCTGGGAAGTGGAGTGAAGAAGTCATTCTGAGCTTTTTCCATAAGGAGGTGGCTTACCACTCCCTGCTTTAGGGGCGGGGGCAACTCCATTGCTTAGATCTCTGTATACCCTGAGATTGTAGTCTGGGTGGTCTGTTTCTCCTGGGTCTTGTTTGGAAAGGCCTGGAGGGGGCTGGAAAGGACCAGTGTTTTGAAGGACAATGACTACTGAATCTAGGGGATTGCACTTGTAGGAATTCTTTAACAGTCTGCATAGATTTAGCTTTTTCTTCCATCTTTTTTAAGAACCTCTTCTGCTTTGGTGCCAAACAAACAGTCCTTATTCAAAAGAGCATCTAGTAATTTAGATCTGACATGATCTGGCAAGGTCCGCCCCTTCAGTCAAGCATGTCTTCTCCGGACAGAGCCAGTGACTGCTGCTCTGCAAGATGCTTCCAGGGCATCAAAGCCACACTGCAAAGTATGCTTACTTAGTTGGTTTGCAAAGTGCATAAGCTCCTGCAATTCTTTATTTTCTGCACAATCTGGAAAGGTTACCACTTTTTGTTTAATAAGTTTCATAATATGGTGCTGGCAATTCAATGCCATGATAGCAAGGGTTGCAGAGGTATATACCTTTTTACCCCATCTGTCCAAAGCTCTGGAATCCCTGTCCAAAGGTGTGGTATTCTTGGCTGTAGTAGCCTTAATACCTTTAGGCCCCTGGGAAATGATCTCTGGGTCAGCAGTAGGATTCTTGAAAAGAAACCAGGTACTCTGTAGTACCTGTCTGGTTTCCAAAGTATCAGGAGTAAGGCTGTATTCCATGAAATCATCATCCACAACATCCAGGACAAGGGGTATAGCTAAAGGCCTGTGCTGAGGCAACTCTAAAAATTCTCTGAGTCTCTTTTTGGACTGAGAATAGTCTTGGCATTCCCAATGGAAATGCTCTCTTAAAGTATGCAAGGTTTCACCAAAAGAAAAATCCTCTGGAGGGGAGGCAGAGGGAATGGATTCCTCTGCATCAGAATCCTCACTGACTGATAAGGACATGTCTTAGGTTCATAGGTTCATAGGTTCATACTAGGCTATCTGCCCGAGGGCATTTACAAGCCTAGCCCATCGTTTTGTGGCTTACGCCACCCCTTTAGTATGGGGAACTATACCCATTATTTTGCTGTGCCTCTGTCGAGCAGTGACACTGAGGTAATCCCTGGGGTATATCTGCGATCTCCCATCCATTGGTCAAGATTTCTCTTGAACAAGGCCAGCGAGGTGCTCTGCCTCACATGTACCGGGATTTTGTTCCACAGCATAGGGAGTCTTTGGGTGATGAATCTATCCCTCCAGCACGTCCTATTAATAGCCGTGTCAAGGTTTAAGTCTCCCGCCCTTGTGGCTCTGATGGATCTAGATTTTTTGAGGTGAAGCATATTCATCAAATCTGGGTTTGACATGGCCTTGTATGTTAGGCAAAGGTCACCTCTGAGCAAGCGGTGCGACTGAATAGAGCTGGAGTTCTTTCAGTCGGGCAGCATAGGACAGATTTTTGAGACCCTTTATCCTTTTGGTGAGGAACTTTTGTGGCCTCTCCAGCTGCTGCAAGTGTCGGGTCAGATACATTCAATGGGGCATTGTACTCAATCATTGGTCTGATGAGTGATGAGTAAAGGGAGACTATGACCTCCCTTGATCTAGATGAGAATCCCTTCATGATAAGGTGGGCAATGTAGAAGGTCTTCCTAACTACTTTAGCTACATGGGTGTCGAATGACAGACTACTATCAACCTGGGTCCCCAGGTCCCTGATAACTTCTTCTGTGCTCAGTGGATTGCCACCTATTTGGTAGCTAGGGGTAACCTTGTTTTACTCGTAGGGTATGTCTATGCATTTTTTGGCATTTAACTTTAGGCCGTGGCTCTGGCACCAGTTATCCGTTTCTGTGAGACCCTTCTGAAGGATATCTGTGTCAGATGTGTTTTCTATTATGGCCCAGTTTGAAGTAATCTGCAAACTTTGTAAGATATAAGCCTTCTGTGTTTACTTGTACTTTAGAAAAGTAGATGCCAAACAAGAGTGGGCCCAGGACTGAGCCCTGTGGGACACCACTTGTGACAGGCTTTGAGTCTGACATGGCGCCAGCAACTCTGACCCTGTGGGTTCTGTCACTCAGCCAGTTTGCAACCCATCTTGTGATGTATGGGTTGACATTTAAGCTGATGAGTTTTTCAATGATACCCGAGTGGGGTATTGTATCAAGGCCTTAGCCAGATCGAGGTAGGCTGTATGGACTGCCTTTCCTCATCAATGGCTTTGGTGACTGTTTCAAAAGTCAACCAAGTTTAAAAGGCATGATCTGCCTTTGACAAAGCCAAACTGGGTTGGATCCAAAGTCTGCAAATTCCCTATGTCTTTATTTATGAGGTCCATTATGATCCTCTCCATGGCTTTGCAGATAAGGCTTGTCAAGCTAATGGGCGGTAATTTCCAGGGTCGGTGGAGGCACCACCTTTGTGAAGTGGTACCACAGTTGCAGTGCGCCACTCCTGGGTGCGTATCCAGAGGTAAGACTTTGATTAAACAGCTGTCCTAGCTGTGGGTTTAATTCCTCATTGAGTTCATGGAGCACACAGCCGGGACACCATCAGGTCCCATGGATGCTGTGTTTTGTGCTTTGGAGAGAACAGTTCTCACTTGCGCGCTGGAGATGTTTGGAGGGCTGCAATCATTTGGTATAGATATCTCTCCTTTTGGGGGGGAGAAGTTTGCACTGAACCTGTCAGCCAGTATGTTGGCAATGTCTGTAGGATCAGTAATCTTCACATCATTTTGAACTAGCTCTGAGCATATCTGGGAGTTTCCTCCCAGGTTTCTAACATAGCTAAAGAAGGCCTTATGATTGTCTTTTGAGTCTTTAGCTATTTTTCTCTCGAAATTTGCTTTGGATGATTTTATGAGAGCTCTTAGTTTTTTACTTATAGTGATCAAGGGTGTCTTATCTTTTAAGGATTTTGCTCTATCTTGTAGTAACTTCCTCCTTTTGTTGTAGAGTTTGTTTATGGCTGGGGTCCACCAGACTGGACGCTTGCCTTTGGTACAAAGAGTCTTTGTTTTGCTTGGGATTGCCTTATCCATGCAGTCCTGCAGGTGCTGGTAGAAGGCATTTGTAAGTGATTCAGCGGCTTGAGTACTGTTTTCCGCTGGCTCGGGGGCCTTAAAGGAGACCACACTAGTCTTTAGAAGTGTGAAGTCAGCTTTTGAGAAGTTCTTTACTGTGGTCTTTTTATTTCAGGTGGGGTGGGATGAGGACCTCCAGCGAGATTAGTTTGTGGTCTGATCTCACCAGTGAGGGTACACCTCGGTGTTGAACATTGTGCTCCCATGTTCGTGATGATGAGATCAAGTATGTTATCTCCTCTTGTGGGGATGGTGACTAGTTGTTCCATGGCATTTGAGTTTATGAATTCCAGGAACTTTTGGGCTAGGGTGTTTGGGCTTGAGTAGTGTTCCCAGTCTATATTAGGGTAATTGAAGTCACCTAGTATGATGGTGTTTGGTGATACATTTATCCCTCTAGTGTTTTCAGGAAGGCCATGTGAGGTTCCTGAGTTTGTGAGGGTGGCCTGTAACATGCTACAATTTGCAGAGCAGTCTTGCCTATGGTTAATTGCACCTGGATGGTCTCCGATGCATCGTGCGTTGCCACCAGTCTTGAGGTGTGGGTGTCCTTGATGAATATGGATACCCCCCCTCCTTTCTTGGTATTGTCCGGATTTTGGGGCCGGAACGCATGATATGAGGTAAAACCTGATAGCGCTGGGGTGCTCTCAGGAGCCTTGAACCAGGTTTCTGTCACAGCACAGACATCGATGTTCTCCATACTGAGAAGGGCCTCGAGTGCGTGCATTTTGAGATTTAGACTTCTGGCATTGAGGTTAGAGTCATCAGACTTCCTGATCTGTAGAACCTGAAGGGGACTGGATTCTTTTTCTCTTTGCAGGGGAAGGCTGACTTCCCCTAATCAGCGTAACAAGGTCTTCAGCCATTCTAAGCATTTGTTTTTGTGGCATGGGTGCCTGAGCATGTGCTTTGGTTGCCAGTTTTCTACGCATAGTGCGTACTCTGGTCCTAAGAAACTCTGTAGTTTTGGTTAGAAATGAAGTCTTCGGTTTGTTTCGAACATCAGTAGAACAAAAAACTGCCCCATAAGCCGGTGCCTGTACAACGGCTCCGGATCCATCCAAGGTAGAGACATCTGCTGGTTCCACAGTCGAAGAAGAGTCTTGCGGCATACCGGACTCCAAATGGGTTTCAGCAGTGGTCATCAAATCCACAGAAGCGGGTATCAGAGGCTGCAAAGGCGCCTCACTGAGTACCGGCGGACTGGCGACTAGCTTAACGGAAGCATTGTCGGCAGTTTTGGACCTATGCAGTCTGTCTCTATCTTTATCCTTATGTTTTTTCGGAAAATCGGTAGTCGGATGGCTTACTGAAGACATTTCAGAATACGGAGATTGAGAGCGAAAGAATTTAGTGACAAAGAGATCCCGACGACAAATGGTTCGTTAGTTAAACAAGGCACAAAACTGACAGCGAGGGACGTTGTGGTCTGGGCCTAAACAGGTGACGCAGTAAGAATGAAAATCTTTGCGAGGTATTTGCTTTCCGCAGGCAAGACAATTGTTAACTTCTTCTGACATTGGTTAGAGTAAGAAATAAGGATCCCCAATGGGGTACTTAGCTTTAGAAGACTTCAGGATTATTCAACTTGAAAACGAAAATTTAGGTAGCGGCAGGCCGGCACTTGCAAAATGCTTCTGCTTCGGGCTCCTCCTCGGCAAGAAAGACTGATGTAATGGCATCGGCTGCCTGTTTTTATACCCCTGACGACTTGACGTCAGGGAAGAAGTGACAGCATCAGATGCAAAAATACTAAGTGTCTGGTATTCGGGCTGACTGAGGGCTACCTGCAGGCAGATAACCCAAGTGTGATGACTGCAACAGTGAAACACTAAGAACATCATGGCTTCCATCCTTCCCATTGCACTTCTAACATATATTGATACCATCAATAAAGCTTGAGATAATGGCAAACTAGTCTCTTCCTTATTTCTAGACTTATCTAAAGCCTTCGACACAGTTTGTCACAAACTTCTACTTCAAATGTCCTCACTAGGTCTCTCTCAGCCCATCTTTTTGTGGCTCAAAAGCTACCTGTCCAATAGGTATAGATCAGTAAAATGGAACTCCATGCTCTCTCCTTACCTCCTAGTCACCACCAGTGTACCACAAGACTCTGTTCTTGGTCCCCTCATTTTTAACATTTTGTCCATTACCCTCTATACCTGCACATAACAGGCCACTCTAAATACAATACGCAGATGATTCCACTCTCATTTGCACATCTGACAAGATCATGCACCTCAAAAAAAAAAATTACTCAGGAAGCTTTAACAGCCACTGAAGCATGGCTTCTTAACTCACAACTCCTGCTCAACCGAAAAAAGACCAAACTACTGCTTTCCCCCCCCAAATCCCTCTCTCATTAAAAACAAAATTTAAAGTCTCCTCTCTCAACAATACAACCACTGAAGTCACTTCTCATAGCAAGAACAGAGTCAAATTTTAGCTAGGCGTGACAGTGGATGATGGTCTTAGATTTGAGCTGCATATACAAAATTGCACATGAAAAACTCAGAAAAAAATAGGGATGCTTTACAGAGTCAAAAACCTTCTCAATGACGCAGTTAAAACTACACTTGCCATTGCATGTCTCCCTTCCCACACTTCGTTTTGGTGTTCCCATCCTTACTAATCTCCAGGCTTCACAAAAATTAAACCTGAACAATGCTATAACAAAACTGTTAAATTTGCAGCACACAACCCTTTCAGAATCCACCACTGTACAACAATGAAAAGCCTAAACTGGTTAGAACTGCTACATCAACTAACAAGTACACAACCTCTTACCACTTAAAAATTATTGTGCATCCATCTGCCTGTCCAGCACTAAAAAACATTCTACACAGCTATGTTCCCAGTCGGTCACTGTGATCCAGTGACAAAAAATTTCTGTCTGTCTACAAGCATAGCAAAATCTGTACTGGTACAAGATTGCTAAGGCCTGGAACTCCTTACCTGTATCCATCAGGTCTACACTCCCTTCCATCTTTCAAAACCACTCTGAAAAGACTTCCTAGCTAAAATTTGGCTCCATTCTTGCTCAAATCCAGGATAACCTATATCCCTAAATGTGAACATTTCATTCCTTATACCTCCTTACTCTTCATTCTTCACTTACTTCCTTACAACTACCTAATTCTCTTCCCTGACTTTCTCTCTAAATATACCATAAGCCTATTTTCCCTCACTTCATACTGCAATTCCTATTTGTATTAGGCTAACTTACCTTTACTTTTTCTACAAACTGTCTAATGCTTCCTTAAACATTAAATGACTGTTATACAACTTGTATCGATTGTTAATCAATGTTTTAATATTATGTCTAATTTGTTGTAATTATTCAAACTGCAAATTTCTTTTTTTATTTTTGAAGATTGTAAAATTATTATAAAAAGAAGAAAGGACCAAACAACATGGCAAAAATAAATACTGCACTTTTAATAACAGAAACAGTAAGCACTTTCACTTCACAAGGTGCATCTTCAACCTATTAAAAACACATATGTATTTAAATACCTAAAACATCCAAGTTAATGAGCTAAAGCACGTGATTTCAATACAGGTTTTAAAGACAGAGTGTCATTTAATCAAAAAAGTACAGTTTTGTACCTACCATAAATGTAGATGTTCGAGTGCTAATACAGCTGCAGTAATCACAGATGGGTTCTCTGCCGTCAGGCGGTCCCTCGGTCGGCCGAATTCCAAAGTCTAGGTCCGGCGTCGGTTGTTGTCGCTTTCTTTCCTGACGTCAGTGAGGCAGGGGTATACAAGACACAGCCGACGCCATTTTCTTCAGTCTTTCTTGCCCCAGATGTCAGGTGCCCCCAGAAGGAAGGCAATACATAAATTATATTTATATACATGCAATGCAATATAATCAAAATCAGTAGTTGCAAGCAAATATACCATAGAAGGATAACCCAATCAGGTTGTATGAAGAGGGGTTAGGCCCTAGGCCTTTACCAAGAGGGGAAGGAGGGAGGGAAAACTCTACTGCAGCTGTATTAGCACTCGAACATCTTCATTTATGGTAGGTACAAAACTGTACTATGTTCATCGTAGATACAGCTGCAGTAATCACAGATGGGTAGAATCCCAAAGCTACGCACAGGGTGGTAGGCACTAGGTGGAACTGGGATGAGCCAGAATGCCCTGCAACACAGCAGTGGCAAAGCCTGCTCTAGTTTTGGAATATAAAGGCAGGTGGTAGTGCTTTGTGAAGGTATGCACAGAACTCCAAGTGGCTGCCTCCAAAATATCTTTGGTAGGAACTCCTCTGAGGAAGGCTGTAGAGATAGCTGTGGCCCTGGTGGAGTGGGATCTGATGCCGGTAGGGACAGATTTTCCATGATAGGAGTAACAAAACCGTATGCAGTGGCCTATCCATTTTGAAATTGTCTGTTTGGTAACTGGTTTCCCTTGAGCTCCTACAGCATAGGACACAAAAAGTTGGTCTGATTTCTTGAAAGGCTTTGTTCTGTCCAAATAATAAAGTAGCTGTCTATGGATGCCTAAGGAGTTTAGCAGCCTTTCCCCTTTGTTTTGAGGATTGGGGTAAAAGGTAGGTAAGTGTATGGCTTGATTTAAAGCTACCATGGATACCACTTTAGGCATAAATGATGGGTTGGTTCGAAGGGAAACCCTGTCCTGATGGAAGATGAGAAAGGGCTGCATAGCCATGAGGGCTTGTAGTTCCGAAACCCTACGAGCTGAGGTAATGGCCAGAAGGAAGGCTGTTTTCCAGGACAAATATTGCAAAGCTGTTGAGGCAGCTGGTTCAAAGGGAGGCCATGTTAATTTTTCTAGAATGTAATTAAGATCCCAGGCTGGTATTGGTTGTTTCCTTGGTGGTCTTATATTCTTAGCCCCTCTGAGGAACTGTCTTAAGAGTGGGTGAGAGAATAAGGGTGGATCAGTGTTGAATTCTGCAGAAATGGCTGAGGCATGGATTTTTATGGAGGAAAATGAAAGTCCACTGTTCAGCAGCTCAGCTAGATACTGTAATACCCGAGGCAAATTCAGTTTTCTAGGGTCCTGGCCTTTTTTCTCATTCCAAGAGCAAAACCGTTTCCATTTTGTGGAGTAAGCCTTTCTAGTAGATGGCCTTCTGGCCTCCAAAATGACATCCTGCACCTCTTTGGGGAGTAGGGTCTGTTGTGGTGTTAAGGAATTTTCCATGCAGCGAGATTGAGTGTTTTCAGCTGACTGTGAAGAGTTTTGTAGCTGTGCTGAGTCAGCAGAAGAGGCATTAGAGGTAGGGACCAGGGAGGAGTATTTGTTAGGCTCCTCTCCTCAGGAGTGGGTACCAGTGTTGTCTTGGCCAGTCTGGAGCAATCAGTATCATCTTCGGTCTGTCTGCTCTTGCTTTCAAGAGTACCTTGGGCAGAAGAGGCAGAGGTGGGAAAGCATAAACTGTCCATGCTGTCCAACTGAATGAAAGGGCGTCCACTCTCCAGGCCTTTGGATGAAAGGTCCTTGAACAGAACTTTTCCAACTGATGATTCCTGTGGGAGGCAAAGAGATCTATGTCTGGCCTCCCCCACGCTTGGATTATCTTTGTAAACACTTGCACTTGAGGATGCAACTTCCATTCGTGTGGATCTGTCATATTTCTGCTTAGATTGTCTGCCAGCGTGTTTTCCAAACCTTGCAAGTACTGTGCCTGAAGTTCGATTTGCCATTCCAGAGCCAAGTTCCAAAGTGTCATGGCTAGTCTGCACAGGGGGTATGAATGTGTTCCTCCTTGTTTGTTTATGTACCACATTACTGTGGTGTTGTCTGTTCTTATCAATAATTGTCCTGGATGCATGAGGTCCTTGAAAGCTGTAATTGCATTTATCACTGCTAGCATTTCTTTCTGATTGATGTGAAGGTGCTTTTCCTTTTGGGACCATTTGCCCTGAATGCACCTGTCTGTCATGTGCGCCCCCCAGGCACAATCTGAGGCGTATGTTGTGATGACTTGATTTGCTTGAGGCTTGCAGAATGGGAGACCTGTGTTTGTTTGACATGCTTGGGCCCACCATAGAAATTCCTTTTGCAAACACGGAATTATTGGTATTATTGTTTCCAAACTGTGGCTGTGTTGAGACCATAGGTTTGTTTAGGTACCATTGAAGTTTCCTCATATGCAACTTTGCACATGGGATTAAAAGAATGCAAGATGCCATGAAGCCCAGAGCCTGCAGGATTTTCCTTGCAGTAAGCCTGGTACAATTTGCTAGTATTTTGAAGTACTGAGTTAGTTGCCCCTGTTTTTCTGGCGTAAGATAGGCCATCTGGGTGTTTGTGCCCAAGTTGGCACCCAGGAAAGTTATTTTCTGAGATGGTGTTAGCCTGGATTTCTCTTTGTTGACTGTGTATCCCAGGGAAATTCAGTAACTGTGTTACATAAGCCAGATGTTCCAGAAGTATGTGCTTGCTGTCCACTTGGATCAGGCAGTCGTCCAAATAAGGGTAAATTTGTGTCCCTTGAAGTCTGCAGTAGGCAATTACTGATGCCAGGCATTTCGTGAATACTCTGGGCGCAGTAGATAAGCCAAAGGGCAATGCAGAGAATTGATAGTGAATTGAACCTGCAAGAAATCTGAGGTATCTTCTGCGGCTTTGTCTGATTGGGACATGCAGGTATGCCTCCTTGAGGTCCAATGTTACCAGCCAAAACTCCTTGCCCAGCATGGGAAGAAGCTGCTGTAATGTGAGCATCTTGAAGTTTGGTACGAGTAAGAATGTGTTTAGGATGGATAAGTCCAAAATGGGTCTCCAGTCGGTTCCTTTCTTTGGTACCAGAAATAGCCTGGAATAAAAACCTTGACCTTGTTTGTGAGTAGGTACCTCCTGAATAGCTTTCATGTCTATGAGCTTTGAAATTTGTAGTTGTGCCTCTGCCCTTTGATTGTGTGGCAGGTTTGGCATGCCTCTCATTTTTGGAAGAGTGTGAAAATGAAATCTGTAGCCTCTGTTTATAACGTCCAGGATCCATTTGTCTGTTGTGACAATATGCCAATTTCTTGAAAATAATGCCAGCTTTCCTCCCAAAGGTGCTGCCAGCTGAGACTTGCTTGGCATGGAAAGGAGGAAGTCATTGAGTTTGTTTCCTGTATTGTTGTGCACTGTCTTCGCCACCTCTTGGTGCTGGAGTTTGCCATTGCCTGCCTCTATATGATCCTTGTGATTGTCCTCTGCCCCTTGTGCGCCTGTATCTACCTCTTTGGGGCTTGTCCGTGGCTGGAAAGGACCAGTTTTTAGAAGGCCAATTTCTGCTAAAACGTGGTGGTTGAACCTGTAGAAAAGCTTTGACAGTTTGCATAGATTTGGCTTTTTTTTCCATTTTCCGTAGTATCTCCTCAGCATTAGTACCAAATAGCACATCCTTTTGTAAAGGAGCATCTAGTAGTTTAGCTTTCACATGATCAGGCAAGATTTGTTCCCTAAGCCAGGCATGTCTAAGAATGACTGATCCTGTAACAGCAGCTCTACTTGAGGCCTCTAGGGCATCATAGCCACATTGTAAGGTGGGTTTACCCACTTGTTCTGCACTGTGCATCATATCCTGCAACTCCTTCAAATCTTGTTGTTCAGGTTCAGACATTTTATTCCTTAATTGTGATAACAGAAACTGATGATATTTAAGCATATGAAACTGACAATTTAAGGGCCTCATGGCTGGGGTGGCCGAGGTATATACCTTTTTTCCCCACCTTTCTAAGGATCTTGACTCTCTTTCGGAAGGTAGTGGATTCTTAGCAGTAGAGGCCTTCATTCCCTTGGGGCCTTGAGAAATGGTTTCAGGGTCAGCATTATGGCTTTTGTAAAGAAATTGGTGGGAGTTAGGAACTCTGTAGTACCTATCAGGCTTGACTGGGGCAGGAGGCAGGGAATCCGGATTAAGGCAAGCCTCCGAATAAACATCATCAAGTATGTCCAAGACAGGAGGTATCGCCAGAGGTCTGTGTTGAGGTAAGAAAAGAAATTCCCTAAGTCTTTTCTTGGAATCAGAAAAGTCTTGGCCTTCCCAGTGGAAGTGTTCCCTCAAGGTGTGCAAGGTTTCCCCAAAAGAAAAATCCTCTGGAGGAGATACAGAA
Source organism: Protopterus annectens (assembly GCF_019279795.1). NCBI lineage: Eukaryota > Metazoa > Chordata > Ceratodontiformes > Protopteridae > Protopterus > Protopterus annectens. Next base: position 736,828,945 of record NC_056751.1, on the reverse strand, counting down.
GGAATGGACTGCTCTGACCAGAATCTTCAAAAGGGGAGTAAGAGTCTTCCTCTACATCAGAATGTTCTGAAAAAATGGTGCCCTGATCAGAAGAGGGAGAATCTTCCTCCACTCTGGGTCTCTTGTCTGGAGGGGGTTGGGAACCCCTGATTAGAGTAATTAAATCCTCAGCCATGTTAAGCATCTGCCTTTTAGGCATGGGGCCTGGAGATGGGCCCTGTGCAACAGGCCTCTTGAGATGCCTGGCTGATTTGGACTTAGTAAAGGCCTTAATGGAAAAGGAAGATGAGGGTCTAAAGACACCATGGGTGGAAGTGGACCTGTCCACATTAGGAGGCTCAACACACACAGTGGCGTTGGTGGTTGTAGTCTGGGTATGGGCCGAGGTACCTGCAGTCTCGGTTACAGAAGACCGCCAAAGAAGTGTCGTCGGTAGTCAGGGACTGCATAGGCGTCTCACTGAGAACCGGACCACGTGTAGCCGGTTTTGGCGTGGTGTCGGTGGAGACCGCGGACCTCGCGTTTCGGTCCTTGTCCTTGCGTTTTTTGGACAAACCGGTAGTCGGAGTCTCCGACGGCATTTTATAATCAAAGGCTTTACCAAAAAGGTGTTGGGCGAACTCCGCCCGACGTTTAATAGTGCGTTTATTGAAAGTAGCGCAAAAGCGACAGCCCGAGACGTCGTGGTCTGGGCCTAAACAAGGTATGCAGAGGGAATGGAAATCCTTATGTGGTATTTGCTTCCCACAAGAAATACAATTGTTAACTTTTTCTGACATCGGTCTGAGGCAAGAAAAGTTTCCCCAACGGGGTACTTAGCATTAAAGAAGACTTCGGTTTCCAATTTTTCGTAAATTCAGGAGCTGGCCGACCGGCACTTGCGAAATGCTTCTGCTTCGGGCACCGCGCGGCAAAATAGACTGAAGAAAATGGCGTCGGCTGTGTCTTATATACCCCTGCCTCACTGATGTCAGGAAAGAAAGCGACAACAACCGACGCCGGACCTAGACTTTGGAATTCGGCCGACCGAGGGACCGCCTGACGGCAGACAACCCATCTGTGATTACTGCAGCTGTATGCACGATGAACATCCTTTATCAGCTTGTAGTTCTAAGTTCCACTTCAGCTCTGTGTAGTCAGTCTCAAGTTACACGGACACTCCTTCCAGGACTAAAATCAAGCTGTAACACTACAAATTTAAAAGACTGTAGTTCACCAAAACATTAACATGTTTCTCCAGTGCATTCGATAGTTTCAGCTTACGAATGTCATACATTCATAAACTTTACAATAAGAGGAGAAAGCTATTACATGATAGCACAAAATCCATAAAAGGGAAGTCACCCCTGATCATTATTAGTAAAAAAATACAAGCACTCATAAAATCAACTAAGGCCAATTTTGAGAGGAAAAATTGCCATGGATTCAAAGGACAATCATAAGGCCTTTTTCAGCTATGTTAGGAACCTAGGTGGAAACTCCCAGATATGCTCAGAATTAGTCCAAAATGATACAAAAATCACTGAACCCACAGACATTGCCAACATACTGGCAGACAGGTTCAGTGCAAACTTCACCCCCCTCTCCCCCCCTAAAGGAGAGATAACTATCCCAGCGGAGTGTAGCCTCCCAGACATCTCAAATGCACAGGTGAAAGCTGCTCTCTCTAAAGCTAAAAACACAGCATCAATGGGACCGGATGGTGTCCCCGGCTGTGTGCTACACGAGCTAAATGAGGAATTAAACCCGCACATAAGGCATCTGTTTAATCTCAGCCTTACCACAGGACACGTGCCCAAGGAGTGGCGTACGGCAACTATGGTCCCACTCCACAAAGGCGGTGCCTCTACGGACCCTGGTAATTACCGCCCCATAAGCTTAACAAGTCTAGTCTGCAAAGCTATGGAGAGGATCATAATGGAGCTCATAAACAAAGATATAGGGGACTTGCAGACATTGGACCCGACCCAGTTTGGCTTCGTCAAGGGAAGATCATGCCTTTTGAACTTGGTCGACTTCTTCGAAACAGTCACCAAGGCCATTGATGAGGGAAAGGCAGTCCATACAGCCTACCTTGACCTTGCAAAGGCTTTCGACACAATACCCCACTCGGGTATTGTAGAAAAACTTACCAGCTTAAATGTAAACCCATATGTCACAAGATGGGTTGCAAACTGGCTTAAGGACAGAACCCACAGGGTTAGAGTTGCTGGCGCTATGTCAGACTCCAAGCCGGTCACAAGTGGTGTCCCACAGGGCTCGGTCCTTGGCCCTCGATTGTTCGGCATCTACTTCTCAGAAGTACAGGCCAACATGGGAGGACTTTGGCTGACAAAGTTTGCAGACGACTGCAAACTGGGCGCCATAGTGGAAAGTGCATCGGACACGGATATCCTTCAGAAGGGACTCATGGAAACAGATAGCTGGTGCCAGAGCCATGGCCTGAAGTTAAATGCCAAAAAATGTATAGTTATACCCTTCGGGAAAAACAAGGTAACCCCAAGCTACCATATAGGTGGTAATCCACTAAGCACAGAAGAGGTTATCAGGGACCTGGGGACCCAGGTTGACTGTGGCCTTTCTTTTGACACTCACATTGCTAAAGTGGTTAGAAAGACCTTCTACATTGCCCACCTGATCATGAAGGGATTCACATCCAGATCTAGTGAGGTCATTGTTCCCCTGTACTCTTCACTTATCAGACCAATGATCGAGTACAATGCCCCATTCGGGATGTATCTCACCCGACATCTGCAGCAATTGGAGGGACCCCAAAAGTTCCTCACCAAAAGGATAAAGGGACTCCAAAATCTGTCATATGCTGCCAGATTAAAGAAACTCCAGCTCTATTCAGTCGCATACCGTCTGCTCAGAGGTGACATGTGCCTGACATACAAGGCCATGTCCAACCCGGAATTAATGGACATGCTCCACCTCAAAAAATCCAAATCCACCAAAACCACTACAGCAAGCGACTTAAACCTTAACACGGATATAAATAGGACGTGCTGGAGGGATAGATTTATCACTCAGAGACTCCCTATGCTGTGGAATAAAATCCCGGTCCATGTGAGGCAGAGCACCTCGCTGGCTCTGTTCAAGAGAAATCTTGACCTTTGGATGGGAGATCGTAGGTTTACCCCAGGAATCATCTCTGTGTCACTGCTGGACAGAGGCACAACAAACTAATGGGCACAGTATTTGTTCATATAAGGGGTGGCGTAATTTGGGCTAGGCTTATAAATGCCTTAGGGCAGATAGCCTAGTATAAACCTATGAACCTATGAACATATGCTCAAGAATACATTCTCTCAAGGAATGATTAGTCATACCTACATAAAAATATGAACATACATTGCACTGTGCTAAGTAAACTAAATCAGCACTCTTACAGTTCACATGACCATTATCAGGATGGATAAATCAAGAAGCAAAATAAATATACCTACGCACACTACAAGAATAACATGAAAATCTCTCATTTCATTCTGAGCATTTAACCTTTTCCTTCTTATGTTTAATGCATAACTGACGCTTACGAGATTTACTAGTCTTAAAAGAAAAATAGAAGTTATGTACTCACCAAAACATTCCATCTGTGTTGTCTATTTTCATTCTTCAAGAAGTGGATTCAGATCCGACCCTCTGATTCAATGTGGCCGCTTTTTGCAGCTCGTGGATACTGCAAAATCTCAAGCTCCTCCCTTACCCATAAAGCTCCAGTCCCTACCATACATCAGATCTTGTTTGTCAGCCTTTTAGCTTCATAGAAACTTAGAAACAACACTAAGATGAGAAACCAATACCTGGAGCTCAAAGGCAGGAACACTGGTTCCCTCGTTATCTTCTTGTTCTTCCAGAAGTCAGAAAACAAAAGGTAGGGGGTTTGAAGGAGGGGAGTTGAAAAAGAATGAAAATGGACAACACAGACGGAACGCTGTGGCGAGTACATAACTTCTTTATCTGATGTTGTCAATTTTCATTCATTCCTCAGCAACTGGGACAGAGTCCCCAGCTACTTGAATCCTAGGAAGACTATAAGGAAGGATTATCCCTGAGCAGTGTTAGCCGAAGGCTGCTCTTATCCTCGAGAGCAGATCCAATTTGTAATGAGTAATAAAGGTATGAGGATTAGCCCAAGTAGCAGCTGCACAGATATCGTCCATGAAAGACCTGGATAAAAATACTGATTAACTTTCCACGGACCTGGCTGAATGCACTCTTACAGGTTTTGTCAAAGGCAAACCCAATTTCTTATAGACAAAGGAAATGCAATCAGGTAACCATTTGGCTAAAGTAATTTAGTAATTGGCTTACTCCAATTTCGATTCCACACCAAAAAAAATGTTGATCTGTTTTTCTGAAATTCTTTGCTTTATGCAAACAGACACTTAACTTTGTGAACATCCAATAAATGTAACATGTATTCTCTTTTGTTCATGAAATTTGGAAAGAAAACTGGAAGATTAATAGATTGATTGATCATGGATTCTACAACCACCTGAAGAAAAAAGGCTGGGTTGGTTTGTAATGCTACCCTATCTTTATGGAAAATTAAGTAAGGAAGCTTAGAAGATAAGGCTTGAAGTTCAGAGACTCTTCGAGTAGAGGATGTAGATATCAAAAACAGTTTTCAGGTTAAAAATTTTAGTTCACACTTTGCTTGATGGTTCAAATGGAGACTGAGTTTTGTAAAGCTAAAATCAAATACTATGACAGACTTGGATCTTTAAAAGGGGTCCTCAGAAGAAACGTACTCCTTATAAAGGCCTTACAAAGTTCTGAGGAAGCTAAATTGGAACTGTTAACTCGTAAATGAAAATTAGAAATAGCAAATAGTTGTACTTCAATAGTCGAGGAGCTAGAACCTTCATTAAAAATTGTAGCCCAAAACTCAAGAACTTTATGTACTGCTGCTGAAAAAGGGTTAATGTCTTTCTGTTGTGCCCCAAAAAAATCCTTTTCATTTACTTCTGTAAATCTTCTAAAAGAAGTTTTATTGGAAGATAAAAGAATACGACAGACAGGGGGGAGAGAGCCTGGGCTATCTCGCTATCAATGTAAGTGGAGAAACCATGCAGTCAGTTTCAGGCCGGAAATATCTGGGTGAATCATGTCTGTCAGGTGAGACAGGAGGTACGGAAATGGATCAGAGTCCAGGGAAGGTGAACTAGAAGAGGTCAAATGAAAGGGAACCATATCTGACAAGGCCAATAAGGAGCAATGAGGATGACTTTGCTCTTCAATCGAGATGCTTTCCAGAGAAACTTGGGGATTAGAGGTATTGGGGGGTAAGCACAGAGGAGACCAGGGGACCCAATTGTGGAGGACAGTATCTCTCAGTGATCCCCCCCCCCATGGGGGGATCAGGTCAAAGAACCTGCTACACTTGTTGTTGAGGAAAGATACAAAGAGGTCACAGCAAGGTTGGCCCCACTGACAGAATATCTTTTTCGCAGCTGTCATGTTGAGGTATCACTTGTGAGGCAATAAAATGGACCTGCTCAACTTGTCTGCTACCGTGCTGGATTTCCCCGGAATGTGCTTTGTCATAAGAAATTGACTGGATGAGACTGCCCATTGCCACACACTGAGATCAATGACACAGCAGGTAAGATCTGGTTCCTCCTTGTTTGTCGATGTACACTGCTACTGACAGTCTTGAAAAGCCAGCAATACTAACAGTAATGCTCTCATTTCCAAGACACTGATACTCATGCTGGCCTCTTCGAGGGACCAGGCGCCTTGGACCGTCTTTCCCAAGAAGTGCCCCCCCCCACCCAATTAGGGAAGTGTCTATGGTCACTATGGCTTTGGGCTGAGGAAGAATGAAGGGACAGCCTTGTAATATCTGATCTGAGCGAATCCACCATGGGAGGTACTTTTTGCATACTTGACTTATTCTAATCTGGGTGGACATCAGTTGGTGCAAAATGGACCCCTAAATTGTTAGGGTCCATTGTAGAATTCTCATATGTTATATTGCTAGTAGAACCAGAACTATCACAGTGGACATTACCCTCAAGGCTTGTAGAATCAATCAAACTGATAGAGAAGAAATCTGAATTCCCTTTCTGACTTGAAATCGAATAGTTTGTACCCCTGGTAAAAGGAAAGGAGGCTGCCACTGACACTGTATTGAAATAGGCCCCTATGAACACTAGTGTCTGAGATGGTTCTAGCTGAGATTTGTTGTGACTGATGGTAATTTCTAGATATGAGCAAAGCTGGAGTACATAATATTGTGCTTTTATCAGAAGATGCCTGGTCAGAGAGGCTATAAGCCAGTCATCCAAGTATGGTTAACACCCAGAATCCTTGCAGTCTCAAGTGAAATGATTTGTTCAGATTGCCGAGATCCAAAATTAGTCTCCAGTTCTCTGTTTTCTCTAGCGCTAAAAAGTATCAAAGTCTTTCTGGTCTGGGGGGACCTCTTGAATGACAATTTTTTCTAGCAGCTTTTTTATTTCTAGAGCTGCTGCTTTCCTCTCACTGGATGGAACATCAGGACGTTTGTTTACTGCTGAAGGGGGGATAGGGAAAAGGGTATTATATAACCTCTGCAAATGATCCTCTGCACCCATGTATCTTTTGTAATGACTAGCCAGGTTCTTTGGTGCAGGAATAGATGACCCCCTTACGGTCTCCAGAGGTGGACAATTGGGCCTCCTTTCAGGAGCACTGGTACAGTCTGTCACAGAAAGAATCTCGGGACCCCTGGTTCTGCAGGCCTCCTCTACCATGTGGGCAGCATCTTCCATTAGAGCTCCCCACTCTGCCTTTGGGAAACTATCTCTATGTGGACCATGGAAAGAACCCTGGGACTTTCTGAACCACATTTTTCGACCACCTTGTTGATTCCTAGAGAAGGTTCTTTGAGAACTTAAAACATTTATACCTATTGCAGACAGGGTCTTACCATCTTGCTCACAACTGAAGTGTGTCTCTCTAATTTTACTGCCAAACAAAGAACTTCCGTCAAAGGAAGCACTGAAGAAGAAAGACTTGAAGGGCTCCACGAAATCACACAGATGCCTCTAGGCATGTCACCTAATGGAAATGCCTGAATCCGCTGCCCTGGAGGTACCTTCAGCTACATGTGAAATGAGCCTCATGGACAAATTTGTGAAGGACTGTAGGGTAGCCAAATACGAGGCAATAGAGCTCTGTGCCTCAGAAGTAATAGTCCCAGAAAGGGATTTGGAAAGTTTTTTAATCAAGTCCCTCTGAAGTGTGCTAAATAATTCAGTGACCCGAGTGCAAAGGTTGCTGAAGCATACACATGCTTATCAAATCTGTCCAATGTCCTGGATTCCCTGTTAGGGTGATGGATAGATGAACTCTGTTCAGAGTTCCTTCTTTGTGGCCACTGCTATGACCATGGCATCCACTGGTACACCTTTGCTCCAAAGTTCTCTTCTTTTCGGTGATGTCAGGATCTTGTCTGGTCTCTTGCTGATCATCTCAACAGCATCGGGTTCCTTCCATGCCTGCCTAGAGATTAAATCAATCAGCTCATCTGCAAGCAGAATCACCCAGGAGGCAGATGGGCCAGACCCAAAAGCTTTGAGAAATACTGATTCTTCTTGGGAAGAGTTATCAGTAGACCAACCACCCCTTTGCTTGAGGATCTTCAGGATGTCTCCAAAGCAGAAGTCATCAGGTGGTGATCTTGGGAACCTCTCCCCCTCATCAAAATTGGTAGCTTCTGTGACAGACTCTTGAGGAGAGACTAAGTGCCTCCTCTTGTACCTTCTCTCCTAAGGACTTATTTTCCAAAGAAGTATCAGGAGATGAAGATACAAGTACACCCTGTTGGGTAGACTGGAGACTTCGGGCTGGAGTAGAGTGTTGAGGCTTAAGGCACAAAGACATATGGGATTCAGAAGGAAGATCCGAAGGGGAGAGAATCACAAGAAGCAGAGAACATTTTCCCCATTACCTCAAAGGCAGAAGACTCCAGGGAGGAGGAAACTGATGGAGCCGAGAAGACATGCTTCTGGACCATCGGCTCCCTCTGACCCAAAGGCAGCTCACCAGAGGCAGAGGTTGAAGCTGAGCTTTCCAATGTCAAGGCACCGAGGGGCAGAGACAGCTCAGACAACTTCAGAGTTGACTGTAACACCTCTGATCCGAAAACAATGCTAAAGCTCCTAGAATCATCCAGCTCCGACACACAGAGCCAGTGCACTCAGAGAATGTACTGGAGCAGAAGATACAAAAAGTTGCGGGTTCTGTAGAGATGGTCCCGGAAGACTCAAATCCAAGGGCTCCAAAGCCAAGGGTCAGATCAGAGAAGGAGCCAAGATGGGTGGAATAGGAATGGTAAAGGTCTCTGGACCCGAAGGAGTAGGAGCCGAGAGAACTCTCATCTAAATCTATGCCAACAGAAACTTTGTTCTATCCACATCTGCTTCTGTCAGGCTCCTGAAAGAAAGAGAAGGGGAGGCACTGAAGGGGACCTAGAATGGCGGCAGCGCTCTAAAAAAGGTGATGGCAGCTGGAAAGAGACAGGACACATAACATAACACGATGAAGCAGATTGAGCATTTGAGGCAGACAATCTGAAGAATTCACTTCAATGTCTTTACCTCAGAAAAGCCTCCAAAATGCAACAAATTTTATGGTGTGGTTGTTAAAAAGAAAAAATAATGCTAGTTTTCCTCGCGTCCCCCACCATCATACAAACCAACTTTCTGCATGAACAAACAACCCGTTAGCCATTGCCACAACTTACTCATACAGAACAGCATGAAGAAGTAAAACAACCACTTCTAAACATTTTTCCTGCTCAGTCTTCTCAGTCCACAATTTCTTTATCCCAACTTTATCTGGATCCAGGTGTATACGTTTGGACCTCAAATACATCAAAAGCTGCAGTCTGTGTGAACAAGGGAGTTTTAGCAGGTCTCCAAAACTTACTTTCCCAAACCACAATATGCTGCATTAACCTCCCACTGTTACAAAACCAATTAATTTCATTCTGCACTCATCAAGTTATAGGGGACAAATGTTCGGTTTGTAGGTTAGAAACAGGCAATCAGTCTACAAACCACTACAAGCCTAGCCAGTAATTCATTGTAAAAAGTTCCTTCCTACCACATGGAGGGCAATATAAGATAAACCACAAGACAAGTTGAGGCTACCTGTCCAATTATCTAAGCACAACTTAAAGGTGGCAAGGGTGCTGCTTTGTTTAGCATGAACTGGAAGTTTGTTCCATGGGGCAGATAAGTTGACATACAAATTTATCAAGCCATGTCTTATTTGTATGTCAACAAAGGTTTAGTTCCTCTAAGTGGGTATTTCAGGAAACATTTTTTCTGTGAAAGAACAAAAGGTCAGAGACTGTTGCGTCTTTCATGGCCTGAAATGATAGACCGACATCCCAAAGAGGAGTCTATAAGAAACTGTGAACACAGAGAGGGGTGCCAATCTGTCCTGATAGCCAAGACTTTTGACACTACTGATCTTTTTATTACGGAGCCTCTGAAGTATATCAAGCTGAGTGATATGTTTAAACAAATATGTGCCAAAAGGGGCATTAAGTTCAATAATTAGTCTGATGAAATGAGAGTAAAGGGAAATTTGGAATTAGAAGAGATGCCTTTGGAAATCAGTGGAGCCTGATAGAAGGCTTTCTGAACTACTGCATATACATGATGGTCAAAAGATAAGAAATTACCAGTAACAGTGCCTAAATTCCTGATGACAGTGTCTAACTGATTGGGTACGTTTCCTATATGCTATGGAGAAAAAGTTTTGTTCACCAAAATTATATTACATTTTTCAGATGCAATTTAAGATCATTGTCCTTGTGCAAACTGTTAACATGGCTTAACCTACGCTGCAGCAATTGTGAATCAGTGGAAGACAAAACAACTTACAGTTTACAGCTGTCTACAAACTTGTATAATCATAGGCCAGGACTGCTATCCTGAAGGTCTGAGAATAGATGCCAAACAGGAGAGAAGGCACAAAATTAAGCCATGTGGTGCATCAAACCACAATGGTTCTGTCAGACAACCAAATTAGGTACCCATCATACAACATATGGATTTCTATTTAGGTTTACAAGTTTATCAGTATAGACTGCGTGGGAAACCGTGTCAAACACCTTGATCAAATCCAGACACCATGTCAGTACTGTACAAAAAATACCCTCTGCTTCAGTGGCCTTTTTTTAAAAGAAAAATACTGAGCTTTAAGAAATAGGACCTTCTTCTGACAAAGCCAAACTGGTGCAGGTCTGGAGTAAATAAATGTGAAACCAATATTAATACTTGTGGCATAAATTTTTGTTAGTAGCTATTCACTATGCAGTCCCCTACTACACACACACACACACATATATATAATCATGCACACATTACCCCACCCCCATTTTCTCTTGGTAAACAGTTTCTCTGTCCTCATCAACCTAAAAGCTACCCTGTCATCTCCCTTCACCAGCTGTCTGCAAAACAGTGTCAAAAGCCTTGTTTAAGTCTACATATCCACACATCCTCATCTGTTTTAGCTGTAACCAACTCAGAAGTCTGCATAAAACTAGCAACATCTCTGTGACATTAAACAATGTTGCTATCCACCTGTCAGGCCATTTGCAAGAATCTGGTCATTGTACTCCACAGAATGGGTTCTGCCACCTTCCTAGGGATGGAAGAGAAAAGGACTTAAAATTGTTCAAGTTCTCTCTGCAACCCACTGTGCAACAGCACCATGATAATCACACTCCTTTTCTCTGCTTTTGCTCTGGTATATACAAGAGGGCTACGTATCCTTGCCAAAGGATGTCCAAGCCTCCCTCCCAACTATTTTAAGCACAACGAGTAACATCATCCAAAGGATGTCCAAGCCCCACTGCCAACTATTTTAAGCACAATAGGTAACATCATCCAAAGGATGTCAAAGTCTCCCTCCCAACTATTTTAAGCACAACGGACAACATCATACAAAGGATGTCAAAGCCTCCCTCCCAACTATTTTAAGCACAAGGACAACATCATCCAAAGGATGTCCAAGCCTCCCTCCCAACTATTTTAAGCACAACGGGCATCATTATCCAAAGGATGTCCAAGCCCCACTGCCAACAATTTTAAGCACAACGGGTAACATCATCTAAGCTCTTTCTGCTGTCACTCTTCATCATCCCAAGTTCACTTTCTACCTACTCCTTCCTGCACAGTAACTACCCACCTTTCTGACTCTTACCCATTCCAGTCAACTCCTCCACTGGATGGCAGCAACCTGCCCTTGTGTTCTCCTGTGCAGAAGTGAAAAACATACTTAGTGCTTCTACCTGGTACCAGGCTTCTTTAAGTAAGACAATACTGATTCACAATAGTTTATGGTTTCTTAACTTGTAATACAGCCACAATTAAAACTGAAAGAACAACAAATTGCCAAACAACTTTAGTTACAGAACACTCAAGCCAAACTGTTTCCACTTGGTACACTTATTAATTTGCTAATGCCTGCAGTGTGTGTGTTTGTGCACACTCGCATAGTGTTATGCAAATTATATCTTTCAGTCAAAAAAAAAAAAATTCAGAGTAGTAGCAAGAAATTTCATTTTTCTTAATTCACCACTCCTTCACTTAATGCTTTCTATAGTTAAATGCAGTTTTATTTAGTTGGTGACCAATTAAGTGTTTAATCACAAGATGCATCTTTCAGATACGACCAGGGACATGCAGAGAAGAAGTACAGTTGTGTACACTTACCATAAGAATGTAGATGTTCAAGTGTATTCACTGTTGCAGTCATCACATTTGGATTATCTGCTTGCAGGCGGCCCTCAACCAGCCTGAATACTAGAGTCTTGGATTCCTGCATCGGATGCTGTCTCTTCTTCCATGACGTCAGGGGTATAAAACATGCAGCTGATGCCATTACATCAGTTTTTCTTACCCCAGATGTCGGGTGCCCCCTCAATGGGAAGCAATTATATGTTATGGTACACCTGCATCAAAAAGCAAATACATCAGAAAACTTAAATACACCAAACAAGAAGGAAAGGTAGAACCAAGAGAAGTCAGGGGGGGCTGGAGGGAGAGTAACCAGGACTGCAACAGTGAATACACTCGAACATCTACATTTACGGTAAGTGTACACAACTGTACTATGTTCTTCGTGTTTCACTGTTGCAGTCATCAGATTTGGGTTGATTCCCAAAGCTAAGGAAGGGAGGAGGAAGTTAGAGAGCATTTGGGCCAGCTACTAAGCCCTGCAAGACTGCAGTGGCAAAACCAGCTCTGGATTTAGAAAAAACAGGCATGTGGTAATGCTTGGTGAAGGTATGTACAGAGCTCCAGGTACCAGCTTCTAGGATGTCTCTGATAGAGACTCCTCTGAAAAAGGCTGCAGAGGTAGATGCAGCCCTGCTGGAATGTGATCTTATCCCCTGTGGGGGTAGGGTTTCCATAGTGCTTATAGCAGAAATGAATGCAATGGGCTATCCATTTAGAAATGGTTTGCTTTGAAATGGCCTTCCCTTCTGCTCCTGCAGCAAAGCCAATTAGCAGTTGTTCAGATTTTCTGAGAGGCTTAGTCCTGTCCAAATAAAATCTAAGTTGTTTGTGCACGTCCAAAGAGTGCAGTATTTCTTCTCCTTTGTTTTGTGGATTAGGGAAAAAGATAGGCAAATGAATGGACTGATTTAGGGCCACACTAGACACCACCTTGGGCATAAAGGAAGGATTGGTCCTGAGAGAAACCCTGTCTGCATGGAAGATAATGAAGGGTTCCACTGCCATGAGGACCTGTAATTCAAACACTCTTCTTGCTGAAGTGATGGCTAGAAGGAAGGCTGTTTTCCAAGAAAGGAATTTCAACTCTGTAGTTGCAACTGGCTCAAAGGGAGGGAGAGTGAGCTTTTCCAATACAAAGTTAAGGTCCCAGGCTGGAGTAGGGGCTCTCTGGGGGGGGGGTCTTAAGTTTTTGGCCCCTCTAAGAAATTGCTTTAGCAGGGGGTGAGAGAAGAGGGGTGGCTCAGTATTATAATGTGCTGAAATGGCAGAGGCATTCATTTTATTTGACGAGAAGGATAGGCCCTTGTGGAGCATTTCTGTTAAGTACTGAAGAATATGAGTCTTTCAATTTTTAATGACTATTATCTTAGAAAGTGAGAGGATGCCTGAGGAATGGAGAAAAAGTGTTTTGGTACAGATTTTTAAGAATAAGGGTGATGTGCAGACCTGTAGTAACTACAGAGGGATTAAACTGATCAGTCACAGCATGAATTTATGGGAAAGTGTAGCAGAAGCTAGGTTAAGAAGGGAGGTGATAATTAGTGATCAGCAGTATGGTTTCATGCCAGGAAAGAGCACTACAGATGCGATGTTTGCTCTGAGTGTTGATGGAGAAGTACAGAGAAGGTCAGGAGGAGTTGCATTGTGTCTTTGTGGATTTAGAGAAAGCATATGACAGGGTGCCTAGAGAGGAGCAGTGGTACTGTATGAGGAAGTCGGGAGTGTCAGAGAAGTATGTAAGAGTGGTACAGGATATGTATGAGGGTAGTGTGACAGCAGTGTGGAGTGACGGATGCGTTTAAGGTGGAGGTGGGATTACATCAAGGATCAGCTCTGAGCCCTTTCTTATTTGCAATGGTGATGGACAGGTTGACAGACGTGACAGACGAGATCAGATAGGAGTCCCCGTGGACTATCATGTTTGCAGATGACATTGTGATCTGTAGTGAGTGTAGGGAACAGGTGGAGGAGACCCTGGAGAGGTGGAGATATGCTCTAGAGAGAAGAGGAATGAAGGTCAGCAGGACTAAAACAGAATATATGTGCGTGAATGAGAGAAAGGATAGAGGAATGGTGAGGATGCAGGGAGTAGAGGTGGCGAAGGTGGATGAGTTTAAATACTTGGGATCAACAGTTCAGAGTAATGGTGAGTGTGGAAGAGAGGTGAAGAAGAGAGTACAGGCAGGATGGAGTGGGTGGAGAAGAGTGTCAGGAGTGATTTGTGACAGACAAGTACCAGTAAGACTGAAAGAGAAGGTCTACAAGAGGGTAGTGAGACCAGCTATGCTATATGGGTTGGAGACAGTGGCATTGACAAAAAGGCAGGAGTCAGAGCTTGACATGGCAGAGTTGAAGATGTTAAGATTTGCACTGGGTGTGACAAGGATGGACAGCATTAGGAATAAGTATATTAGAGGGTCAGCCTACGTTGGAAGGTTTGGAGACAAAGCCAAAGAGCAAGATTACGTTGGTATGGACATGTGCTGAGGAGTGATGCAGAGTATATTGGGAAAAAGATGCTAAGGATGAAGCTGCCAGGTAACAGGAAAAGAGGAAGGCCTAAGATAAGGTTTATGGATGTGGTGAGAGAGGACATGCAGGTGGTTGGTGTGACAGAGCAAGATAAAGAGGACAGGAAGAAATGAAAACAGTTGATCCGCTGTGGCGACCCCTAACGGGAGCAGCCGAAAGAAAAAGAAGAAGACTGAACAATATGAGGTAAGCTGGGCACCGTTGTGCCCATCCCCCGAGTCTGGCTCCAGGAACTGTATCTTTTCCACTTTTCAGCATAGAATTTTATAGTACTAGGCCTCCTTGCCTCCAGAATGACATCTAGCACCTGCTTACTGAGGGATGCTATTGGAGAGCTCAAAGAATTAGCCAGGCTGCAAGGTTCAGGGTTTGAAGCTGAGGGTGCAGAATCTGGCCCGCCTGCTGGGACAGCAGGGAAGGGGTCTGAGACAGGTGCCATGGTTCCAGCAGTGTTATACTGCTCAAGAGGGGGTACCAATGCTGGCATGGCCAGTTTGGTGCAATCAGTATTGTCCTTGGCTTGTCCTGTTTGATCTTTAGCAGAACCTTCAAGAGGAGAGGCAGAGGGGGAAAGGCATAAACCGAGAGGCTTTCCCAGGTAAAGGACAGGGCATCCACTTTCCAAATTTGACTGTGGGAAGTCCTTGTGCGGAATTTGTCCAAGTGGTAGTTCTGAGGAGAGGCAAACAGGTCTACCTCTGGAGTCCCCCATTTGTTCCTCAAGAGGATGAATATTTTTGGTTCCAGTTTCCATTCGTGTGGGTCCATGAGATTTCTGCTTAGGTCATCTGCCAGTGAATTTAGACTGCATGGCAGGAATTGAGTTTGTAAGTGCACTTGGTAGCTCAAGACTGTGTTCCACAGAGCCATGGCTAGTCTGCAGAGATGGTACGAGTGGGTTCCCCCCATGTACCACATAACTGTGGTGTTGCCTGTCTTTAGCAATAACTGCCCTGGAAGGATGCGGTCTTTGAAGGCTGTCAGGGAATTCTGTACAGCTAACATTTCTTTTTGGTTGATATGCAGGTGCATCTGTTTCGGGTTCCATTTGTCCTGAATGCACTGCCCTGCCAAGTGAGCCCCCCCCCCCCCATGCATCATGCATAGTCTGATGCGTCTGTTGTTAGGGTTTGGATGGTATGGGGTAGAGAGAAAGGGAGCCCCTTGTTGCGGTAGAAGGCCTCTGCCCACCAAAGGAACTCTGTCTTGATACAAGGAATGATATAAATCATTGTTTCCAGGTCCTGAGAATGTTGACACCATACGCTTTTCAGATACCATTGTAGTTTCCTCATATGCAGTCTTGCATATGGAATTAGTAGAATGCAAGAGGCTGTGAACCTCAGGGCTTGCAGAATTTTTCTTGCAGATAGCTGGGGCTTTGTGGCCAAAAGTTTGAAGTAGGTTGTCAAATAAACTTGTTTCTCTGGAGTGAGGAATGCCATCTGTGAAGTTGTGTTCAAGCTTGCTCCCAGGAATACAATCTGTTGGCAGGGTACTAGGTGAGATTTCTTTTCATTTATGGTTTACCCCAGTGAGGTTAGAAGTTTCTTTACAAATGCCAGATGTTTTAATAGCAAGTCCTGGCTTTCTGCCTGAATCAGACAATCGTCCAAGTATGAGTATATTTGAATATTTCTCTGCCTGCAAAATGCAATGGCTGGAGCCAGACACTTTGTGAATATCCTGGGCGCAGTAGATAAGCCAAAAGGAAGTGCAGAGAACTGATAGTGCATGAAGCCTGCCCTGAAGCGTAGGTATTTCCTGCAAGATTCCCTTATTGGAATGTGCAGGTAAGCTTCCTTTAAGTCTAAGGTTGCCAACCAGGCATCTTTGCCTAGCATAGGAAGCAGCTGTTGAAGTGTTAGCATTTTGAATTTTGGGATTACCAGGAAGGTGTTTAGAATAGAGAGGTCCAGGATAGGATGCCAGGAGCTGTCTTTTCTGGGTACCAGGAAAAGTCTTGAATAAAACCCTTGTCCCCTTTGTCCTGCTGGCACAGGTTGAATAGCCCTGATACTTAGAAGAGAGAGAACCTGCTGTTGGGCCTCCACCCACTGATATGGGGGGTTGGTAGGGTGTGGAAGTGGCATCAATATCCTTGTGAAATTATATTTAAAACCCATTTGTCCTGGGTAATGAGTTCCCAGTTTTTTGCATGTAGGGCGAATTTTCCTCCTAAGGGAGCAGGCAGTTGAGCAGGGCTTGGAAGGGCTAAGGGTAAGTCACTGTGCCATTTTTCCGTGGGGGGGGGGGCTTACAACTCCCTGCTTTGGAAGTGGGAGCCCCCCCCCCAATGCTTAGGCCTGTGAGCAGCCTGAGACAAAATGGTTGGTCTGCTGTTCCTGTGTTTGGACTGAGAAGGCCTGGAAGAAACTAGAAAGGACCAATTCTTTGAAGGCCAACGCCTACTAAATCTGGGAGGCTGTACTTGTAGGAAATCTTTAACAGTTTGCATAGATTTAGCTTTTTCCTCCATCCTTTTGAGGACTACTACTGCTTTGTTGCCAAACAGGCGATCTTGGTTTAAGGGAGCATCCAGTAATCTAGCTTTAACATGATCTGGCAAGTTTTCCTTAAGCCAAGCATGCCTTTTAAGTACAGACGCAGTGACAGCAGCCGTGCAAGATGCTTCTAAAGAGTCAAAACCACACTGCAAAGTATGTTTACTAACTTGTTCTGCAGAATGCATTAAATCCTGTAATTCTTTGTGTTCAGCACAGTCAGGAATCAACATCATTTTCTGTTTAAGTAGTCCCATAATATGCTGCTGGTACTTTAACATATGAAACTGGCAATTTAAAGCCCTAATGGCCAAAGTAGCAGAAGTGTATACCTTCTTACCCCATCTGTCCAAGGTTCATAGGTAGGTACTAGGCTATCGGCCCAAGGGCCTACATAAGCCTAGCCAGCAAGGTTCCATAGCTTACGCCACCCAAGAAATCTCTATCAGAAGGGGTAGGATTTTTGGCAGCAGTAGCCTTAATGCCCTTTGGTCCTTGGGAAATGGTCTCAGGATCCGCAGTAGGATTCTTGAACAGGAACTTGAGAGAGTCAGGTACTCTGTAATACCTGTCAGTTTTTTTGGGAGCTGGAGGTAAAGTGTCTGGGGAAAGGCTAAATTCCAAGAAAGCATCATCTACAATGTCCAGAACAGGAGGGATAGCTAAAGGCCTGTGTTGAGAAAAGAGTAAGAATTCCCTAAGCCTCTTTTTGGAGTCAGAGTAATCTTGGCTTTCCCAGTGGTAATGCTCCGTAAGAGTGTGCAAAGTTTCACCAAAAGAAAAATCTTCTGGAGCGGAAGCAGAGGGAATGGAATCCTCTGCATCAGAATCTTCATAGGTAGATAAGGGCAAATCCTGGTCATCAGAAGGAACAGAAATATCAGATTCCTGATCAGAAGAATCAGAAGGAAATTCAGTTCTGGACGAAGAAGATGGCGTCGGTTTAAAATGAAAGTCTGTAGACCTGAATACACCCTCTGAAGCCGGTGCCTGCACAGCGGCTCCGGAGCCATCCAAGGTAGAGACATCTGCAGGTTCCATAGTCGAAGAAGCATTTCACGGCATACCAGACTCAATGGGTCTCAGTAGAGGCCTGCGAATCTGAGGTAGCAGGTATCAGGAGCTGCAAAAGCGCCTCACTGAGTACCGGTGGACTGGCGACTAGCTTAACAGAAGCTGTGTTAGCAGTTATAGACCTATGCGTTCTGTCTCTGTCTTTATCTTTACATTTTTTTGGAGTATCTGTAGTCGGATGGCTTAACAAAGCCATTTCGGGGTACTGATACCGAGTACCAAAATAATTTGCTGCAAAGACAGCCCGACAAAAAACAGTTCGGGGGTTGAACAAGGCACAAAACCAACAGCGAGGGACGTCGTGGTCTGGGCCTAAGCAAGGAATGCAGTACAAATAAAAATCTTTATGAGGTATTTGCTTTCCACAGGTAAGACAACTGTTAACTTTTACTGACATCGGTTGGAGCAAGAAAAAAGATCCCCAATGGGGTACTTATCTTTTTTGAAGACTTCAGTTCTGAAACTCGAAAATGAAAATTTCAGGAGTTGGCCGACCGGCACTTGTGAACTGCTTCTGCTTCGAGCACCGCACTGCAAGAAAGACTGATGTAATGGCATCAGCTGCATGTTTTATACCCCTGACGACCTGACGTCATGGAAGAAGAGACAGCATCCAACACAGGAAACTAACACTCTGATATTCAGGCTGACTGAGGGCTACCTGCAGGCAGATATTCCAAATGTGATGACTGCAACAGTGAAACACAAAGAACATCAGGTACATGCAGCACTAAACATGTCACATACTCCACAAACAGAAATACCAAACGTTTATAGCTAGCTACATGTAGTACACAAACAAGAAAGTGTCACATCAGCAGACCAAGTAATACCAAATGTCTAAAGTAGTTTTTATATCAGCAAGGTCAGCACAGAGCTCTTGGCACAGTGAACATAACTAAATCATGCATTCATATTTGTACAATTAAATTTTGAACTACTGAACTCACCAGGTTTGACAGACTGCACCAGCACAATGCGATCCCCACTGACAGTGAAACCAAAGCCATGCTCATCTTTCTGGACAATTACACACCGCTGTACCAAACCTGCAAAATGTTCGGGAAGAAAATAATGGGCACGCATGAAACTCGGCATGGAACAAATTACACAGCACGCTGTTTTTACAAGTCCCACAAGCTGCCACAAATTACAAGTACAGACAGTGGACAGAAAAAGTATACACACCTTTGGTAAAATGCCAAATTTTTGTGATATAAAAACATGAGACCGCAATAAATCATTTCAAAACTTTTCCCACCTTTAATGCAACCTACAACTGTACAATTCAACTGAAAAACAAACAAATCTGTTAGGGGAAAATTATAAAAAATAAAAAATGTACAATAAGCTGGTTGCATAAGTGTGCACACCCTTAAACTAATACTTTGTTGAAGCACCTTTTCATTTAATTACAACATTCAGTCTTCTTGGGTAGGAGTCTATCAGCATGGCACATCTTGGCTTGGCAATATTTGCCCACTCTTGCAAAAGCACTCCAAATCTGTCAGATTGCGAGGACGCCTCTTGTGCACAGCTCTAATCTGGTCACCCCACAGATTTTCTATTGGATTTAGGTCTGGGCTCTGACTGGGCTATTCCAAAACTTTAATTTTCTTCTGGTGAAGCCATACTTTTGTTGATTTGGATGTATGCTTGGGGTCACTGTCATGTTGAAAGGAGAAATTCCTCTTCATCTTCAGCTTTCTAGCAGACTCCTGAAGGTTTTGGGCCGAAAGTGACTGGTATCTGGAACTGTTCATAATTCCCCCCACCTTGACTAAAGCCCTAGCTTCACCTGAAGAAAAGCAAAGTACAGTTTTGTACCTACCATAAATGTAGATATCCGATAGGTATGCATCTGCAGTCATAACATATGGGTTGTCCTGCCTCAGGCAGCCCTTCGGTCGTCCGGATTCCAAAGTCTGGGTCTGGCCTCGGCTGATGTCGCACTTCACCCGACGTCATAGCTCCTGGGGCACAAAGGCATCAGCCAACGCCATTTTCCTCAGTGTTTCTTGCCCCAGATGCCAGGTGCCCTCTAGGAAGGCTAAATTTGGATAAATGTAGAAAATTCCAAACAGTAGAAAGCAAAATATATATATACATATATACATACAAACAAATACACCATAATAGATTCCCTCAGCTAGCTAAAAGAGGGGTAAGTACCCTAGGAATACCACAGAGGGGAAGGAGGGTGGGTAATCCTGACTGCAGATGCATACCTATCGGACATCTACATTTATGGTAGGTACAAAACTGTACTATGTCCTTCAAGGATGCATCTGCAGTCATAACATATGGGTAGAATACCATAGCCAAACTGGGGGAGGAGGCACTAAGATAATGATGGTGTAGTTAAGATCTCTTGTAAAACAGCAGTTGCAAAACCTGCTCGGGATCTGGAGTATAAAGGAAGATTATAATGCTTGGCAAATGTATGCACGGAGCTCCAAGTAGCAGCTTCTAAAATGTCTTTGGTAGCCACTCCTCATAGGAAAGCTGTAGTGGTGGCTGTAGCTCTTGTGGAGTGAGGCCTGATATTTTCAGGAGTTGTCTTTCCATGAAATG
The DNA here is from genome assembly GCF_019279795.1 of Protopterus annectens. Lineage (NCBI taxonomy): Eukaryota > Metazoa > Chordata > Ceratodontiformes > Protopteridae > Protopterus > Protopterus annectens. The sequence goes on along the minus strand of NC_056751.1, from coordinate 736,808,511 downwards.
AGTAGCAGAATCTAATGCAATTTCCTATCCATTTTGAGATTGTCTGTTTTGAAATTGCTTTTCCTTGCACTCCTGTTGCATATGCTACCAGAAGCTGGTCAGTTTTTCTGCTGGCCTTAGTTCTGTCCAGATAGTAGCGTAGTTGTCCGTGTACATCCAAGGTGTGTAGTAGTTTTTCCCCCCTGTTCTGTGGGTTGGGGAAGAATGTAGGTAAATGTATAGCTTGGTTCAAGGATACCCTGGAGACCACCTTTGGCATAAAAGTAGGATTGGTTCTCAGAGACACTCTATCCTGATGGAAGATAAGGAAAGGTTGCACTGCCATTAATGCCTGTAACTCAGATACCCTTCTTGCTGAAGTGATTGCAAGCAGGAAGGCAGTCTTCCAAGATAAGAACTGTAAGTCTGCTGTTGCTGCTGGTTCAAAAGGAGCAAGTGTTAATTTTTCTAGCACAAAGTTGAGATCCCATGCAGGCAGAGGTGGTTTCCGTGGAGGCTTTACGTTTTTGATTCCTCTCAAGAATTGCCTAAGGAGAGGATGAGAAAAGACAGGAGGATCCATGTTGTACTCGGCTGATATTGCTGATGCATGAATCTTAATGGAGGAGTAGGACAGGCCATTGTGGAACAGTTCTGCTAAGTATTCCAGGATGTGTGCTAGGTTTGCCAGTGTGACATTTTCTCCCTTTTCTGCACTCCAAATGAGGAATCTTTTCCATTTGGCTGAATATGTTTTCCTTGTGGAGGGTCTGCGAGCCTCCAGGATAATGTCCTTAACCCTCTGAGATAAATCAGGTTGGTTTTGTTTTATGCAATTTTCCAAGCAGTTAGCTGCAGCGTTTTCAAGTTTGGATGCAGGGTCTTGTAGTTGTTCTTCGTTAGAAGTAAGGGACATAGAGGTAGAGGCCATGAGTGCGTCCGAGACATGCTTCTCAGTAGCGGGTACCAATGTTGCCTTGGCCAGTCTGGAGCTATCAGAATTACCTTTGGCTGTTCCTCTCTGATCTTCAGTAGAACTTTGTACATCAAAGGAAGAGGTGGAAAGGCATATACTGTCAGGGCCTTCCAGCTGAAAGAAAGGGAGTCCACCCTCCAGGCAAGTGGGTGGTATTACTCTTGAGCAGAATTTCTTCAGTTGGTGGTTGTGTGGGGAGGCGAACAGGTCTATCTCTGGCATTCCCCATTTCTTTGTTATGGTTTTGAAGATATCTGGATGCAGCATCCATTTGTGAGCATCCGTGGTAGTCCTGCTTAAGCTGTCTGCTAGTGAATTCTCTTTTCCTGGTACGAATCTGGCCTGCAGTTGGATGTTGAGATTCAGTGCCAAGTTCCACAGGTCCATTGCCATCCGGCATAGAGGGTATGAGTGTGTACCTCCCTGTTTGTTGATGTACCACATGACTGTGGAATTGTCCGTCCTTATCAGCAGGTGTCCTTGTTGGAGGAATGGTCTGAATGCCTCTATTGCATGTTTCACTGCCAGCATCTCCTTTAGATTTATGTGTAGATTCAGCTGGTCTTGGGACCATAGGCCTTGGATACACTTGTCTTCCATGTGTGCCCCCCAGCCTAGGTCTGAGGCGTCCGTGGTGATGGTCTGCCTTGGATGTGGTTTGTGGAAAGGCAATCCTCTGTTTATCTGACAGGCCTGAGCCCACCACAGGAATTCTTTTTTCAGACATGGAATGATTGGTATCTGGGCTTCTAGACTGTGTTTGTGTTGAGACCATACATTCCTTAGGTACCATTGTAACTTTCTCATATGCAGCCTGGCATGTGGGATCAATATTATGCAGGATGCCATGTAACACAGGGCCTGCAGGACTTTCCTTGCAGTAAGCTGAGTTTGTGTTGTTAATGCCATGAAATAGACTGGTAGTTGCTTTTGTTTTTCCTCTGTGAGAAAAGCCATCTGAGTTATTGTATCCAGTTCTGCACCCAAAAATGTTATCCTTTGGGATGGCACTAGTCTTGACTTTTGAATGTTGACTGTGTATCCCAAGGCTTGCAGCAGTTGTATGACATTGGCCAAATCCGTTATTAACTTTGGCTTGTTGTCCGCTTGTATTAGGCAGTCGTCCAGGTATGGGTAAATTTGAATTCCCTGAAGCCTGCAATGAGCAATTACTGATGCCAGGCATTTCGTGAATACTCTGGGCGCAGTAGATAAGCCAAAGGGCAATGCTGAGAATTGATAATGCTCTGATCCTGCAAGAAATCTGAGGTGTCTTCTGCAATCTGGTCGTATAGGGACGTGCAGGTATGCCTCCTTGAGATCTAGAGTCACCAGCCAAGACTCCTTGCCCAACATGGGAAGAAGTTGCTGTAGGGTCAGCATTTTGAATTGTGGAACAATGAGATATGTGTTCAGTGCGGACAAGTCGAGAATAGGCCTCCATTGATTTTCTTTTCTTGGTACAAGGCATAGTCTGGAGTAAAATCCTTGGCCTTGTTCATAGATGGTACCTTTTCTATTGCCCTCATCCTTAGTAAGCTGATGATTTGTTTTAGAGCCTCTGATTTTTGGCTTGGTGGAAGGTTTGGCATTCCTCTCTTTTTTGGTAGAGTGTGGAAGTGAAACCTGTAGCCCTTGTCTATTGTTTGTAAAGTCCATTTGTCTCCTGTAATGCAATGCCAGTTTTTTGAAAATAAAGCTAGCTTTCCGCCCAAGGGTGCTTCCAGTTGTTCCCTGGTAGGCGGAATCAGAGCCAAGTCATTGTGTCTGTCCTGTGGAAGTGGTTGTAGTCGCAGCTGTGGCGGCACTTCTCTGGTTGGCAGGTTGCCAATGACGACCCCTGTAGGCACCCCTTGATTGACTTCTGCCTCTTGGGCATCTATTTCTGCCTCTCTGTGCTCTGGAGGTGTCTGGAAAGGAACAATTCTTTGAAGGCCAATTTCTGCTAAACCTCGGAGGTTGGACCTGCAAAAAATCCTTGACTGGACAGATTTTGCTTTTTCTTCCACTTTCTTTAGAACCTCCTGTGCAGGGGAGCCAAACAAACTTTGTTTCTCCATAGGAGCATCTAGGAGTTTAGACTTAACATGGTCTGGTAAGGATTGCTCTTTTAACCAGGCATGCCTTCGAATCACTGCTCCAGTCATAGCTGATCTAAAAGAAGCCTCCAGTGCATCATAGCCACATTTTAAGAAGTGATTACTGACCTGCTGAGAATTATGTACCAAATCCTGAAGGGACTTACGGTCTATAGGTTCAGGAGAGGCCAGCTTTTTATTCAGCTGGTCTAACAAAAATTCCTGGTACTGTATCATGTGAAATTGACAGTTTAAAGCCCTGGCAGAAAGAGTAGCAGATGTATAAACCTTTTTACCCCATCTCTCTAATGCTCTAGAGTCTCTTTCAGAGGGAAGTGGGTTTTAGGCAGAGGCAGCTGCAACACCTTTAGGGCCCTGAGAAATGGTTTCTGGGTCTGCAGCATGAGTCTTATACAAGTGGTAGTGAGAGTCCGGGACCCTGTAGTATCTGTCAGGTTTGGCAGGGGCTGGAGGAAGAGAATCAGGGGCAGTACTGGCATCATTATATGCATCATCAACAACTGATAGTACAGGTGGTATGGCTAAAGGCCTATGCTGTGGTAAGTGTAAAAAAGTCCTTAGCCTTTTCCTAGAATCAGAAAAATCCTGACCCTGCCATTGGAAGTGTTCCCTCATTGAGTGTAGGGTTTCCCCAAATGAAAATTCTTCAGGAGGTGAAGCAGAAGGAATGGAGTCTTCTGCAACAGAATCCTCATAAGGTGATTATGGGCCTTCCTGATGGTCAGATAAATCTGAACCATCCGAGGAATAGTCCGAGGAGAGAGGTTCAGGGGGTTCAGTCCTAGGCCTCTTATCAGGAGGGGGTTGAGAGGCCCTGTCTGGGTGAGGTTGGGATCCCCTGATCAGAGAAATAAGGTCCTCAGCAAGGCTGAGAATCTGGGAACTTGAGGTAGGCCTGTGAGAGGGAGCTTTTGTAGGTAAGGCCTTGGAAAGTTTGGCTGCTTTAGCCCTGGAAAAGGCCTTGATAGACATAGAAGCAGGGGGTCTAGCTGCCCCACGTGCAGGAGTAGAGATGTCCAACGGAATAGTGTCAGACAAATCTTGGGTGCCTGCTTCTTCAACAGTAATTTCTGTAGCTGATTCAGCCATGGCCTGTGTGGCCTCGGTTATCGGAGGCATGCTTTCGGTCGAAGGGAGAACCGAGGTCTCGGTTTCAGCCGAAACCGAGACACTCGCGGTAGGCCTAACTGTGGTTTCAGCCGAAACCGCGGGCCACGAGTGTCGGTCCTTTTCCTTGCGTTTTTTAGCTAAATGTGTAGTCGGAGTTTCCGACGGCATTTTATATGCAAAAGTGGAGCCAAAAAACTCTTCTGCAAACTCCGACCGACGTCTGAGTGTCCGTCGGTTGAAGGAAGCACAGGCTAAACAAGCTGATACGTCGTGGTCTGGGCCTAAGCAAGGAAGGCAGTAAGAGTGGAAATCCTTATGAGGTATTTGTTTCCCACAAGTTAAACAATTATTTACTTTGTCTGACATCGGCTGAGGCAAGAAAGAGTCCCCAACGGGGTACTTAGCTTTTTTAGAAGTCTTCGGTAGTAGAAATCTCTGGATCTGACCGACCGGCACTTGCGAACAGCTTCTGCTTCGGGCACCGCGCGGCAAGAAAGACTGAGGAAAATGGCGTCTGCTGATGCCTTTGTACCCCAGGAGCTATGACGTCAGGTGAAGTGCGACATCAGCCGAGGCCAGACCCAGACTTTGGAATCTGGCCGACCGAAGGGCTGCCTGAGGCAGGACAACCCATATGTTATGACTGCAGATGCATCCTTGAAGGACATCCCCCAAAGCATGATACTGCAACCACCATGCTTCACTGCGGGGATGGTGCTCTTTTGGTGATGGTGTTGTTTTTGCGCCAAACGTACCTTTTGGAATTCTGGCCAAAAAGTTCAACCTTGGTCTCATCAGACCATAACACATCTTCTGACATGCTTTTGGGAGACTTGATGTATTGTTTTACAAATTTTAGCCAGACTTGGATGTTTTTCTGTCTAAGAAAAGGCTTCCATCTTGCAACCCTACTCCACAGTCCAGACATATGGTGAATACAGGAGATTGTTGTCACATGTAGTACACAGCCAGTACTTGCCAGAAATTTCTGCAGCTCCTTCAGCGTTACTGTAGGTCTCTTGGCAGCCTCCCTAACCGGTTTTCGTCTCGTCTTTTCATCAATTCTGGAGGGACGTCCGGTTCTTAGCAACATCACTGTTGTCCCATATTTTCTTCACTTTTTTATGACTGTCTTCACTGTGTTCCATGGTATATCCAATGCTGTGGAAACTTTTTGTACCCTTCTCCTGACTGATAATGTTTCAACAATGAGATCCCTTTGATGCTTTGTAAGCTCTCTGCAAACCATAGCAGGCAACTGAGTAAATGTCAGAACAGCTGTACTTTATTTGGGGTTAATTAGAGTCTCTGTAATAGATGACAGGTGTGTACCCAAGAAGAATGAATGCTGTAATTACATCAAAAGGAGCTTTGACAAAGTATTAGTTTAAGGGTGTGCACACTTATGCAACCAGCTTATTGTACGTTTTTTATTTTTTATATTTTTTCCCCTAACAGATTTGTTTTTTAATTGAATTGTACAGGTTTACAGGTCACATTAGAAGTGGGAAAGTTTTGAAATGATTTATTGTGGTCTCATTTTTTTACATCACAAAAACCTGGCATTTTAACAGAGCTGTGTACACTTTTTATATCCACTGTATTGTACGTTAATTACACTGGAAAGATTCCAAATGATCGACGTGTCAGAAGATTGAATTACATCACACAGTACTGTGACATGCAAGTATATTTTTTATAACTGCATAGCTGTTTGCTATCTTAAAAAATGAATGCAGATAGAGCATCTGTAAAAGAAATATAGAGATGAACCATTACAACAAAACTAAGAAAGCTGTACTGGCAAAATACTACCTGACAGAAGAAAATTTTGCCACTTGTTTCCTTTTGTGTGTTAGGACACAGCAAAACACTATTATACCCTGAATGCTCCACTATTACGCAATATGAAGCACACGCTAGTTGTATACTCTCTGCTGAATGCGTTAACCTAATTAGGCAAAGCATACTACCATGGGAGACCTGAGGAGGTATTGCTACTGGCCCGGGGAACTCTGGTCAGGATATCAGGGAAATTCCCCAACCACCAACTCCGGGAGATGGAACCTCAGGTTTTCATCTTATCCAAAAGACGAGTATAGCCCAACCTCCTTATACCTCACTGCAATGTCAGAACATTAATCAGAGTTCCTGGCATGATCATACAATGCACAACCTTCTGATCTCACCTGCTTCGAAGGTGAGTGGGGTACATCTGTTGTACCACTGAAACAGCAGCAGCTCTAGTCTGCGGTTCTAATTTTTTTCACTTGCTTAGTAAAAACTACAGCACCCTATGAAACCAAAAGTTGGTAACTTAATATGTTACGGGGTCTTTATCAGAACAACGAAAGCTGAAATCCGCGAACGTTATAACATCGACACAAACGTCAATCTACGAAAAGAGCGAAGTACGGAAACGCCAAAAGACACAAAGACAAACAGATTTCCCTGGCAAGCAGGGTGATTGTAGGGATGAGGAAATATATCCTTTTCCCCACTGTAGAGCGGTCTCGGAGTTGGTATAAGTAGGGGTGTGTGGGGGGGTGCAGGGGGGCTTGCCCCCTGCAAAAACGTTTATAAAAGTGTTTTACATTGTGTTTGTTTACTTTGGTTTTACTTATCTGTATGGCGCTGTTGCTTCCGGGAATCTGTTCGGCGGTTTGACATTCGGCGTTTCCGTCCTTCGCTCTTTTCACAGATCAACGTTTGTGTGTCAATGTTATAGCGTTCGCGGATTTCAGCTTTTGTGCTTGTAATTTAGACTCTATGTTAGTACATTAAAGCAAGCCCAGTACCAAGGTTTACAGAAGCTACTTATCCAGCAGTCAGATATTACATAACACAGAGCAAAATCACATAGTTTCATAATATCCATACAATTCCAACTAACACAACTTTACAGAAACTATCACTTCACAAGTTTCTTTCTTCGATGTGTGGTGTTGAAAGACTTACTCCTGACACCATAGTCTTTCTCTCACATTTGCTCCACACTAAGCTGATGCCACATCACCCATTTACTTGTTTTTGTACTTGGCTATCTCTTATAAATGAGCTGATCTCCAAGTTAACATTTCTAGGATGTCATTTAGTTTAGGCTCTTCTTGTACTCTGTTTTCTTAAAGTTTTCCTTACTGATGATAAAAAAATAACCCTCATAAATAATGGCACATACACTGTCTTTTACAATTCCCAAACTCAACTAAAAATAAATGCAATTCTCTTGTAGGTTCCATTTGTTACGAAGATTTTTCTTTATAACACCTTCTAAGTCTATTTCAAAATTAAATAACACAAATCCAAAAAAATATGTTGCCAATCCCCTTTATGCTCTTGCTGGCATCACCAACAAGTTTGACTTGCTTCTGCAAATATTTTATGATGCATGGGGTGAAGAAACATTTTATGTGAACATTCATACCAAAAATCAAACATCTCAATTTCAAAAACAGCAAAGGCACCTAACAAATGTCAAACCACTGTGCTTCTGTGGTTCAGAACTGTAACATTTTTTGCCTATTGGCCTATGCACTATTTTCTTGTTATTGCCGGCTGTTGCTTTATTTATCTTATTTAATATAACTTTTTATTGTCTCTGCTTGAGTTCTTGCCTCGATAATGATCCTAACCAAATCAGGTTTTTGAAGCTTTTGTTAATCTATTTCTTCTCGTACTCCCCTAACATTATGTACACTTACAAATACTTCAGACTGTATCAAGGTCCCAAGTTAACTTCTTTGCACTCCATTATTATCTCGTCTTTGAGTTGGTCTCTGTAAAAACAGAAGTTTTGTACTTACCATAACACTGGATCCTTTTCATCTTAGTCAGTCCACAAAGACTACTGCGTTTGGATAGGTTCATAGGTAGGTACTAGGCTATCTGCCCAAGGGCATTTATAAGCCTAGCCAGAGTGTGTCAGCTTTCGCAGCCCCACTGATTAATTTAGCTGAGCCTCTGTCAAGAAGAGCCAATGAAGTGATCCCAGGGGTGCATTTTCTGTTACCCACCCACTCGTCAAGGTTTCTCTTGAAGAGTGTAAGTGAGGGGCTCTAGGAATTTTGTTCTAAAGCATGGGGAGTCTCCGTGACAGGAATCTCTCTCTCCAGCATGTTCTATTTATTGATGTGGCAAGGTTTAGCTCACCAGAGCGAGTGGCTCAAAGTGACTTGGATTTCTTTAGGTGGAGCATGTCCATCAATTCTGAGTTGGACATGGCTTTACAAGTCAGGCAAAAATCACCTCTGAGTAAGCGATATGCCACTGAGTACAGCTGGAGTTTTTCCGGTTGGGCTGCATAGGACATATGTTTGAGACCAGTAATCCTCTTGGTGAGGTACTTTTGTGGTCATTCCAGCTGTTGGAAATGTCTTATGAGGTACATCCCAAATGGGGCATTGTACTCTATGATGGGTCTGATGAGTGACAAGTAGAGGGGCACTATAACCTCTTTATTTCTTGATGCAAACCCTTTAGTAATTAGATGGGCTACATAGAAGAATTTCCTAACTACTTTGGCAATATGACTGTCAAAGGAGAGATTACTATCTACCTGGGTCCCCAGATCTCTTATTACCTCTTCTGTATTAAGGGGGCTACCACCTATGTGGTAATTCATGGGTGTTTTGTTTTTCCCAAATGGGATGACTACACATTTTTTGGCATTTAGCTTGAGACCATGACTAAGAACAGGTGTCAATCTCAGGCCCTTTTGGAGAATGTCCGTGTCAGCCAGAGAGTCAATTATGGCTCTCAGTTTGCAGTCATCGGCGAACTTGGTTAGCCATAGTCCTCCTGTGTTTGCCTGTATTTCTGAGAAGTATATGCCGAACAGTAGGGGTTCCAAGATCGAGCCTTTTGGGACATCACTTGTGACTAGTTTAGAGTCGGACCTGGAGCCCGCTGTTCTTACCATGCGAGTTCTGTCTGTAAGTCAGCTGGCAACCCATCTCGTGATGTAGGGGTTTATGTTCAGGATGGTGAGTTTTTCTATAATTCCCGAGTGGGGAATGGTGTCAAAAGCCTTGGCGAGGTCATGGTAGGCTGTGTGAATTACCCTCCCCTCATCTATGGCCTTGGTGACTCAAAGAAGTCAGCCAGGTTTAGTAGGCGTGATCTGCCCTTAACAAAGCCGAACTGGGTCTGGTCAAGTGTTTGGAGGTTCCCAATGTATTTGTTAATGAGTTCCATGATGATGCGCTCCACAGCCTTGCAGACCAAGCTAGTCAGGCTTATGGGGCGATAGTTACCAGGGTCAGTTGTGGCCCCTCCTTTGTGGAGCGGAATAACCGTTGCTGTGTGCCATTCTATGGGCACGTAGCCTGTGGAGAGGCTGAGGTTGAACAGTGTGTTTAGGTGGGGGGTTAGTTCGTTCTGTAGTTCATGCAAGACGCAGCCTGGGACACCATCTGGCCCCACTGACACTAGCTTTTGGCTTTTGAAAAGGCTGTTTTCATCTGTGCATCTGTGATTTCCGGGACACTACACTTTTCCGGTATTGTTGTGGGCCCTTTTGGGAGTGAGAGGGTGGTGAAGTTTGCGCTGAATCTATCTGCCAGGATGTTGGCAATATCAGTGGGTTCAGTATATTTTGTGCTATTTTGCACTAGCTCAGAGCATATCTATGAGTTGCCACTTAGATTCTTGACATAGCTAAAGAAGGCTTTGTGGTTATGTTTTGAATCCTTAGCTGTTTTTCTTTCTAAGTTAGCCTTGGAGGATTTTATGAGGGACCTTTGTTTCTTACGGATACCGATCGGGGATGTCTTTCCTTCTTGGCATTTGCTTTTTTTCTGAACTAGTTGCCTGTTTAAGGCAAGGGTCCACCAGACTGGTTTCCTCCTCTTAGGGGAGTGGTTCTTGGTTTTGCAAGGGATGGCACGATCCATGCATCCTTTTAGGTGCTCGTAGAGTGCATTTGTAAAGGTTCCTGCATCTTGGACACTGTTATCCTTTAGCGTGGGGGCTGTGAAACTTACCACCTCCGTCTTAAGTAAGGTGAAGTTTGCTACAGAAAAGCTTTTCTCTGTGGTTTCCTTGGTTAGAGGTGGTGGTGTGGTGTGGACATCCAGAGTGATTGGTTTATGGTCTGATCTCACCAGTGACAGGGTGACCTCTGGTGTGGAACACCTGTCGCCCATGTTGGTGATGACCAGGTCCAGTATGTTTTCACCTCTGGGGGTAGTTCACCAGCTGATCCAGGGCATTTGAGATGATAAATTCCAGGAAGTGCTGGACCTGGGACTTTGTACTTGAGTAGTTTTCCCAGTTAATGGTAGGGTAACTGAAATTGCCCACTATCGGGGTGTTCGGTAGGACCTTCATGTTTTCCAATGTCTCCAGAAAGGTGGAGTGGTGGTCCTGGGTCATGGAGGGTGATCTGTAGCAGGCTACAATTTGCATTGCAGATTTGCCTGATGTTAGTTGCACATGGTTGATCTCGGAGGTATCATGCTGCGCCACTAACCTGGAGGTGTAGGTATCCTTGATGAATATGGATACACCCCTTCCTTTTGTGTTTCGGTCCATGTTCTGTGGCCGAAATGTGTGGTATTAGTTGCAGCCCAGTAGTGCTGGGGTGCTCTGTGGAGCCTTGAACCAGGTTTCAGTTACTGCACAGATGTCGATGTTCTCCATACTGAGGAGTGCTTCGAGCGCGTGCATTTTGAGATTTAAACTCCTGGGGTCGAGTAGCATAACTCTCATTTTTTTATTTGTGCTGTTTACGGAGGTGGGTTTGACTTTTAAGCCTTGCCTAAAAAAGGCACTATGGGGGCAGCAAGAGCCTTGGCTAGTATTCGAAAGCCTAGGGGTGACAGGTGTAAGCCGTGTCTTGTGAAGCAACGAGGCCTGTTGAGCAAGCTTGTCAAATCTGATTTGGCCAACTGACAGTGGTTTTAACTTCAAGCTTCTTTAATATCTTCCCTCCTCATCTCTTTCCCCCCTTCTGGCTTCAGATCAAGTTTCCTATTGAAAGGGTTACTCTAGAACATTATTTACATATATAACTGACATCTGACTACTGGGACAGAATCCACAGTCACCTTCTTCTTGGGTGGCACTATGACAGGATACCTTTCAAAACTGAAGCCCCGAAGGAAGATCATGGAAGTCCCCACAGATCTAGTGTAATGAGCTTCTGGTTTAGTAAGGAAGAGTCCTCTTATTGTGTGACTGAACAAAGATAAAGCTATCAGACAATGATGGCGATAGCATTTGCTTCGAAATCATTTTTTCCAATGCATCTTCTTTTGTACAAAGGAAATGAACAGCTGGCAGTCATTCCTAAAGTTCCAGGTTCTGTGGAGAAAACCCTTAGTTATCTATGGACATCCTATGCGTGCAGCAAATATTCTCCTCTATTAGAATGATTTAAACAAGGAGTGAAAAGGTCACACAAAAAAAACAATCAGTAAAAACTAAATGAAAATTCTATCCAAGCCAGAATTTCCACTGACTTATCCCTCAAACCTCTTGTATTAGAGGCACACAGGATATATGCAAATGACCCTTATGAACATCAGGTGTTTCAGCTATACAGTGATTCCGAATGCCCTTGACTTTTTTTCTTTTTAAGTCATTTAATGGACAAATTCAGGCCAATACAGCCAAACCTCACTAGCTGTGAGCATCCATGTTTCGGACTTGGCATTCAGAATCGCCATATAGTGAAACACCTGATGCGAATCCAAAGAAGCAGGCATCAGGGGCTGCAAAAGAACCTCACTGAGGACCGGAGAACTGACGACTAGCTTAACGGGAGCATCTTTGGCAGGTTTGGACCTGTGCGGTCTGTCTCTGTCTTTATCTTTAAGTTTTTTCAGAAGATCCGCTGTCGGATGGCTTACTGAAGCCATACCGGAGTTTGAGGACTGTAAGCAAAAATATCTAGATAATAAGGGCCCAACGACAGGCAGTTCTGGTGTTGAACAAAGCACAGAAGCAACAGTGGGGGACGTCGTGGTCCTGAGCCTAAGCAAGTGACACAGTAAGAATGAACGTCTCGGTGTGGTATTTGCTTTCCACAGGCGAGACAATTGTTAACTTTTTCTGACATCGGTTAGTGCAAGAAAAAAGGATCCCCAACGGGATACTTAGCTTTAGAATACTTCAGCTTCAATTCGGTAGATGAAACTCAGGTAGCAGACAACCGGCACTTGTGTGAACTGCTTCTGCTTCGGGCTCCATGGCAAGAAAGAATGATGTAATGGCGTTGGCTGCCTTACTTTATACTACTGACAACCTAACGTCAGTCCTGAAGTGACAGCAACGGACGCAGAAATACTAAGCCTCTGGTACTCGGGCCGGCCGAGGGCTACCCTGGCAGGGATAACTCAAATGTGATGACTGCAACAGTGAATACACGCGAACATCAACTGATTTTCATAAGGGTCATTTGCATATATCCCATGTGCCTCTAATACAAGAGGTTTGAGGGGTCACTCAGTGGAACTATTTGATTTTTTTCTTTGTGACCTTTTCACTCATTGTTTTAGTTTGTTAGTTGGGATATTTTGCAAAATCCCTAATGGTAATGGACATCAGCTGGGTATAACAGCCCTGTGTTTATAATGCTTAATCAAACAGTCCACTTGTGCTGTGCTGATGAGGCCATAACAAGGCCAAAACATGCATGTCCACAGCTAGTGGGGTTTGGCTTTATTGGCCTGAATTTGTCCATAAAAAGAAAAAAGTCATGGACATTCAGAATCGCCATAAAGCTGAACCCCATGATATTCATAAGGGTCATTTGCATATATCCCATGTGCCTCTAATACAAGAGTTTTTTTTTTTTAAACAATTGTATTGATTTTAAGTAAATACAGACATTCACATGGTCTTTTAACAAAAAAAATTGCAATTCAAAAAGGTGATCACATAGACATTCAAATAACAATATTTAATAAATAAAATAAAATTACTAAAACTATTTATAAAGACATCCATTGATTATTATTGTAACAACTAAAATTTGATTTTTTTCCATATATATATATATATATATATATATATATATATATATATATATATATAAAAACACATTAAGAGGTTAAAATTTAATTTATATATCATCAATCTCTTTTCAACAGATTCTGTAAATTGACCCATAGATGATAATTATAAGTTTTTCTAGTTGTTCTAGATGTCAGTTGCAATTTGTAATTGGCAAACTTCCACTGGGATTTTCTTAAAATCATTATAAGATGGAGAGGATTCAGATATCCAGTTCCTTGTTACAGTTTTCCTGGCTACTGCCAGTATTGTCCACAGTAAGGAATGTTTAACTTTTTTTACACAGCAAGGTATAGGTATATTGAAGGCTATTAAATAATTGGTTAAAGTGAAATTGCCTGTGAATACTGCTTGTAGAAGTTCATTGATACTTTTCCAAAATAAACTTATTGCAGGACAGTCATAAAACATATGGGCCCAGTCAATGTTTATATTAGACTTACATCTGTTACATATGATTTGTTTTCCATTCATTTTGTTCATTAGCTGAGGGGTGTAGAAAGATCTATATAAAAATCTCCAGGAATACATTTTCCATTTAAGTGAAAGTGCCATTTTCCCTGCAGATTCTAATATTTTGTTTTATCTAAATTCCTTGGAAGTGTGTTATTTGTTATAGGATAGTAGTTCCAGAAATTAGCTGGACAACAATATGTTTCTTCTCTAATAAGTCTGTATATAAATGATATTTTGTCTGAATAAGTTTGTTTATGTTGAATAATTGAATTAAAAAAAGCTAGTAGTATACTAGTGTCATGTTTGTTAGCTGGAGTAATCAGGTCTATTTTATTTTGTAAGAATAGTCTGAAGGATTGTATATTAAGCCAAAGGGATTTATCTAACTGAAATTCACTTATCTGATTTACATCCTTAACCCTTTCATCTGTGATTAGTTGGAACCAATACAAAAGACCCTTTTTTTAAGCAAGGTGATTTTATCTATATCTGAGGATTGTAAGGATTCTTGAGTAAAGGCTATTAGGAAAATTATAAAGAAAAGTTATCTAGAGTGTTTATATATAAAATTTCTAAAATTTATTAATATATTGTGTAAGTAGCTAAATGAATGTTTGGGTATGCTGTGTGTAGTGAAGTAATCTTTAAGTATCCATAACATTGGGTTGTTTATTAATTCTAATTTGTAAGGTTATGGTTTCAATATTAGTAGCATAGCTGAAGATTCCCAGAATATTTTCCATCTGGCCTGATATAAAGTATTTAAATGTTGTGCTATGGATCTAATAATAGCGATGTTAGAATAAAGGTTCAAATCAGGAAAGGCTATGCCCCCTTTGTTCCAACTATAAAGATGGTGTTTGAGTGCTATTCTAGGTTTCCTGGGAAACAAAAAACAATTTTAATAACAGGGAATTGAACTTGTTAATGAATACTTTATTGGGAAGTATTAAAATAGATTGTGTAATATAGAGAATTTTGGGTAGAATTATGACTTTAATGATAGTTAATATTTCCTCAGTTGTAAATATAACTGTATTCCATTTCATTAATAAGGATTGAATATTTATATAACATTTATTATAGTTTAATTTTGTGATTAATTTAATATCTTTAGCAAGGATGATACCTAAGTATGTAATTTGATCTGTAATGAATTTGTTTGAATCACTGTTAATATTTCGCTTATTATTGTTTGAATAAATAGGTAGGATCTTAGTTTTATCATCATTAAATGTCAGTCCAGATATGCTTTGAAATGTGTTAATGGCTTCAAATAAGGCTATTATGGAGGAATTATCTCCCTTACAAGAGGTTTGAGGGGTGCATGGAATATAAGGCATGGAGTCCCAGTCTTCTCCAGGTAAAAGTAATGGAAGCCAAGAACAGTTTTTTTCTAAGATAAAATTTAATTTTAAGTCTGCCAAAGAAGCTGACACAAAGTGGGTTTTCTTTAAAGCTTCTAGGACAAAATTAAGATCCCATGGAGGACGCATGATAGATGATCCTTTAAAAAGATTTTTGTACTGCTTATATGAGACCTAGGAGTGACTTAGGAGACCATGACGACAATTTGAGATGGATGGCAATAGCACCTTTATGGTGAAAACAGCTCAAGCCTGTCTCGTAAAGCATTGAAAAGACCATTGGAGATGGAAACAATAAAAGGGTCCAAGTCTTGATTGATAGCTCAGATGGAAAAGCATTTCAATTTACCTTTGTAGATCTTATGAGTAGATTGTTTCTGGGATGCTCACAAAATCTGAATTAACTGTTTGGGGAAAAAAGGCTCCTTTGTCATTATGAGAAAAGAAGACACCATGCAGTTAGCTTGAAATTGTGATGGTCCAAGTGAAGTTGACAGGAGTGGTTGGGATAGAAAATCCCGTTTCAGATCTAGTAGCCAGGAAGGTTTCCTTCAAATAAGGCATGTGCACAGGAACCAAATCTGCCTATCCTGAAAGGGACAAAGAGAATTACAGAAGATTTGCACAAAGATGATTTCGGAAGAATTTTGGAATGGAGGGAATAGTAAAGAAGGCATACAGAAGACCTGGGGGTCACTGGCAAACTGAAGTATCCTGGGGCAACTGACTCTCTGGGGTATCAAGACAAAACAGACTAATTTTGGAGGGGGAAGCAAACAGGTCACACATCAAGGTTGGCCTAAGTGACTGAACACCTGCTGAGCCACTGAAGAGTTGAGGGACCACTCATTAGGCATCAGAATAGACCCTGCTGGGACCCCCCCCCCAAGATATGCACTGCAATTAGAAAGCGATGCAAATCCATTACCATAGCCTCACAGCCTCTTTGCAAAGGAGGTAGGAATTGAATCCTTCCAGTACGCTGATGTACCTAACTACAGACGTGTTTGTTTGTCTGACGAGAAATCACTCTGGGAGAAAGAAATTCCTGCAATGCTAGGAGGACCAACCTCATCTCCAAGACATTGATTTGAAAGTTGATATCCTTTTTTTGTTCAAATTCCTTGGACCATCCTCCCCTTGAAATATCCCCCCAACCCACGGAGAAGATATCTAAGGCCACTAATGCTGCTGGGAAAGACGGTACTATGGGTCTGCCTAGGAGAACATCTAGGGAAGTCAGCCACCATTTTAAGGCAGCTTAAGTGAATTAGTATTGATAGGAAATCTGACCACTGTGTCGACAGTATCCACTATAGAATTCTCATGAGTAAATGACGATGGAAGACCACTGCGACAGAAGCTGTCATGAGTCCTAGGGCTTTGAAAATTAAGCATGTACGAGGAAATTCTTTTTGTAGAAGACACTGCAGAGTTTTTTTTTTTTTTTTACTATGACGATCCTTGGTGGAGGTAGGCTTACAGAGCATTTTCTTCTATCCAAAGAGCAACCAATAAATTTGATCTACTGTGTATACTGGAGACATGATTTTTTGCGATTGCTAGATATACCTACAGATAGGCATAGCTGTAAAAAGTAATCTCTGGCTGACTGTAGGGACTCCATATTTGTTGTAATGAAGAACCATCTGTCCAAGTATGGGAAAACATTTATCCCCTGCAGTCGTAGATGCGTTGTAACTACTGCCATGCACTTGAACACCCATGGGGCTGTAGTGAGACTGAAGGGAAAAGCTCTGAACTAGTAATGATGGTCTCTCTGTTGGATGTACAAGAACTTTCTGGATTCCATCACAATCTTTTTGTGGAGGTAGGGAACTGGAAAAGCTATCAGGTACTTCCAGTCATATAGCTTGAGACTATTCTAAAATGGGGTATTTATGACATACAGATTTAGACCAGAGATCCAGAAACGACCTGAGGTCCTTGCTCTTCTTTGGAACTGAAAAGAATCTGGAATAATTTTCTGACCATACCTGGTCTGCAGGGACCTCCTGGATAGCTCTGTTTTGAAGGACTGGTATCTCCTTTTTGGATACTTTGCAACAGCTGGGTGGTGCATCTGGAAGCAGCCAAAGCTGTTGGGGAGGAATATTATCTTTCTCACCCATTTTTCTTGTGTGATGGCCAGCCACATATCTGGGGTCTATATCACGTAGTCGAAGTATGACAGCTTTGAACGTGATATGGTCGAGACCATATGCTGGAAGTTGTCATACTTCGAACTAAAAATAAATAAATAAAAAACAGGAACGACGTCCTGACAGCTGTAAGCAGGGGGGGCAAGCCCCCCTGCACCCCCACACCCCCCAATCTTTAAATATACCAACTCTGAGACCGCGCTACAGTGCAATAAAGGGAAAATTCCCTTTACCACATTGTAGTGCGGTTTCTGAGTTTATATATTTAAAGAGCGGGGGTGTAGGGGACTTGCCTCCCCTGCTTAAATCCTTTTATTTATTTATTTATTTTTTAACATAAATTCTGTACATCTGACCATTTAGGTTCGAACATATGGTGTTCGAACTTACAGAATTTCGACTACGTGATATAGACCCCACATCTGGGGGGATGAAGACAGACCCCCCCCCCCAACTGCCTTCAGAGGTGGACAGTCAGGCAAGTCTTCAGAGATGCCAAGACTGTTTGCCAGAAAAAGAACCCCTGGTTCTGCAGGCATTTATAATCTTGTGGTTGTCATATATTAAAGGAACTGCGTCTTTTACAGCCACCCCTACCCAAGGGGGAATAAAAGGACTGACACTGTGGTTTCCTGAACCAGGCAGACAGAGCTCTTCTGATTCCTGTTAAAGTATCACTGAGTGCTCTCATATCTGACCCTTATGGCAGCAGCATTCTTGCCTTTCTCGTCACACCTCAAAAGCTTTTCGTTCACTGTAGGAGCAAAGGACGAGGAACCATTAAAAGATGCCTTAAAGTTACCTGCAAAAATCCCAAAAATGAAGCCAGGTATGGTGCCTCATAGTGACATACAAATCTGACACCCTAGGCCACTACAACGGTTGCATTACCAATCAAGCACGTGGAGAGGTTTGTGATGTTCGATATCAACATCAATGCCGTCTCCAGTTGTTTCTTAAGTAACCACTGCCTGTTCCGGTAAGTCCCTTTGGAAGTGTTTCCTATGATTTAAGTAATTTAATTCTCTCATGGCAAAAGTATCCAAGATGTAATCAAGCTTTCCCATTGTTTTGCCCTATATTCTATACTATGGGCATAAACAGAACACTCATCTGTGAGCCTTCTCTTGGTGACTGCAGCAACAATCATAGTGGCCAATAAATGATCTTTTGACCAATATTACCTGTGGATACAAAAATTCATCAGGCTTGTGGGGTACTGTATCAGTGGTGCCCAGTTCCTGCCATGCCCTCCTGGCGATCATACCTGTAAGAAGATCTGTGAAAGGGACCACCCAAAAGGAATCGGGCGTAAAAAGATATTCCTCAAAAATCACTTCCTCATCCTGAGAGGGTGGTGTGGTAAGACAGAATCCCCTCTGTCTTATTAATTCAAGAACTTTACCAAAAAAGGCATCTTCAGGGGGGGACTGTGGGAAACTCTCTCTACAATCAA
The DNA here is from genome assembly GCF_019279795.1 of Protopterus annectens. Lineage (NCBI taxonomy): Eukaryota > Metazoa > Chordata > Ceratodontiformes > Protopteridae > Protopterus > Protopterus annectens. The sequence continues at coordinate 736,789,891 of NC_056751.1, read as the reverse complement.
AGTCCATGTCAGGAACTTTGTAAAAGAGTCCACAAGTCTCTTCTTGCACATCCTTTTCTTAGGGACTTCTGAGTCGGACTGATCACAGTTCCAAGACGACTCTGTGAACCCATACAGTTTCTTTGAGGATATTTGCTCTGCTCTGTACCTGGGAACCATGGCGAGACAACTGAGAAACAGATAGCATGGTACCTCAGGGTGGAGCCTGTGCGGGTGGATGTTGTGTAGAACATTTCTATGGCGATGCTATTATCATCTCAATTACCTTGCAGGCTGATCCAGGGTCCACAGGCAATGGAGAACTCTGACTCCAAAAATGATCCAACTCCTGACAGAGCTGAGGCGCAAAAGCTTGATTCCGATGATCTAAATGGTCCCAAGTTGGAAATTAGCTCTGATAACTCTAAGGCCAATGATTCTGACACCAAAAAGTGTCTCGCATGATTTGGTGGCAAAGGTGTTGTGAAAAAAAAAAAAAAGCAATGAGTGTCCAGTCCCAAAACCCACCCAACACAGAAGGTCTCAGAGTCAAGTGTGTTGCATGTGTTGTAGTCATCACCAAAGAAAAAGTTGTTGGCCCTGAACATGCATGCTCTGGTACATAAATCTGCTTTGAAACCACCAGTACAGAGGCAGGCATCAGGGAAAGAGCTAAGAGGTGAAGGTGGGCCAACCTGATCTGCCCTGAAGACAGATTGGGGGGGGGGGGGGGGCAGACGACTGGCATAATGATTAAGGTGTTTACCTCACAGACACAAAGTACAGGGCTTGATTCTCAACTTTGAGGGACATTGGCTAGGTTTAAAGTGGTCCACAAGGGCAACTAGCCCTTTACTTACCCATGAACCTATGAGTACTAGCTGCATCTCCAAAAAGGCCATCATAGGTTCCCAATTTAATTCAGAGATACTTCAGAAGGACCTAAAAGATATCACAGAAGCAGCAGATGACGATCTAAGAAAGAAAGACAGAAATGAAAGAAAGAAAAAAAAGAAAGAAAGAGAACTCCCATTCAGACAAAAATCTGCTAGAATCTTTGGGTGAGGATTTCTCTCTGGTCAAATAGCTAGACTAAAGCAGGCCTGAGAATCACAATGGAAGGAAAAGTTGTAGGAGGCAAATTTTTCTCCTTCCTAGAAATCCTTGAAGATGAAGATAAGGCTTCATCTGGCTTCCTTTTTTGAGGTTTTTTTCGTTTCTTTTTTTCAGCTTTCTCAGTGGGAGCAGTTTGAGAGTCCAGAAATAAGAGATCTTTCAGTATCAAACTGTTTCTAGTTGACAGAAATCTGGGGCCAAGCCCCTGACAAATGGAGCAATCTGTATCCAAATGTTTCTGCTCAAAGCACACCACGCAAAACTTGTGGAGGTCAGTCTTGGGATGAAACAGATGGTCACAGTTTGGGTCTATATTAGAACACCGAACATTCAAAATGTCGAGTGTTCTAATATCGAACCCTATGAATCGAAACTTGAAAACATCGAACATTAAGAACAGCAATTTTTTTCCTATGGAAGATGCATTTGTTCCTTGGGCTGCGTGCTCTGAATACATTTTCTTGCCATATGTGCTCCCCAGGCATAATCTGATGCATCCATTGTTACTGTCTGCCTGGCTGTAGGGTAAGGTGAAAGGCTGTCCCTTGTTGTGGTGACAGGCCTGGGACCACCATCGAAACTCTTGTTGTAGGCAGGGAATCAAGGTTATGACTGTCTCTAGGCTGTGACAATGCTGAGTCCAAACACTTTTTAGATACCGTTGTAGTTTCCTCATATGCAGTTTTGCGTATGGAATTAGTAGAATGCAGGATACCATGAAACCCAGAGCCTGCAGAATTTTTCTTGCAGGGAGCTGGGTCTTTGTTGCCATCATTTGAAAGTAATGAGTCAATTGCTTTTGTTTGTCTGGCGTGAGATAAGCCATCTGGGCAGTTGTATTTAAGCTTGCACCCAGGAATATTATCTCTTGAGAGGGCACTAGTTTTGATTTCTTTTTGTTTACTGTGTACCCTAGGCAAATTAGCAATCCTTTTACAAACGCCAGGTGCTTTAGAAGAATGTCTTTGCTCTCTGCTTGAATAAGGCAGTCGTCCAAGTAGGGATATATTTGAATTCCTTTTTGTCTGCAAAATGCAATTACTGGTGCCAGGCATTTTGTGAAGACTCTGGGCGCAGTAGATAAGCCAAAGGGCAGTGCAGAGAATTGGTAATGCATTGAGCCTGCTATAAATCTGAGTTATCTTCTGCACGATTGTCTGATTGGGACGTGCAGGTATGCCTCCTTGAGGTCCAAAGTGCCAAGTCTCCTTGCCCAGCATGGGCAGAAGTTGTTGTAGTGTTAACATTTTGAATTTTGGAACATCCAGGAAAGAATTTAGGATTGATAGGTCCAGTATTGGTCTCCAGGCTTTGTCTTTTCTGGGTACTAAGAAAAGTCTTGAGTAAAATTCTTGCCCCCTGCTCTTCTTGTGGAACTTTTTGAATAGCACCCATATCCATAAGAGCCACAATCTGTTTTTGTGCCTCTGCCCATTGGTTTTGTGGCAGGTTTGGCATACCTTTTGGTTTTGGAAGCGTGTTGAAGTGGAACCTGTACCCCTCCATTGGTCTTGGGTGATCATGTACCAATTATTTAAGGAAAGTGCTGCTAGCTTTCCCCCTAGGGGTGCTGTCAACTGGTAAGAGCTTGGCATTTGCAGAGGGAAGTCATTGTGACTGTTTCCTATAAGGTTGTGATTTGTCTTCTCCTCCTTTGGGGGCTGAAGCACCCAATTGTTTAGGTCTGAATGAGCCTTGGGGCTGAGATCTGACTCTTGGGCGTCTGTATCTGCCTCTTTGTGGCCTGTCTGACAGTGGAAAGGACCAATTTTTTGAAGGCCAGTTTCTGCTAAATCTACGTGGTTGAACCTGTAAGAAATCTTTCACCGTTTGCACTGACTTTGCTTTATCCTCCATTTTCTTTAACACCTCTTATGCCTTAACACCAAACAAAGTATCATGCTGTAATGGAGCATCCAATAATTTTACTTTAACATGGTCAGGTAAACTTTGTTCTTTCAACCAAGCATGTCTTCGAATAACAGAGCCTGTAACTGTGGCTCTACAAGAAGCCTCTAATGAATCAAAACCACATTGCAGAGTATGCTTTCCCACTTGTTCAACTGCATGCAATAAATCCTGCATTTCTTTACTGTCAGGACTTTCTATGTTTGTAACCATTTTCTGCTTTAACAATGACATGAGGTACTGTTGACATTTAAGCATGTGAAACTGACAGTTTAAAGCTCTTACAGCTAAAGCGGCAGAAGTGTAAACTTTCTTCCCCCATCTGTCCAGAGCTCTGGAATCCCTATCTGAGGGGACAGGATTTTTGGCAGTGGAAGCCTTAACCCCTTTAGGACCCTGAGAAATTGTTTATGGGTCTGCAGCGGGGTTTTTGTAAAGAAAGTTATGAGAGTCAGGGACCCTGTAGTACCTGTCTGGCTTTACTGGTGCAGGGGGTAAAGAATCAGGAGACCGACTGGATTCAGAAAAAACATCATCTACAATATCAAGCACAGGGGGGATAACCAGGGGCCTGTGCTGAGGCAATAAAAGGAAATCTCTGAGCCTTTTCTTGGATTCTGAGTAATCCTGGCTCTCCCAATGGAAATGCTCCCTCATGGTGTGCAGGGTTTCCCCAAAAGAATAATCCTCCGGCGGTGAGGCTGAAGGAATGGACTCTTCAGCATCAGAGTCTTCATAGGGAGGGAGAGAATAGCCCTGATCAGAAGAAGAATCAGAGGAAATGGAAACCTGATCAGAGGAATCATAATCTGTGTCTTGCCTAGGCCTTTTGTCAGAGGGGGGGGGGGGGTCTGATTAAAGTAATAAGGTCTTCGGCCATTTTAAGCATCTGTTTCTTTGGCATGGATGTCTGTTCTGGAGAATGCTTTACTTGTTTCCTTGTCGTTAATGGTGTTTTTGACTTTGTCTTTGCTGCTGTAGTAGCCTTAATTGCAAGCTGTGAAGGTCTGAAAACACCCTCAGAAGCCGGTCCCTGCTCAGCGGCTCCGGACCCATCTGAGGGTATAGTTTACGTAGGCCCAATACCTTGAGTTTCCACAGGCCTTGGTGTCTCTACGTGGCTGTCAGTTACGGCCTGCGGCTCTCAGGTAGCGGGTGTCAGGGGCTGCGAAAGCACCTCACTGAGAACCGGCGACTGGCCTAGAAGAGGCTTCGTCATCGGTTTTGGACCTCGGATGCCTGTCTTTTTCTTTGTCTTTGCGTTTTTTATACATTCCGGTCGTCGGTTGTTCCGACAGCATTATATAATTAAATCTTCGTCCAAAATAATGTAAAGCAAAATCAAACCGACGTTTAATAGTGCGTTTATTGAATCTAGCACAAAACCAACAACTAGTAACGTCGTTGTCAGGGCCTAGGCAAGGAATACAGTAAGAGTGAAAGTCCTTATGAGGTAGTTGCTTCCCACAAGAAATACAATTATTAACTTTTACTGACATCGGTCTGGAGCAAGAAAAAGTTTCCCCAACGGGGTACTTAGCTTTATTGAAAACTTCGGTTCTGAAATTCAATTTTGAAAATCTCAGGAGTCGGCCGACTGAAGAAAATGGTGTCGGTTGCAACTTTATACCCCTGGCGCACTGACGTCAGGGAAGAGGCGACAGCAACTGACGCCGGACCAAGACTTTGGAACTCTGGTCGCCTGCCAGCAGGATACCCCAAGTGTAATGACTGCAACAGTGAAACACGATGAACATCTGACCCGTGCCCTAACCCTAACTCACCTAACCAGCCCTAACCCTCACATCCACACACTTGCACACTTAGCTGAACCCGACCCGTAACTTTCCACCACAGCGCTGAAAATACCGAAGCAACAGAAACAGACAACCGAATTCTTTCCCTAGGAAAAAATTTGTTTTTCTGTTTCTTTGATATTTTCAGCATTCGCTGAAAACGGGTCAATATTAGAACACTCGAAATTTTGAACGTTCGGTGTTCTAATATAGACCCCACAGTTTGAACACTTACGCAATGGAAAAATTAAGTCCCAATGAGTACTTCAACACTATCAAAGTTTCTAAGACAGACAAAGGAAAGAAAATAAAATATTATCCACATTTTAAAGAATGGTTACTAACCTGCTGAATGTTATTCACCATTTCTAGAACACATTTCTTATCTAAGGAATCATCAGAGGACAGTTTCTTAGTTAACTGATCAAGCATAAACTCTTGGTATTGGATCATATGAAACTGACAGTTCAAAGCTCTAGCTGAGAGAGTAGCGGAGGTGTATACTTTTTTACCCCATCTCTCTAAGGACCTGGATTCCCTATCAGAAGGGAGAGGGTTTTTAGCTGAGGTCGAAGCTACTGCCTTAGGCCCCTGGGAGATAGTCTCCGGATCTGCAAAAGGAGTCTTGTATAAGTGGTGATGAGTGTCCGGTACCCTGTAGAACCTGTCGGGCTTAGCAGGGGCTGTAGGTAAAGTATCAGGAGCAGTGCAAACATCATTAAATGCATCATCCACAACAGGAAGAACTGGAGGTATAGCTAAGGGCCTATGTTGTGGTAAGCGTAAAAGGTCCTAAGCCATTTTCTTGAATCTGAGAAATCTTGTCCCTGCCATTGGAATTGCTCTCGCATGGCATGTAAGGTTTCCCCAAAGGAAAATTCCTCTGGTGGAGAGGCAGAAGGAATAGATTCTTCAGCATCAGAAGCTTCATAAGTAGAAAGAGGAGCCCCTGGATGGTCTGTAATGTCTGAGTCATCAGAAGAGTCATCTGAGGAGCCTGGCTCAGGGGGCTCTGCTCTAGGTCTCTTTTCCGGTGGTTGTGAGGCCCTGTCTGGGTGAGATTGGGATCCCCTTATTAGAGAGATGAGATCCTCTGCCAGAGTAAGCATTTGTGAACTGGAGCTGGGCTTGTGAGAGGGGGGCTTAACAGGCACTGATTTAGCAGTTTTGGCTGCTTTAGCCCTGGCAAAGGCCTTTATAGACATGGCTGCAGGAGGCCTAGCAGCACCACGTGCTGGGGTAGAGACATCCAAAGGGATGGTGTCCGATAACTCTAGAGAAACCACATTAGAAGGCAAAATTTCAGAGGCCGATTCAGCTAGGGTAGAAGGGGCCTCGTAGTAGTCATGGATTCGCTGTAGATTGAACCGCTTGCTCGGTTTCGGCCGAAACCGAGACACTCATGTTTGCTTTACCATGGTTTCGCGAAACCGCTGACCGCGAGTGTCGGTCCTTTTTTTGCGCTTAACAATTTGGGAAGTCGGAGGTTCCAACGGCATAATGTACGCAAAGTCTGAGCCGAAAAACTGTTCAGCAAACTCCGACCGACGCCAAAGCGTTCGTCGGTTGAAGGAAGCACAGGCTAAACAAGCTGCTACGTCGTGGTCTGGGCCTAAACAAGGTAAGCAGTAAGAGTGGAAATCTTTATGAGGTATTTGTTTCCCACAAGTTAAACAGTTATTTACTTTTTCTGACATCGGCTGAGGCAAGAAAGAGTCCCCAACGGGGTACTTAGCTTTTAGAAGTCTTCGAAGTTGTATTCGGTAATATTAATCTCTGGATCTGACCGACCGGCACTTGCGAACAGCTTCTGCTTCGGGCGCCACGCAGCAAGAAAGACTGAGGAAAATGGCGTCGGCTGATGCCTTTATACCCGAAGACCAGCAGAGATGACGTCGGGTGAAGTGCGACACCAGCCGAGGCCAGACCCAGACTTTGGAATCCGGCCGACCGAAGGGCTGCCTGACGACAGGACAACCCATTTGTTAGGACTGCAGATGCATCCTTGAAGGACATCAATACAGAAAAGATATAGAAATTCCAATATACAAAATGGAAATAAACCCCAAAAATTTAATAAACAGCTAAAAAAGTCAAGATAAGTGACATCTGCAATGGCAGCAAATGAGATCTAAAGGTAGGAGGGGCTCAGAGGATTATGGGAGAGAAGAAATTAAAGGAACTTGAGGATGACAGCACTGGCAGTTGGCCATATCAGATCCAACAGGTAGCTCCAAACCCAACAGTTAAATCAGGCAGCCTGATGAAATAGGATCACCATTTTACCTGTGCACCCCACCTCCTCCTCATGAGAGGTGTTTCTGTTAAACCCTGTGTTAACTAGCCCTATGAGCCAAACCACAAATTTCGAAGGTACATAATCTTTCTTATACATCATATTCTGTTAATTTCTTGTAAACACTATTTACATAAACATTCGAGTATCCCCCTGATAATGCGTGAAACCAGAAATGGAGCCTTTGGATAATGTCCCTATTGCCCTCCTGAGCAACCATAAAGTTTTCCATTTAGGACAGTTTAGTTAGGAGTTATTTTGCAAGCTACATATCAGTCCTAACCATGTGGACCCATGAAGACTTTCCATGTAGGGCACAGCTAACCCGCCTTGATCTAACTAGCTCTTTTCTCCTGGTCCTCAAAAGCAAGTTTCCGATATTTTTTTCTAGATTAGGGTCCAAAATTTACTAACAGAGTCATAAATACATGACTGCCCAGCATGTAAAATTAAGAGAGATTATAAACATTTTTATAAGCTTGAATTCTCTGGGCAAATTAAAAGCGATCATTTTGCACTTTCTTATAAATGTCAATATCTTACTTTTCGGTCTATATTAGATGATCAAATGTTCAAAAGTTCGACTGTCAGATGGTCAACAACATATGATCGAACTTTTAAAAGTTGGAACATCTAATAAAAAAAATAAACTACACAAATAACCTACCTGAATGTTTTAAGCAAGGGGGGCAAGCCTGGCTGTGTCCCCCACACCCCCCCGCTCTTTAAATATACCAACTCCGAAATCGCACTACAGTGCAGAAAAGTGGAAATCTTCCCATTCTGCGCTGTACAGAGATCTCAGTTAAAACATTCGACCTTTCAAAAGTTCGATCATATGATGTCTACCATATGACGGTCGAACTTTTGAAAGTTCAATCACCTAATATAGACCCTTACTTTTTATGCCTTTTTTTATTTTGGCAAATAGCCAGCTTTATTAGCTATCCAGATTTATAGATATTTTATTTTATAGTGATCCCAAAGCGAGAGTAATTTTGACACATTTTGTTTTACTTAAAATAATCTTGTAACCTGTCAGTTATGAATTGTCAGAATATCTTAAATAAACATAGAATGTCTTTTTTTGCCTGATTCAATTAAATATAGCATATAATCAGCAAACAATGTTAAGTTTTGGCTTTTCCTTTCCAAATAAGTCCAGTAATGTCTCCTTGCCATATCTTTTGCACTAATGATTCCAAAAACAAAGCAGAAGTGACAAACACCACCCCTATCGTGTACCACACTGTATCAAACTCTGACAGCCTCTGCCTCGTGACAAAGGACACCCCTGTCCTGTACCACACTTTCAAACTTGGATGACAGTCTCTGCCTTGTGACAACTTGGATGACAGTCTCTGCCTTGTGACAAAGGACACCCCTGTTGTGTACCACATAGACAGGAGCAACGGGGGCTGACTGAGGTTTCTTTTTGGGGATAAACTCTTGGCTGGGCTTGTAAGGGCCCAGGGCCATTAGCCTAGTAACCTCCTATGATCCTACTGCATCAGACTCTGATGACAGACCCTCCCTTGTAAAAAAGGACACCCCTGTCATGTAACACCACTCATGGTTATAAGAGTCCTTTCTTGTTTTTGAGTTAATAAAACAACTGCTTTCTTCCAGGACGGTGGGACAACTTTGTCTTCTAGTACGTTACTACAGGTATGCTATATAGGCACTGTGTTCAGTTCTCTCCACAATTCTATCAACAAACTTTCTAAACCTGGGGAGTTGCAAACTGCTTCAGCTGCTCTCTGTTCTAAAATGTCTATTCTAGTTACGAATTTTATCAAATCATTTCTATATCATTAAGCTTATATCTTGCAAAACATGTTCAGCTCTTTCCACGCACAGTGCATCACACTGTTGTCTATCTGCAATTCAGGACAATACTCTGTAGAAACATTCAAAAATTGTTACTGGGTCTTTATACGGCTCCCCATCTTGTTACCTTTCAGCTTGAAATCATCTCTCATCTCTCTCTCTCTCTCCACTGTCTACAGCCTCATTTTTAGCTCTAAATACTTTTAAAGTCTGGGGAAGTTCTCAAAATAATAGGTTTAGAGCTATCCACTTCCTCTCCAATGAATATAACAAATAATACTTTTACTTTCAACTGCTTCAATTCTAATCTTTCAGATCCAGTTAAATTTATATCCTTGTGCTGAAGTTGCTTCATTTTCACTAATCTAAAAGTTCTCAAACTACGTGACAGGTGTGATTTGACAAGTTTTCAGGTGGAAGTGTTACTAGTTGTTCTGATATTTAACTGCAGGGAATTCCAAGTTTTGGCTATGCAGTTGGAATAAAGGGAAACTCCAGTTACATTGTTAGGTTTAGATAAATTTAGGAAGGATTTGTTACTGGAAAGCAATACCCTCTTATTAGAGTAGTGTATTAGTAGATTTTTAAGTACTGGTATTCATTGTGGCTGATTTAGTATTCGATGGGCAAAGCTGAGTTGATTAAAAGCAAGCAGATTTGGTAGTTCAAGCCAGTATAGTTGTTTTAAAGCCAAACGATGGGATCTAAAATTTGTTACTGTGGCAAACTTTTATTATTATTATTATAGCAACTTTCGAGTTTTGCTAGGTCAAATTTCTTAATGTTTGTAAGAATGTGCGAGGCGTATAGCAGCACAGAGACAAGATGGGTTCTTGCTATAGTGGCCTTTGAAGATTTATTTAAAAAGTGTCTTTCTGTAAAGCCTCCTAGATTTTTGTGAACTTGTTTTATGGTTTTGACATGTGTATGTAGAATTTTATATGATGGTCAATGACCACTCCAAGGAATTTTGTTTGGGAAACTGAAGAAATAATTGTATGTTTTAATGATGAGATATGGAATGGTGGGTGGCTCTTTGCAGCTCTAGTTGGACAGAAGAGCATGAATTTTGTTTTGGAAGGGTAAAGTATAAGTTGTACATTGTTTAGCCAAGATTACACAGCATTAAATGATTGCTGGGTGATTTTTTTTGAGTTTTTGTAGTGTTGGAGACAGCACAAATCAAGGTGGAATCATCTGCATATTGAACTACAGAGACAAGTGGGGTGGCATTATGAAGATTGTTAGCAAAGAATAAAAAGGAGAGGGTCCAGAACAGATCCCTGTGGAATTGCTGGAACCAAGTAAGTGCAGAATGGCTAAGTTTATGTTCCGTGAGTGTAGTTAAGGTTTAGAATGCAAGACAGTATCAAAAGCTTTGGACAGATCAAGAAAGACAGGGGAAATTAAACTGCAATCACTGCAATGGCAGTTAATAATGTTAGTAAAGTTAACAAGGGCAGTGGTGGTACTATTATTAGAACGGAAACCATGATGTTACATAGAAGAGTGTTGATTATTAGACAGTTCAAGATTTGTGCATGGCTGCATCGCTCAAGTATTTTAGATAACGGAGATAGTACAGCTATTGGCCGGTAATTTGATAATTCTGTCAAGTTTCCACCTTTATGTAGTGGGATGATATGTGATCCTTTCCAAATTTTAGGGACTTGTTATTCTGAGATGGATCGATTTATTAATATGAATAGTAGATAGGATATTGTTCTGCAGTGATTTTTTAGATTTTCTCAGGTAATAGTCAGTAGAAAGTGTAGTAGGGTTTAAGCCTTTTGAGATATTTAACTATGGTGTTTATTGGGACAGGCTGGAAAGAGAAGTTACTGGGATCTAGTGTGGGGACTATGTGAGTTCTGTGATGCAGTATAATTGGATATTTGGAATGATATAAATGTGGATCTATCTTAGCTGTGACAGCATTGCTTTACTTCAGAGAAGTGGCTATTTGGGAATAAGTTTAGGCTTAGCAGGGTGAGTGGGAAATGGGGGTAAGGTGGAGAAGCGGAAAGATCCCGAACGAACAGGTGGGTAGGAAATTAAAGGAATTGTAGTCCCCTTGGTGATTTTTATTTTTAAAGCAAGTAGATTTTACTTACTTGTAAGCAACACTCTGGGGCAATCGTAACCATCTGCAGCAATCACAAAACAGCTATAGGGTAATTTTGTTTTTCTTAGTATTATACACTTGCAAAAACTATAAGGAGAAAAACTACAGCTACAGGTAATTAAGCTTACTATTTTACTCAACAACAACAAACGGAAGACAAAACATTTACAGCTTATCAGATTTTTGGGGGTAAATAAAACAGAAACTGTTCGGTATTGTCCCTGGTGGCGTCCTCTCCAAATACACTAATAACAAGCCAGTTAATTAATCAGAGTCTCGACCATGACCTACACTGATTTTGTGATGATTTAAGTTTCTTTCTTCCAGCACTTTACAGTTCCTAGTTGCTTGAGTAGGGTCACAGAGCGCAGTTACAAAAATTACAGCTGAAATACTGGATATTTTCAGGGACAGCTGCTAGAGTTAGCGTAACTGATTTTTTGGATGCTATACAGATAAAGATAAATACACACGGGTCCACTTTGTAATTTTGAAATACTGAAATCTCAAATTTCAGTATTCCGAAATTACAAAGCCGAATACTCACATTTCCAAAACCGGAAGAAGTGAAAAATTCAAAACACTGAAGCATGGATATTTTGAATTTCTACTTCTGGTGGTACGGAATGTGGATGTTTGGGTTTAATTTTGGTAAGTATGTGTGTGTAAGTATGTTGGTTAGGGGTTTAGTGTGTGTAAGTGTGCGTTGTGACTGCTATGTGCATGTTTGAGGGACTGTAAGATGCGCGTGTGTGAGTTTCATTTGTGCTTCTGTTTGTGCGATCTCAGAGTTAGAATATATAAGTAGGGGGGTGGGGGAGCAGCCCCCCTGCTTATATGTAGTTTAAATGTATTTGTTTGATTATGGGGGGGTGTTTTGTGTATGCTTATGTGTGTACTGTATGTGTAGTGTGAAGTACAGTTTTGTACCTACCATAAATGTAGATGTTAGAGTGTTCACACTGCTGCAGTCATCACACTTGGATTATCTGCAGTCAGGCGGTCCCGCAGTCAGCCCGAGTTCCAAAGTCTTGGTCCTGAGTCGGTTGCTGTCGCTTCTTCCCTGATGTCAGTGAGACAGGGGTATAAAAGAGGCAGCCAACGCCATTTTCTTCAGTTTTTCTTGCCCCAGATGTCAGGTGCCCCCAGAAGGAAGGCAATACATAAATTTGTGTAATAATGCAGTGCAATATAATCAAAATAACAGTAGTTGCAAGCAAATACATCATAAATGAATACCCCAATCAGGTTGTATGAGGATGTGTTAGCCTATATGCCTGTCCCAAGAGGGGAAGGAGGGAGGGAAACCTGGACTGCAGTTGTATTCGCACTCGAACATCCACATTTATGGTAGGTACAAAACTGTACTATGTTCATCGTGCATACAGCTGCAGTCATAACAGATGGGTAGAATCCCAAAGCTAAGAAAGGGGTGGTAGGCACTAGGAGGAGCCAAAATGCCCCTGGATACCACTTTAGGCATAAAGGACGGGTTGGTTTATAAAGAAACTCTGTCCTGATGGAAGATGATAAAAGGCTGGACAGCCATGAGAGCCTGTAGTTCTGAAACTCTGCGAGCTGAGGTGATAGCCAGAAGGAAAGCTGTTTTCCAGAACAAATATTGCAAATCTGATGAGGCAGCTGGCTCAAAGGGAGGCAAGGTCAGTTTTTCCAGAATGAAATTAAGATCCCAAGCAGGTATTGGTTGTTTCCTTGGAGGTCTTAGATTCTTAACCCCTCTGAGGAACTGTCTTAAGAGAGGGTGAGAGAATAAAGGTGGATCAGTGTTGTATTCTGCAGAAATGGCTGAGGCATGGATTTTGATGGAGGAGAAAAAGTCCACTGCTTAGCAGTTCAGCCAAATATTGTAGTATTTGAGGTAAATTCAGTTTTCCAGGATCCTGGCCCTTTTTCTCATTCCAGACACAAAAACGTTTCCATTTTGCGGAGTAAGCTTTTCTAGTTGATGGCCTTCTGGCCTCCAAAATGACTTCCTGCACCTCCTTGGAGAGTAGGGCCTGTTGTGATGCTAAGGAATCTTCCATGCGGCTAGATTGAGTGTTTTTAGCTGGCTGTGAACAGTTTTGGAGCTGTGCTGAGTCAGAAGAAGAAGCATTAGAGGCAGGGTCCATGGTGGGGAATGCGTCAGGCTCCTCAGGAGTGGGTACCAGTGTTGCCTTGGCCAGTACGGTGAAATGAGAATCATCTTTGGTCTGTCTGCTCTGGTTTTCAATAGAACTTTGGGCAGCAGAGGAAGAGGTGGGAAGGCATAAACTGTCATTGATGTCCAACTGAAAGAGAGAGTGTCCACTCTCCAGGCCTTTGGATGGAAGATCCTTGAGAAGAATTTTGTCAATTGATGATTTTTGTGGGAGGCAAAGAGATCTATGTCTGGCCTTCCCCGTTCTTGGATTATTTCTGTAAAAACTTTTGGATGCAATTTCCATTCGTGTGGATCTGTCATATTCCTGCTTAGGTTGTCTGCCAGCGTGTTTTCATTGCCTGGCAAGTACTGTGCTTGTAGTTCCATTTGTAAGTCCATGGCCATGTTCCAAAGTGACATGGCCAGTCTGCATAAGGGGTAAGAATGTGTTCCTCCCTGTTTGTTTATGTACCACATAACTGTGGTGTTGTCCATTCTTATCAATAGTTGACCTGGTTGTAGAAGGTCCTTGAAAGCTATAATAGCATTTATTACTGCTAGCATTTCTTTTTGATTGATGTGAAGGTGCTTTTCTTTTTGGGACCATTTGCCCTGAATGCACCAATCTGTCATGTGCGCCCCCCAGGCATAGTCCAAGGCATCTGTTGTGATGACTTGATTTGCTTGAGGCTTGCTGAATGGAAGACCTGTGTTTGTTTGACATGCTTGAGCCCACCACAGAAATTCCTTTTGCAGACATGGAATTAGTGGTATTATTGTTTCCAAACTGTGGCTGTGTTGAGACCATATGTTTTTCAGGTACCATTGTAGTTCCCTCATATGCAGCTTTGCACATGGGATTAGTAAGATGCAAGATGCCATGAATCCCAGAGCCTGCAAGATTTTCCTTGCAGTCAGCCTGGTGCAATTTGCTAGTGTTCTGAAGTATTGAATTAGTTGCCCCTGCTTCTCTGGCGTGAGGTAGGCCATCTGGGTGTTTGTGTCCAAATTGGCACCCAGGAAAATTATCTTCCGAGAGGGTATTAGCCCTGATTTCTTTTTGTTGACTGTGTATCCCAGAGAGTTCAACAACATTATTACATAAGCCAGATGTTTCAGAAGAATGTGCTTGCTGTCCACTTGGATCAGGCAGTCGTCCAAATAGGGGTATATTTGTATCCCTTGAAGTCTGCAGTAGACAATTACTGATGCCAGGCATTTCATGAATACTCTGGGTGCAGTAGATAAGCCAAAGGGCAATGCAGAGAACTGATGGTGGATTGAACCTGCAAGAAATCTGAGGTATCTTCTGCAGTCTTGTCTGATTGGGACATGCAGGTATGCCTCCTTGAGGTCCAATGTTACCAGCCAAGACTCCTTGCCCAGCATGGGAAGAAGTTGCTGTAGAGTGAGCATCTTGAATTTTGGTACGAGTAGAAATGTGTTTAGGATGGATAGGTCCAAAATAGGTCTCCAATCTTTTCCCTTCCTTGGCACCAGAAATAGCCTGGAATAAAAACCTTGACCTTGTTCGTACGTAGGTACCTCTTGAATAGCTTTCATGTTTATGAGATCTGTAACTTGCCTTTGTGCCTCTGCCCTTTGATTGTGTGGCAGGTTTGGCATGCCTCTCATTTTTGGAAGGGTGTGAAAATGGAATTTGTAGCCTCTGTTTATAATGTCCAGGATCCATTTGTCCTTTGTGACAATATGCCAATTTTTTGAAAATAATGCCAGCTTTCCTCCTAAGGGGGCTGCCATTTGAGACTTGGTTGGCATGCAAAGGGGAAAGTCATTGGGTTTGCTTTCTGAAAGATTGCGAGTTATCCTCACCACCTCTTTGTGTAGGAGCTTGCCATTGTCTGCCTCTAAACGATCCTTGGGATTGCCCCTCGGGCGCCTGTATCTGCCTCTTTGGGGTCTGTCCGTGGCAGGAAAGGACCAGTTTTTGGAAGGCCAATTTCTACTAAAACGTGGGGGTTGAACCTGTAGAAATTCTTTCACAGTTTGCATTGATTTAGCCTTTTCCTAAATTTTCAACACCTCCTCAGCATTAGCACCAAATAGTACATCCTTTTGAAGAGGGGCGTCTAGTAATTTTGCTTTGACATGATCAGGCAAGGCTTGTTCCTTGAGCCAGGCATGCCTACGTATGACTGATCCTGTAACAGCAGCTCTACATGAGGCCTCTAGAGCATCAAAACCACATTGTAAGGTATGCTTACCCACTTGTTCTGCACTATGCATCAAATCCTGCAACTCCAAGTCTGGTTGTTCAGGTTGTGACATTTTACTTTTCAATTGTGAAAACAAAAACTGTTGGTATTTTAGCATATGAAACTGACAGTTTAAGGCCCTCATGGATAAGGTAGCTGAGGTATATACCTTTTTTCCCCACCTTTCTAAGGATCTGAAGTCTCTCTCGGAAGGTAGTGGATTTTTAGCAATGGAGGCCTTAACTCCCTTGGGGCCCTGTGAGATGGTTTCTGGGTCAGCAGCATGGCTTTTGTATAGAAATTGGTGTGAGTCAGGAACCCTGTAGTACCTGTCAGGCTTAACTGGTGCTGGAGGTAGAGAGTCTGGGTTAAGACAAGCCTCCGAGTAAACATCATCTAGGATGTCCAAGACAAGAGTTATAGCCAGAGGCCTGTGCTGAGGTAGCAAGAGAAATTCCCTGAGCCTTTTCTTGGAATCTGAATAATCTTGGCCTTCCCAGTGGAAGTGTTCCCTTAAGGTATGCAAAGTTTCCCCAAATGAGTAATCCTCTGGGGGGGGAGACAGAAGGGATGGACTCCTCCGCATCAGAGTCTTCAAAAGGGGAGTAAGAATGTTCCTGATCATCAGAATGCTCTGAAATAATGGAGTCCTGATCAGAGAAGGGGGAATCTTCCTCCACTCTGGGCCTTTTGCCCGGTGGGGGCTGAAAACCTCTGATAAGAGTAATTAAATCATCAGCCATTTTAAGCATCTGTTTCTTAGGCATGGGGCCTGGAGATGGGCCCTGTGTAGCTGGTCTCAGAGTGCATGGTTGCTTTAAACTTTGTGAAAGCCTTGATGGAGAAAGAAGAGGAAGGTCTGAAGACACCTTGAGTAGAGGTGGACCTGTCCACATTCTGAGCTTCAACGCCAAGAGTGGCTTCGGTATCTGTAGTCGGGGTGTGGGCCGAGGAGCCTGCGACCTCGGGCACAGGAGACACCATCAAAGAAGTGTCGTCGATAGTCAGGGGCTGCGTAGGCGCCTCGCTGAGAACCGGACCACGTGTAGTCTGCTTTGGCGTGGTGTCGGTCCTTGTCTTTGCGTTTTTTAGACAAAACCGGAGTCGGAGTATCCGACGACATAGTATAGTTAAATGCTTTTCCAAAATAATGCTGTGCAAACTCCGCCCGACGCTTAATAATGCGTTTGTTGAATGTAGCACAAAAGCGACAGACCGAGACGCCGTGGTCTGGGCCTAAACAAGGTATACAGAGGGAATGGAAATCCTTATGTGGTATTTGCTTCCCACAAGAAATACAATTATTAACTTTGTCTGACATCGGTCTGAGGCAAGAAAAGTTTCCCCAACGGAGTACTTAGCTTTTAAGAAGACTTCGGTTTCCAAATTTTCGTAATCTCAGGAGCTGGCCGACCGGCACTTGCGAACTGCTTCTGCTTCGAGCACCGCGCAGCAAGAAAGACTGAAGAAAATGGCGTCGGCTGGTTCCTTTATACCCCTGTCGCACTGACATCAGGGAAAAAGCGATGACAACCGACGCCGGACCTAGACTTTGGAATTCGGCCGACCGAGGACCCACCTGACGGCAGGAGAACCCATCTGTTATGACTGCAGCAGTATGCACGATGAACGTCAGTGTGAAAGATCGGGGTTAGACTAGATTTAGCAGGAAGCACCTATGTAGAACCTTTTTGTTTCCTTAGGTGGAGGGCAAGACTGCCTGTGAATAACAGCAAATTTGGAGAGAGTAATTCCTGTGAAACTTAGGATTAGGAGAATTAAAAATGTTTCAACTCCTGCAAGGCTTCACCCTTATCATAGGGAGACTTGAAAAGTTGAGCAGCATCAAAAAGATTTATATTACTGAAAGGAGCATCCAACAGTTTGGCCTTAATGTTATCAGGCAAAGCCTGAAGATGAAGCCAAGAGTAACGCCTCATAACAGAACCAAAGGCAGCAGACCTGGAAAAGGCATCATCTGAATCATAACTGCATTTGACAGAGTGGCAAACAACTTGAGAGGTACAACCCAACAGGGAAAGGGCAAAAGCATTCCCTTCAAAGTAAGAAAGGCAAAAACTACTTGGGAAACCTGAGAAAGAAGGGCCAAAACATACCTGGTCATATTAGTCTGGTAGCTGATGGAGCAAAAGTATATAGTGGTAGCAGTATAAACCTTTTTACCCAGCCTCTCCATGGCCCTACTATTCTTATCTGAAGGAAGCAACTTGGTAGAGGGCAATAGCTTGGAGGGCTTGTCAAAGAGACAAGGCATTACAGAAGTATCAGCTTAAGGGCATTTATAAAGAATTTTGCATTCAACAGGCACCTTGTAAAATCTATCAGGTTTTCTGGGACCAGGGTCTAAGAATCAGGGCCCCTGGAAGGTGCTGAAAAGTTATCCGGGAGGGCAGCCAGAAAGTACAGTTTTGTACCTACCATAAATGTAGATGTTCGAAGATCCACATTGCTGCAGTCCTTACTTGGGGTTATCCTGCTGGCAGGCGATCGGTCCCGAATACCAAAGTCTTGGGCTGGCGTGCTGTCATGCCTCTTCCCTGACATCAGCGTCAGGGTATAAAAGCGCAACCGATGCCATTTTCTTCAGTCTTTTCTTGCCCCAGATGTCAGGTGCCCCAGATAGGAAGGCTGAAACATAAAGGCCACAGCCAAACAACAGAATATATTACCATAAACATGTCCTTCATCTACAACCAAATCACCCAAACTATATGAGAAGTACAGAATAGTCCCAGCAGTGGGGAAGGTGGGTGGGTAACCTGGACTGCAACAATGTGGATACACTTGAACATCTACATTTATGGTAGGTACAAAGCTGTACTATGTTCTTCATCTCACATTGCTGCAGTCATTACTTATGGGTAGAATCCCAAAGCTGAGGTTGGGAGGATGGAAATATCTAAAGCATTTGGCTGCTAAAATGCCCTGTAATATTGCAGTGGCAAACCCAGCCCTAGATTTAGAATAAAGAGGAAGGTGGTAGTGCTTGGAGAAAGTGTGTACTGAACTCCAAGTTGCTGCTTCTAAAATATCTTTGGTTGGTACTCCTCTTAGAAAGCTGTAGAAGTGGCAGTAGCTCTAGTGGAATGAGGTCCAATGCCCAGGCACAGATATACCATGATGGGAATAACAGAAAGAAATACAGTGTCCTATCCATTTAGAAATAGTTTGTTTTGACACAGGTTTTCCTTGTGATCCTGCAGCATAAGAAACAAACAACTGCTGAGACTTTCTGAAAGCTTGGTTCTGCTCAAGTAATAATAACTGCCTGTGTATATCCAAAGTATGCAAAACTTTCCCCTTTATTTTGGGATTTGCATAAAAGTAGGCAAATGAATAGTTTGATTTAAAGCCACATAGAAACCACTTTAGGCATAAATGTTGGGTTTGTTCTAAAGATACCCTGTCCTTATGAAAAATTGAAATGCTCCACAGCCATCAATGCCTGTAACTCTGAAACTCTTCTTGCAGAAGTAATGGCCAACAAAAAGCAGTCTTCCATGACAAATACTTTAAGGTCAGCTGTAGCTGCAGGTTCAAAAGGTTGCAGTGTTAGTTTTCCAACACAAAATTGAGATCCCAAGCAGGAGTAGGTGCTCTCCTAGGGGTCTTATATTCTTTGCCCTCTAAGGTACTGCTTAAACACAGGATGAGAAAAATAGGAGGATCACAATCATAGTGAGCAGAAATGGCAGAGGCATGAATCTTAATAGATGAAAAAGATAGACCTTTGTCCAACATCTCAGTCAAGTATTGCAAAATATGAGGTATATTAGGGACCAGTGGGGTCGAGCCCTTGTGCCTGATTCCAAGCACAGAATCTCTTCCATTTTTCTGCAAAAGATTTCCTAGTACTGGGCCTCCTGGCTTCCAAAATTACATCCATAACAGCTTTAGAGAGAGATGCAGTCCGAGTGGCTACATTAGCTGCCATGCTGCCAGGTTTAAGGTTCTGAGTTGACTGTGCAGAATCCGATAGTTTTGTTGTGTCAGAAGATGATGGATTTGAGGTCGAGGCCAAGGTGGGCCTTGGGACAAAGTCTTTAGGATTGGGTACCAGTGTTGGCATGGCCAGTCTGGTGCAATCAGGATAATTTTTGGCCTCTCTTGTCTGACTTTTAGAAGCACCTTGGTGAGAAGAGGCATTGGAGGGAAGGCATAGACTGTCAGGTTTTTCCAGCTGAATGATAGAGCATCCACTTTCCATGCTTGAGAGTGATAAGTCCTTGTGCAATATTTCTGTATTTGGCAATTGTGAGGGGTGGCAAAAAGATCTATGTCTGGGCGTTCCCATTCCCTTGTTATCATGTTAAACACTTGTGGATTTAGCTTCCATTCGTGAAGATCCATGAGATTTCTGCTTAGTTCGTCTGCCAGTGTATTTTTTGTTCCTGGCAGGAATTGTGCTTGCAGATGTACCTGGTAGGTCAGTGCTGTGTTCCACAAAGTCATGGCTTGTCTGCATAGGGGGTAGGAATGTGTGTCCCCTTGCTTGTTTATGTACCACATAACTGCGGTATTGTCCATCTTAATTAATAGTTGTCCTGGATGTATTAGGCCCTTGAAGGCTGTCAGGGCATTGTGTACAGCTAGCATCTCTTTTTGATTGATGTGAAGATGCATTTGTTCCTTGGGCCACGTGCCCTGAATACATTTTCCTGCCATATGTGCCCCCCAGGCATAATCCGATGCATCCGTTGTTATTGTCTGCCTGGCTGTGGGTAATGTGAAAGGCTGTCCCTTATAGGTTCATAGGTTCATACTAGGCTATCTGCCCAAGGGCATTTATAAGCCTAGCCCATAGTTATGTGGCTTTCGCCACCCCTTTAGTTTGAATAAAAACTATGCCTATCATTTTTCTGTGCCTCTGTCAAGCAGTGACACTGAAGTAATCCCTGGGGTATATCTGCGATCTCCCATCCATTGGTCAAGATTCCTCTTGAACAAGGCCAGCGAGGTGCTCTGCCTCACATGTACCGGGATTTTGTTCCACAGCATAGGGAGTCTCTGGGTGATGAATCTGTCCCTCCAGCACGTTCTATTTATAACCGTGTCAAGGTTTAAGTCTCCGCCCTTGTGGTTCTGAGGATCTAGATTTTTTGAGGTGAAGCATATTCATCAAATCTGGGTTTGACATGGCCTTATATGTCAGGCACAGGTCACCTCTGAGCAAAGCGGTATGAGACTGAATAGAGCTGGAGTTCTTTCAGTCGGGCAGCATAAGACATATTTTTGAGACCCTTTATCCTTTTGGTGAGGAACTTTTGGGGCCTTTCAAGCTGCAGCAGGTGTCTGGTCAGATACATTCGAGCAGGGCATTGTACTCAATCATAGGTCTAATGAGTGATGAGTACAGGGGGACGATGACCTTCCTTGATCTAGATGTGAATCCCTTCATGATCAGGTGGGCGATATAGAAGGTTTTCCTAACTACTTTAGCAACATGAGTGTCAAATGAAAGGCTACTGTCAACTTGGGTCCCCAGATCCCTGATGACTTTTCTGTGCTCAGTGGATTGCCACCTATATGGTAGCTAGGGGTAACCTTGTTTTTCCCAAAGGGTATGACTATGCATTTTTTGGCGTTTAACTTCAGGCCATGGCTCTGGCACCAGTTATCCGTTTCTGTGAGGCCCTTCTGGAGGATATCTGTGTCAGATGTGTTTTCAACTATGGGCCCAGTTTGCAGTCATCTGCAAACTTTGTCAGCCATAACCCTCCTGTGTTTGCTTGTACTTCAGAAAAGTAGATGCCGAACAAGAGTGGACCCAGGACTGAGCCCTGTGGGACACCACTTGTGACAGGCTTTGAGTCTGACATGGCTCCAGCAACTCTGACCCTGTGGGTTCTGTCACTTAGCCAGTTTGCAACCCATCTTGTGATGTATGGGTTTACATTCAAGCTGATGAGTTTTCGATGATACCTGAGTGGGGTATTGTGTCGAAGGCCTTTGCCAGATCGAGGTAGGCTGTATGGACTGCCTTTCCCTCATCAATGGCCTTGGTGACTGTCTCGAAAAAGTCAACCAAGTTTAAGAGGCAGGATCTGCCTTTGACAAAGCCAAACTGGGTTGGATCCAAAGTCTGCAAGTTCCCTGTGTCTTTATTTATGAGTTCCATTATGATCCTCTCCATGGCTTTGCAGATGAGGCTTGTCAAGCTAATGGGGCGGTAATTTCAAGGTCTGTGGAGGCACCGCCCTTATGAAGTGGGACCACAGTCGCGTGCGCCACTCCTTGAGTCGTATCCTGAGGTGAGGCTAAGATTAAACAGCTGTCCTAACTGTGGGTTTAATTCCTCGTTGAGTTCATGAAGCACACAGCCGGGGACACCATTAGGTCCCATGGATGCTGTGTTTTTGCCTTAGTGAGGGCAGTTCTCACCTGGGCGTTGCAGGAGATGTTTGGGGGCTACAATCCTCTGGAATAGATATCTCTCCTTTTGGGGAGGGGAGAAGTTTGCACTGAACCTGTCAGCCAGTATGTTAGCAATGTGTGTAGGTTCAGTAATTTTCACATCATTTTGAACTAAAACAGAGCAGATCTGGGAGTTTCCTCCTAGCTTTCTAACATAGCTAAAGAAGGCCTTATGATTGTCTTTAGATTCCTTGGCGATTTTCTCTCAAAATTTGCCTTGGATGATTTTATGAGAGCTCTTAGTTTTTACTTATAATGATCAAGGTGTCTTACCTTTCAAGGATTTTGCTCTATCTTGTAGTAGCTTCCTCCTTTTGTTGTAGAGCTTGTTTATGGCTGGGGTCCACCAGACTGGATGCTTGCCTTTGGTACAGAGAGTCTTAGTTTTGTTTGGGATTGCCTGATCCATGCAGTCCTGTAGGTGCTGGTAGAAGGCATTTGTAAGTGATTCAGCGGTTTGAGTAATGTTTACCATTGGCTCAGGGGCCTTAAAGGAGACCACACTAGTTTTTAGAAGTGTGAAATCACTGTGGTCTTTTTTGTTTCAGGTGGGGGCGGGATGAGGACCTCCAGCGAGATTAGTTTATGATCTGATCTCACCAGTGAGGGGTATACTTCCGGTGTTGAACATTTTGATCCCGTGTTCGTGATGATGAGATCAAGTATGTTTTCTCCTCTTGTGGGGATGGTGACTAGTTGTTCCATGGCATTTGAGTTTATGAACTCCAGGAATCTTTGGGTTAGAGTGTTCGGGCTTGAGTAGTGTTCCCAGTCTATATTAAGGTAGTTGAAGTCACCTAGTATGATGGTGTTTGGAGATACATTTATCCTCAATGTTTTCAGGAAGGCCATGTGAGGTTCCTGAGTTTGAGAGGGTGGCCTGTAACATGCTACAAATTGCAGAGCAGTCTTGCCTATGGTTATTGCACCTGGATGGTCTCCGATGCGTGCGTTGCCACCAACCTTGAGGTGTGGGTGTCCTTTATGAATATGGACACCCCTCCTTTCTTGGTGTTGTCCGGTTTTGGGGCGGCGCATGATATGAGGTGAAACCTGTTAGTGCTGGGGTGCTCTCAGGGCCTTGAACCAGGTTTCTGTCACAGCACAGACATCGATGTTCTCCATATTGAGAAGGGCCTCGAGTGCGTGCATCTTGAGATTGAGACTTCTGGCATTGAGCAGCATTACCCTTAGTTTTTTTTTCCTTTTTGGTGTTCTAGGGTGGTAGGTTTAGAATTTGAGCCTTGCCTAAAAGGCACTATGGGGTGGCAAGAGCCTTTGCCAATATCCGGAAGCCCAGGGTGACAGGTGCAAGCCGTCCCTTGCGAGAGCAGCGTGGCTTGTCCAGCATGTCATCCCAGGCAGACAGACATTGGATCCTTTGAATGACACCAGAATTTAAGCCAATTATTAAAGCTGATCATCTTATCACTGTATTGTGGCATCATTCTAGGTGAAGGTAGGATACTGCTCAAGGTCAGGGTCATACCTGCCTGGGCTACATAATCAGAGAGCTCCTCGATGTCCCTTTTCATGTAGTCCAAGGAGGTACGTCTCAGGTCGTTGACACCAGCGTGGACAATGATTGAGTCGTACTTGTACCTGCTGTTGAGAGACCTGAGTGCTTGCATTATGTGGCGGATTCTAGCGCCCGACAGGCAGCTTACTGTGACCTTCTCCTTACTCAGTCTGGTGAGCGGGACGTCAGTGTGTCTGATTATGGAATCACCAATGACGAATGTGTCTGGCATTTTGTTTGGCCTTAAGGGCTGTGACTGTTTGACACTCTGACTGTGTGGTCTGTGTTGCATGTGTTGGGTCGTGAGGTGGTAGTTGTTTGGGTGTCTGCTTTGGTGGCCTCTGCTGTTTTGGTAAATTTTTGATCAGAGCCTCCGAGTATGTCTTTGTGTGAGTATGTGTATGATTTGAAGTTGTGATGGTACCATGTGTGACTGGGTATGTATTGTGTGTGGTTACCTTCTCCTCCTGTCTGGTCTTGCCAGTCCTATGTTGAGAGAGCTCAGCCTCCAGTTTGGCCGTATAGTTGCATCTCTCGCATGTATTTGTGTTTTGTGAGAGAAGGAGAGGATTGTCTGTGTACATGAGGCAAATGTAACATTGCCTCAATATTCTAGGTTCACCAGTTGAGCTGGAGAGGACACTAGCAACTGATCCCTCGACATACTAGAAGTAGTAGATAAAGAGACTTTCAAAGGACTCCGGGAAGTGGGTTTTAGGCTGGTGGGGTACTATCTATAATAAGAGTGCTTTATCAAGGTGCAAGTACTGTAGGAGTAAGTGCTAGGCTTTACAGATAGAGAATAGTCTACTTGGGAATCAAGTAGAGATGAACTTTTCAGTTATAGGATATGCTGGTTAGATCAGCAGTACAGCTGGAGGAAGGTAGTTCTAAGGAAAATTTGAAGGTGGAATTTAGATGTCCCGAATAGTTTAACCGCCGCTGCTCTTGTGTGCAACAGTGGCAACTCTGCGCTAATGCGCGTTTAGTGTGTTTTATAGCAGGGGGCTGAAGGGAGCTAGGAATTGGCCCAAAACGACCAATGGACTACTAGTTTCTGGCTGAAACTTCACCAAATCGGACAAAAAGGCCGCTCAGTGCTTCCCACTCCCACTGGTAAGCAAAGAAACTTCCCTCCTTCCTAATAAGGCAATGGATCAGTTTTACTTTAGTGTGTAGCCTACAAAAACAATTTGCAACAATTAGTAACTTAAAGTGCAATAAACAGTGTAAAATGCAGAAATCACTTAAAGTAGCAGTAAAACAGGCGAAATGCAGTCGCTAGCTTAATAACAGTGGGAAAGCCATAAAAAAAACTTATATCTGGTAGAAAGTCACTCTTTTAGCTCTCTGCTGCTTGGATCACTCTGCAGGCCACCACGAGGATCTGTGCTGAGTTGGTACAAGCTGGAGAAACAGCGTGTTTAAGCGTGTTTTATAGCAGGGGCTGAAAAGCTAGGTGGCCCAAAGCGACCAAGGGACTACTAGTTTCTGGCTGAAACTTCACCAATTTGGACAAAAAGGCTGCTCAGTGCTTCCCACTCCCACTGGTAAGCAAAGAAACTTCCCTCCCTCCTAATAAGGCAATGGATCAGTAACAGGAACTAAAAACAAAGCCCAGGGATCAGCAACTCTGAAACTGGACTACTGTCTGGAAACTTCAATGAAGTATGCTTTCATGGTAAGAAGAACTTTTTTAAGGCATGACAGTAACAGTAATAAAACAAAGCCCAGGGATCAGCAACTGATGGACTACTCTATCAGTAAAACATTTTTTTAGAGCAAGGACAGAAGTAAAGCTAGTGCCCTTGAGTGTTGCCTACAGGTAAATTAAGTCCAAATCAACTTTAAGATGCAAAGTTTCAACAAATACGTTTTTTTAACTTTTTTTTTTAAACCCCCCAAAGGGCCCTTAAACAAGCTTCTTTGAAAACAAAAAATTTTTTTTTTTCCCCTTTCCCCAAATAAATGTTTAGGGCCCCCCTTTTGAAACTTCTTTTTTTTTGAATTTTTTGGGTTTAAAAGCCCCAAACCCTTTTGGGATTTCTTTTTAATTTTTTAAAAAAAAAATCCTTCCCAAAAATTTTTTTTTAAAAAAAAAAAATAAAATAAATAAAAAAATGAAAAAAAAAAAAAAAAAAAAAAAAATAAAAAAAAAAAAAAAAAAAAAAAAGAAAAAAATAAAAAAAAAAAAAAAAAAAAAAAAAAAAAAAAAAAAAAAAAAAAAAAAAAAAAAAAAAAAGAAAAAAAAAAGAGAAAAATAAAGAAAAAAAAAAAAAAAAAAGGGGGGGGGGGGGGGGGGGGGGGGGGGGGGGGGGGGGGGGGGTGGGTGGGGGGGGGGGGGGGGGGGGGGGGGGGGGGGGGGGGGGGGGGGGGGGGGGGGGGGGGGGGGGGGGGGGGGGGGGGGGGGCTTTCCTTTTTAATAAGGAACACCCCTTAAACGGTTAAAAAAATTCACGTAAAATTTTATAATGCAATATTTTCCCAGCAGTTTCCCACCCATCCCAGCAAACAAGGAAGCAAGGGTCGTTTGTACCTCCATAAATGTAGATGTTGGTATGATCTCACCTTAAAGGGGTTTGTCCTGTAAATCTTTGGGGATTCCAAAGTTGTCCGCATGGCATTGCCCCTGGGTAAAAGGGTTAAAGCACCGGACTTTCAGTTTTCTTGCCCCAGATGCAAGGTGCCCTCAAAGGAAGGCTAAATTTGGAGAGGTGCAAAAAATTCCAAACATGCTCAGTCATATAAAACAAATGCACCATAATAGATAAAGTACAGTTTTGTACCTACCATAAATGTAGATGTCCGAACTGGATAGCATCTGCAGTCATAACAACTGGGGTTGTCCTGTCGTCAGGCAGCCCTTCAGTCGGCGGATTCCAAAGTCGGGTCCGGCCGGCTGATGTCGCACTCCACCCGGCGTCATCTCTGTTGGTCTTGGGTATAAAAGCATCAGCCGCCATTTTCCTCAGTGCTTCTTGCCCCAGATGCCAGAAGCCCTCTTGCAGGCTAAAATTTGGATAGATGCCAATGTTTCCAAATAGATAGAGGTAAACACAACAATAAGCATGTATGTACATATATACAAACAAATACACCATAAAGACTCCCCCAACAGCTAGCTATTAGGAGGGTAAACACCCTAGGAGTACCACAGAGGGAAGGAGGGAGGGTAATCCTGACTGCAGATGCTATCCAGTTCGGACATCTACATTTATGGTAGGTACAAAACTGTACTATGTCCTTCATGGATGCATCTGCAGTCATAACAACTGGGTAGAATACCATAGCCAACTAGGGGAGGAGGATAGAAGTAGATTATGGTGTGTTTAGGATCCCTTGCAGTACAGCAGTGGCAAACCCTGCTCGGGATCTGGAATATAGAGGCAAATTATAATGCTTGGCAAATGTATGCACGGAGGTCCAAGTAGCCGCCTCAATAATGTCTTTGGTTGCCACTCCTCGTAAGAAGGCCGTGGTAGTGGCTGTTGCCCTTGTAGAATGAGGTCTTATGTTCTGTGGAATTGGTTTTCCATGGAAGGAGTAACAGAATCGTATGCAATTTCCTATCCATTTGGAGATTGTCTGTTTGGAAATAGCTTTTCCTTCCCTTCCTGTTGCATAGGCTACAAAAGTTGGTCAGTCTTTCTGCTATTTTTGTTCTGTCCAAGTAGTAGCGTAGCTGTCTATGTACATCCAAGGTATGCAGTATTCTTTCCCCTCTGTTTTGTGGGTTGGGAAAGAAGGTAGGTAGGTGGATTGCCTGGTTTAAAGACACTCTGGATACCACCTTGGGCATAAATGTAGGATTAGTCCTCATGGACACTCTATCTTGGTGGAAGATTAGGAAGGGTTGCACTGCCATTAAGGCCTGTAGTTCTGAAACCCTCCTTGCTGAAGTAATTGCCAGTAGGAAAGCAGTTTTCCATGACAGGTGTTGTAGGTCTGCTGTTGCTGCTGGTTCAAAGGGAGATAGTGTCAATTTTTCTAGCACAAAGTTTAAATCCCAAGCTGGTAATGGTGGTTTCCTTGGAGGTTTTACATTCTTGATTCCTCTGAGGAACTGCCTGAGCAAAGGGTGTGAAAAAACAGGTGGATCAAAGCTGTATTCTGCTGAAATAGCTGATGCATGTATCTTGATGGAGGAGTAGGACAGGCCTGAATGAAGAAGTTCGGCCAGATACTCCAGAATGTTAGGCATATCTATGTTTGACACATCTTTTCCTCTTTCCGTACTCCAAATGACAAACCTTTTCCATTTTCCAGCATAGTTCCTTCTTGTGGAAGGTCTGCGTGCTTCAAGAATAATGTCTTTTACTCTTTGGGAAAGTTCTGGATTAGCTGCTGCTATGTGATGTTCCATGCAGTCAGTTGCAACGTTTTTAGGTTTGGATGTATGATGCTGTAGTTGTTCTGAGTTAACATCAAAGGCATCAGGGTATTGGCCACATATTGTTCGAGACATGCTCCTCAGTAGTGGGTACCAGTGTTGTCTTGGCCAGTTTGGAGCTATCAGAATTATCCTTGGACGTTCTTCCTTGATTTTCAGTAGTACCTTGTGTATCAAAGGAAGAGGTGGGAATGCATTTACTGTTAGGCCTTTCCAGTTGAAGGAAGCGAATCCACTTTCCATGCTAGTGGGTGGAATGTCCTTGTGCAGAATTTTTGAGCTGGTGATTGAGAGGTGATGCGAATAGGTCTATCTTTGGCATTCCCCTTTTCTTTGAGATGGTCTTGAAGATGTCCGAGTGCAGCTTCCATTCGAGGGCATGCGAAGTGGTTCTGCTAAATAAGTCTGTTTGAGTAATGTCTTTCCCGGTACAAATATTGCCTGTAACTGGATGTTGTAGCTGAGTGCCAGGGTCCACAGCTCCAAGGTCATTCTGCATAGGGGGTATGAATGAGTGCCTCCCTGTTTGTTGATGTACCACATGACTGTGGTGTTGTCTGTCCTTATCATCAACTGGCCCTCTTTGAGAAATGGTTTGAACTTTTGGATTGCCAGTTTTACTGCCAGCATTTCTTTTAGGTTGATGTGCAGGTGAAGTTGATCCTGTGTCCACAATCCTTGCACATTTGTCCAGCATGTGGGCCCCATCCTAGGTCTGAAGCGTCTGTTGTGATGGTCTGGCTTGCTTGACATCTGCGAAAGGGTAGGCCTGGGTTTGACTGGCATGCCTGAGCCCACCATAGGAACTCCTGTTTTAAGCATGGAATTAGTGGGATTTCTGTTTCTAGACTGTGTCTGTGTTGGGACCATAAATTCTTTAGGTACCACTGTAGTTTTCTCATATGTAGTCTGGCAAATGGAACCAAGATTATGCATGATGCCATGAAGCCCAAGGCCTGCAGTACTTTTCTTGCTGTTAACTTGTTCAGTTTTGTTAGTGCCAAGAAGTAAAGAGGAAGTTCTTTTGTTTTTCTGTAGTCAGGAATGCCATTTGTTTTACTGTGTCCAATTCAGCCCAAGAATGTCCTTGTTTGGGATGGTATCAGCCTTGGCTTTTGTAAATTGACTGTGTATCCCAGTGCTTGAAGCAAGTAAATGACACTTTGTAAATCTGTTGTCAGCTTGCTTTTGTTGTCCCTTGTAGCAGGCAGTCGTCCAGGTATGGGTAAATTTGAATTCCCTGTAGTCTGCAATGGGCGATTACTGATGCCAGGCATTTTGTGAATACTCTGGGCAGTAGATAAGCCAAAGGGCAATGCTGAGAATTGATAGTGCTTTGATCCTGCAAGAAATCTGAGGTATCTTCTGCAGATTGGTCGAATGGGGACGTGCAGGTATGCCTCCTTGAGATCTAGAGTTACCAGCCAAGACTCCTTGCCCAGCATGGGAAGAAGTTGCTGTAGGGTCAGCATTTTGAATTTTGGGACAATGATGTATGTATTTAAGGTGGACAGGTCGAGAATTGGTCTCCAACTTTTTTCCTTTCTTGGAACTAGGAATAGTCTGGAATAGAACCCCTTTCCTTGCTCTGCTGTTGGCACTCTTTCCACAGCTCTCATGTTTGCTAACTCCATTATCTGGTATAGAGCCTCTGTTTTTTGATTTGGAGGTAGATTTGGCATTCCTCTTTTGACTGGTAAAGTGTGGAAGTGAAACCGGTAACCTTGATCTATGGTTTGTAAAATCCACTTGTCTTTTGTTATGTAGTGCCAGTTCTTTGAAAATAAGGTTAACTTTCCGCCTAGAGGAGCCGCTATTTGTTCCCTGGTAGGTGGATTTAGGGTTAAGTCACTGTGGTTGTGCTGATGAAGTGGCAGTGGCTGTGTCTGTGCCTCTGTTGTTACCTTGCCACTGTCGTCCTCTGTAGGCACCTCCTCTGGATTGGTTTCTGCCTCTGGAACGTCTATTCCTGCCCCTTTGAAATTTTGTGGAGTCAGGAAAGGACCAATTTTTGGCAGGCCAGTTCCTGCTAAACCTTGGGGGTTGAACCTGCAAGAAATCTTTAACAGTTTGAACAGATTTTGCCTTTTCTTCCATTTTCTTCATAACCTGCTGGGCAGGTGTACCAAACAAACTTGTCTTGTCCATAGGAGCATCTAGCAGCTTAGCTTTAACATGATCCGGTAAAGCTTGTTCCTTTAGCCATGCATGCCTTCTTATCACTGTGCCTGTCATGGCTGATCTAAATGAAGCCTCCAGTGCATCATAGCCACATTTTAAGGAATGGTTGCTAACGTGTTGTATGTTATTTACCATCTCTAATACATATTTCTTATCAAGAGATTCATCAGTGGTTAGCTGTGTAGTTAAGTGATCAAGCATAAACTCTTGGTATTGTATCATGTGAAACTGACAGTTTAAAGCTCTAGCTGAGAGAGTAGCTGAAGTGTAGACCTTTATACCCCATCTGTCTAATGACCTTGCTTCCCTTTCAGAAGGAGTAGGGTTTTTAGCTATGGTGTGACCTGCCTTGGGACCCTGGGATATAGTTTCTGGGTCTGCAAGTGGGGCCTTGTAAAGGTGGTGATGAGTATCTGGCACCCTGTAAAATCTGTCTGGTTTGGCAGGGCCTGGGGGTAAAGAATCTGGAGCGGAGCAAACATCATTGAAAGCATCATCCACCACAGAGAGAACAGGAGGTATAGCTAAGGGCCTGTGCTGTGGGAGGTGCAGAAAGGTCCTAAGTCTTTTTCTGGAGTCTGAAAAATCCTGTTGCTGCCATTGGAACTGTTCTCGCATGGCATGCAGGGTTTCCCCAAAGGAGAATTCTTCTGGTGGGGAAGCAGCTGGAATGGATTCTTCAGCATCAGAATCTTCAAAATTGGAGAAGGGAGCCTCTGGCTGGTCAGTTATGTCTGATTCATCAGCAGAATCATCAGAGGACACTGGCTCAGGGGGCTCTCTGCCCTAGGTCTCTTCTCTGGGGGCTGAGAGGCCCTGTCTGGGTGAGATTGAGATCCTCTAATTAAAGAAATTAAATCTTCTGCCAAAGTAAGCATTTGAGAACTAGAAGAGGGCCTGGATGTGGGGGGTTTAACAGGCACTGTCTTAGTAGTCTTGGCTGCTTTAGCCCTGGCGAAGGCCTTAATGGACATGGCTGCTGGAGGCCTAGCAGCACCACGTGCTGGGGTAGAGACATCCAAGGGATGGTGTCTGATAAGTCAACCACCGTAGTGGGTAAAATTTCTGAGGTCGATTCAAGAGTTGTAGCAGGGGCCTCAGTTGTAGGAATAGGTGCAGCTGTACTTAGATCAGTTTTCGGTTTCGCCGAAACCGAGACACTCGGTTTGCTTAACCATGGTTTCGGCGAAACCGCGGACCCGAGTGTCGGTCTTTATCTTGCGTTTTGGTAGATTGGGTAGTCGGAGGATCCGGCGGCATAATGTACGCAAAAACAGAACCGAAAAACTGTTCTGCAAACTCCGACCGGCGCCTGAGCGTTTGCGGTTGAAAGAAGCACAGGCCGAACAGGCTGCTACGCCGTGGGCTGGGCCTAAACAAGGCAGACAGTAAGAGTGGAAATCTTTATGAGGTATTTGTTTCCCACAGGTTAAACAATTGTTAACTTTTTCTGACATCGGCTGAGGCAAGAAAGAGTCCCTAGCGGGTACTTAGCTTTAGAAGTCTTGAGTAGTATTCGGTAGAAGTAATCTCTGGATCCGACCGACCGGCACTTGAACAGCTTCTGCTTGGCGCAGCGGCAAGAAAGACAGAGGAAAATGGCGTCGGCTGATGCTTTTACCGAGACCAACAGAGATGACGCCGGGTGGAGTCGACATCAGCGAAGCGGACCCGGACTTTGGAATCCGGCCGACTGAAGGGCTGCCTGACGACAGGACAACCCCAGTTGTTATGACTGCAGATGCATCCATGAAGGACATCCCCAGCTAGCTATAAGAGAGATAAGTACCCAGGAAATACCACAGAGGGGAAGGAGGGAGGGTAAACCTGACTGCAGATGCATACCAGACATATCAGACATCTACATTTATGGTAGGTACAAAACTGTACTATGTCCTTCAAGGATGCATCTGCAGTCCTTACATATGGGTAGAATACCATAGCCAAGCTGGGGGTGGTAGGATCTAAGAAAAGGATGGTGTAGCTAAAATGCCCTGCAGGACTGCTGTAGCAAAGCCTGCTCTGGATATGGAATATAAGGGTAAGTTGTAATGCTTGGAAAATGTATGCACGGAGCTCCATGTAGCAGCTTCTAAATGTCCTTGGTAGCCACCCCTCTTAAGAAGGCTGTGGAGGTGGCTGTGGCTCTGGTGGAATGAGGTCTAATGTTAGCTGACACAGCTTTGCCATGAAAAGAGTAACAGAATCGAATGCAATTCCCTATCCATTTTGAAATTGTCTGTTTGGAAATTGCTTTTCCTTGTACACCAGCAGCATATGCTACAAATAGCTGGTCAGTTTTTCTGTAAGTCTTAGTTCTGTCCAAGTAGTAGCGCAACTGTCTGTGAATGTCCAGGGTATGCAGAAGTTTCTCCCCTTTGTTCTGTGGATTAGGAAAGAAGGTAGGCAGGTGAATAGCTTGGTTCAGTGAGACCCTGGATACCACCTTTGGCATGAATGAAGGATTGGTTCTCAATGAGACTCTGTCCTGATGAAAAATAAGAAATGGTTGTACTGCCATGAGGGCCTGCAACTCAGATACTCTTCTTGCTGAGGTTATGGCCAGAAGGAAGGCAGTCTTCCAAGACAGGAACTGTAGTTCTGAAGATGCTGCTGGTTCAAAGGGAGGTAGAGTTAATTTTTCCAACATGAAGTTAAGGTCCCATGTAGGCACTGGTGGTTTCCTTGGAGGATTGATGTTCTTAATTCCCCTTAGAAACTGCCTTAGGAGTGGATGAGAGAAGACAGGTGGATCAGTATTGTATTCTGCTGAAATTGCTGAAGAATGAATTTTTATGGAAGAGTAAGAAAGGCCATTGTGGAGCATTTCTGCCAAGTATTCCTGGATATGTGCCATGTTCATCACTGTCGCATCTAGGCCCTTTGTGGTGTTCCAAGTGCGAAATCTTTTCCATTTTGCTGAATATGCCTTTCTTGTGGAAGGCCGACGAGCTTCCATGATGATGTCCTTCACTGTCTTAGATAGCTTATGCTGGTGAGGAGTCAAGGTATTCTCCAGGCTGTCAGCTGCAAGGTTTTCAGGCTGGAGTGCAGAGTTTTGTAATTGTGCTGTGTCAGAAGAAGTGACCATTGTGGTAGAGGCCACGGTTTCGTGCATGACATGCTCCTTAACAGTGGGTACCAGTACTGTCTGGGCCAGTCCGGAGCTATTAGAATCACTTTTGGCTGCTCTGCCCTGATCTTCAGTAAGACCTTGGTCATTAATGGAAGAGGTGGGAATGCATACACTGTTAGAGTATTCCAGCTGAAAGAGAGGGCGTCCACTTTCCATGCTTGCGGGTGGTATGTCCTTGAGCAGAATTTCTTCAGCTGATAGTTGTTGTGGGAGGCAAAAAGATCTATGTTCGGCCTCCCCCATGATTGTGTTATCTGAAGGAAGATGTCTGGGTGCAGCATCCATTCGTGTGGATCCATGATATTTCTGCTTAGACTGTCCGCCAACATATTGTCTTTTCCTGGCACAAACTGGGATTGCAGCTCTATATTGATTTTTAGGGAAAGTTCCCAAAGATTCATTGCCAGCCTGCAAAGAGGGTAGGAATGGGTACCTCCTTGCTTGTTTATGTACCACATAACT
This sequence comes from Protopterus annectens, assembly GCF_019279795.1. Lineage (NCBI taxonomy): Eukaryota > Metazoa > Chordata > Ceratodontiformes > Protopteridae > Protopterus > Protopterus annectens. Next base: position 736,756,359 of record NC_056751.1, on the reverse strand, counting down.
GTGGTATTGTCTGTCCTTATTAGCAGGTGTCCTTGATGGAGAAAATGTTTGAAGGCCTCGATTGCACGTATCGCCGCCAGCATTTCCTTTTGGTTTATGTGCATGCTCAATTCTTTCTGTGACCATAGTCCTTGAATGCATCTGCCCTCCATGTGTGCTCCCCATCCATGGTCTGAAGCGTCCGTTGTAATGGTTTGGCTGATTATTGGTTTGCTGAAGGGCAGGCCCCTGTTTGACTGGCTTGCTTGAGCCCACCACAGAAATTCCTTTTAAAGGCATGGAATGAGTGGTATCAAAGCTTCTAGGCTGTGACTGTGCTGAGACCATAAACTCCTTGGGTACCATTATAGTTTCCTCATATGCAGCCTTGCGTGTGGAATCAGAAGAATGCAAGATGCCATGTAACCCAGGGCCTGCAGGATTTTCCTTGCAGTCAGCTGAGTTTGTTTTGTCAGATTTTTGAAATAATCCGGTAGTTGTCTTTGTTTTTCTTCCATGAGAAAAGCCATTTGGGTGGTTGTATCTAGTTTCGCACCCAGAAAAATTATCCTTTGGAATGGAACAAGTCTTGATTTGTGAATGTTGACTGTATATCCCAAAGCCTGAAGTAGGCGGATGGCATAATTCAAGTCTTTTACCAAAGTTTGTTGGCTGTCCGCTTGTATAAGGCAGTCGTCCAGATATGGGTATATTTGAATCCCCTGAAGTCTGCAGTGAGCAATTACAGCTGCCAGGCATTTCGTGAATATTCTGGGCGCAGTAGATAAGCCAAAGGGCAATGCTGAGAATTGATAATGCTCTGAACCTGCAAGAAATCTGAGGTGTCTTCTGCAACTTTGTCTGATAGGGACACGCAGGTATGCCTCCTTGAGGTCTAGAGTTACAGCCAAGACCGCTTGCCCAGCATGGGAAGGAGTTGCTGTAGGGTCAGCATTTTGAATTTTGGCACAATGAGATAAGTATTCAGTGCGGACAAGTCGAGAATAGGCCTCCATTGTTTTTCTTTTCTTGGGACAAGGAATAGTCTGGAATAAAATCCTTGACCTTGTTCTGTGAGAGGAACCTTTTCTATAGCTTTCATTTGCAATAGGTTGGAAATTTGTTTTAAAGCCTCTGCCCTTTGATTTGGTGGCAGGTTTGGCATGCCTTTTCTTTTTGGCAATGTATGAAAATGGAACCTGTATCCTTTGTCTATTATTTGCAGTGTCCATTTGTCCCTTGTAATACTGTGCCAATTTTTGAGAATAAAGATAGCTTTCCACCCAAAGGTGCTTCCAATTGAGCCCTGGTTGGCGGGGTCAAGGTAAAGTCATTGAGTCTGTCCTTGTGCAGCAGTTGTAGGTCCTGCACTACCTCTCTGGTTAGGAGGCTGCCATTGACGTCCTCTGTAGGAGCCTCTAGCTTGCCCTCTACCTCTGCACGCCTGTTCTTGCCTCTTTGAAATCTCTGTGTCTGGAAAGGACCAATTCTTAGAGGGCCAATTTCTGCTGAATCTTGGTGGTTGGACCTGGAGAAAATCTTTGACTGTTTGCACCGATTTAGCCTTTTCCTCAAATTTCTTTAAGACCTCCTGAGCAGTGGAGCCAAATAACTTTTGCTTTTCCAGTGGAGCATCCAGAAGCTTTGCTTTAACATGATCTGGCAGAGTTTGTTCCTTCAGCCAAGCATGCCTACGTATGACTGCACCTGTCATTGCTGACCTACATGAAGCTTCCAATGCATCATAACCACACTGCAGGAAATGGTTGCTAACCTGTTGGGAGTTATGCACCAGATCCTGATGTGACTTGCGATCTAGGGGTTCAGGTGAAGACAGTTTTTTATGCAATTCATCTAACAAATACTCTTGGTACTGTATCATATGGAATTCACAATTTAATGCCCTCACAGAAAGAGTGGAAGAAGTATACACTTTTTTACCCCATCTCTCTAAAGCCCTGGACTCCCTTTCAGAGGGGAGTGGATTTTTAGTAGTGGCAGATGCAACCCCTTTAGGGCCCTGGGAAATAGTTTCAGGGTCAGCAGAGTGGGCCTTGTAAAGGAAATGATGTGAGTCCGGAACCCTGTAGTACCTATCGGGTTTGACAGGAGCCGGAGGAAGGGAGTCAGGGGTAATGCTAGACTCAGAGTACACATCATCAATTACATTCAAAACAGGAGGAATAGCCAAAGGTCTATGCTGAGGTAAACACAAAAAAGTCCTTAATCTCTTCCTGGAATCAGAGAATTCCTGGCCTTGCCATTTGAAATGCTCTCTCATGGAGTGAAGGGTCTCCCCAAAGGACAGCTCTTCAGGAGGGGAGGCAGAGGGAATAGATTCCTCTGCATCAGAATCCTCGTGAGAAAGGCCTCCTCCTGGTAGTCTGAAAGAGCAGAGCAATCTGAGGCCTCATCAGAGGACTGGGGATCAGTGGGCTCAGCCCTGGGCCTTTTGACTAGAGGAGGTTGAGAGACCCTGTTCGGGTGTGGCTGAGAGCCCCTAATTAAGGAAATAAGGTCCTCAGCTAAACTTAAAATCTGTGAACCTGTAGTGGATCCCTGAGGAATAGCCTTGGGAGGCAGAGATTTTGGCTGTTTAGCAGCTTTAGCCCTAGTGAATGCCTTTATGGACATGGATGCAGGAGGCCTGGCTGCTCCACGTGCTGGCGTAGTTTTGTCCAGGGAAATGGTGTCAGATGTTTCTGGAACACCGGTTTCTGAGGGAAATTCTATAACCGACTAAGAAGAGGCCTCCGGGGCCGAGGTTGTCGGTTGTGCAGTATCGATGGTCGGAAGTACCAAGGACTCGGTTTCAGCCGAGACCGAGACACTCGCGGTAGGCCTAAGCGTGGTTTCAGCCGAAACCACGGTCCGCGTGTCGGTCCTTGTCCTTCCGTTTTTTGGTTAAATGAGAAGTCGGAGTCTCCGACGGCATATTGTAACAGTAACTAGTCCCAAAAAATTCCTCTGCAAACTCCGCCCGACGCCTAAGAGTGCGTCGGTTGAAGGAGGCACAGGCTGTACAGGCCGAGACGTCCTGGTCTGGGCCTAGGCAGGGGAGGCAGTAAGAATGGAAATCCTTATGAGGCATTTGTTTCCCACAAGTTAAGCAATTATTAACTTTAAGCGTTTGAACTGACATCGGCTGAGGCAAGAAAGAGTCCCCAATGGGGTACATAGCTTTTGAAGTCTTCGGTAGCTGAAGTTACAGGAGCTGGCCGACCGGCACTTGCGAACTGCTTCTGCTTTGGGCACCATGTGGCAGGAAAGACTGAGGAAGATGGCGTCGGCTGATGCTTTTATACCCCAGGCGCTCTGACGTCGGGGAGAGGGCGACATCAGCCGACGCCGGACCCAGACTTTGGAATCCGGCCGACCGAAGGGCTGTCTGAGGCAGGACAACCCATATGTAAGGACTGCAGATGCATCCTTGAAGGACATCAATATGAAGGTAATATTTTCAAAGTAAAATTGAAACAATAGCAGCATATCTATGATTAGACTGAAATATTGCACAGTTTGTATACTGCACTTTACAGTCTTTCAGTGTGGTAGGTAAGCTACCTTAGTATTGCACATCCATAAAATAAGCCCATTGATACACTAGTTATGTAACAAATGTCATGGTTCATTTTCCCTAAGCGTTCAACAGTCTAATGGAGAGCAGAATAAAACTGTTTTCTAGACTGGTGGTCTTACAATGCAGGCTTCTGTATCTCCTACCTGAGGACAGGCGAGTGTACAGACCACTGGCAGGATGCGTTGGATCGCTGGAAATCTTTTTGGCCCTGTCGATGCACTGCATTTGTGTAGATCTTCCAGAGGTGTGCGGGAGGTGCCAATGATTCTTTCTGCTGCCCTTACAGCTCTCTTGAGAGCCTTTTGATCCATATTGTTACAGCTCCCATACCAGACTATAATGCTGTTGGTCAAGACACTTTCAATGGTGCCCCTATAAAAGGTGTGAAGTATGGAGCTAAGTAATTTTGCCTTCCTAAATTTCCTTAGAAAGTGCAAGTGTTGCTCAGCTTTTCTGACTGTGCTGAATACATGAACTGACCAGGATAAGTTCTCTGTGATATGAACACCCAAGAACTTTGTACTCTTGACCCTTTCCACTGTCATCCCTTTCTTCACTAGGTATTTGTGTGGTACTTGAGATCTTCTGAAATCAACGATCAATTCCTTTGCCTTGCTGACATTCAGTGCTAGATTGCTGCTGTCACATCAGACCAGTAGTTGATCAGTCTCATCCCTGTAGGGCTCCTCCCATTTGTCTTGGTCAGGCTTATAACAGTGGTGTCGTCCGCGATTTGATGAAACTATTCGTCTCATGTCTGGCCATACAGTCATGTGTCAGCAGAGTGAAAAGAAGAGGGCTTAAGACACACTCCTGTGGTACTCCTGTGTTCAGGATGATACTTCTGGACCTGTCTCCCACATGAACCTTTTGAGGCATTTCAGTAAGGAAGCGCAGAATCCAATTGCATGAATGAGAGCTTCCAATTGCATGAATGAGAGTCTATGCCCAGTTGAAGTAGCTTCAATATCAGATTCTGAGGGATGACAGTGCTGAAGGCAGAACTGAAATCAATGAATAACAGTCTTGCACAGCAGCTTTTGCCTTCTACGTGGGTCAGTGTTTCATGGAGAGCTATTGAGATGGCATCCCCTGTACTGCGGTTTGTCCTGTATGTGAAATGCAGTGTGTCCGGTGTATAGTGTACAGCACCCTACTCTTAAGTGTTCAGCTATTAAACTAAAAAGTGAAGCATTTTGCTGGAATTAAATTATTAATATCAATGTGCTCATCAAAGAAATAACATTCAGAATCATCTCTCAAATCACTGATTTTCCACTACCTGCTTTATCCTGTTCAAAGCTGTGTGGAAGCCGGAGTTTATCTCAACATACAACAGGTGCAAAACAGAGATTCAGTCCTAAACAGGATGCCAGTTCATTACAGGATGCACATACACATACCTCTAGTCGATCTACAAAACACAGTTAATTCATCTAACATGAGACCACAGTCAATTCATCTAATGTCATGTACTTGCAATGAGGCAGAAAATAAAAAAAAGAATAACTAGAAAAAATCTACATGGACATCAAGAAGACATTCATGCTCTAAAACAAATCAGTTCCTTTATTTTATTTATTTTATTTTACATTTGTTGACCGGGATAGTCCGACTGGATACATGTCCATTTTCAGCAGAGGCCCGTGGAAAAAAGCTCCGTACAATCATACATGGAAAGTAACAAAGACATAGAATATAACAGTGACAAAAGACCTTTATACAGAAAGTACAGTTGTGTACCTACCATAAATGTAGATGTTCAAGTGCATTCACTGTTGCAGTCATTACACTTGGGTTATCTTGCTATCAGGCGACCCACAGTCGGCCCGAGTTCCAAAGTCTTGGTCCGGCGTCGGTTGCTGTCAACTCTTCCCTGACGTCAGTGTGCCAGGAGTATAAAAGTTGCAACCAACGCAATTTTCTTCAGTTTTTCTTGCCCCAGATGTCAGGTGCCCCCAGACAGGAAGGCTGGAAAGATAAAAATATGCCAAAAAAACATGCATATATAACTATAAACATTTCCTTCATCTACAAGCAAATACACCACATAGGTTGTATAGAGTTGAGAATTACAGAAAAGTCCCAGCAATTAAAAGGGGGATGGTGGATGGGTAACCTGGACTGCAACAGTGAATACACTTGAACATCTACATTTATGGTAGGTACACAACTGTACTATGTTCATCATGTTTCACTGTTGCAGTCATTCCACTTGGGTAGAATCCCAAAGCTGAGGTTGGGCGGCTGGGTCTAAATTGGATTGGGAGAGGCTACCAGGCCCTGCAGAACTGCAGTGGCAAAGCCTGCTCTGGATTTAGAGTAGAGAGGTAAGTGGTAGTGCTTGGTGAAAGTGTGCACTGAGCTCCAGGTTGCAGCTTCTAAAATGTCTTTGGTTGGTACTCCTCTGAGAAAAGCTGCTGAAGTGGCTGCTGCTCTGGTAGAATGAAGCCTAATGCCCTTGGGCACAGATATGCCATGCTGTGCATAACAGAAGCGGATGCAGTGGCCTATCCATTTTGAAATTGTCTGTTTTGTAATAGGCTTTCCTTGTGATCCTGCAGCATATGCTACAAACAGTTGTTCAGTTTTTCTGAAAGCTTTTGTTTTGTCCAGGTAAAATCGCAGCTGTCTGTGTATATCCAAAAAGTGCAGAAGTTTCACCCCTTTATTCTGGGGATTTGAGTAGAAAGTAGGCAAATGAATGGTTTGGTTCAAGGCCACAATGGAGACCACTTTTGGCATGAATGTTGGGTTTGTCCTAAGTGAGACACTGTCCTGATGAAAAATTATGAAAGGTTCCACAGCCATTAATGCCTGTAACTCTGAGACTCTTCTTGCTGAAGTTATTGCTAGTAGCAGAGCAGTTTTCCATGATAAGAATTTTAGAGCAGCTGTGCTGGCTGGTTCAAAAGGAGGCAGTGCGAGTTTTTCCAAAACAAAATTGAGATCCCAAGTTGGTACTGGTGCTCTCCTTGGAGGTCTTATATTTTTTGCCCCTCTGAGGTACTGTCGTAGTAGAGGATGTGAAAAAACAGGAAGTCCCGTATTGTAATGAGCTGAAATGGCAGAGGCATGGATTTTAGTTGATGAGAAAAATAGGCCTTTGTCCAGCATCTCAGTTAGGTATTGTAAAATCTGAGGTATACTAGGGAGAAGTGGTTCAAGCCCTTGTGCCTGGTTCCAAGCACAGAATCTCTTCCATTTTTCTGCATAAGATTTCCTAGTGCTGGGCCTCCTGGCTTCTAAAATGACATCCATAACAGCTTTAGAGAGAGGTGCAGTCTGAGTGGCTACATTATCTGCCATGCTGCCAGATTTAAGGTTCTGAGTTGACTGTGCAGAACCTGATTGGTTTGTTGTGTCAGAAGATGAGGAATTTGAGGTAGAGGCCAAGCTGGGCCTTGAGACAAGCTCTTAAGGATTGGGTACCAGTACTGGTGTGGCCGGTCTGGGGCAATCAGGATAATTTTTGGCCTTTCTTGTCTGAGTTTTAGGAGTACCTTGGTAAGGAGAGGCATCGGAGGGAAGGCATAGACTGTCAGGCCTTTCCAGCTGAATGATAGAGCATCCACATTCCATGCTTGAGAGTGATAAGTTCTTGTGCAGAATTTCTGTACTTGGTAATTGTGAGGGGAGCCAAAAAGATGTCTGGGTGTACCCATTTCCTCGTTATCATGCTGAACACCTGTGGATTTAGTTTCCATTCATGAGGATCCATGAGATTTCTGCTTAGTGTGTCTGCCAGTGTATTTTTTGTTCCTGGCAGGAATTGTGCCTGCAGATGTACTTGATAAGTCAGTGCTGTGTTCCACAAAGTCATGGCTTGCCTGCATTGGGGGTAGGAATGTGTGCCCCCTTGCTTGTTTATGTACCACATAACTGTGGTACTCTCCGTCTTTATTAACAGTTGTCCTGGATGTAGTAGGTCCTTGAAAGCTGTCAGGGCATTCTGTACAGCTAGCATCTCTTTTTGATTGATGTGAAGATGCATTTGTTCCTTGGGCCATGTGCCCTGAATACATTTTCCTGCCATATGTGCCCCCCAGGCATAATCCGATGCATCCGTTGTTATTGTCTGCCTGGCTGTGGGTAATGTGAAAGGCTGTCCCTTGTTGTGGTGACAGGCCTGGGCCCACCATCGAAACTCCTGTTGTAGGCAGGGAATTAAAGTTATGATGGTCTCCAGACTGTGACAATGCTGAGTCCAAACACTTTTTAGATACCATTGTAGTTTCCTCATATGCAGTTTTGCATATGGAATTAGTAGTATGCAGGATGCCATGAAACCCAGGGCCTGCAGAATTTTTCTTGCAGGGAGCTGGGTTTTTGTTACCATCATTGGAAAGTAATGAGTCAGTTGCCTTTGTTTGTCTGGCGTGAGATAAGCCATCTGGGCAGTTGTATTTAAGCTTGCACCCAGGAATATTATCTCTTGAGAGGGCACTAGTTTTGATTTTTTTTCGTTTACTGTGTACCCAAGGCAAATTAGAAATCTTTTTACAAACGCCAGATGCTTTAGAAGAATGTCCTTGCTCTCTGCTTGAATAAGGCAGTCGTCCAAGTAGGGATATATTTGAATTCCTTTTTGTCTGCAAATTGCAATTACTGGTGCCAGGCAACTTGTGAAGACTCTGGGCGCAGTAGATAAGCCAAAGGGCAGTGGAGAGAATTGGTAATGCATTGAGCCTGCTATGAATCTGAGGTATCTTCTGTAAGATTGTCTGATTGGGACATGCAGGTATGCCTCCTTGAGGTCCAAAGTAACTAGCCAAGCCTTCTTGCCCAGCATGGGCAGAAGTTGATGTAGTGTTAACATTTTGAATTTTGGAACATCCAGGAAAGTGTTTAGGATTGACAGGTCCAGTATTGGTCTCCAGGCTTTGTCCTTTCTGGGTACTAAGAAAAGTCTCGAGTAAAATCCTTGTCCCTGTTCTTGCTGTGGAACTTTTTGAATAGCTCCCATGTCCATATGAGCAGCAATTTGCTTTTGTGCCTCTGCCCATTGGTTTTGTGGCAGGTCTGGCATACCTTTTGGTTTTGGAAGCGTGTGGAAGTGGAACCTGTAAGTGCTGAGGTGATGATGTCTGATCCTGCCAGAAATCTGAGGTATCTTCTGCTGATTGGTCTCTTGGGGGTGGGCAGGTGCTGCTGGATCTAGAGTTAGAGAGCCAGGACTCACCTTGCCAGCATGGAAAAGAAGCTGCTGTAGGGTCAGCTTTGATTTTTGGAACAATGGGAAAAATGTGTTTAGACAGGTCTAGAATAGGCCTAGCCCATTTGTTTTTTCTTGGTACCAGGAAGAGTCTGAGTAAAATCCTTTCCTTGCTCCCAAGGTGGTAACTTTCCCACTTTCTCATTTCTAGTTATTGAGATATTGCTTTAGAGCTCTGCCCTTTGAGTAGGTGGTAGGTTTGGCATTCCTTCTCTGGTAGATCTCTTTTATGGGACCTGGAACCTGTATTCTTGGTCTTTAGTTTAAAATCCTTGTGATTTTAGTGGAAGTAGCTGCTCAGCTTTTAGGACCCTGGGAGATAGTTATATAAATGGTGATGAGTGTCCGGGACCTGTAGAACCTATCGAACTTGCAGGAGAGCAGAGGTCTATGCTGTGGCAAATGTAGAAGGTCCAAAAGCCTTTTTCTGGTGTCTGAAATCTTGGCCCCCCACCCCTGATTGTTCCCTCATAGCATGCAAAGGTTCCCCCAAAGAAAATTTCAGGAGAGGAGGCTGAAGGATATGAGATCCTCAGCCAAGGTAAGCATATGGGAGGGTGCTGGCTGGGAGAGAGAGGGGGCGCTACCGTTTTGATGCTTTTGCTGCTTGCTTTGGCCCTGGCAAAGGCCTTAATAGACTGCAACCGCAACAGAAGGTTGGATTTCGTAGCCGTTTACCAGGGTTAGAAGAAGGGGCTAGTAGAAGGCATGAAGGTTTGCTTAACAGCGGTTTGGCTGAAACGCCACGGACCCGATGTCAGTCGCTTCTTTTTTCTTTTGGTACTTTCTGCGGAGATGAGGGGACGGCATATATATAATGTAAAGTGAGCCGAAAATCGCTAGACAAGCTGCTACGTCGTGGTCTGGGGCCTAACAAATGTATGCAATAGGTGGGGAAATCTTTATATTATATTTTTCCCACAAGATAAACAGGATCTGACCGACCGGGCACTTGCGAACAGCTGCTTCTGCGCCGCAGCGCGAGAAGAAACTGGGAAAATAGTGCGACACCAGCCGAGCCAGACCCAGACTTCATCCCTGACTTCAGACTTCATACCCTTCAGAAAATGTATGCAAATACAAATCATGTTGTCCTAACAACTTTCAAAGTTTCTGAAAAAAGAACTGTCCCTATCTTTGGGCCTTTGCCCCCCCCCCCCCCCTATTATTTTGTCTTTGTCCAAATTTCTTGTGCTATGAAGTTGAGAGGTATGATATATGGCAAAAACTGAATCCACAAAAACAAATTTTAAAAATAACTGCAGGCTTCTTTAGTTAATATAAAAGAATACTGCTTTGATGAAATATTACTACTAAGCAGTGCATATCAAGCCTTAATTTGTATCTGAATATAAGTAATCATACAATGACTAGCTACTAACATTCAAACACATGAATGCTGATTGGTCAGCCCAACTAGAGTGCCCGCTGTAAAATCCAGCATATACCAGTAGAAAAAAGTCCAGTCACCCAGACTTAATATGCTTAATATTAATTGATTAATATGCTACAGAGATTCCAGTTTTCTTCTCTCTCTGTTTTTTTACTGAAATGATTTTTATTTTGATGAAATAACACAATAATTTAATACATTCATAACATTCAATAACTATTGACAGTATTTACACTTAGCCTGACAAAAAGGATTCAGATAAAAACATTTGTAGATAAATAAGTTAATATATAAACTATGACAGGAAGAGTTTGGTTCCATCTGTAGGGTATCAGTCAAATTCAAAACTTTCCTCCACGGACTATTAACCAATGGCTTAGGAAAGGTTCTTAACTCTAGTTCTTTTCTGCATTAGTATGCATTTCTTCAGTGATGATAGGAATTCCTCCATAGTCGGTGCTTTTCTTCTCTTTTTACAAAAAATTAATAAATAATAATAATAAACTTGTATATCCGGACACTTCAGAAGTACGAGAGAGACAGGAAGAAGAAAATTCAAGCATAATCAGGTACGTTATGCAAAACTAGAGAAATGCACCTGATCATGACTGAATTTCTATCTCCTGTCTCTCTCCTAAGTCTGAACCGTTCCGGATTTCAAATTTTGTTTTAACAAAAAAAAGGGCAACGGAGGTCTTCCTTTCTCTGTTGCTTCCTTTCCACTGCACACGTGTGAGAACGCAAGTCCCATACGCATGGACAATACCAAGAAAGCCCCAAGATACTGGGGAAACCCACAGAAGAGTACCACAGCGCCATTCTACAAGGACATTATTTAACAAAAGTAAGTAACCTTTTTCTTAAATAATGTCATTGTATAATAGCAATAACCCATGGCTGGGTGTTGGTAATGCTGCATTTACCCCATTGTTGGCTTGGTCACCCTGCATAAATCCAGCATTATACATACCTAGCCACAGGTTACTGCTACAATAGCGTGTCGTATCAGCTAATTCCTATGAGGGAAGACATGCAGGAACCTCCAAAAGTGGAAAACTGACATTTTTACTTCTTTACACTGTTATAATAAAAAATAAGAAGTTATGTACCTACCATAACGTTCCATGCTAGTTGTCGTCTTCTCGCCTTCTTTCTTGCTGGTTGGGTTCGGAGCCAATCCTCGGCTCCGACTCGGCCAATACTAAAGCTCGAGAGCTAATTCCACCGGCTCGAGGCTCCCCTATATCCCACAATGCTAGGCGGTAACTACTCAGATCTCGTTTGATAGCTAAACCAAGCAGTTCTGGTCTCCACAGTATGGAGAAAAAAGAACCCACCTCTATATAAACCTGAATGTAAGCTACCACAAACATAAAAGGGGGAATAGAGGTGGTAGAATATGTGGGAAGGAAAACTCCAAGGAAGATCCCAAAATTTCCTATCGGTCTGTCCAGGCTAGGGGGAAGGAGGGTGCGACGCAAGAAAGGCGAGAAGACGACAACTAACATGGAACGTTATAGTAAGACATAACTTCTTAATGTTAAGTTGTCAATCTCGCCTTCATTCTTGCTGGATGGGACCGTGTCCCTAGCACCTTATTCCGGGTGGCCTATCGGAACAGACTCTTGAGAACAGTGGAACCAAAGTTGGCACGGTTTCTGGAGGCCATATCCAATTTGTAATGTAAAATGAAGGTATGAGGAGAAGCCCAAGTGGCTGCTGCACAAATGGAATCTATTGGCAGCCTGTCCTGAAAAGCTACAGATGTAGCTAATGCCCTAGTTGAATGAGCTCTAGGTCTTGAAGGCAGTTTTTGATGTCTGATTTCATAGATGAAGGTAATTATAGTGGTAAGCCATCTTGAAAGGGACACTTTAGTAACTGGAGGGCCCAATTTCCCTTCCGCATAAGACAGGAAAAGCTGATCAGATTTCCTGAACTGTTTAGTCCTATCTAAATAATATCTAAGTTGGCGGTGAACATCTAGAAAATGTAACTTTTGTTCCGACCTGTTGGAATAGTCAGGGAAGAAGACGGTGAGATCAATCGTTTGGTTCAGGTTTGTCTCAGAGGAATCCTTAGGTAAGAAGGACGGATTAGTCCAGAGGGACACCCTATCTTTGTGGAAAACTAAGTAAGGAGGACGACTGCACAGAGCATGAAGTTCAGATACCCTTCTAGCTGAAGTTATGGCTACTAGAAAAAGCGTTTTCCATGAGAGCAACTTAAGAGGACATGAAACTGCTGGTTCGAAGGGGAGGGAATCAAGGATGCCAGAACCAAATTCAAGTCCCATTGAGGTGGGGGATCTTTGATTGGGGGCTTGAGCAGAAAAACACCTCTTAAAAAGGCTTTGCAGAGCTTATGGGACATGATACTGGAGTCTGAGACACCTACATGAAAATTAGATATAGCAGCTAGTTGTACTCTAATGGTAGATGAAGAAGAGCCTAAATGAAAGTGTCCAACAACAACAGATAGAAGGCAGATGAACGAAAACCACAAGACCAGTAAAACCAAACAGATTTATTTAGCTCTCTTTCTTAAAACCAAACAGATATGTTTTGCTCTCTCTCTAGCGCCTCGGCCTACTTGAAGGCTTACTGAGGCCAAGGCGCTAGAGAGAGAGCAAAAAGTACAGTTTTGTACCTACCATAAATGTAGATGTCCGATAGACATGCAACTGCAGTCATAACATGTGGGTTGTCCTGCCTCAGGCAGCCCTCGGTCGGCCGGATTCCAAAGTCTGGGTCCGACGTCGGCTGATGTCGCACTTCTCTCCGACGTCAGAGCGGCTGGAGTACATAAGCATCAGCCGACGCCATTTTCTTCAGTGTTTCTTGCCCCAGATGCCAGGTGCCCTCCAAGGAAGGCTGTAATTAAATTGGAAGACAAACAGGATTCCAAACAAATAAATGAGCAATAAAACAAATACACCATATCAGATATCCCCAGCTAAGAGTAACAGGGACAGGAGTGGACCCTAGGCATAGAGGGGTATGGAGGGAGGGAAAACCCGACTGCAGCTGCATGTCTATCGGACATCTACATTTATGGTAGGTACAAAACTGGACTATGTTCTTCAAGAATGCAACTGCAGTCATAACATGTGGGTAGAATACCATAGCTTAGCCGGGGGAGGAGGTATGCTCTAGGAAAGAGATGGTGTGGCAATCAAACCCTGCAGGACTGCCGAAGCAAAGCCTGCTCTGGATCTGGAATATAGAGGGAGATTGTAGAATTTGGAGAATGTATGCACGGAGCTCCATGTAGCAGCTTCTAGAATGTCCTTGGTAGGCACCCCTCTTAAAAATGCTGTAGAGGTGGCTGTAGCTCTGGTGAAATGTGGTCTGACATAGGCTGGAACCGTCTTTCCATGAAAGGAATAACAGAATCTGATGCAATGTCCAATCCATTTAGAAATAGTCTGTTTTGAAATTGCTTTTCCTTGGACTGCAGGGGCGTAAGCTACAAAAAGTTGTTCAGACTTCCTACTGGCCTTGGTTCTGTCCAGGTAGTATAGAAGTTGTCTGTGAATGTCCAAGGTATGCAAAAGTCTTTCCCCCTTATTCTCAGGATTGGGGAAGAAAGCAGGCAGATGAATGGCTTGATTTAGAGAAACCCTAGATACCACCTTTGGCATAAAAGTAGGGTTGGTCCTTAATGAAACCCTGTCTCTGTGGAAAATAATAAAGGGTGGTATTGCCATTAGGGCCTGTAGCTCGAAACCCTTCTTGCTGAGGTAATTGCCAACAGGTAAGCTGTCTTCCATGAGAGAAATTGCAAGTCAACTGAAGCTGCTGGCTCAAAAGGAGGTAGAGTCAGTTTTTCTAAGACAAAATTGAGGTCCCAGGCTGGCACTGGGGCCTTTCTTGGTGGTTTAATGTTCTTGATTCCCCTGAGGAATTGTCTTAGTAAGGGGTGAGAGAAAACAGGAGGATCAGTGTTGTATCTAGCTGAAATAGCAGATGCATGTATCTTTATGGAAGAATATGAGAGGCCGTTCTTTAACATATCTGCCAAATATTCCAAGATAAGTGAGATGTTCAGCAATGATGCATCATGTCCCTTGCTGGTATTCCAATTGCTGAATCTTTTCCACTTTGCTAAGTAAACCTTTCTGGTGGATGGTCTTGAGCCTCTGTTAGTATCCGCTGAACTTGATAAGCTGAAGTTATTTATGGGATCTCCCAGGCTGTTAGCTGCAGTGTCTGAAGGTTTGGATGCAGTGTTTCGAAATTGTGTCGAGTCAAAAGTAGAGGCCACTGAGGGAGGGCCCACCTCCTGGTGTGACATATGCTCCGTAGTAGTGGGTACCAGTGTTGTCTTGGCCAATCCGAGCTATTATGATTCCCTTGGGCTTCTCTGCTTTGATCTTTAGTAATACTGAGGTCATCAGTGGCAGAGGTGGGAATGCATAGATTGCTAGGGAGTTCCAGTTGAATGAGAGGGCATCTATTTTCCAAGCTTTTGGATGGTATGTCCTTGTGCAAAATTTTGGTAGAAGATGGTTGAGGTGAGAGGCAAATAGGTCCACTTCTGGCTTGCCCCATGTTGAAGTGAGTTGTCTGAAGGCCTTCGGATGTAACCTCCACTCGTGTGGATCTGTGAAATTCCTGCTTAGGCTGTCCGCCAACACATTGTCTTTTCCTGGAACAAACTGGGATTGTAACTGGATGTTTAGGCTCAGTGATTTCAAGGGGGTAAGAGTGGGTGCCCCCCTGCTTGTTTATGTACCACATCACAGTGGTGTTGTCTGTCCGTATCATTAAATGGCCTTGCTGGAGTTGGTGTTGAAAAGCCTCGATGGCATGCATTACTGCCAGCATTTCCTTTTGGTTTATATGCAGATGCGTTTCCTTTGGAGACCACTGTCCTTGTATACACCTGCCTTCCATGTGCGCCCCCCATTCAAGGTCTGAGGCGTCTGTAGTCATGGTCTGTGTTATCTGTGGTTTTTTGAATGACATACCTGTGTTTTCCTGGCTCACCGAGGCCCACCATATGAATTCCTTTTGTAAGCATGGAATGAGTGGTATGACTGTCTCCAAGTTGTTGCTGTGTTGAGACCAAATGCTTTTTAGGTACCATTGAAGCTTTCTCATGTGTAGTTTTGCTAATGGAACCAGTAGAATGCAGGATGCCATGTAACCCAGGGCCTGTAGGAATCTCCTTGCAGTCATCTGGGTGAGTTTTGCTAAACCTTTGAAGTAATGAGTTAACTTCTCTTGCTTGTCTTCTGTCAGGTAAGCCATCTGAGAGGCTGTGTCTAGTTTGGCTCCTAAGAAGATTATTTGCTGGGTTGGCTGCAGTCTTGACTTTTGGAAGTTGACTGTGTATCCCGGAGCTTGAAGTAATCGTATGACATAATCCAGGTTTTTTGTCAACATCAATTTGTCGTCCGCTTGTATGAGGCAGTCGTCCAGGTACGGGTAAATTTGTATACCCTGGAGCCTGCAATGAGCAATTACTGAAGCCAGGCATTTTGTAAATACTCTGGGCGCAGTAGATAAGCCAAATGGCAATGCTGAGAATTGATAATGCTCTGGCCCTGCAAGAAATCTGAGGTATCTTCTGCAACTGTGTCTGATAGGGACATGCAGGTATGCCTCCTTGAGGTCCAGAGTAATCAGCCACGACTCCTTGCCCAGCATGGGAAGGAGTTGCTGTAGAGTCAGCATTTTGAACTTTGGTACTATGAGAAAGGTGTTTAATGCGGACAAGTCCAGTATTGGTCTCCATTGAGATTCTTTTCTTGGAACAAGGAACAGTCTTGAGTAAAACCCCTGTTCTTGTTCTTGTTGTGGAACTCTTTCTATTGCTTTCATTCGAGTCAGCAGAGTGATTTGCTTGATAGCCTCTGCCCTTTGATTTTGTGGTAGGTTTGGCATGTCTTGTTTTCTTGGTAAGGTATGAAAATGAAACCTGTACCCTCAGTCTATAATGTCCAAAATCCATTTGTCCTTTGTCAGTCTGTGCCAGTTTTCTGCAAACAGAGATAATTTCCCGCCCAAGGGAGCTTGTAGTTGTTCCCTGGTAGGCGGTAGTAGAGGAAAGTAATTGAGTTTGTGGTTGTTGGGCAGGTGAAACCCCTGCGTCACTTCTTTGGTTTCCTGGCTGCCATTGTCGTCCCCTGTAAGGGCCTCTGTATTGGCCTCTTCCTCGGCCACGTCTGTTCTTGCCCCTTTGAAACTTTTCTGGGTTAGGAAAGGACCAGTTTTTTGAAGGCCAATTCCTACTGAATCTGGGGGGTTGAACCTGGAGGAAATCTTTCACAGTCTGAACTGATTTTGCTTTTTCTTCGATGGTCTTTAACACATCCTTAGCATTTGCACCAAAAAGCTTGTTCTTTTCCAAAGGTGCATCCAGAAGTTTTGCTTTTACATGATCTGGTAGAGGTTGATCTTTTAACCAAGCATGTCTACGAATCACTGCCCCTGTCATAGCTGCCCTACATGAAGCTTCCAGTGCATCATATCCACACTGCAGGAAGTGATTGCTTACTTGCTGAGTGTTATGTACAGCTTCCTGCAAAGTCTTCCTGTCTAAAGGATCAGGAGAAGCTAATGTTTATTGTAAATCTTCTAAGAGATAATCCTGATATTGTAACATATGAAAAAGGCAATTTAAAGCTCTCATAGATAAGGTAGTGGATGTGTAAACCTTTTTGCCCCATCTCTCTAATGACCTTGCTTCCCTGTTGGAGGGCAAAGGATTTTTTGAGGTGGAAGCTGAAACTCCTTTAGGCCCCTGTGAAATAGTTTCCAAATCAGCAGTATGGGCCCTGAATAAATGGGAATGAGTTTCTGGGACCCTGTAATACCTGTCTGGCTTGGCTGGAGCAGGAGGAAGAGAATCAGGGGTAGCACTAGAGTCAGAATACAAATCATCCAGAACATCAAGTACAGGAGGAATAGCTAAGGGCCTGTGCTGAGGCTTCTTAAGGAAAGTCCTAAGGAGTTTCCTAGAATCAGAATATTCCTGACCCTGCCACTTGAAATGTTCCCTCATGGTGTGCAGAACTTCCCCAAAAGAAATATCCTCAGGAGGGGAGGCCGAAGGGATGGAATCTTCTGCATCCTAGTCCTCATAGGTCTGGAAGAGCTCTTCCTGGCTATCCGAGTGGACAGAGCCCTCAGAG
The DNA here is from genome assembly GCF_019279795.1 of Protopterus annectens. NCBI lineage: Eukaryota > Metazoa > Chordata > Ceratodontiformes > Protopteridae > Protopterus > Protopterus annectens. Next base: position 736,739,051 of record NC_056751.1, on the reverse strand, counting down.
TCTTCATCTGAAGGAACAGGGTCAGAGGGTTCAACCCGGGGCCTTTTATCAGGAGGAGGCTGGGATGCTCTCTCAGGATGGGCCTGCGAACCTCTAATCATGGAAATTAAATCAGCAGCCATGGACATAATTTGTGTCTCCGGAGTCGGCTGAAGTAAGGATTTAGAAGTAATATGCTTAGTTTTGCTGGCTGCCTTAGCCCTAGTGTAGGCCTTAATAGACATGGCCATAGGAGGCCTGGCAGCTCCACGTGCAGGAGTGACCTTGTCCACAGCAATGGTCTCGGGCATTTCCTCGGTTTTGGTATCCGGAGGAAAGTCTATAACTGGCGTCGGAGTAATGTCTGGAATCGGAGTCGGTAATGCGGTGTCTTGATTCGGGCGGTGACCGTCTCAGAGGGAACGGAGCACGCGCTAGAGTCGGTGGTAGACACGGAGCGGTGGTCCCGGTCTTTTCGCTTTTTGGGAGTTTGCGATGTCGGAAGATCCGACGGCATGGTGTAAGCAAATTTATCGCCGAAAAAATCTTCAGCGAACTCCGCCCGGCGCCTGAGAGTGCGCTTGTTGAAGCGAGCACAGGCTACACCGGCCGAGACGTCGTGGTCTGGGCCCAGGCAAGGGAGGCAGTAAGAGTGGAAATCCTTATGAGGTATTTGTTTACCACAAAAAAGACAATTGTTAACTTTTTCAGTAATTTCTGACATCGGCTGAGGCAAGAAAAGGTCCCCAACGGGGTACTTAGCTTTTTTGATGAATTCGGTATCGTAGAATACAGGAGCTGACCGACCGGCACTTGCGAACTGCTTCTGCTTCGGGCACCGCGCGGCAAGAAAGTTTGGGGAAAATGGCGTCGGCTGATGCTTATGTACTCCAGCCGCTCAGACGTCGGAGAGAAATGCGACATCAGCCGACATCGGACCCAGACTTTGGAATCCGGCTGACCGAGGGCTGCCTGAGGCAGGACAACCCACATGTTATGACTGCAGTTGCATTCTTGAAGGACATCATATCTGTTTGGTTTTAAGAAAGAGACCTAAATGAAAGAGCTCTGCCAGAAAGTCTAGGATAGAATGGATAGGTGCAGTGAAGGGGTCTATATTTTTTGATGCTGCCCAGAAGGAAAAATGTTTCCACTTACTATTATAAATCTTCCTGGTAGAAGATTTGTGAGAGGCTTATCAGGATGTTTCGGACCGAATGAGAGATTAAGGGAAACCTGGCTAGGGTAGGAATCGGAGAAACCACGCTGTGAGGTTGAGAGAATGAAGGGAGTGGTGCAGCTGGCCCGACTGGTGGGTCAACAGATCTGGCACTGGGTCCAGATGCCAAGGCTGCTCCAACAGGTAATGATGGAGGAACGGAAACCATATCTGTCGAGGCCAGTAAGGGGCAATGAGGATCATTGTAACTCTCAAGGCGACAGCTTTCTGAATTAATTGAGATATCAGTGGAAAAGGGGGGAAAGCATACAGAAGTCCCCGGGGCCAATCGTGGACTAGAGCATCTCTAGTGGGATGGCCTGGTAACGGGAAGAGAGTGAAGAAGTCGTGACACTTGCTGTTTTGGGGAGTAGCAAAAAGATCGCAGGAAGGCTGGCCCCATCTTTGGAAGACTTCTTCCAGCACTGATTTCTTTAGAGACCACTCGTGGGGCATGAGAATGGCCCTGCTCAACTTGTCCGCAATCACGTTGGACTTCACGGGAATGTGCGTTGCTATCAGAAACCGCTGAGAAGAAATCGCCCACTGCCAAAGTCTGAGTGCCTCTCAACATAAGGGGTAGGATCTGGTTCCGCCCTGTTTGCTGATGTACCACACTACGGACTTGTTGTCCTTCTGAATTGCAGTAGTCCCTGTGGGAAGAGAGTCCTGAAGGGCTTGCAACGCTAAAAGCACTGCTCTCATCTCTAAGACATTTATGTGCAAGTGGCACTCGAAAGGTTGCCACGTGCCCTGGACTGTCCTGCCCTGATAATGCCCCCCCCCACCCGATCAGGGAGGCATCCGTTGTCACCGTGGCGACTGGGGGGGGGGAATGAAAGGTCTGCCCTGGAGAACTTGAGGTGATGTGATCCACCAAGACAGGTGATTCTTGCATGATTGAGTTATTAGTATGATGTGAGACATCGGGAGCTGTTGGAAGGACCATTGAGTAAACAGCATCCATTGGAGGATCCTCATGTGGAAACGAGCTAAGGGGAGAAGGGTGATAGTTGCCATGAGTCCTAATACCTTCAAGACTACCCTGGCTTTGACCTTGTTGCATTGTAATAGAAGGTAAACTTGTTTGCGGATATCTAACACTCTTTGCTTTGCGGATATCTAACACTCTTTGCTCTGTAAGTCTGGCGGAAAGATTGAGCGTGTCTAAGGTGGCGCCTATAAAGGTAATAGATTGACAAGGCGACAAGGCAGATTTTTCGAAATTTATTGAAATACCTAGAGCTTGACAAATTTGGATGGTGAAGTCTCTGGATAGAAGCAGTTGATGTCTGGTGGTGGCGGTAAGGAGCCAGTCGTCTAAATATGGAAACACCTGGAATCCTTGACGTCTCAAGTGAGCCACGACCACTGCCATGCATTTGGTAAACACTCGGGGGGCTGTAGTGAGACCAAAGGGCAGGGCTCTGAAATGGTAGTGACTGGCTCCCAGCCTGAAGCGGAGAAACCTCCTTGAGCGTCTGTGCATTTTGATATGGTAGTATGCATCCTGAAGGTCTATCGAGCACATCCAACTGTCCTGACCCAAGAAGGGTAGAATGGACTGTAGCGTGACCATCCGGAATTTTGTTTTTTTGATATAATTGTTTAACTTGCTGAGATCCAGTATAGGTCTCCAGTCCCCTGTTTTTTTGGTACCAAAAAGAATTTGGAGTAGATCAAGGATCCTTGCTGGTCTGCTGGGACTGGTTGGATAGCTCTTTTTGACAGCAGCTTTGATATTTCTAGTGCTGCTTGTTCCCTTAGACTGGGTGGAATGTCTGGAAGGGATCCTTTGGGTTGGGATGGGATGTGAATAAAGGGAATTTTGTAACCCTCGGATATGATTGACTGTACCCATTTGTTTTGGGTGAGGGAAAGCCAGGCTTTTGGGTACAGTGATAATCTTCCCCCGACTGCCTCCGAAGGTGGACAGCCGGGCAGCTCCTCAGGGATGCTGAAAGGGTTTATCAGAGAAAGTTTCTCTGCTACCCTGGTTTTGCGGACCTCCTCTGCCCCTAAGGCGGCATCTATTGTTATTCCCCCCTCTGCCTCTAGAGGGGAATCGACCTTGTGCGTCAGATGAGACTCCCTGAGGTTTGCGGAACCACATTTTTCCTCCCCTCTGACCTTTTGGATAAGGTCTAGAAGGTGTAGAAAAATGGACTCCCATGGCAGAGAGAGTCTTACCTTCCACCTGGCACCTAGTCAATGTATCCTTCACCTGAGGACCAAACAATGTTGAGCCATCAAAGGGGGAATTGGTGAAGGACGCCTTGAAAGGGTCTGCAAAATTGCAAAGCGGCATCCAGGTGTGACGACGTAAAGCTACAACTGTGCCTGCGGCCCTACTCGCCCCATCAGCAGCATATGAGATAAGCCGCATGGAGGAGTTAACAATCGAATTTAGGGTTGCCAACTGGGAGTTCATTTTGTCTTGGAACCCCTCAGTTGTTGGATCCTGTTATAGCCTCACCCATATCCTTGAGCAAATCTCTCTGGAGACGGGTGAAATGACACAAGTAGTTCAGAGACCACATTGAAAAGGTCGCTGATGAAAACATCCGCTTACCATACCTGTCCATGGTCCTAGACTCCTTATTAGGAGGATGGACAGGTACCGAAGGATCAGCTAACTCCTTCTTAGTGGCTGCGGCCACCACCATGGCATCAACAGAGACACCTTTATATAGAAACTCTTTCTCCTTAGGGGCAGTAATAAATTTTGACGGCCTCCTTGGGGTAGGTTCCACTGAATCAGGGGCCGTCCAAGCCTTCCTTGCCACCACTTCCATAAGGGGGTCAAAGGGAGGGGACACCCAAGAGGTGGAAGGGCGAGAGCCAAATGCCTCAAGGTAAACTGACTCATCCTCTGAAGGGTTAAGGGCGGGCCAGTTCCCCCTCTGTTTCAGGATTTCAAGGATGTCAGCAAAGGAGACATCCTCAGAGGGGGACGGAGGGGAATCTTCAGATTCCTCCAAGTCAGTGTCAGAGGTGATAGACTCAGGGGAGTCAATGTGCTTCCTCTTGCACTGTCTCTTCCGAGGGGGTTCTCCTAACGGATCAGGAGAGGCCTTGGAAGAGGAGGAAATTCCCAATGGGGAAACCTGAGGAGCTGGTTCTCTGCGGTCTGATACAAGGGGATGGGTAGAAATCACCGCAGGCACTGAAGAGGGGGGAGCTGACGGAGCCGACTGTGGGGTAGACACTGGGTCTAGCACGCTCCGTATGACTTCGAAGGCACCCCTATCAGCCAAGGCCGGAGGTCCCCGCTCCGAGGAAACAAGGACCCCCCCGGCACCGGCAGGGACAGCTCCGAGGCCAATGTCGGAGCCGAACTCACCAGCGCCAACGGTCCGAGAGGGAGAATTGGGTCTGACAAGGGTCCGATGCCACTCGCCCCCTCGGAGCCGACGAGGGAAGCTCGGCGCCGAGATCCCTCCAATGAGGAAATCGGAGAAGACGACGGAGCCGAAAGGGAAGGTATCGGCTCTGAAGCACCGACAGCCACGGCTCCGATGAGACCCGGCTCCGAACTCAAAGGAGTCGGAGGAGGAATAAAATCAGGGATGGAAATAGCCGCTGACTGTTGAGTAGGGCTATGCAGCATTTGGGCCAGTGCCTCGGACTTGAGAAGTCTACTCACCACCCTTTGTAAATCATGGTCGGACAGCCTGGAGGACCGAGAGGAATGAGACCTATGGCTCCGCTCCGACAGAAGAGGGGATCCCGGAGCCGAATGGATGGAGCCGATGGAAGGGGACCTAGACCTCTTCTTTGAAGGTGGCTCTGATAAGCCTATCGGAGAGAACTGAGTCTTCTCAACCTCGGCTCCGGCCGGAGCCGAGGCAATGGTATGAGATTTGGAAACATCAGCTCCAGCCGGAGCCGATGTCGAAGCCGTTTTAATGCTTCCAGGGGACGGCTCTGAAACTGGAGCCGACGGTCTGGAAGTCTTAGAAAGCTTCCCCGACGCAGACTGGGTCGGGGGGCCTTCAGGCTTTAACAAGCCACGTAGAATCAACTTATTTTTGCGTTCCTGCAGGACTCTAGGGCTGAATGCATGGCACACAGCAAATGAGTCCTGCAGGTGCAAAGGTCCCAGGCAATATACACAAGAAGTGTGACCATCTGTCAGAGACATTTTCTGACAGCACGAATCACACTTCTTGAAGCCTGAGACCTTGAAGTCTTTAGACATCCTAAAAAGCTGAGTGAAGAAAATCACAACACACAGACACACCTTTAACCAAAATAAAAATCCAGTCACACTGAAGGACTAGGGAAAGGAGAGGGAGAGGGCCAAAGGCCTAAAAGTTAAGCAGGGAATAAAAAGGGAATTCTAACACAAGAGGGGACCCGATTTAAACTAATGGAATACTTTAAATAAAAACTAAACTAAATGGAAAAAATAGGGGTTGAAATTGAAGTTTCTAAACAAGAAAACTTACTGACCTGCCAGAGCCAGTAGAAGAAGCACCTTGTCAGCTAAGCGGCAAACGAGATCGGAGTAGTTACCGCCTAGCATTGTGGGATATAGGGGAGCCTCGAGCCAGTGGAATTAGCTCTCGAGCTTTAGTATTGGCCGAGTTGGAGCCGAGGATCGGCTCCGAACCCATCCAGCAAGAATGAAGGCGAGATTGACAACTTAACATTATAGTTTAAACAATTGTATCAAATTAGGCATAATGTGAAAACAACGGTTAAGAACAGATAGAACTTATATGACAATGATGTAATATTTAGAGAGATTTTAGCTAGTTCAGAGAAATTAAAGGTAAATTAGTAGAACACAAACAGGAAATGCAATACAATACGGGAGAAAAAACAGGGTTATGGCACACTTAGAAAGTCAGAGGAGAGAAAGTACAGTTGTATACACTTACCATAAATGTAGATCTTCGAGTGTATTCACTGTTGCAGTCATCACATTTGGGTTATCTGCCTATAGGTAGCCCTCAGCCGGCCTGAATACCAGAGTCTTGGGATTTCTGCTTCAGATGCTGCTGCTTCTTCCATAATGTCAGGTCGTCTGGGGTATAAAACATGCAGCCGACGCCATTACATCAGTTTTTTTTTGCCCTAGATGTCAAGTGACTCCAAAATATGAAGCAATTATACCATGTGGAACACCCTCAGCAAAAAGCAAATACACGTAGTATAAGATATGCCAAACCAAAACGGATAATTGAAAGCAAAGACAATCAGGCAGCTGGAGGGACAGTAACCAGGACTGCAACAGTGAATACACTCGAACATCTACATTTATGGTAAGTGTACACAACTGTACTATGTTCTTCGTGTTTCACTGTTGCAGTCATCACATTTGGGTTGATTCCCAAAGCTAAGGAAGGGTGGAGTTAGATTAAGAAGCATTAGTCCTGGCAATTAGGCCCTGTAAGACTGTTGTGGCAAATCCAGCTCTGGATTTAGAAAAGATAGGCAAGTGGTAATGCTTGGTTAAAGTGTGTACCGAGTTTCAGGTTGCATCTTCCAAGATTTCCCTGGTAAGGACTCCTCTGAGAAATGCAGTAGAGGTAGATATAGCCCTAGTGGAATGCATTCTTATCCCCTGTGGGGTAGGTTTTCCATGGTGCTTGTAGCAGAAATGAATGCAGTGTGCTATCCATTTAGATATGGCTTGCTTTGAAATGGCTTTCCCCTCTGTCCCTGCAGCAAAACTGACTAGCAGCTGGTCAGATTTTCTGAGAGGCTTAGTCCTGTTCAAATAGAATCTAAGCTGTCTGTGCATGTCTAGAGAATGCAGTATCCTTTCCCTTTTATTTTCAGGATTAGGGAAAAAAGTAGGCAAATGAATGGACTGGTTTAAAGCCACACTAGATGCCACCTTGGGCATAAAAGATGGGTTAGTCCCGAGGGAAACCCTGTCCTCATGGAAAATAAAAAGAAGTTATGTACTTACTATAACGTTCCATGTGAATTGTTCCATTTCGCCTTCATTCATCGCTGATGAGTTCGGAGCCGATCCTCGGCTCCGACACGGCCGACTAGCAAGCTCAACGTTCTCCAGTAGCTCGAGACCCCACCCCTTATCCCATAATGCACTGCTGGAATTACCTCAGATCTTGTTTGCTGTGTGCCATATAGTAGTACAATAATTATTCTGCCTAGGAATGAAGACACATTGAAAAACCAGGATGAAGACAGCCTCCAGGTCAACTGCCAGCCAGGAGAGGGAAGGAGGGAGGGACGTGAGAATGAAGGAGAGATGGAACAACTCGCATGGAACGTTATGGAGAGTACATAACTTCTTTATGTGAAGTTGTTCAATCTCGCCTTCATTCATCAGTGAGGGGTAGCGTCCCTAGCACCTTGAACTTGGGTGGCTCACAGAAGTATACTCTTCAGAATCGTAGAACCAAATGAAGCCCTGTCCCTGGAGGCCTTATCCACTTTGTAATGAGTTATAAAAGTATGAGGTTTAGACCATGTGGCTGCTGCACAGATGTTATCCAAAGGCAATTTGGCTTGAAAGGCTGAAGAGGTAGAAACTGCTCTGGTTGAATGAGCCTTTACCTTACTAGACAAGGGCATATTATGACAAGCATATGTACAGGTGATACAATCTGACAGCCACTTAGACAGGGCTGTTTTAGCAACTGGTTTATCTTTCCTGGCCTCAGAAAAAGACACAGAGAGCTGATCTGATTTCATAATGTCTTTTGTTCTGTCCAAATAAAATCTAAGTTTCTATGAACATCAAGTTTATGCAACATAAATTCCAATTTGTTGATATGATTAGGGAAGAAAACGTGCAACTCAATGACTTGATTACTGTTAACCTCAGAACATACTTTGGGCAAAAAGGATGGATTTGTCCTGAGAGATACTCTGTCAGCATGGAAGACCATGTAAGGGGGCTTGATGGAAAGAGCTTGGAGCTCTGACACTCTACGGGCTGAAGTGATGGCTACTAAGAAGATAGTTTTCCATGACAAGAATGTTAGTTCACAAGATGATGCAGGCTCAAAAGGAAGAAGAATGATACAAGACAACATAAAATTCAAATTCCAGGGGGAATAAGGTGTCTTCACTGGAGGCCTTATGTGAAAGGAACCTTTTAGAAAAGCCTTAGAACATTGGTGAGCCATAATATTCAAACCACCGATTCCTAGATGGAAATTAGATATAGCAGCTAACTGCACTTGCACCGTAGCCGCCGCTGCTCCTTTGTTGAACATTTCTGTCAAGAATTGTAAGATAGAAGACAATGGCGCTTGATAAGGGTCAATGTTACGGGAAGAAGCCCAAATGGAAAATGTCTTCCACTTACTACGATACAATTTTCTGGTGGAAGGTTTATGGAAAGCCAACAAAATCTGACTAGTGTCATGGGAAAGATTATAGAGCCTGGCTATGCGGATAAATTGGAGCAGCCAAGCGGTTAGCTTCAGTTTCTGCAACGATATGTGAAGATTCCCTGACGGATGTGTCAACAAGTCCAGAACTGGGACCAGGATCCATGGATCTTCCAGAATACGATGGTAAAGAAACGGAAACCAAATCTGCCAAAGCCAATGAGGGGCTATAAGGATGATTGTCCGTCCCAGCGACTTTGCTTTCTGTAAGACTTTGGGTATCAAGGGAATTGGTGGAAATGCATAGAGGAGACCCGGGGGACCAATCGTGGACAAGAGCATCCCTCGGGGAGTGACCTGGTGTGGGAATCAGGGCAAAATAGCTTCTGCATTTGATGTTGATGTGACTGGCGAAGAGATCGCAGGAAGGCTGGCCCCATTTGCGGAAGATCCTGTCCACAATCTCTTGTTTGAGGGACCATTCATGGGGCAATAAGATTGCTCTGCTCAGTCTGTCCGCTACAACGTTGGATTTGCCTGGGATGTGCGTTGCCAACAGAAAGCGCTGGGATGACAGTGCCCATTGCCATACTCTGAGGGCTTCTTGGTAAAGGGGATAAGACTTGGTCCCGCCTTGTTTGTTCAGATACCAGACCACTTACATGTTGTCCGGCTGTATTGCAATTGTCCCTAGAGGAAGAGAGTCCTGAAAGTATTGCAATGCTAGAAGTACTGCTCTCATCTCCAGGACATTGATATGCAGATGTGATTCTTGATCTGTCCATGTGCCTTGGGCAGTCTTTCCTTGAAAAAGCCCCCCCTCCACCCTATCAGGGAAGCGTCCGTGGTCACAGTGGTAACTGGAGGGGGGAGCATGAAAGGACGTCCTATTGTGACATGAAGAGACGTCAACCACCACTGAAGGATCCTTCTTGCAGGAATTCGTTATCAGGATCATGTGACTCACTACAAGTTCTTGGTAAGACCACTGCGTGAATAGAAGCCATTGAAGGATTCTCATATGTATCCTTGCTAACAGGATTGCTAAAATAGCTGCCACCATCAATCCTAGAACTTTCAGTACCTCTGCTGCTGGTGCTCTATTCTTTGATATCAGGGACATGATGTGTTGGCGAAGAATAGAAATTCTTTCTGGCGGAAGGCAAAGAGTGGTGGTTGACGTGTCTAGTTCTGTCCCTATAAAAATGATATGCTGCCATGGCAACAAGGCTGACTTTTCGAAGATGACTGTAATGCCTAGCTGATTGCAGTGTGTCAGAGCAGCCTCTCTCGCTTGAAGAAGTTGATGCCTGGTGGTGGAGGTAAGGAGCCAATCATCTAGATACGGAAACACCTGGAATCCTAGACGCCTCAGGTGAGCCGTGACTACTACCATGCACTTGGTGAATACTCTGGGGGCTGTAGTGAGACCAAAGAGCAGAGCTCGGTATTGATAATGATTGGCTCCCAGCCGGAAACGCAGGTGATCTCTGGATGGGCTGGCCATCTTTATGTGGTAGTACGCATCTTTGAGATCGATCGAGCACATCCAATTGTCCTTCCCCAAGAACGGGAGTATGGACTGTAGCGTGACCATTCGGAAGTTCTCTTTTCTTGCAAATTGGTTGAGTCTGCTGAGATCCAAAATGGGTCTCGAGTCCCCTGTTTTCTTTAGAACCAAAAATTACCTTGAGTAAGTTCCGAATCCTGTCTGGTCTGCTGGGACTGGCTGGATGACTCTGTCTAGCAATCGGCGTACCTCTATTGCTGCTTGTCCCATGTGACTGGGTGGAATATCCAGGGTTTTTTTGATGGGAAGAGGCTGGGTGGAGAACGGTATGAAATACCCTCTGGAAATGATACTTTGTACCCAACTGTGATTTGTTATATTTAGCCAGGCTTTGGGGTACAATGATAAGCGACCCCCAACTGCCTCCAGAGTAGGACAGCCGGGCCTCCCTTCGGGAGCGGTGGTAGGATTGACCAGAGAAGTGATCTCTGTCACCCTAGTGTTGGGGACCCCCTCTGCCACGAGGGCAGCTTCTTCCATTGAAACCCCCTCCTCTGCCTCTGGAGGGGGGCTCTCCACGTGTGTCTTGAAAGGCTCCTTCGGCTTTCCAGAACCACATTTTTCCTCCCCTCTGACGTTTGGGAAAGGGTCGAGTGGGGGTGGAAAAATGGACTCCGACGTCCGAGTCTTTCCTTCTTGCTCACACCTGGTCAAAGTATCCTTCACCTTTGGCCCAAACAAAGATGAGCAATCAAATGGGGTATTAGTAAAGGAAGATGAAGGGTTCCACGAAGGAACAGAGTCGCATCCAGGCATGCCTACGAAAAGTGATTCCTGTACCTGCGGCTCTACTCAAACCATCAGCTGCGTATGATATGAGATGCATGGACGAGTTGACTATCGAATTGAGGGTAGACAGTTGAGTGGCACTCTTGTCAGATACACTCAAAGATACAGCACCCTGAAGATCATCTCCCAACTCCTTAAGTTGATCTCTCTGCAGTCTGGTAAAATGTGTCAAGTAGTTCAGTGATCTGAGTGAGAAAGTTGCTGAACTGAACATGCGTTTCCCATATCTATCCATGATCCTAGATTCGCTGTTAGGAGGATGGATAGATGAGGAAGTCTCAGACATTTCCATTTTGGTGGCTGCTGCCACCACCATGGCATCAACAGGGACTCCCTTGGTCAAGAAGGACTTATCCACAGGGGCTGAAATAAACTTATTAGGCCTCCTAGAAACAGGTTCCATAGATTCTGGAAACTCCCATGCCCTACGAGAGTCCAGATCCATAAGCTCATCATAGGGCGGAGATACCCAAGAGGTGGAAGGTTGAGACCCGAAACGCCTTCAGGAGAACCGACTGGTCCTCAGTAGGGCACTTGGACTGCCAATCACCCCTCTGCCTAAGAATTTCAAGAATCTCCGCAAAGGAGATGTCCTCAGAGGGGGATCTAGGGGACCCTTCTGATTCATCCAGGTCGGTGTCCGATATGAGAGACTCCTGGGGGCGGGGGTCCAAATGCCTCCTCTTGCATAATCTCTTCCTGGGAACCTCTTCAGGGGGAACTTCTGGAGAGGTCTCAGAAGTGCAGGGAGCGCCCTGTGGGGCTACCTGAGGCTCTCGGTCTCTAAGCTTGGGATGACTGAAGGAAACAGAAACTGACACAGGTACTTCAGGGGAAGAAGAGGCCAGACCTTGAGATGAGGAAGTCTTAAGAGACAACACTCGCCTGATGGCATCGAATGCACCTCAGCTCCGATGAGATCTCCTCTCGCACTGAAGCCATGGGCTCCGAGCCCGAGATAGGAGCAGAGCTCATCCGAGCCGGGGCCTCGAGAGGAAGAGTCGGCACCAACAAGTCGGTGTGGCTATCCTCTCTAGACCCGACCGGAGAGTGTTGGCTCCTAGAGTCCGCGGTCAGCGCCGAGAACGTCCGAGCAGATGGAGCCGCCGACAATGGAGCAGGTGTTGGCTCCAAGGGATCCACAATCATCAGGTCAGCCTCCTCCAGCTCTGGTATGGCTTGGAGTAGGAGCAGACAATTCAAAAGTAGTGGTCTTTGGCTCCAACAGTTGTGTGTGAGCCGACAGCAATTTAACTAGGCCTGGTGCCTTTAAGAGTTTCTGAACCAGCCGGTCCATATTCAGATCAGATAGGGGGACAGAGGACCTGGAAGAGTGAACAGATGGAGCTGACTGGAGCAATATGGATGGAGGTTTTTCAGCAACCGGTTCCAAGGCAGTGTCCCGGTTCTGAAAAGAGCAGACTGTCAGCTCCGAAGGCAGTGGAGCCGAAGACACCACACTCTCTGACCTTTTTCCTTTTTTTGGATCTAGAATCAGTGGAAGATTTAGATGATTTACTGGCTCCATCCTGGTCAGACAATGCCTCAGAAAAAGGATGTTTGATGATACACCTTATCAATCAATTTCCTTTTTCTTTCTGCTAACACTCTGGTGGAAAAGGAGTGACAGATACTGTAAGACTCTTGCAGTGTACCTCACCCCAAGCAGTAAACACACTGCACATGGGCATCTGTGACTGACATTTTCTGTCCGGTGTCTGGGCATTTTTTAAACCCAGACTTTGGATGTTTGTCTTTTTCTTCAGACATTTCCACAACTGAAGCACACTATTTAACTATGAGCTGTTTTAACTAAGTAACTCACACAAACACACACACAGCCCAAAAGGGGCAACTGACAACTAACTAATTATAAATAGTAATTAGCAATCCAAAAACAATAGTCCCAACACGGAACACTGACTTATAACTAAAGAAGAGATCCTAAGGCCAAAGGGCTGAAGACGAGACAGATAATACTGAGGGAAGGGGTATGACCACAGAAAAACTATCTACTAGCTAGTAATATCTGCTATAGAATAGAACAAGGATATATAAAAACTGAAAACTATAACTTGCTGAAAGTTGAAAAACTCCCAATAAAGTCTCGAGCCAAACTGGGAACCAAGAGATCCGTGACGCGGCAAACTAGATTGGAGGTAATTCCAGCAGTGCATTATGGCATAAGGGGTGGGGTCTCGAGCCACTGGAGAACTTTGAGCTTGCTAGTCGGCCGTGTTGGAGCCGAGGATTGGCTCCGAACCCATCAGTGATGAATGAACGGCAAGATTGAACAACTTCACATTGAAGGGTTCCACTGCCATAAGGGCCTGCAGTTCAGACACTCTTCTTGCTGAAGTGATGGCTAGACGTAAAGCTGTTTTCCATGACAGGAATTTCAACTCAGCTGTGGCAGCCAGTTCAAAGGGGGGAAGTGTAAGTGCTTCCAAAATAAGACCAAATCGTCAAGTTACCACCCATACAATACCCACATGTCCTTGAACTTGGAGTAGACAATATACAGGTCCTCCTACCGGGCAAGTACTATGTTGGCAAACGACGGTGCACAACAGGTGCCCACAGCCACCCCTTGCACTTGTTTGAATATCTGCCCCTCAAAGGAAGGCATGGTAGTGAAGACGAATTGCATAGATTCTTTACTTATATTAACACCACCACCACTTTTCTGAAGTTCACCATGACCAAGGACCATAATATTTTGAACTACCTTGACGTGACCACCAGGAAGGATTATTCCAAGGGGAGATTCACCTCACATCTTTATAGGAAACCCACGTACTCCAACTCTCTTTTGCACTTTGAGAGTTGACACCCCTTGCACCAGAAGAAATCCCTTGTGAAGGGACAATGTGTTAGAATGGCCAGAATGGTATCTGAGGATATTGATTTTCTTAGAGACTGCAACCTCCTACTTGGTATGTTACAGAAAAGAGGTTACCCCCCTCAATTTGTTAAGTACATAATAGGTGAGGTCCAACAAAAAATAACTAATGGGGTTTATAGAACATTATTGCACAACCCCTGGGACTAATCAGGCCCCTAGCAAATGAGAGAATGAACTATAGCAGGGCATTAGTGTTACCTTTCACTACTGATTTTTTTACATCAAAAGCATCATTTGTGATTGTTGGAACATGCTTCATACTGATGATAATATCATTAATAAACTAGGTGAAAACCCCCTGGTGTTGTACAAAAAGTGTACATCTTTCAAAGGTTTAGTTGAAAGAAAAAAGGTGGCATCTGGACTAGGTGGTACTTTCAAATGTGGAAGATGCACCCAGTGTTCTTTTGTGATTGATGCCGAATTTATTAAACTTAGGAATTTTGGTAAAATCACTACACATAAAAAGTACTATTGTTACACCAAGGAGGTTGTATATGTTGCATCCTGTACAGGTTGTGACTGTTACTATGTAGGTACGACTGTCCAAGCTTTAAGACAACGGATCTATCAATACAGTTATGATATCAACAAACATAGGGAGACCAATGCCTTATTTAAGCATATTAAATTATATCCCACACACAGTTTCAAGTTTTTTGTATTAGAGCATGTCGACTTGGGTACAAGGAGTGGACTTGTCGATGATTTTCTTGAATTTTTAGAGCTCAAGTGGCAAAAAAGGTTAAATGCATGTGTGCCACCTGGGCTCAATGATAACATTTCTATTAGTTCTATGTTAAAACTAAAAGCTGTTTTTTTTTTATGTAATGTTTTTAACAAGCTCTATTTTTGGGGGGTCAATGGATCAATAATTCAGTTGTGTTATTTTAGTGGGGTGGTACTTTTTTAGCATGGAATGATATCTTTTTCTAACAGGAAATGACAATATTTTAGCAGGAAATGACATTTTTTAGCAGGAAATGACACCTTTCTTGTTTGACTAATTGTTGAGTAGGGCAGGCTATTTAAATCAGCATTATGTGTGTCATGTAGTTCTGAAGAAGTCGATTTTATGTACTTTTGACGAAAGCACTAAAACTCTCAACGTGGTGGAATAAAACTGTTGGATTTTTATTTTTGGTGCAGTGCTCTTGGTTATTTACTCCACTCAAAAAAAAAAAAAAAAGCCAGGAGGCTGGAGGGAGGGTAACCAGGACTGCAACAGTGAATACACTCGAACATCTACATTTATGGTAAGTGTATATAACTGTACTATGTTCTTCGTGTTTCACTGTTGCAGTCATCACATTTGGGTAGATTCCCAAAGCTAAGGATGGGAGGAGGAATTTATATAGCATTAGGACCAGCTATAAGGCCCTGCAAAACTGCAGTGGCAAAACCAGTTCTGGATTTAGAGAAAATTGGCAAATGGTAATGCTTGGTGAAAGTATGTACTGAACTACAGGTAGCCGCTTCTAGGATGTCCCTGGTAGGGACACCTCTGAGAAATGCTGTAGAGGTAGATGCCATCCTGGTTGAATGGGGTCTGATTTCCTGTGGGATAGGTTTTCC
Organism: Protopterus annectens; assembly: GCF_019279795.1. Taxonomy (NCBI): domain Eukaryota; kingdom Metazoa; phylum Chordata; order Ceratodontiformes; family Protopteridae; genus Protopterus; species Protopterus annectens. The sequence goes on along the minus strand of NC_056751.1, from coordinate 736,723,695 downwards.
ATGATGCTTATAGCAGAAATGAATGCAATGGCCTATGCATTTAGAAATGGTTTGCTTTGAAATAGCCTTCCCCTCTGCCCCTGCAGCAAATGCCACCAGCAGTTCAGATTTCCTTTGAGGTTTAGTCCTGTCCAAGTAGAATCTAAGTTGTCTGTGCACATCTAAGGAGTGCAGTATCCGTTCCCCTTTGTTTCTGTGGATTAGGAAAGAAGGTTGGCAAATTAATGGACTGATTAAGAGCCACACTGGACACCACCTTGGGCCTGAAGGAGGGATTGGTTCTGAGGGACACCCTGTCCGCATGAAAGATGATGAAAGGCTCCACTGCCATGAGGGCCTGTAATTCAGAGACCCTTCTTACTGAAGTGATTCCTAAAAGGAAAGCTGTTTTCCAAGAAAGGAAATTTAAATCTGCACTAGCAGCTGTCTTGAAAGGAGGAAGAGTGAGTTTCTCCAATAAAAAGTTAAGGTCCCACGCTGGAGTTGTGGCTCTCCTGTGTGGTCTTAAATTTTTGGCCCCTCTGAGGAAATGCTTGAGCAGTGGACGAAAGAAGAGGGGAGGTTCTGTGTTATAATGAGCTGAAATGCGTGAGGCATGAATTTTGATGGAGGAAAAAGACAGGCCCTTGTGAAACATCAAAATTAAGTATTGTAAAATCTGAGGTAAGCTGGGCGCTGCTGTGCTCATCCCTTGAGATTGGTTCCAGGCACAGAATCTTTTCCATTTTTCAGCATAAGATTTTCTAGTACTAGGCCTCCTTGCCTCTAAAATGATATTCATCACTGGTTTACTGAGGGATGGTAACGGAGAGATTAGGTATTTAGCCAGGCTGCTAGGTTCAAGGTTTGAGGAAGAGGGTGCAGAATCTGGTTCTCCTGCTGAGACAACAAAGTAGGGGTCTGAGGCAGGTGCCAGGGGGCCAACAGTGACACACTGCGCAAGACGGGGTACCAGTGGTGGCGTGGCCAGTCTGGTGCAATCAATATAGTCCTTGGTTTGTCCTGATTGATCTTTAGAAGCACTTTGGAGAGGAGAGGCAGAGGAGGAAAGGCATACACCGATAGGTTTTTCCAGCTGAAGGACAGACCATCCACTTTCCAAGCTTGTTTGTGGGGCATCCTTGTGCAAAATTTGTCCAATTGTAGTTCGAGGGGAGGCAAACAGTTCTTTATCTGGGCTCCCCCATTTGTTTGTCAACATGTTGAAATCTTTGGTTCCAGTTTCCACTTGTGTGGGTCCATGAGGTTTCTGCTTAGTCTGTCTGCCAGTGTATTTAGTATTTCTGGCAGGAACTGAGCTTGTAGATGCACTTGGTAGCTCAAGGCTGTGTTCCACAATGCCATGGTTAGTCTGCAGAAGGGGTAAGAATGGGTACCCCCACTGCTTGTTTATGTACCACATAACAGTGGTGTTGTCCGTCTTTACCACTGATTGTCCTGGAAGAATGTGGTCCTTAAAGGCTGTCAGAGCATTCTGTACAGCTAACATTTCTTTTTGACTGATATGCAGGTGCATTTGACTTGGGTTCCATTTGCCCTGAATGCACTTCCCTGCAAGGTGAGCCCCCCCTTGAATAGTCTGATGCGTCTGTTGTTAGGGTTTGGGCGGCAGGGGGTAGAGTGAATGGTAGTCCCTTGTTTTGGTGGCAAGCCTCTGCCCACCAAAAAAACTCTAGACGCAGGCAAGGTATGATAGGAATCATTCAGTCTAGATCCTGAGAATGGTGACACCATAGTCTTTTTAGATACCATTGTAGTTTCCTCATATGCAGTCTTGTATATGGAATTAGAAGAATGCAGGAGTCAATGAACCCCAAGGCTTGCAGTATTTGCCTTGCAGATAACAGGGATTTTGTGGCCACTAGTTTGAAGTAGGTTGTCAAATGAATTTGTTTCTATGGCGTGAGAAAAGCCACCTGAGAAGTTGTAGTCAAGCTTGCTCCAAGGAATATAACTTGTTGACAGGGTACCAGGTGTGATTTCTTTTTGTTTATGGTGTATCCCAGACAAGTTAGCATCCTTTGTACAAAGGCCAGATGATTCAAAAGCATGTCCTGGCTTTCTGCCTGAATTAGACAATCATCCAGGTATGGGTATATTTAAATATTTCTTTGTCTGCAAAATGCAATAACTGGAGCTAAGCACTTTGTGAATATCCTGGGAGCAGTAGATATGCCAAAGGGCAGTGCAGAGAACTGATGCGTTCAGCCTGCTTTGAAGCGTAGGTATCTTTTTGCAAGATTCCCTGACTGGGATGTGCAGTTATGCTTCCTTTAAATTGAGTGTTGCCAACCAGGAACTTTGCTTAGCATAGGAAGCAACTGGTGAAGAGTCACATCTTGAATTTTGGAATCACCAAAAAGGTGTTTAGAGTAGACAGGTCCAGGATAGGACGCTAGGAATTGTCCTTTCTTGGTACCAGGAAAAATCTTGAGTAGAAACCTTGTCCCGTTTCCTCTTCTGGTACAGTTTGAATAGCCTTTATGCTTAAAAGAGACAGTACTTGCTTTTGAGCCTCTGCCCACAGATTTGGGGGTAGATCTGGCCAACCGTTTGGAGTTGGTAACATGTGGAATTGAAATCTGTATCCTTGGGACACTATATTTAAAACCCATTTGTCCTGGGTAATGACCTCCCAGTTTTTTTCGTGTAGGGCACTCTTTCCCCCCAAAGGGGCAGTCAGTTGAGAAGTGCTTGGAAGTTTCAAAATTAAGTCATTGAGACAGTTTAACATAGGGGGGAGTTTTACTACTCCCAGATTTGGAAGAGGGGGCCCCCCACTGCTTAGTCCTGTGCATACCATGGGACTGAAGCCTGGGCGTTCTGCTGGATCTGGGTTTGGACTGAGAAGGCCTGGAAGAGGCAGAAAAGGACCATTTCTTAGAAGACCAATGCCTACTAAATCTTGGAGGTTGTACTAGTAAGAAATTTTTAACAGTTTGCACAGATTTAGCTTTTTCCTCCATCTTTTTAAGAACAACTTCTGCCTTATTGCCAAACAGGCAGTCCCGATTTAAGGGAACATCCAGTAATTTAGCTAAACATGATCTGGCAAGGATTGCTCCTTAAGCCAAGCATTCCTTCTTAGTACAGACCCAGTGACAGCAGCCCTGCAAGATGCCTGTAATGAATCAAAACCACATTGCAAAGTATGTTTTCCAACTTGTTCAGCAGAATGCATTAAATCCTGTAAAACTTCATTTTCAGCACAATCAGGAGTCAACATCATTTTCTGTTTAAGCAATCCAATAATACGCTGCTGATACTTTAACATATGAAACTGACAGTTTAAGGCCCCAATAGCAAAAGTTGCAGAAGTGTATACCTTCTTACCCCATCTATCCAGCGCCCTGGAGTCTCTATCAGAGGCGGAAGGATTTTCGGTAGTAGTAGCTTTAATGCCCCTGGGACCCTGTGAAACGGTCTCAGGATCCGCAGTAGGATTTTTGAAAAGGAACTTGTGAGAGTCAGGAACCCTGTAATATCTATCAGGTTTTCTGGAAGCAGGAGGTAAAGAGTCAGGGGCCAAGCTAGATTCCGAAAAGGCATCATCAACAATGTCTAGTACAGGAGGGATAGCTAAAGGCCTGTGCTGGGGCAGGAGTAAGAAAAGTACAGTTGTGTACACTTACCATAAATGTAGATGTTCGAGTGTATTCACTGTTGCAGTCATTACATTTGGGTAATCCTGCTGGCAGGTTGCCCTCAGTCAACCTGAATTCCAAAGTCTTGGGTCCTGTATCGGCTGCTGTCGCCCCTTCCCTGACGTCAGGTCATCAGGGGTATAAAAGAAGCATCCAACGCCATTTTCTTCAGTTTTTCTTGCCCCAGACGTCAGGTGACCCCTAAAAGGGTAGCCAAAATTTATATATATATATAAAAATACATGCACCAATATAAACTACCTTCATCTACAAGTAAATACACCACATAGGTTGTATAAATCAGAGAAGGAAAAAAAAAGTTCCAGCAGAAAAAAGGGGGATGGCGGGTGGGTAACCTGGACTGCAACAGTGAATACACTCGAACATCTACATTTATGGTAAGTGTACACAACTGTACTATGTTCTTCGTGTTTCACTGCTGCAGTCATTACATTTGGATAGAGTCCCAAAGCTATGGTTGGGAGGCTGGAGCAAAACAGCATTAGGAGCAGCTATGAGGCCCTGCAGAAATGCAGTGGCACAGCCTGTCCTGGATTTAGAGTAGAGTGGCAGATGATAGTGCTTTGTAAAGGTGTGCGCTGAACTCCCAGTAGCAGCCTCTAAAATGTCTTTGGTTGGTACTCCCCTGAGAAAGGCTGCTGTAGTGGCTGCAGCTCTGGTTGAATGTGGCCTAATGCCGTTAGGCACTGGCTTGCCATGGTGTAAATAGCAAAAACGAATGCAGTGGCCTATCCACTTTCAAAACAGCCTGCTTTGAGATAGGCTTTCCTTGTGATCCTGCAGCATATGCCACTAGCAATTGCTCTGTCTTCCTAAAAACTTTGGTTCTGTCCAAGTAGAATCTAAGCTGTCTGTGTACGTCCATAGAATGCAGAATTCTCTCCCCCTTGTTCTGTGGATTTGGATAAAAAGTTGGCAGATGAATAGCTTGGTTAAGAGCCACAATCGACATCACCTTAGGCATAAATGTTGGGTTTGTCCTCGTGGAGACCCTGTCTTGATAAAATATGATAAAAGGTTCCACAGCCATGAGTGCCTGTAGCTCTGAAACTCATCTTGCAGAAGTTATTGCTAGGAGCAGATCTGTTTTCCAAGACAAAAACTTTATATCAGCAGTAGCAGCTGGCTCAAAAGGAGGCAGGGTGAGTTTTTCCAAGACATAGTTGAGGTCCCATGAAGGTATTGGTGATCTCCTTGGAGGCCTTAAATTTTTGGCTCCTCTGAGGTACTGCTTTAATAAAGGATGAGAAAATATTGGTGGCTCTGTATTGTAATGAGCCGAAATAGCAAAGGCATGAATTTTAATTGATGAAAAAGATAGGCCTTTATCCAGCAACTCAGTTAAGTATTGCAAAATCTGAGGAATATTTGGTACAGCTGTATCTGTTCCTTGCGCCTGGTTCCAAGCACAGAATCTCTTCCATTTTCCAGCATAAGATTTTCTAGTACTAGGCCTTCTGGCTTCCAAAATGACATCCATCACAGCTTTACTGAGAAGTGTGTTTTCTGAGAAGTGTGTTTTGTATGACTACATTATCCGCCATGCTGCCAGGTTTAAAGTCCTGAGTTAGCTGTGCAGGATCTGATTGTTTTGCTGGGACAGTAGATGAGGTATTTGAGGCAAGGTCCAAGCTGGGCACTGAGACAAGTTTCTTAGGATTGGATACTAGTACTGGCGGGGCCAGTCTGGGGCAATCAGTATCATCTTTGGCTTCTCCTGTCTGACCTTTAGGAGTACCTTGGAGAGGAGAGGCAGTGGAGGAAAGGCATATACTGATAGGTTTTTCCAGCTGAACGATAGGGCGTCCACTTTCAATGCTTGTCTGTGATAAGTCCTTGTGCAGAATCTTTTTAGTTGGTAGTTGTGATGGGAGGCAAATAGATCCATGTCCGGGCATCCCCATTTCCTTGTTATCATGCTGAAGACTTGTGGATCCAGCTGCTACTTGTGGGGATCCATGAGGTTTCTGCTTAGTTAGTCTGCCAGGGTGTTTTCCTTTCCTGGCAGGAATTGTGCCTGCAGATGTACTGGGTAAGTCAATGCTGTGTCCCGCAGTGTCATGGTTAGTCTGCAAAGGGGGTAAGAATGTGTGCCCCCCTGCTTGTTTATATACCACATGTCCATGGTGTTGTCTGTCTTTATCAGTAGTTGTCCCGGATGAAGTAGGTCCTTGAAGGCTGTCAGGGCATTTTGAACAGCTAGCATCTCTTTTTGATTGATATGTAGACGCATTTGGTTTGTGGACCATGTGCCCTGAATGCATCTTCCTGCCATGTGGGCCGCCCAGGCATAATCTGATGCATCCGTTGTTAGTGTCTGCCTGGCTGGGGGTAATGTGAATGGCTGTCCCTTGTTTTGGTGACAAGCCTTTGCCCACCATCGAAAAGTACAGTTTTGTACCTACCATAAATGTAGATGTCCGATAGATATGCAACTGCAGTCATAACATATGGGGTTGTCCTGCCTCAGGCAGCCCTCGGTCGGCCGGATTCCAAAGTCTGGGTCCGACGTCGGCTGATGTCACATTTCTCTCCGACGTCAGAGCGGCTGAAGTACATAAGCATCAGCCGACACCATTTTCTTCAGTGTTTCTTGCCCCAGATACCAGGTGCCCTCCAAGGAAGGCTGTAATCAAATTGGAAGACAAAAACAGGATTCCAGACAAATAAGTAAGCAATAAACAGATACACCATAACAGATATCCCCAGCTAAGAGAAACAGGGATAGGAGTGGACCCAAGGCATAGAGGGGTATGGAGGGAGGGAAAATCCGACTGCAGTTGCATATCTATCGGACATCTACATTTATGGTAGGTACAAAACTGTACTATGTCCTTCAAGAATGCAACTGCAGTCATAACATATGGGTTGAATACCATAGCTTAGCTGGGGGAGGAGGAATGCCCTAGGAAAGAGATGGTGTGGCAATCAAACCCTGCAGGACTGCCGAAGCAAACCCTGCTCTGGATCTGGAATATAAAGGGAGATTGTAGTGTTTGGAGAATGTATGCACGGAGCTCCACGTAGCAGCTTCTAGAATGTCTTTTGTAGGCACCCCTCTTAAGAATGCTGTAGAGGTGGCTGTAGCTCTGGTGGAGTGTGGTCTGACATTTGCTGGAACATTCTTCCCATGGAAGGAATAACAAAATCTGATGCAATGTCCAATCCATTTTGAAATAGTCTGTTTGGAAATTGCTTTTCCTTGTACTCCAGGGCGTAAGCTACAAAAGCTGATCAGACTTCCTACTGGTCTTGGTTCTGTCCAGGTAGTAGCGAAGTTGTCTGTGAATGTCCAAGGTATGCAACAGTCTTTCCCCTTTGCTCTCAGGGTTGGGGAAGAAAGTAGGCAGGTGAATAGCTTGATTTAAAGAAACCCTAGATACCACTTTTGGCATAAAAGTAGGGTTGGTTCTTAAGGAGACCCTGTCTCTGTGAAAGATTATGAACGGTGGTGTTGCCATTAGGGCCTGTAGTTCCGAAACCCTTCTTGCTGAGGTAATTGCCAACAGGAAAGCTGTCTTCCATGATAAAAATTGTAAGTCCACTGAAGCTGCTGGCTCAAAGGGAGGTAGAGTCAGTTTTTCTAGGACAAAGTTGAGGTCCCAAGCTGGCACTGGAGCCTTTCTTGGTGGCTTAATGTTCTTGATTCCCCTGAGGAATTGCTTTAACAAAGGATGTGAAAACACAGGCGGATCAGTGTTATATCTAGCTGCGATAGCTGAAGCATGTATCTTTATGGAAGAATATGAGAGTCCATTCTGTAGCATATCTGCCAAATATTCCAGGATGAGTGGGATATTCAATAATGATGCATCATGTCCCTTGCTGTTATTCCAAATGCTGAATCTCTTCCATTTTGCTAAGTAAACCTTTCTGGTGGGTGGTCTTCGAGCTTCTGTTAATATCCGCTGAACTTCCATGGAGAGAGATAGATTGAGGTTATTCATGGGATCTCCCAGGCTGTTAGCTGCAGTGTCTGAAGGTTTGGATGCACTGTTTTGAAGTTGTGTTGAGTCAAAAGTAGGGGCCACTGGGGAAGGGCCCAATTTTTGTTGTGACATATGCTCCGTAGTAGTGGGTACCAGTGTTGTCTTGGCCAGTCTGGAGCTATTAGGATCCCCTTGGGCCTCTCTGCTTTGATCTTTAGTAATACTGTGGTCATCAGTGGCAGAGGTGGGAATGCACAGATTTTTAGAAAGTTCCAGTTGAATGAAAGAGCATCTATTTTCCAAGCTTGTGGATGGTATGTCCTTGAACAGAATTTTTGTAGATGATGGTTGAGGTGGGAGGCAAATAGGTCTACTTCTGGCCTGCCCCATGTCGAGGTGAGTTGTGTGAATATTTTCGGATGTAACCTCTACTCGTGTGGATCTATGAAATTCCTGCTTAGGCTGTCTGCCAGCACATTGTCTTTGCCTGGAACAAACTGGGATTGCAACTGTATGTTTAGGCTCAGTGATTTTTCCCAAAGATTCATTGTCAGTCTGCAAAGGGGGTAGGAATGGGTGCCCCCTTGCTTGTTTATGTACCACATCACAGTGGTGTTGTCTGTCCGTATCAGTAGATGGCCTTGCTGAAGTTGCTGTCGAAAGGCCTCGATGGCATGCATTACTGCCAGCATTTCCTTTTGGTTTATATGCAGATGTGTTTCCTTTGGAGACCATTGTCCTTGTATACATCTGCCCTCCATGTGCCTCATCCAAGGTCTGAGGCGTCTGTGGTCATGGTCTGTGTTATCTGAGGTTTTTTGAATGACATACCTGTGTTTGCCTGGCTTACCGAGGCCCACCATAGGAATTCCTTTTGTAGGCATGGAATGAGCGGTATGGTTGTCTCTAGGTTGTTGCTGTGCTGAGACCATAGGCTTTTTAGGTACCATTGAAGCTTTCTCATGTGTAGTCTTGCTAATGGAACCAGAAGAATGCAGGATGCCATGTAACCCAGGGCCTGTAGGAATCCCCTTGCAGTCATCTGGGTGAGTTTTGCCAAACCTTTGAAGTAATGAGTTAACTTCCCTTGCTTGTATTCTGTCAGGTAAGCCATTTGAGAGGCTGTGTCTAGATTGGCTCCTAAGAAGGTTATTTGCTGGGATGGCTGAAGTCTTGACTTTTGGAAGTTGACTGTGTATCCCAGAGCCTGTAGCAATTGTATGACATAGTTCAAGTTTTTTGTCAAAATCAATTTGTCGTCCGCTTGTATGAGGCAGTCGTCCAGGTATGGGTAAATTTGGATCCCCTGGAGCCTGCAATGCACAATTACTGAAGCCAGGCATTTTGTAAATACTCTGGGCGCAGTAGATAAGCCAAATGGCAATGCTGAGAATTGATAATGCTCTGGCCCTGCAAGAAATCTGAGGTATCTTCTGCAACTGTGTCTGATAGGGACATGCAGGTATGCCTCCTTGAGGTCCAGAGTAATCAGCCAAGACCCCTTGCCCAACATGGGAAGGAGTTGCTGTAGAGTCAGCATTTTGAACTTTGGTACTATGAGAAAAGTGTTTAATGCGGACAAATCCAGTACTGGTCTCCATTGAGTTTCTTTTCTTGGAACAAGGAACAGTCTTGAGTAAAACCCCTGGCCTTGTTCTTGTTGTGGAACTCTTTCTATTGCTTTGATCTGAGCAAGCAGAGAAATTTGCTTGATAGCCTCTGCCCTCTGGTTTTGTGGTAGGTTTGGCATGCCTTGTTTTCTTGGTAAGGTATGAAAGTGGAACCTGTAACCTTGGTCTATAATGTCCAAAATCCATTTGTCCTTTGTCAATCTGTGCCAATTGTCTGAAAACAGAGATAATTTTCCAAGGAGCGTCTATTTGCTCCTTGGTCAGCGGAAGTAGAGGAAAGTCATTGAGATTGTCCCTGTGGGGCAGGGAGACCCCTGTGTCACTTCTTTGGTTTGCTGGTTGCCATTGTGTCCCCTGTAAGAACCTCCGTATTGTCCTCTTCCTCGCCACGCCTGTTTTACCCTTTGAAATCTTTCAGGATTAGGAAAGGACCAGTTTTAGAAGGCCAATTCCTGCTGAATCTGGGTGGCTGAACCTGGAGGAAATCTTTGACCGTCTGAACTGATTTTGCTTTTACCTCGATGGACTTTAACACATCTTTAGCATTAGTACCAAAAAGCTTGTTCTTTTCCAAAGGTGCATCAAGAAGTTTTGCCTTAACATGATCTGGTAGAGGTTGTTCTTTTAACCATGCATGTCTACGAATGACTGCCCTGTCATAGCTGCCCTACATGAAGCTTCCAATGCATCATATCCACACTGCAGAAAGTGATTGCTGACTTGCTGAGAATTATGTACAGCTTCCTGCAAAGACTTCCTGTCTAAAGGTTCAGGAGAGGCCAATGTTTTCTGTAAATCATCTAACAGGTAATCCTGATATTGAAACATATGAAAGAGGCAATTCAGAGCTCTCATAGATAAAGTAGTGGAGGTGTAGACTTTTTTCCCCCATCTCTCTAATGACCTAGCTTCCCTGTTGGAAGGCAAGGGATTTTTGGAGGTGGATGCTGAAACCCCTTTAGGTCCTTGAGAAATAGTTTCTAAATCAACAGCATGGGCCCTAAAGAAATGAGAATGTGTTTCTGGGACCCTATAATATCTGTCTGGCTTGGCTGGGGCAGGAGGAAGAGTATCCGGGGTAACACTGGAGTCAGAGTATAGGTCATCCAAAACATCAAGCACAGGAGGTATAGCCAGGGGCATGTGCTGGGGCTTTTTAAGGAAGGTTCGAAGGCGCTTTCTGGAATCAGAATATTCCTGGCCTTGCCACTTAAAATGTTCCCTCATGGTATGCAGAACTTCCCCAAAAGAAATATCCTCAGGAGGAGGCTGAGGGATGGAATCCTCTGCATCCGAGTCCTCATAGGCCTGGAAGGGCTCTTCCTGGCCATCGGAGTGAACAGAGTCCTCAGAATCTTCATCTGAAGGGATAGGGTCAGAGGGTTCAACCCGGGGCCTCTTATCAGGAGGAGGCTGGGATCCTCTCTCAGGATGGGCCTGTGAACCTCTAATCATGGAAATTAAGTCTGCGGCCATAGTCATGATTTGTGTTTCAGGAGTAGGCTGAGGTAAGGCCTTAACAGTAAGGTGCTTGGTCTTGCTGGCTGCCTTAGCGTGTGTAGGCCTTAATAGACATGGCCATAGGAGGCCTAGCAGCTCCACGTGCAGGAGTGACCTTATCTACAGCAATGGTCTCGGGCATTTCCTCGGTTTCAGTATCCGGAGGAAAATCTATAACTGGCATCGGTGTGGCCTCTGGTATCGGAGGTGTTGGTAAGCGGTGTCTTGGTTCGGAGCGGTGAAATAACGGTCTCAGGGGGAACCGGAGCACTCGCGGTAGGTTTTGGCGTGGAGTCGGTGGAAGACGCGGGCCGAGGATGTCGGTCCCGGTCTTTTCGTTCTTAGGAGTCTGCGATGTCGGAAGTTGCGACGGCATTGTATAAGCAAATTTATCGCCGAAAAAGTCTTCAGTGAACTCCGCCCTGCGCCTAAGAGTGCGCTTATTGAAGCGAGCACAGGCGACACAGGCCGAGACGTCGTGGTCTGGGCCAAGGCAAGGAAGACAGTAAGAGTGGAAAACCTTATGAGGTATTTGTTTACCACAAGACAGACAACTGTTAACTTTTTCAGTAATTTCTGACATCGGCTGAGGCAAGAAAGGTCCCCAATGGGGTACTTAGCTTTTTTGATGACTTCGGATTCGAAGAATACAGGAGCTGACCGACCGGCACTTGCGAACTGCTTCTGCTTCGGGCACCGCGCGGCAAGAAAGACTGAAGAAAATGGCGTCGGCTGATGCTTATGTACTCCAGCCGCTCTGACGTCGGAGAGAAATGCGACATCAGCCGACGTCGGACCCAGACTTTGGAATCCGGCCGACCAAGGGCTGCCTGAGGCAGGACAACCCCATATGTTATGACTGCAGTTGCATTCTTGAAGGACATCTCCTGTTGCAGGCAGGGAATGAGAGTAATCATTGCTTCCAGGCTGTGGCAATGTTGAGTCCAAACACTTTTTAGGTACCATTGAAGTTTCCTCATATGCAGTCTTGCATATGGAATTAGTAGGATGCAGGATGCCATGAAGCCCAAAGCCTGCAGAATTTTTCTTGCAGATAACCGGGCCTTTGTTGCCATCATTTTGAAATAGGTAGTCAGTTGCCTTTGTTTGTCTGGTGTGAGATAAGCCATCTGGGCAGATGTATTTAAGCTTGCACCCAAGGAATATTATCTCTTGAGAGGGTACTAGTTTTGATTTCTTTTCATTGACTGTGTACCCTAGGCATGTTATAAGTCTTTTCACAAACGGCAGATGCTGTAGTAGAATGTCCTTGTTCTCTGCATGAATTAGACAGTCGTCCCAGTAAGGGTATATTTGTATTCCTCTTTGTCTGCAGAATGCAACTACTGGTGCCACGCACTTTGTGAAGACCCTGGGCGCAGCAGACAAGCCAAAGGGCAGTGCAGAGAACTGGTAATGCATTGAGCCAGCCTTGAATCTGAGGTATCTTCTGCATGATTGTCTGATTGGGACATGCAGGTATGCCTCTTTTAGGTCTAAAGTCACGAGCCAAGCATTCTTGCCCACCATGGGCAGAAGCTGCTGCAAAGTCAACATTTTGAAATTTTGGTCTATCCAGGAATGTGTTCAGAATAGATAGTTCCAGTATTGGTCTCCAGGCCTTGTCCTTTCTGGGTACCAAGAACAGTCTTGAATAAAATCCTTGCCCCTGCTCTTGCTCTGGTACTTGTTGAATGGCCCCCATGTCCATGAGGGAAGAGACTTGTTTTTGCGCCTCTGCCCATTGATTTTTTGGCAGATCTGGCCAGCCATTTGCCTTTGGCAGGGTATGGAAATGGAACTTGTAACCTTGTGACACTATATTTAGAACCCAATTGTCCTGGGTTATAATGTGCCAATTTTGAGAAAAAAGTGCTAATTTTCCCCCTAAGGGTGCTGCCAGGACATAAGTGCTTTGTGCAGGCAGGGGGACTGTTTCCTGTACGGTTGTGATTTGTCTTCACCAACTTTGGAGGTAGAAGCACCCCACTGCTTTGACCTGTATGAACCTTGCACCTGGGATCTGCCTCTAGGGCGTCTGGATCTGCCCCTTTGAGGTCTGTCTGACACTGGAAAGGACCAATTCTTTGTAGGCCAGTGTCTACTAAACCTAGGTGACTGTACTTGTAAAAAATCTTTGACAGTTTGCACAGATTTAGCTTTGTCCTCTATTTTCTTTAACACCTCTTCTGCCTTAACACCAAACAAAGTATTATGCTGTAAAGGTGCATCTAATAATTTAACTTTGACATGATCAGGCAGATTTTGTTCCTTTAACTAAGCATGCCTCGTAATTACAGAACCTGTAACTGCAGCCCTGCAGAAGGCCTCAAAACCACAATGCAAAGTATGTTTTCCAACTTGTTCAGCTGCATGCAATATATCCCGCATTTCCTTGTTTTCTGCACATTCAGAGTTTAACAACATTTTCTGTTTAAGCAATGCCATGACATGATGCTGATATTTGAACATATGAAACTGACAGTTTAAGGCCCTTATAGCCAAGATAGCAGATGTGTAAACCTTTTTTCCTCATCTATCCAGTGCCCTAGAATCCCTGTCAGAGGGGGTAGTTTTTTTTGCAGCGGAAGCCTTAACTCCTTTGAGACCCTGTGAAATAGTTTCTGGGCCTGCAGCAGGGTTTTTAAAAAGGAATTTATGAGAGTCAGGAACCCTGTAATATTTGTCAGGCTTAACAGGAGCTGGAGGCAAGGAGTCAGGGGTCAGACTAGACTCCGAAAACACATCATCTGCAATGTCTAACACAGGTGGAATTGCTAGAGGCATGTGTTGAGGTAGTAAAAGGAAATCCCTGAGCCTCTTTTTAGATTCTGAAAAATCTTGGCTCTCCCAGTGGAAATGCTCCCTCATGGTATGCAAGGTTTCCCCAAAAGAATAGTCCTCTGGAGGAGAAGCTGAAGGTATAGATTCTTCAGCATCAGAATCCTCATGGGGGAAAGAGAATATTCCTGATCAGAAGAGGAATCAGAAGAAACAGAAACCTGATCTGAAGATTCATAGTCAGTCTCTTGCCTAGGCCTCTTATCAGGAGAGGGATGGGAACCCCTGATCAAGGTAATCAAGTCTTTGGCCATTTTGAGCATCTGTTTTTTGGGCATAGAGGCCTGTCCACTTGGCTCTTGAGTTTGTTTCTTTGCTTTAGAAGGTGCTTTAGTCTTTGCCTTTGAAGCTGAAGTCTGTTTAATGTAAAGATGTTTAGGTCTGAATGCACCCTCAGAAGCCGGTGCCTGCTCAGTGGCTCCGGACCCATCTGAGGGAATAGTGTCCGAGGCACCAATACATTGAGTTTCCAGCGGCATAGCTGACTCCACGAGTCGGTAGCGGCCTGCGACTCAAAAGTAGTGGGAGTCAGGGGCTGCAAAAGCACCTCACTGAGAATCGGCGACTGGCTTAGGAGAAGCTTCATCGAAGGTTTTGGACCTCGGTTGTTTATCTCTCTCCTTTTCATTACGTTTTTTGTGAACTCCGGTAGTCGGATGGCTATCCGATGACAATTCTGGATAATTACACCAATGTCCAAAATAGTTTAAAGCAAAAAACATGGGGCAACAGCAGCCGATGCAGGACCCAAGACTTTGGAATTCAGGCCGACTGAGGGCAACCTGCCAGCAGGACTACCCAAATGTAATGACTGCAGCATTGAAACACGAAGAACATTCCCTAAGCCTCTTTTTAGAATCAATGAAATCCTGACTTTCCCAACAAAAATGCTCCCTAAGAGTATGCAAGGTTTCACCATAAGAGAAATCCTCCGGGGGGGAAGCAGAGGGAATAGAGCCCTCAGCATCAGTATCCTCATAGGTAGATAAAGGTAAATCCTGGCCATCAGAAGAAAAGTACAGTTTTGTACCTACCATAAATGTAGATGTTCTAGTGTTCACCCTGCTGCAGTCATCACACTTGGGTTATCCTGCCATCAGGCGGTCCCGCAGTCGGCCTGAGTTCCAAAGTCTTGGTCCGGTGTCGGTTGCTGTCGCTTCTTCCCTGACGTCAGTGCGGCAGGGGTATATAAGAGGCATCCGACGTCATTTTCTTTAGTTTTTCTTGTCCCAGATGTCAGGTGCCCCCAATAGGTAGGCTATATATATATATATATATATATATATATATATATATATATATATATATATATATATATATATATATATATATATATATATATATATATATTTAGAGCTATATAAAAATCAAACAATACCTTCAGGCACAAGCAAATACACCACACAGGTTGTATAGGATACAGTGGTATAGATAAGTTCAGCTAGTTCAGAGGGGATGGAGGGAGGGTAACCTGGACTGTAGCAGGGTGAACACTTGAACATCTACATTTATGATAGGTACAAAACTGTACTATGTTCATCATGTTACCCTGCTGCAGTCATCACACTTGGGTTGAATCCCAAAGCTAAGGATGGGTGGTGGAGTTAAACAGGGTTAGAAGAAGCTAGTAGGCCCTGCAAAACTGCAGTGGCAAAACCAGCTCTAGTCTTAGAATATAGAGGTAAGTGATAGTGTTTGGTGAAGGTGTGCACTGAGCTCCAAGTTGCAGCTTCCAGAATATCCTTGGTTGGCACTCCCCTGAGAAAGGCTGCTGATGTAGCTGTAGCTCTGGTGGAGTGGGACCTAATGTTAGCAGGTACCAGTTTCCTATGATGCATGTAGCAGAAACGTATGCAATGCCCTATCCATTTAGAAATGGTCTGTTTTGAGATAGCTTTTCCTTGTGATCCTGCAGCATAGGCTACAAAGAGCTGGTCAGATTTTCTGAAAGCCTTAGTTTTATCCAAGTAGTAACGTAATTGCCTGTGAATGTCCAAAGAGTGCAGGAGTCTTTCTCCTTTGTTCTGTGGATTTGGGAAAAAGGTGGGCAAATTAATGGTTTGGTTTAGGGCCACGCTGGATACCACCTTTGGCATAAAGGAAGGGTTAGTTCATAGAGAGACTCTGTCTTGATGAAAAATGAGGAAAGGCTCCACTGCCATTAGTGCCTGTAGCTCTGAGACTCTTCTAGCTGAGGTTATTGCTAGTAGCAGGGCAGTTTTCCATGAAAGAAATTTTAAATCAGCTGAAAAAGCTGGTTCAAAGGGCGACAGTGTAAGCTTTTCCAGAACAAAGTTGAGATCCCAAGTAGGTGTTTGTGCTCTCCTGGGCAGTCTTATGTTCTTAGCCCCTCTGAGGTACTGTCTTAGGAGTGGATGTGAGAATAAAGGAGGATCCGTGTTGTAATGAGCTGAAATTGCTGAGGCGTGGATCTTAATAGATGAAAAGGAAAGCCCTTTGTGCAACATCTCAGTTAAATATTGTAGAATCTGAGGAATGTTTGGATCAAGGGGATTTTGGCCTTTAGCCTGGTTCCAGGCGCAAAATCTTTTCCATTTGTCTGAATAGGTTTTCCTGGTGCTGGGCCTCCTGGCCTCCAGAATGACATCCATAACAGCTTTGGATAGAGGTGTTGGCTGGTTGTTTAGGTAATTTGCCATGCAGCCAGGTTTAAAGTCTTGAGCTGGCTTTGTAGAATCTGATTGTCTCGCTGGGTGAGCAGGTGAGGAATTTGTGGTAAAATCCATGGTGGGCCGTGGGCCATGTTCCTTAGAATTGGATACCAATGCTGGCATGGGCAGTCTGGTGCAATGAGTATCACTTGTGGCCTCACTTTCAGCAGTACCTTTGCTAGAAAAGGCAGTGGAGGAAAGGCATACACTGTTAATGTTTTCCAACTGAATGAGAGGGCGTCCACTTTCCAAGCTTGTGGATGGAATGTCCTTGTGCAAAATTTTTGAAGATGGTAGTTTTGGGGGCTAGCAAACAGATCTACATCTGGGCGTCCCCATTTTTGAGCTATCATTGCAAATACTTGTGGATTTAGTTTCCACTCGTGTGGATCCATGATGTTTCTGCTTAGGTCGTCTGCCAATGTGTTTTTCTTTCCTGGCAGGAATTGTGCTTGTAATTGAACCTGGTAAGACAGTGCCGTGTTCCACAAGGTCATTGCTTGCCTGCATAGAGGGTAGGAATGTGTGCCCCCTTGCTTGTTTATGTACCACATTACTGTGGTATTGTCCGTCTTTATTATTAGTTGTCCTGGGTGTAAGAGGTCCTTGAAAGCTGTTAGGGCATTCTGTACTGCTAGCATTTCTTTTTGATTGATATGCAGATGCCTTTGATCTGTAGTCCATTTACCCTGAATGCACTGTCCTGCCATGTGTGCTCCCCAGGCATAGTCCGATGCATCTGTTGTCATAGTTTTCCTGGCTGTGGGTAAGGTGAAAGGCTGACCGTTGTTGTGGTGGCATGCCTGTGCCCACCATAGAAACTCCTGTTGAAGGCAGGGAATGAGTGGTATCATTGTTTCAAAGCTGTGGCTGTGCTGAGTCCATACGCTTTTCAGGTACCATTGTAATTTCCTCAAATGCAGTTTTGCAAATGGTATTAGTAGTATGCAAGATGCCATGAATCCCAAGGCCTGCAGAATTTTTCTTGCAGTGAGTTTGGTCTTTGCTGCCATTATTTTGTAATATTGAGTCAGCTGTTGTTGCTTGTCTGGTGTGAGATAAGCCATCTGGGCCATTGTATTCAAGCTGGCACCCAGGAATGTCATATTTTGTGAGGGCACTAGTTTTGATTTCTTTTCGTTTACTGTGTACCCTATGCAACTTAGAAGGTGTTTGACAATTATTTTATTTATTTATTTTACATTTGTTAACCGGGCTAGTCCAACTGGATGCATGTCCATTTTCAGTGGAGGCCCGAGGAGAAAAGCTCCAGATGCTTAAAAAGAATGTCCTTGCTTTCTGCTTGAATAAGGCAGTCGTCCAGGTAAGGGCATATTTGAATTCCTCTTTGCCTGCAGTATGCAATTACTGGTGCCAGGCATTTTGTGAAGACCCTGGGCGCAGTAGATAAGCCAACGTTACTAGCCAAGCATTCTTGCCCAGCATGGGAAGAAGCTGCTATAGTGTTAGCATCTTGAATTTTGGTACTTGCAGACAGGTGTTCAGAACTGAAAGATCCAGAATGGGTCTCCATGCTTTGTCTTTTCTTGGGACTAGAAAGAGTCTTGAGTAAAATCCTTGTCCTTGCTCCTGTGTAGGTACCTGCTGAATGGCTCTCATGTCCATGAAAGCTATACTTTGTTTTTGTTCCTCTACCCATTGATCTGATGGCAAGTTTGGCATTCCTTTTATCCTTGGCAAGGTATGAAAGTGGAATCTGTATCCTTGTGAGACAATGTTTAGGACCCATTTGTCTTTTGTGATGATGTGCCAGTTGTCTGCAAAAAATGCTAATTTTCCTCCCAAGGAAGCTGCCAGGAGAGATTTGATTGGTGGTTTGAGGATAGAGTCATTGTGTTTGTCTTCTGCTAGCTTGGGGCCTATCTTCTCCTCCTTTCTGGGTAGCAGAACCCCATTGGCGAGGTTAGTAAGGGCCTTGTGACTGACCTCTGCCCCTTGGGCGTCTGTATTTGCCCCTCTGTGATCTGTCAGAAGCTGGAAAGGACCAGTTTTTTTGCTGGCCAATTTCTGCTGAAACGAGGGGGTTGTACCTGTAAAAAAATCCTTGACCGTCTGCATAGACTTTGCCTTATCCTCCATTTTCTTTAAAACCTCTTCTGCTTTGACACCAAATAATACATCCTGCTGTAAAGGTGCATCCAATAATTTTGCTTTAACATGATCAGGTAGGGTTTGTTCTTTTAACCAAGCATGTCTACTTATGACAGACCCAGTAACAGCTGCTCTACAGGAAGCTTCCAATGAATCAAATCCACATTGTAAAGTATGTTTGCCCACCTGTTCAGCTGCATGCAACAGATCCTGCATTTCCTTGAATTCAGACTGTTCAGTATGTGGGCTAATTTTTTGTTTTAATTGAGACATTAGGAATTGCTGATATTTCAGCATGTGAAACTGACAATTTAATGCTCTCATAGCCAGAGTTGCTGAGGTGTATATTTTCTTTCCCCATCTATCTAGGGCTCTGGAATCCCTTTCAGAGGGCACAGGATTTTTAGCCACAGAAGCTTTAGCCCGCTTGGGACCCTGGGAAATTGTTTCTGGGTCAGCCACAGGGCTTTTATAAAGGAATTTGTGTGAGTCAGGGACTCTGTAGTATATGTCTGGTTTGGCTGGAGCAGGAGGTAGAGAGTCTGGATTTAGACTAGACTCCAAGTAAACATCATCCACAATGTCTAAAACTGGAGGGATAGCAAGTGGTCTGTGCTGGGGTAGTAAAAGGAACTCTCGGAGCCTTTTCTTAGAATCAGAGTAGTCCTGGCCTTCCCAGTGGAAATGTTCCCTCATGGTATGTAAAATTTCCCCAAAGGAGTAGTCTTCAGAGGGAGATGCTGAGGGAATAGAGTCTTCAGCATCAGAGTCTTCATAAGGGGGAAAAGTGTAATCCTGTTCCTCAGAAGAATCTGAGGAAATTAAAACCTGGTCAGAGGAAGCATAATCCTCCTCTTGTCTTGGTCTTTTATCTGGAGGGGGATGGGAACCCCTGATTAGGGTAATCAAATCTTCAGCCATCTTAAGCATCTGTTTCTTAGGCATGGGGCCTTGAACTGTAGACTGATGTACAGTCTTTTTTGGTTTTGAAGGAGTTTGAAGCTTAGCATAAGATTTAATGGCGAGTGTAGTCGGTCTGAAGACACCTTCTGCAACCGAAGGTGTTTCCACTGCACCAGGGTCTCCTTCTGCTCCAGTGTCGGAAGGGCCTAATGAAGATGGCTGCGTCGGCCTAGTAGACTCCGCTTGAGAATCCGCAGCTGTCTGGGGTTCCAATTCTGTGATCGTCAGGGGCTGCGTAGGCACCTCACTGAAAACCGGAGAACTGGCGACAGACCCAGCAGAGGCCTCGGAGTCTGGCTTTTTCCTAGGCTGCCTGTCCTTATCCTTGCGTTTTTTATGCATGCCGGTCGTTGGCTGCTCCGACGACATGATATAATTCAATTTCCTACCAAAGTAATGTTGTGCGAAGTCAAAACGGCGTTTGATAGTTCGTTTATTAAACCTAGCACAAAACCGACAATCTGTGACGTTGTGGTCTGGGCCTAGGCAAGGAATACAATAAGAATGGAAGTCCTTATGAGGTATTTGCTTCCCACAAGAAATGCAATTGCTAACTTTTTCTGACATCGGACTGAGGCAAGAAAAGGTTCCTAAACGGGGTACTTAGCTTTATTGAAGACTTCGGACTGAAACTCGAATCGAAAATCTCAGGTGTCGGCCGACCGGCACTTGCGAACTGCTTCTGCTTCGGGCACCGCGCGGCAAGAAAGACTGAAGAAAATGGCGTTGGATGCCTCTTCTATACCCCTGCCGCACTGACGTCAGGGAAGAAGCGACAGCAACCGACGCCGGACCAAGACTTTGGAACTCAGGCCGACTGCGGGACCGCCTGACGGCAGGATAACCCAAGTGTGATGACTGCAGCAGGGTAACACGATGAACATCAGAAATTTCATAATCCTGGTCAGAAGTATCATAAGCAAACTCTGTCCTAGGTCTCTTAGAAGGGGAGGGGGTTGGTTTCCCCTGATTAAAAGTAATAAGGTCTTCAGCCATTCTTATCATTTGTTTTTTAGGCATAGAGTCCTGATCATGTGGTCTGGGCATCAGTTTCTAGGCATGGATCGAGTTTTAGGCCTTGAAGAAGAAGATGGCGTCAGTTTAATATGCAAGTCAGTAGGCCTGAATACACCCTCAGAAGCCAGTGCCTACACAGTGGCTCCGGACCTATCCAATGTAGAGACATCCGCAGGCTCCACAATTGAAGCATCTCACAGCATACCGGACTTTGAATGGGTCTCAATAGAGGCCTGCGAATCTGAAGTAGCGGGTATCAGGGGCTGCGAAAGTGCCTCAGCTCAGTACCGGCGAACTGGTGACTGGCTTAGGAGAAGCGTCGGCAGCTTTGGACCTAGGCGGCCTCTGTCTTTATCTTTGCGTTTTTTCGGAATATCGGTAGTTGGATGGCTTAGCAAAGACATATCTGGATAATTGAACTGAGCACCAAAATATTTAGAAGCGAAGATATACCGACGACGGATAGCTCTTGGTTTAAATAAGGCACAAAACTGACAGCGAGGTACTTCGTGGTCAGGGCCTAGGCAAGGAATACAGTACGAATGAAAATCTTTATGAGGTATTTGTTTTCCACAAGAAAAGCAATTATTTACTTTTACTGACATCAGTTTAGAGCAAGAAAAAGTTTCCCCAACGGGGTACTTAGCTTTTACTTGAAGACTTCAGTTCTGAAACTCGAAAACGAAAACTTCAGGAGTCGGCCGACCGGCACTTGCAAAATGCTTCTGCTTCGGGCACTGCATGGCAAGAAAGACTGATGTAATGGCATCCGCTGCATGTTTTATACCCCTGACGACCTGACATCATGGAAGAAGAGACAGCAACCGATGCAGGACCCAAGGCTTTGTTAATCAGGCTGACTGAGGGCTACTGCAAGTAGATAACCCAAATGTGATGACTGCAACAGTGAAACATGAAGAAAGTACAGTTTTGTACCTACCATAAATGTAGATGTCCGAACTGGATAGCATCTGCAGTCATAACAAATGGGTTGTCCTGTCGTCAGGCAGCCCTTCGGTCGGCCGGATTCCAAAGTCTGGGTCAGGCTTCGGCTGATGTCGCACTTCACCCGACGTCATCTCTGCTGGTCTTCGTGTATAAAGGCATCAGCCGACGCCATTTTCCTCAGTGTTTCTTGCCCCAGATGCCAGTTGCCCTCTTGGAAGGCTAAATTTTGGATAAATGCCAATGTTTCCAAAAAAAGTAGAAGGCACACACAAAAAATAAGCATGTATGTACATATATACAAACAAATACACCATAAGAGACTCCCCCCCAGCTAGCTATTAGGAGGGTAAACACCCTAGGAGTACCACAGAGGGGAAGGAGGGTGGGTAATCCTGACTGCAGATGCTATCCAGTTCGGACATCTACATTTATGGTAGGTACAAAACTGTACTATGTCCTTCAAGGATGCATCTGCAGTCATAACAAATGGGTAGAATACCATAGCCAAACTAGGGGTGGAGGAAGAAAAATTATGGTGTAGTTAGGATCCCTTGCAGTACAGCAGTGGCAAACCCTGCTCGGGATCTAGAGTATAGAGGTAAATTATAATGCTTGGCAAATGTATGCACGGAGGTCCAAGTAGCCGCCTCAATAATGTTCTTGGTTGCCACTCCTCGTAAGAAAGCTGTGGTAGTGGCTGTAGCCCTTGTAGAATGAGGTCTTATGTTCTGTGGAATTGGTTTTCCATGGTAAGAGTAACAGAATCTTATGCAATTTCCTATCCATTTGGAGATTGTCTGTTTGGAAATTGCTTTTCCTTCCCTTCCTGTTGCATAGGCTACTAAAAGCTGGTCAGTTTTTCTGTTACTTTTGGTTCTGTCCAGGTAGTAGCGTAACTGCCTATGTACATCCAAGGTATGCAACAGTCTTTCCCCCCTGTTCTGTGGATTGGGAAAGAAGGTAGGTAGGTGGATTGCCTGGTTTAAAGACACTCTGGATACCACCTTAGGCATAAATGTAGGATTAGTTCTCATGGACACCCTATCTTGATGGAAGATTAGGAAGGGTTGCACTGCCATTAAGGCCTGTAGTTCTGAAACCCTCCTTGCTGAAGTAATTGCCAGTAGGAAAGCAGTTTTCCATGACAGGTGTTGCAGATCTGCTGTTGCTGCTGGTTCAAACGGAGGGAGTGTCAACTTTTCTAGCACAAAGTTCAAGTCCCATGCTGGTAATGGTGGTTTCCTAGGAGGTTTTACATTCTTGATCCCTCTGAGGAACTGTCTGAGTAGAGGATGCGAAAAGACAGGTGGATCGAAGCTGTATTCTGCTGAAATAGCTGATGCATGTATCTTGATGGAGGAATAGGACAGGCCTGTATGTAGAAGCAATGCCAAGTACTCCAGAATGTTAGCAATATCTATGTTCGACACATCTTTTCCTCTTTCAGTACTCCAAATGACAAACCTTTTCCATTTTCCTGCATAGTTCCTTCTTGTTGAAGGTCTGCGGGCTTCAAGGATAATGTCTTTAACCCTTTGTGAAAGGTCTGGGTTAGTTGCTGCTATGTGATGTTCCAGGCAGTCAGTTGCAAGGTTTTTAGGTTTGGATGCATGATGTTGTAGTTGTTCTGAGTTAACATCAAAGGCATCAGGGGTATTGACCACATTCTCTCCCGAGACATGCTCCTCAGCAATGGGTACCAGTGTTGTCTTGGCCAATTCGAGCTATCAGGATTATCCTTGGACGTTCCTCTTTGATTTTCAGTAGTACCTTGTGCATCAAGGGAAGAGGTGGAAATGCATATGCTGTCAGGCCTTTCCAGCTGAAGGATAGAGAGTCCACCTTCCATGCAAGTGGGTGGAATGTCCTTGTGCAGAATTTTTGAGCTGGTGATTGAGTGGGGATGCGAATAGATCTATTTGTGGCATTCCCCATTTCTTTGTGATGGCCTTGAAGATGTCCGGGTGTAGCATCCATTCGTGTGCATCCGAGGTGGTTCTGCTTAACATGTCTGCTAGGGTGTTCTCTTTTCCCGGCACAAATATTGCCTGTAACTGGATGTTGTAGCTCAGAGCCAGATTCCAAAGGTCCAAAGTCATTCTGCATAGGGGGTATAAATGAGTGCCTCCCTGTTTGTTGATGTACCACATGACTGTGGTGTTGTCTGTCCTTATCATCAAATGGCCTTCTTTGAGGAATGGTCTGAATTTTGGATTGCCAGTTTTACTGCCAGCATTTCTTTTTGGTTTATGTGCAGATGCAGCTGGTCTTGAGTCCACAATCCTTGTATGCATTTGTCCAGCATGTGCGCCCCCCATCCTAGGTCTGAGGCGTCCGTTGTGATGGTTTGGCTTGCTTGAAAGTTGTGGAAGGGTAAGCCTGGGTTTGACTGGCATGCTTGAGCCCACCATAGGAACTCCTGTTTTAGGCATGGGATTAGTGGGATTTCGGTTTCTAAGCTGTGCCTGTGTTGAGACCATAAATTCTTTAGGTACCACTGTAGCTTTCTCATATGCAGTCTGGCATGTGGGACCAAGATTATGCATGATGCCATGAAGCCCAAGGCCTGCAGAACTTTTCTTGCTGTTAGTTTGTTCTGCTTTGTTAATGCCAAGAAGTAAAGAGGGAGTTTTTTGTTTTTCTGCAGTTAGGAATGCCATTTGTTTTACTGTGTCCAATTCAGCCCAAGAATGTTCTTGTTTGGGATGGTATCAGCCTTGACTTTTGTAAATTGACTGTGTATCCCAGGGCTTACAGCAAGTAAATGACCCTTTGTAAATCTGTTGTCAGCTTGCTTTTGTTGTCCGCTTGTAACAGGCAGTCGTCCAGGTATGGATAAATTTGGATTCCTGTAGTCTGCAGTGAGCGATTACTGATGCCAGGCATTTTGTGAATACTCTGGGTGCAGTAGATAAGCCAAAGGGCAATGCTGAGAATTGATAATGCTCTGATCCTGCAAGAAATCTGAGGTATCTTCTGCAATTTGGTCGAATGGGGACGTGCAGGTATGCCTCCTTGAGATCTAGAGTTACCAGCCAACACTCCTTGCCCAGCATGGGAAGGAGTTGCTGTAGTGTCAGCATTTTGAATTTTGGGACAATGATGTTTGTGTTTAAGACGGACAGGTCGAGAATAGGTCTCCAACTTTTCTCTTTTCTTGGTACTAGGAAGAGTCTGGAGTAGAATCCTTTGCCCTGTTCTGTTATTGGTACTCTTTCCACAGCTCTCATCTTTGCTAATTTCGCTATCTGCTGTAGAGCTTCTGTTTTTTGATTTGGAGGTAGGTTTGGCATTCCTCTTTTTACTGGTAAGGTGTGGAAGTGGAACCGGTAGCCTTGGTCTATGGTTTGCAAAATCCACTTGTCTTTTGTGATATAGTGCCAATTTTTCGAAAATAAGGCTAACTTTCCGCCTAAAGGTGCTGATATTTGCTCCCTGGTAGGTGGTGTCAGAGCCAAGTCACTGTGATTGTCCTGTTGCAGTGGCAGTGGTTGTGTCTGTGCCTCGGTTATTGCCTTGCCACTGTCGTCCTCTGTAGGCACCTCCTCTGGATTGATTTCTGCCTCTAGAGCGTCTATTCCTGCCCCTTTGGGATTTTGTGGAGTCTGGAAAGGACCAATTTTTGGCAGGCCAGTTCCTGCTAAACCTTGGGGGCTGAACCTGTAAGAAATCTTTAACTGTTTGTACAGATTTTGCCTTTTCTTCCATTTTCTTCATTACTTGCTGGGCAGGTGTACCAAATAGACTGGCCTTATCCATAGGAGCATCCAACAGCTTTGCTTTAACATGATCCGGTAAGACCTGTTCTTTCAACCATGCATGCCTTCTTATCACTGTGCCAGTCATGGCTGATCTAAATGAAGCCTCCAGTGCATCATAGCCACATTTTAAGGAATGGTTACTAACCTGTTGTATGTTATTCACCATTTCTAATACATATTTCTTATCTAAGGATTCATCAGAGGACAGCTTTTTAGTTAACTGATCAAGCATAAACTCTTGGTATTGGATCATATGAAACTGACAGTTTAAAGCTCTAGCTGAGAGAGTAGCAGAGGTGTAAACTTTTTTCCCCCATCTCTCTAAGGACCTGGATTCCCTTTCAGAAGGAATAGGGTTTTTTGCTGAGGTCGAGGCTACTGCCTTAGGCCCCTGGGATATAGTTTCGGGATCTGCAAGTGGGGCCTTGTATAGGTGGTGATGAGTGTCTGGCACCCTGTAAAATCTATCTGGTTTGGCAGGGGCTGGAGGTAAAGAATCAGGAGCAGTGCAAACATCATTAAATGCATCATCCACAACAGGCAGTACAGGAGGTATAGCTAAGGGCCTATGTTGTGGTAAGTGCAGAAAAGTCCTAAGCCTTTTTCTTGAATCTGAGAAATCTTGTCCCTGCCTTTGGAATTGTTCTCTCATGGCATGTAAGGTTTCCCCAAAGGAAAATTCCTCTGGTGGAGAGGCAGCTGGAATGGATTCTTCAGCATCGGAATCTTCATAAGTAGAAAAAGGAGCCTCTGGCTGGTCTGTAATGTCTGAGTCATCCGCAGAATCATCAGAGGACACTGGCTCGGGGGGCTCTGCTCTAGGTCTCTTTTCAGGGGGCTGAGAGGCCCTGTCTGGGTGAGATTGGGATCCCCTAATTAAGGATATTAAATCCTCTGCCAGAGTAAGCATTTGTGAACTTGAAGTGGGCCTGTGTGAGGGGGGCTTAACAGGCACTGATTTAACAGATTTGGCTGCTTTAGCCCTGGCAAAGGCCTTAATAGACATGGCTGCAGGAGGCCTAGCAGCACCACGTGCTGGAGTAGAGACATCCAAAGGGATGGTGTCTGATAAATCACTAGGAACCACAGTAGTAGGCAGAATTTCTGAGGCCGATTCAACTAAGGTAGCAGGCGCCTCAGTAGTAGTCATGGATTCGGCTATAGATTGACCGGTTTTCTCGGTTTCGGCCGAAACCGAGACACTCGCGGCTTGCTTAACCGTGGTTTCGGCCGAAACCGCGAGTGTCGGTCTTTTTCTTTGCGTTTTTTAACAATTTGGGTTGTCGGAGGATCCGACGGCATAATGTACGCAAAATCTGAGCCGAAAAACTGTTCAGCAAACTCCGACCGACGCCTAAGCGTTCGTCGGTTGAAGGAAGCACAGGCCGAACAGGCTGCTACGTCGTGGTCTGGGCCTAAGCAAGGCAGACAGTAAGAGTGGAAATCTTTATGAGGTATTTGTTTCCCACAAGTTAAACAGTTATTGACTTTTTCTGACATCGGCTGAGGCAAGAAAGAGTCCCCAACGGGGTACTTAGCTTTTTAGAAGTCTTCGAAGTAGTATTCGGTAGTAGTAATCTCTGGATCTGACCGACCGGCACTTGCGAACAGCTTCTGCTTCGGGCGCCACACGGCAAGAAAAACTGGGGAAAATGGCGTCGGCTGATGCCTTTATACCCAAAGACCAGCAGAGATGACGTCGGGTGAAGTGCGACATCAGCCGAAGCCGGACCCAGACTTTGGAATCCGGCCAACCGAAGGGCTGCCTGACGACAGGACAACCCATTTGTTATGACTGCAGATGCATCCATGAAGGACATCATCCCCATTTATCTTGGGTAATGTATTCCCAGTTTTTTGCATGCAGGACGAATTTTCCTCCTAAAGGTGCAAGTACTTGAGCAAGGCTTGGGGGAGTTAAGGATAAGTCATTGTGCAAGTTTACCATAGGGGGGTGGCTTCCTACTCCCTGTTTTGACATGGGAGCACCCCACTGCTTAGGTCTGTGCATAACCTGAGACTGAAGTCTTGGGGGTCTGCTGTCCCTGGGTTTGGACTGAGAAGGACTGGAAAGGACCAGTTCTTTGAAGGCCAATGCCTACCGAATCTAGGTGGCTGTACTTGTAAGAAATCTAACAGTTTGCATAGATTTAGCTTTCTCCTCCATCCTTTTGAGAACAACTTCTGCTTTACTGACAAATAGGCACTCTTGCTTTAAGGGTGCATCCAGTAATTTTGCTTTGACATGATCTGGCAAGTTTTGTTCCTTAAGCCAAGCATGCCTTCTAAGAACAGTCCTAGTGACAGCAGCCCTGCAAGATGCTTCTAAAGCATCAAAACCACACTGCAAAGTATGTTTACCAACTTGGTCAGCAGAATGCATTAACTCTTGTAAATCTTTGTGTTATACACAGTCAGGAATCAACATAATTTTCTGTTTAATTAGCCCCATAATATGCTACTGATACTTTAACATATGACACTGGCAATTTAAAGCCCTAATGGCCAGAGTAGCAGAGGTGTATACCTTCTTACCCCATCAGTCTAAAGCCCTAGAATCCCTGTCAGAAGGGGTAGGATTCTTGGCAGTAGTAGCCTTAATGCCTTTTGGTCTTTGGGAAAGGGTCTCTGGTTCCGCAGTAGGATTCTTGAAACGGAATTTGTGAGAGTCAGGTACTCTATAGTGCCTGTCAGGTTTCCTGGGAGCTGGAGACAAAGTATCCGGGGTAAGGCTGGATTCCAAGACGACATCATCTACAATCTCCAGAACAGGAGGGATAGCTAGAGGCCTGTGCTGAGACGGGTTTAAAAATTCCCTGAGTCTCTTTTTGGACTGAGAGTAGTCCTGGCTTTTCCAGTAGAAATGCTCCCTAAGGGTATGCAGGGTGTCACCAAAAGAAAAATCTTCTGGAGGGAAAGCAGAGCGAATGGAATCCTCTGCATCAGAATCCTCATAGGTAGATAAGGGTATGTCCTGGTAGTCAGAAGGAACAGAGGTATCAGATTCCTGATCAGAAGAATCAGAAGGAAAATCAGTTCTAGGTCTCAGAGGGGGAAGGCTGACTTCCCCTAATTAAGGTAATAAGGTCTTCAGCCATTCTAATCATTTGTTTTTGAGGCCTGTGGACCAGAGAATGCGCTTTGGTCGTCGGTTTCCTAGGCGTAGCACGAACTTTAGGCCTGAGAAATTCAGTATTTTTGGCTTGAAATGAAGTAGTCGGTTTAATATAGGCCTGAATACACCCTCAGAAGCCGGTGCCTGCACAGCAGCTCTGGACCCATCCAAGGTAGAGACATCCGCAGGTTCCATAGTCGAAGAAGCATCTCGCAGCATACCGGACTCCGAATGGGTCTAAGTAGAGGCCTGCGAATCTGTTGAAGCGGGTATCAGGGGCTGCAAAAGCGCCTTACTGAGTATCGGTGGACTGGTGACTAGCTTAATGGCAGCATCATCGACAGTTTTGAACCTATGCGGTCTGTCTCTGTCTTTATCCTTACATTTTTTCAGAAGATCGGCAGTCGGATGGCTTACCGATGCCATTTCGGAGTATGGAGATCGAGAGCGAAAGTATTTAGCTACAAAAATTGCCCGACGAAGAGTTCGGAGGTTGAACAAGGTACAAAACCGACAGCGAGGGACATCGTGGTCTGGGCCTAAACAGGTGACGTAGTAAGAATGAAAATCTCTATGAGGTACTTGCTTTCCACAGGCAAGACCATTATTAATTTTTTCTGACATCAGTTAGAGCAAGAAAAAAGGATTCCCAATGGGGTACTTATCTTTTAGAAGACTTCAGATCTGAAACTCGAAAATGAAAATTTCAGGAGTCGGCCGACCAGCACTTGTGAACTGCTTCTGCTTCGGGCACCACACGGCAGGAAAGACTGATGTAATGGCGTTGGCTGCATGTTTTATACCTCTGATGACCTGATGTCATGGAAGAAGCGACAGCATCCGACGCAGAAATCCCAAGACTCTGGTATTCAGGCTGGCTGAGGGCTACTTGGAAGCAGATAACCCAAATGTGATGACTGCAACAGTGAAACACGAAGAACATCTTGAATGATATACGGAAGTGAGTGGAGAAGGGGGAGTAAGGAGGTGTAAGGTATGAATACGTGCTTGTTCATATTTAGGGGTATAGTTTAACCTGGGTTTGAGCAAGAACAGTCTCAGAATTTGGTTAGAAAGTCTTTCAGAATGTTTTTCTTGAGATACAAAGTAGAACAGCAACCTCAATTTCTCTTCAGAGACCAAAGAGCCAGGTAACTTTACCCCTGGGGGAAAAATAGGTTTTGCATACATGATTTAGATGAAGGTGGTCCCTAGCCACCCTGAGTTGGTTCTCATTACTTCTACATTAAAAAGCTTGTTCACAGGCTGGGCTGCACATCTCAATTAGGTTACTGTGAAGATGAAACAATGGCATTTTTTCTAGGTAATTACTGGCTCCATGTCAAACCGCCTTCAATCGGACTCTGCCTACTTCTTTCTCGTACTAAAGAATCATCCCAATACAGTACAGGGTTGACACACATCAGGAGGAGCCATCATACAGGTAGCCATGTGGGTTGGTTGTGCTCTAACCAGCATCCTGGTGATACGGACATTTGTCTAGCCTAATTTCACCATGTGGGGGGGCAGACCATCCACATCCAAGAAGGGTCCCACAATGCCTTTACACCTTGAAATGCATGCTCTTTACACTCTATAATGAAGGTTACCAATAAGTAGTGGCTTGGGGAGCAAAAAGCTCACCCTCACCTCCAAGGAGAAACGCAATGATGCCACCCCCCTCTGTGCAGAGTTTGTGGCTGGTTGCACTCTGCTCTCACCCTTTCTCCTCTCTAGGACCAGCATGCCCAGTGATGCCCCCACCCTTCGTGCAGCATTTGTGGCTGCATGCACCCCATTCTCTCTCTTTCTCCTCTCTAGGATAAGCATGCCTATACTCCCCTGCCAGCTCTATGAAAAACGCAAGCCACAAACTGAACTTAGTCAAGGATTTATCCTTTTAAACCAATGCAGTTGGCAGGAAAACGACATTGCAATGACAAAAGTACACTTAAGAGTACAGTCATATCTCTATTTCTTCATACATTTACTTATAGATACAAAGTTACCTGTGGGCTCTGAGGTATCTGAAGGCTGTCGCTGGTGACTGGGTACTGGCAGTCGTTTTTCATTTACAGAGTAGCCCGGAGAAAGGCTGCCTAACCTGCAGGACAAAAAATGACCAAGATTGTGAAGACTGAAGAGTGATGGCCATAACAAACTCAAAAATGCAAACTGAATTCCTCTAATATACAAGTCCAGGACCAACAAAATTAATGGGAGTGGAGTACAAAATTGTCTTATCTGGTGCCATCTAGTAAAGTTTCCTTCCACCCCACAAATCATTACAACAAAGCTGTCTGAGTACAAGTGGTTTTTTTTTTGTTTTTTTTTTTATCATACTCGGGGAAAACAACAGAAGTACAATAAAAGTATATTAATTTGCAGAAAGAATGAAAGACTCAATCCCCGCTTCAATTACAAAGTACAATACGTGAAAACAATGTGCTTCAACTACAGCAAATGCTTAGCTGCTTTCTTAAAAATCTATTAATCTCAATAATAATTTTGACAGCTGTTAACTTCTTATTTAAGACCTGCAGCACTATATTTTTGGTCTGTTGCTCAAATTTTTTTTTTTTTTAAATAACAGCTCTTGTTTGCCTGCGGTGTGACATTAAGCAAATCATCCCTGGTAGCCCCAGAAAAGAAAATGTGTGGCCAGTAACCTATCTGGTTTACAAACACGTATCATTTAAGTCACTAAATAATGACAGACATTTGAGTTTAATGCTTTATATTCTTTGGAAAATGTATGGTGATGAAAAACCTATTAGTTTATCAACTTTCTAAGTTAATGACTGCAATATTTAAAGTTATCCCTGATCTGGGGCTCTGCCCCCTCCCCCCAATTATTTTTTTGGCTTTGTCCATTCCTTGCACTAAGAGGATGAGAGCTTCAGAGTCCTACATACAAGTCTTTAGTTCTCCTAAAGCGTATGACATCTGTCCACATGGTAAGGAGTACACAGCCACCAGAAATTAAAAAAATGTGGAGCTTTTCATGAGCAGAGCAGAAAGAAAGGAATCAGAGAACAGACTGGAATGCTGCAAAAAAGGCCACCTAATTATGCTGTTAAACTGTACGAAAGGACTTGCCACACATGAAAAGCAAATGCAGTAGACAAGCAGCAGGGCACAGCTTACAAAACGTGTACCTGAGAAATGCAACATCAGTCCTTCATACTTGTATGTAACGAAATACAAAACTCTGTCAATATCTAAGGCAAGGAACAAGGCCACCTGGACTGTGACAGTTAACTCTGAAAAATCCTAAACTGTACCATGTAAACATTTAGGTTTAGTAAACAAATGGTCCTTAGTTCAGTCGAAATGTAAAAATAGTTCTTTTCAGAAAGAGTTCCAAATTATTTTTTTTTTTTATTTATTTATTTTTTTTAATAAATCTCTGCCCTACTGATTGAATGCTGCAATGTAAAAACTTCACCCAGGCACACAGAATGGTAATTACGACATTTACTCCTTGGATCATCACGCTTCAGGGGAAACACGAAAAAGCTGCAAAGGAACTACTTTTCGGCTTTAAGTCACACAGCCTTCCTTTCTTAACCAATTAGAAGCACAACCCAGCAAATTTAAAATGTTTCCATGAGTCTAAACTTTTTGGAAAGCACTTGAAATCTGATATCAGCAAAAATCACAAATTTAAATTTAAATATCTTACACGTGTCAACAGAGTCATGGGACAATCTATGTAATTTTTTTCTTTTTTTAAACCAGTGAAGTAGAATCCCTCTACTACACGCATAATCTTAAAGTCCCATCACTACACAGAGGAACTTTTCTGAGTTTCATATGGGATGGGGCATTAATTACAGTAATCTAAGAAATGAACAGATCTGATAATTTTATCTTCCTTTCAGTGTTCTACATATCAATTATGCTAGAGTCTGTATATAAAGTTTTTACCCTAGGTTATTCTTTCTTCAAACAAAACCTGGATTATTAAAAAAATACATACTCATTCTGCAACTCATGGCTAAACAAATATGATGATAATTATACAAATAAAGATAATTATATTAACATAGCAGAAATGTTCACACTGTGTCGGTTAAAAAAAAACAAACATACAATTAAAGTCCTTGGGAGGGAATGAAGCACAAAGAAGAATCTTCAAATCAAGAATTTGGTCTCAAGTATGGGTCACACAAATCGCCTTGTGATTAGGAGTGTCACA
Source organism: Protopterus annectens (assembly GCF_019279795.1). NCBI lineage: Eukaryota > Metazoa > Chordata > Ceratodontiformes > Protopteridae > Protopterus > Protopterus annectens. The sequence goes on along the minus strand of NC_056751.1, from coordinate 736,691,340 downwards.
CATGGTGAAGATAGCACTACCACTAACAATGGAACAAATACAGCTGTACCACTAACACTCAGAGCAAAATCAGTTACTAAAGCAGGTATGGAAAACATACAAATATACCAATAACAAATACATGAATAGCACTTAGGTACAACTCAATGCGTCAAAGGACACGCAAGCAACTCCTAATTTAAATGATGCAAAAATTTCACTGGTCACCCATCTTCAAGTCTAGCAACACTAAACCTTCAAAGGCACACAACTTCAACTTACAAAATACAGCTGTGTAAATAAACTTACTACTACACTACAAGTTTGACTGATGACTGCTGCAGTACCCTTAGCTATAAGGGTTATGTTCTTGACAGGATATTGCCCACATAGCTAAAACTACTGCAGCAGTGATGAATATGAACATCTTAAAATTACAACTTACAGCTAGCAGTTATGTACGAAAATAATTTCTTCAGGCATAATAATTGCACAATCGTGTCAGTCACCACCTCCAGACAGATTTTCCTGTTATCAACAAACTGAGCTTTTTTTTCCCCAAATATTTTTATTAATAAAATGTTTAAAACTGAATGCAGTTCAACATATCTTAATATATATAAAACAATTTTCTGGTTAACAACAAAAATATCACAAAAAAAGAACTTAACACACCAACAAACTGAGCTTCTTGAGGTCCAAATCACCCAAAGACAAATTATCACTTTACAGAATGCTACAGAAGACCCTCCATTTCTCCTGATGAACATAAACAAATTTCTAAATGTGTCAGCTAAATTGCCTTAAAAACATAAAAGACCATGTTGGGACTACAATTATCTAACTATTAACTGGGATACCTACACTACTAATGCTGGGTATTATCCAAAGATTCTTTGTTCTAAATGCTAAATCCCTAGAACAAAAAGATAACCTACCAACTAAAGGTCCTAATATTCCTACATCTTCTCTACCCAATGTGACAACCTTCTACACCACATGTACCACACCTTAGTTTCTGGTCAAATCCGATCATAATTCAGTGGTCTTGTCTATCAAGACAGCAAACAGTAAAATCACTGCAGCAAATATTTCAGAATTTATTTACTTAGTTAGCTAGTTTACTGTTTGCTTAATGGGTGACAACTGGTGAAAGACCCTTTTCAGCCACTAAATGAGCCTTTTGCCAGAGCAAGCGACATACAATAATACACAAAAAAAACAAACAAATCTGAGCACAGCATAACAAAGACATGCACAACAATTCTCAAAATGTAAAACAATAGATCTTTACATAAAGCATACATCTTCAACATTACACAGTTTAATAGTTTAGAACTCTACAAAGTTCAATATTACAAGCAAAAACTGTACAGTTGCACAAGTCCTACTTACCTGCAACAGTAGATTTTCGAATTTCACCCTGCCTCAGTGACAGTGGCATATGGGTTCTGTGCTGCACAAACTCACCCACACTAGCAGCTTTCCAATGCTCAAAATCCTCTCCTCTGGCACTCTGTGGTAAGAGATTGCCAAGTCCCACCCATCAGGGAAAGCTTAACCCCTGTAAGAGCACTAAGTTATGCAGGCCTTTCAAAAGAACCAAAAAGGGTCACAACCAAGAAATCCCTGAAACCAACCAATTCATAGCCACAAATAAGCACAGCCAAACTACAATACAACAAGGCTGGATACCACTGAACTAAATAGAAAATAAGGACAGTAGGTAGGGCCTAACACTGAGAAACATATGATTAAAAGGATTAAAATATGATTTTCTTTTTCTAGTATAGTAGGCTTTCTTGCCTCCAACAGTATCTGCTGCATGTCCTTAGTGAACAGGTGCCTCTAAAGGGAATCAAGACCCTATCATCCAGACAAGTCAATAGTGGTGTATCAAACACCACTGCTCTTGTCTGAGTATATGCAGCCTGTGACTAAGCTTGTGGTAATCACCCCTGGTTATTTCCAAAAGAAGGAAGAACCACGGTTGCCTGGACCAGGATGAGGAGTTAACAAAATTGGAAAAGGAGGGTTGAAAAATTTTACGGATTCCCTGTATCAGCTTACCTCTTTCATCAAACATTTTGATCACTCCTGCAGCGGAGGGGCCAAAAACTACATCTCTGTCAAAAAAAGAACTTAAAATCTCATTTTTATCATCATCTGGGAGGTTCTCATGATGCAGCCGTGCAACCCTCCTCAGAAGAATAGCAGTGGTCATAGCCTTCAAAGAAATATCAACAGAGCCACACACAGACTGTAAACAATGAGCAGTGACCTGAAAATAGAAGACATTCACTTATTTAAATCAGATTTTTCCTCACAAGAAGACAATGCAGATAAGACATTCCTCACACTTTCATAATTTCTGAAAATCAGTTACAGAAGCATACACTTTTTCGCCCGTACATACCACTAATCTTACCATCATTATCAGAAAGTGCAGGATTGGAATTAAGTGTTTAAAAGCATAAGGATAAAGTGAAATTATAGTTGCTGGATCAAGCTTGGATAGGGTATATAAAAACTTAAAAAGAATAAGGAACTTCATACATCCTATCTGCCTTTTTACCACCAGCTGGCTATAAGGAAAATTGCAGGAAAGCTGACAGAACTGAAGGAATGGGTGAAATTCTAGAAATTCCTTCTGTAACAGCTCATAGTATTTTCTGAGGAAGTGAGAAACCTCAGTGCTCTCCCACTGAAAGCACTGGCACATTCTACAAATAGTCTCGGAGAAAGAGAACCTTCCACAGGTAGAGTCAGAAAAGTACAGTTGTGTACACTTACCATATATGTCGATGTTCGAGTGTATTCCTGAAGAGAATAAAGATTCTGAATCTGAGCAGGAGGATAACGAGACAGATCAAGGGTTTTCTCTGAAGATATCGGACGAAGACTCAAAGGAGTGCTTAGATGTTCTTCGTGTTTCACTGTTGCAGTTGTCACACTAGGTTTATCTGCCTGCAGGTAGCCCTCAGTTGGCCCGAATACCAGAGACATAATGTGGCAGTTGTTGAAGCTCCAGGACTGACGTCAGGTCATCAAGGGTATAAAAACAGGCAGCCGATGCCATTACATCAGTTTTTCTTACCCCAAATGTCAGGAGCCCCCCAATAGGGATCTAAGTTATCGTGGGGGAAAACACCACCAGTAAAAAGTAAATACCAATACCTCTGAAAAGGGGGGAGGGTAGTAAAAGGCATAGAGAGTTTAGACAAACAGAGAGAGAGAGAAAACAGGGGGCTGGAGGCTGGCAAACCAGGACTGCAACAGTGAATACACTCGAACATCTATATTTATGTAAGTGTACACAACTGTACTATGTTCTTTGTGTTTCGCTGTTGCAGTCATCACACTTGGGTAGATTCCCAAAGCTGAAGAAGGGTGGAGGCAGTCACGAAGAGTTGGGGCTGGCTAGAATGCCTTGCAGGACTGCTGTTGCAAAACCTGCCCTGGATTTGGAAGACATAAGCAGGTGGTAATGCTTGGTGAAGGTGTAAACAGAACTCCAGGTAGCAGCTTTCAGGATGTCCCTGGTAGAGACTCCCCTGAGGAATGCTGCAGAGGTAGAAGTTGCCCTAGTGGAATGTGTTCTGACCCTCTGAGGGGTTGGTTTCCCCATGGTGCTCATAGCAGAAATGGATGCAATATGCTATCCATTTGGAAACTGTTTGTTTTGAAATGGCCTTGCCCTCTGCCCCTGTTGCAAAGCTGACTAGTAACTGGTCAGATTTTCTGAAGGGCTTAGTCCCATCAAGGTAGAAACTGAGCTGTCTGTGCACGTCCAAGGAGTGCAGGATCTTTTGTCCTTCATTTTGAGGATTAGGGAAGAAGGTAGGCAAGTGGATGAATTGATTGAAAGCCACACTGGACACCACTTTAGGGAAACCCTGTCCGCATGGAAAATAATGAAGGGTTCCCACAGCTATAACTGCTTGTAGCTCAGACATTCTTCTAGTTGAAGTGATGGCCAGAAGCAAGGCTGTTTTCCATGAGAGGATTTTTAGCTCTGCTGACACTGCAGGCTCAAAATGGGGTAGCGTGAGCTTTTCCCAGTACAAAGTTAAGGTCCCAAGCAGGGCTGGGTGCTCTCCTTGGCGGCCTTAAGTTGTCTGCCCCTCTCAGGAACTGTTTGATAAGAGGGTGAGAGAAGAGAGGTGGCTCAGTGCTGTAATGAGCCGAAATGCCAAAGGCATGGATCTTAATGGAGGAAAAGGATAGGCCTCTGTGGAGTAGATCTGCTAAGTAATCCAGAATTAGAGGCAGGGAGAGCAGGATTGTGTCCTCTCCTTTAGAATGAATCCAGGAGCAGTACCTTTTCCACTTATAAGCATAAGATTTCCTTGTACTGGGTCTTCTGGCTTCAAGGATGATGTCCAGCGCCTGGTTGCTGGGGGAGAATTCAAAGAATAAGCCAGGCTGCAAGACTGAGGGTTTGCAGTTGTGGATGCAAGATCTGTCCCTCTTGTTGAGAGAGCAGGGTTGGGTTCTGGTGTAGGTGCCAGGGTGGCACCGGTAACAGGCTTCGAAGGAGTGTGCACCAGTGTTGGTGTGGCCAGTCCGGGTCTGGGACAATCAGAATTGTCCTTGGTCTGTCCTGTCTTATCTTGAGCAATATTCTTGAGAGGAGGGGCAGAGGGGGAAAGGTATAGATTGAGAGACTTACCCACTGGAAGGATAGGGCATCCACTTTCCAGGCCCTGCTGTGAGGTATCCTGATGCAGAACCTGCTGAGCTGGTGATTGTAGGGGGAGGCAGAGAGAGCCACGTCTGGGGCCCCCCATTTCTGAATCAGAAGGTTGAAGGTTCCACTTGTGTAGGTCTAGGAAATTTCTGTTTAAATCGTATGCCAGTGAGTTTTGTCTGCCTGGCAGGAATTGAGCTTGTAGATGGACCTGCATGTCCAAGGCCGTGTTCCACAGGGCCATGGCTAGTCTGCAGAGCGGGTAAGAGTGGGTTCCCCACTGGTTGTTGATGTACCACATAACTGTGGTGCTGTCTGTTTTTATTAGTAGGTGTCCTGAAGAGAGAAGGGATCTGAAAGCTGTCAGAGTGTGCTGCACAGCTAGCATCTCTTTCTAGTTGATGTGCAGATAAATTTGATTTGGGCTCCATTGGCCCTGAATGCACTCGATGTCCATGTGTGCCCCCCAGGCATAGCCTGATGCATCTGTGGTTAGGGTATGGGTGGCGTGGGGTTGGGTAAAGGGCACTCCCTTGTTGAGGTTGTATGCTGCTGCCCACCAAAGGAACTATGTCCTTAGACAGGGTATTATGGGAATGACAGTTTCCAGGTCCTGAGATTGTTGGCAATAAAGACTTTTTAAGTACCACTGAAGTTTCCTCATATGCAGTCTGGCATATGGAATAAGTAGAATGCAGGACGCCAAGAACCCTAGAGCCTGCAGGACTTTCCTTGCGGATAGCTGGGTTCTCGTGGCCATTTGAGTGAAGTAGCCTGTCAGATAGGCTTGTTTTCCTGGAGTAAGAAATGCCATATGGGTTGCTGTGTCCAAGCTTGCTCCAAGGAATACAATATTTTGACTGGGGACTAGTTTTGATTTCCTTTCGCTGCTGGTGTACCCCAGGGAGGTTAGAAGTTGTTTTTACAAATGTCAGGTGCTGCAACAACATTTCCTGTCTGCCTGAATCAGGCAGTCGTCCAAGTATGGGTAAATTTGAATACATCTCTGTCTGCAGTAAGCAATGGCTGGGGCCAGACATTTTGTGAATACTCTGGGAGCTGTGAATAAGCCAAAGGGAAGTGCAGAGAACTGATAATGCACAGATCCTGCCCTGAAGCGTAGATATTTTCTGCATGACTCCCTTATAGGGATGTGCAGATAGGCTTCTTTTAAGTCTAGGGTGACTAACCAGGCATAGGTAGAAGCTGCTGCAGGGTGCGCATTTTGATACCACCAGGAAGGTGTTGAGAATGGAAAGATCCAGGATTGGGCAACAAGTGTCCTCTTTTCTGGATACCAGGAAAAGTCTGGAATAGAACCCTTGGCCTATCTGTTCCGCAGGAAGAGGTTGAATTGTCCTTATAGAGAAAAGGGATTGGACTTGGATTTGAGCCTCTGCCCACTGGTTTAGAGGGAGGTCTGGGAACCCTTTTGGGGTTGGCAGTGAGTGGAAGCAAAATATGTACCCCTGGGATACAATGTTGAGGACCCATCAGTCTTTGGTGATGGGAATCCAGTTTTTTGCATGAAGGGCAAGTTTTCCCCCTAGGGGCACAAGCAGTTGGGCAGAGGGGAGTGGAGCTGAGCAGTCACTGGGAATTATTTCCGAAAGGGGGTGGTTTAACACTCCCTGCTTTAGAGGTGGAGGCACTCCAGTGCTTAGATCTCTGCATACCCTGAGACTGTAGTCTGGGTGGTCTGTTTCCCCTGGGCCTAGTTTGAGATGGCCTTGAAGGGGCTGGAAAGGACCAATGTTTCGAGGGACAATGCCTACTGAATCTAGGAGGCTGTACTTGCAGGAATTCTTTGACTGTCTGCATAGATTTAGCTTTTTCTTCCATCTTTTTAAGAACCTCTTCTGCTTTGGTGCCAAACAGATTTTCCTTGTTCAAAGGAGTGTCTAGTAACTTGGATTTGACATGATCTGGCAAGGTCTGCTCCTTAAACCAAGCATGCCTTCTCAGTACAGAACCAGTGACTGCTGCCCTGCAAGCTGCTTCTAGGGCATCAAAGCCACACTGCAATGTATGCTTGCTGACTTGGTTTGCAGAATGCATAAGCTCTTGCAATTCTTTATTTTCTGCACAGTCTGTAAAGGTAGCTACTTTTTGCTTAACAAGTTCCATAATATGCTGTTAATACTTCAGCATATGAAACTGACAATTCAAAGCCCTAATGGCAAGAGTTGCAGAGGTATATACTTTCTTACCCCATTTGTCCAAAGCTCTGGAATTCCTGTCCGAAGGGATGGGATTCTTAGCTGTAGTTGCCTTGATACCCTTAGGCACCTGGGAAATGACCTCTGGGTCAGCAGTAGGATTTTCGAAAAGAAATGTGTGAGGGTCAGGTACTCTGTAGTACCTGTCTGGTTTCCTAGGGGCAGGGGGTAAGGTATCAGGAGTAAGACTAGATTCCATAAAGACATCATCAACAACTTCCAGGACTGGTGGTATTGCTAAAGGCCTGTGTTGTGGCAAGTCTAGAAATTCTCAGAGACACTTTTTGGCCTGAGGATAATCTTGGCATTCCCAGTGGAAATGCTCTCTTACAGTATGTAAGGTTTCACCAAAAGAAATATTCTCTGGAGGAGAGGCAGAGGGAATGGATTCCTCTGCATCAGAATCCTCATAAGCAGATAAGGGCATGTCTTCATAATCAGAAATCTCAGAGTCGTCGGACTCTTGGTCTGTTGAATCTGCTGGGGACTGGTCTCTTTTTCTCTTAGCAGGGGTAGGATGACTTCCCCTTATCAGCATAATAAGGTCTTCTGCCATTCTAAGCAATTTATTTTGTGGCAAGGGGAGCTGCATGCGCTTTGGTCATCAGTTTTCTAGGTGTAGTGCATACTCTTGGCCTTACAAACTCTGTAGTTTTAGACAGAACTGAAGTAGTCTGTTTGTGTCAAAAATCAATAGTACAAAGAACTTCCTCAGAAGCCGGTGCCTACTCAGCGGCTCCGGACCCATCCAAGGTAGAGGCATCCACCGGTTCCATAGTTGAAGAAGAGTCTTGCGGCATACCGGACTCCGAACCGGTCTCAGTAGAGGCCTGTGAATCCACTGAAGCGGGCATCAGGGGCTGCGAAAGCACCTCACTGAGTACCGGCGAACTGACAACTAACTTAACTGAACCATCGTCGGCAGCTTTGAACATGTGCTGTCTGTCTCTGTCTTTATCCTTAAGTTTTTTTCAGAAAATCGGTAGTTGGATGGCTTACAGAAGTAATTTCGGAATACAGAGATTGAGAACGAAAGTATTTAGTGACAATAAGGGCCCAACAACGAATGGTTCGGACATTGAACAAGGCACAAAACCAATAGCAAGTTACATCATGGTCTGGGCCTAGACAAGTGACGCAGTAAGAATGAAAATCTCGGTGTGGTATTTCCTTTCCACAGGCAAGACAATTATTAACTTTTTCTGACATTGGTTAGAGCAAGAAAAAAGGCTCCCCAATGGGGTACTTAGCTTTAGAAGGCTTCAGGATGATTCAATTCGTAAATGAAACCTTAGTTAGTGGCAAACCGGCACTTGAGAACTGCTTCTGCTTCGGGCTCCTCAGCAAGAAAGACTGATGTAATGGTGTCGGCTGCCTGTTTTTATACCCCTGACGACCTGACGTCCTGGAGCGACAGCAACCGAAGCAGAAATTCTAAGTCTCTGGTATTCGGGGCAACTGAGGGCTACCTGCAGGCAGATAACCCTAGTGTGAGGACTGCAACAGTGAAACACGAAGAACATCTAAGCACTCCTTTGAGTCTTCATCAAATATCCTCAGAGAAAACCCTTTACCTGTCTCGTTACCCTCCTGCTCAGATTCAGAATCTTTATTCTCTTCAGGAAAGGAGGTACACCACCTTCTTTTACCAGAAACTACTGTATAAAAAACATTAATAGCCTGGATTACATCCTGTGCCAAACCCAATAAATTAATCTTGTCTAAAGAAACAAAGTGGAGTAGATACACACTTAGTTTTCTGTTTATTTTTGACAGCAGAAATGGGACCAATAGTGCTCTTAGTGCAGCAGCAGCAGCTTTCCCACAGATGGGCACAACATTCTGACAAAACAGAGGGTGCTCTCCTTGTTCCCACTCCCAGGCTGACAAGAGTGCATCAGCCTTGCCTTCTTGAGGAGACCCCAACAGCCGCAGAGGACTTAGCAAACCTCTGATCCATAATGGCTGCGACTGGCTGATGGATATGGGGTAAAAGATGAGTAGTCTGAGGTATAACTACAGGCCACACCAGGGTCACAGACCTGCGGCTGAGGCAAACTGCTAGCCTGCTGTGACTGCAAAGGCTGTTTGCTTAACTTTTTCTTTTTGTAACTGGAAAAATTACCGACGGTGGGCCCGACAGATTGTTCCATGGTCAAGACAAAATGGTGCCACTTTCCAGGGAAAAACAAGTAGCAAATACCTATAAAAACAAAACGTCTTTTAAAAGCCACCTTTTTCACAAACATGGTAAAAAACACTTTAAAACACTCTGCCAGCCTCACAAAGTAAAACGAGCACAATTTCTCCACAGAAAAAATGGTTTTCAGTAACTTTAAAGACAGGATAAAAGAATGCTCCCGTTTAAAACAACAATATAGTCTTGAGGCAGACTGTAAAAGCACAAACTCCTAGCTCTGAAATAACTTTCCTAAACAGAAAAGTATTAAAAATAAACAAAAAATTATTGAATGGAAGTTTCCTCCCCCAAAAGAGACTTATCTGCCCAGCAAAGGAACAATTCAAGCCAAGCGTCGATCCTCAAAAGCTTCAGGAGTGCATTCTTCAGTGGCAGTAATGTTCTGAAAGGCTTGGTCCCCAAACTTGTCTTTTAGTCAGCTAAACTTAAGCTGCCAGACAGTTTTGGCCATGTGGAAGGTATCCTGAAGGTTTGGAACCTGGTCTGCAGTTGTATCCTTGGCAGGATATAACCTATATAGCTAAGACTGCTGCAAAAGTGATCAATATGATGAACACCTGGGAAATTAATGGCTAGATTCAGGAAACATTCAGAAACAACTTTTGGAAAGAAAGGATAGTACATGAGACCTCGTTCTTTTGGAAAATCAGGCAAGGTTAGCCCACCACGACAGCTTGCAGCTCAGAGATTTGCCTTGGAGATGTCAGAGCAATAAGTAAACAGCTTTCCATTTGATAAATTTTAAAACAGCCTGAAAGGCAGGTTCAAAAGGAGATAATGTCAAATTTTCAGAACGTAACTGAGAGCCAAGGAGGAGGAATTTATTTTTGAGGTGGTCTCAAATGCAACACTCATTTCATAAACTGTTTGACCGCAAAATGAAATGAAGGGGAATCCACAGGCAGACAAGTAGAGATGGCCGAAAGATGCATCTTGACAAATGCATTAAGATAAGCCATTGTTGAGTAGCTGACACAAAAATTTCAAAAGTAGATGGGTAGACACTATACTGGGCTCTCTGATGTCAGTTAGACACCATCCAGAAAGTTTCTTCCACTTATAAACATAAGATTTTCTCTTAGGTGCAGGTTTTCTTGCCTTCTTCAACACCTGCTACACATTCTCATGAAGCCAGTGCCTAAAAGTTATCAAAACAGAATCATATTGCTCTACATTAGGGTGCACCAGTCACGTCTGACACTGTGTAAGCATATCCAGAGTGTGAGGAAGCTTGAGATAATTGCCCTTGTTTAATTCCAATAAAAGAACCAACTTTGCTTGAGCCAAAAGAGAGTAAACCACAATGATCCTTGGTAATTCCTTCTGAATCTTCAGAAGTACCTTGGATATTGGTGAAAATGCATAAAGGAACATTGCTAAGGGAGCAAAAATGCTTATGTCCTCCAAGCATGGATGCAAGGATGTCTTCAACAGAATTTGTCTACCTGTCTGTTTTGAAAGAAAATGAACAACATTACTTCAAATGTTTCCCACATCTGGACCAAATCCAGGGAGACTTCTGGTCTTAAGTCTCCACTCATGCGGGTCTATCAAGGATCTGCTTTGTCTGTCTGCCACTAGGTTTTGTTCAGATGAAATGTAAAAGGCCTGAAGAGTCGGAGAATGCTACACAGCCAGCTCCCAGACCATCACTGCTAACCAACAAAAAGAACAGGACCTTGTACCCCCTCGTTTGTTCATGTACCACATAACTGTGATGTTGTCCCCTATTATTGGTCAAGGCCAACAACAACATACAACTGTGGTGTTGTTTGTGACCAGTAAAAGTGACCTGCAGACCCTACTTGGTGAAGACCTTTAAAGGTCTGAATCACTGCTAAAATCTCTTTGATGTTTTTATGCTTTGTATCGTCCAAAGGACCCCATGTGCCTTGCATATGAACTCCCCCAGATCAGTGCTCCCCATGCAGAATCTGTAGAGTCCATCCAGACTTACTGAACTGGGAAAAGCGTAGGTCTGGACTGAAAGATATCTGATCCCTCCATGCTGGGTCCAAAAAAATTTTAAATCGCCACTGAATCTTTCTCATGTGAAGTCTGGCCAGTAGTGTCATGAGAATCAACAACGTGAAGAGGTCTAGAATTTCGAGACAATCTCTTCTGGAGCTGGCGTCTTAAAGACAGAAATCCCTGAAAATGTTCTCAAAATTCAGGACTTTGCCTTCTGGTAGAAAGGCCATACATTTTTCTGTGTCCACCATATACCCCAGGAAGACTCTACTCTTTGCAAGGGTGTAACACATGACTTCTGTAGGACCAACTAGTTGCTGGGAGCAACTGGAATGTGATAAGCATCCTTCAGATGTAAAGTCACAATGAAACAGTGATCCAGAAAAAGGGGTAGGACCATCTGCACAGTGAGCAGTGTGAATATGGGTACTTTCAGAAAGGTATTTAAGTATGACAAATCTACCACTGGTGTCCACTATAGCTCCTTTTTGGTTCCCAAAAAACTACTGGTGTGAAATTCTTTTCCTTTCTGTGGTGCAGGAATTGGTTCATTAACCCCTGCTTGCAACTTATGAAGGAGTACCAAAGAGAAACATCATGTCTGATCTGGAAGGTGTGTGTGTGTGTGTGTGTGTGTGTGTGTGTGTGTGTGTGTGGGGGGGGGTGAAGGGAGGAGAATTTTCTGTCCACTGCCACGGGTAATTCACATTGAATTATTCTTAGCACCTACTTTGTGGCCATGCTGCTGGGATGAGCAAAAGCCTGAAGGAAGGGGAATTGGGAGGAGGAACAGAAGGAAGGGATGGGATCCACTGAGTCTTGGTACAGTCATTCTTTAGCAGGGGAATGATTTTTATTAGGAATAGAAGTCCTTTTACTTGGCTTTGAAGAATTACTCTCCTGTCATTTCCCCTTGGTACCCTGACTTTTGTTAGGCTGGGATTTTTGTCTGTTCTGCATTTTTAAGTTGGACAGCTTAAGTGTGAACCTGAGAACATGAAACATTCAAGATACTCTGTGCTCCAATTTGCCTCTATCATTCCACTGTCTAAAATATTTGGGTAGCAGCAGGACCAAACACAAATTCAGAACTTAAAGCACTCAAAAATCTCTTTTTGTAAGTCCTCAGAAAAATTCTGGTTATGTAACTAAGCACACCTTTTCAATTAAAAAGAAGTGGCTGCAGCATTTCCAGAAAAAGTATCCACATGTTCCAAGACACTCCTCAAAGCACATTTCGAAATCTGAGTCACATTAGAAACAATCTCATTCATATAACATTTCTGGTCAGCGGGCAAAGATACAGCAAAGTCATCTAAACTGCAAGCACACTGCAAAATAAATTTCCGTGATAATTTAAAATTCTAAAGACTAAATTACTAGACTGAAAAACCTTTTTCCTAAGATTCTAACCACTTTAAAATTGGCAGCTGAAAAAAAAAACAGCTGTGTCAGCTGGCCAGTGAGCAAAAAAAAGCTGCAAGATCAGAGTACAGCTTGTATTTATTCAAAGCCTTTTTAAGAATTGGCTTACTAGCCAAAGGGATTTTACATGCAGTTTTAAAGACATCTTCCAAGGCCGATAAAAGAGGGGGGACAGTCAAAACCTTTGGAATCTCAAACTTAATAATATCATAAACTCTGTCACTTCCTGGCAGAGCTCCAGATTGCTTCCAGTCAAATATTTCTTTTACCCAAGCTAGAAGTGGGATTGTCAAAGAGATGAAGAAAGTAGACATGAGTATAACGAGATGAGGCGCATGGCAAAGAGAGGTGGCGAAGGCTATGGATAAGGCATACAGAGAGTTGTATGAGAGACTGGACACTAAAGAGGGAGAAAAGGACCTGTACCGATTGGCTAGACAGAGGGACAGAGCTGGGAAAGATGTGCAGCAAGTAAGGGTGATAAAGGACAGCGAGGGAAACATACTCACAAGTGAGGAGAGTGTGTTGAGTAGATGGAAAGAGTACTTTGAAGGGCTGATGAATGAAGAGAATGAGAGAGAGAGAAGGTTGGATGATGTGGGGATAGTGAATCAGGAAGTGAAGCAGATTAGCAAGGAGGAAGTAAGGACAGCTATGAAGAGGATGAAGAATGGAAAGGCTGTTGGCCCAGATGACATACCAGTGGAAGCATGGAGGTGTTTAGGAGAAATGGCAGTGGAATTTTTAACCAGATTGTTTAATGAAATTTTGGAAAGTCAGAGGATACCTGAGGAGTGGAGAAAAAGTGTTTGGTACCTATCTTTAAGAATAAAGGTGATGTGCAGAGCTGCAGTAACTACAGAGGGATAAAACTGATCAGTCACAGCTTGAAGTTATGAGAAAGAGTAGTGGAAGCTAGGTTAAGAAGGGAGGTGATGATTAGTGATCAGCAGTATGGTTTCATGCCAGGAAACAGCACTACAGATGCAATATTTGCTCTAAGAGTGTTGTTGGAGAAATACAGAGAAGGTCAGAAGGAGTTGCATTGTGTCTTTGTGAACTTAGAGAAAGCATATGACAGGGTGCCTAGAGAGGAGTTGTGGTATTGTATGAGGAAGTCGGGAGTGGCAGAGAAGTATGTAAGAGTGGTACAGGATATGTACAAGGGTAGTGTAACATTGGTGAGGACTGCGGTGGGAGTGACAGATACGTTTAAGGTGGAGGTGGGATTACATCAAGGATCAGCTCTGAGCCCTTTCTTATTTGCAGTGGTGATGGACAGGTTGACAGATGAGGCCCCGTGGACTATGGTGTTTGCAGATGACATTGTGATATGTAGTGATAGTAGGGACCAGGTTGAGGAGACCCTGGAGAGGTGGATATATGCTTTAGAGAGGAGAGGAATGAAGGTCAGCAGGGCTAAAACAGAATATATGTGTGTAAATGAGAGGGAGGGTACAGGAATGCTGAGGATGCAGGGAGTGGAGTTGGTAAAGGTGGATGAGTTTAAGTACTTGGGATCAACAGTTCAGAGTAATGGTGAGTGTGGAAGAGAGGTGAAGAAGAGAGTACAGGCAGGGTGGAATGGGTGGAGAAGAGTGTCAGGAGTGATTTGTGACAGACGGGTACCAATAAGAGTGAAAGGGAAGGTCTACAAGAGGGTAGTGAGACCAGCTATGTTATATGGGTTGGAAACGGTAGCATTGTCGAAAAGGCAGGAGTCAGAGCTGGATGTGGCAGAGTTAAAGATGTTAAGATTTGCACTGGGTGTGACCAAGATGGACAGGATTAGGAATCAGTATATTAGAGGGTCAGCTCAGGTTGGACAGTTTGGAAACAAAGCAAGAGAGGCGAGATTGCGTTGGTTTGGACATGTGCTGAGGAGGGATGCTGGGTATATTGGGAAAAGGATGCTAAGGACAGAGCTGCCAGGTAAAAGGAAAAGAGGAAGGCTTAAGATGAGGTTTATGGATGTGGTGAGAGAGGACATGCAGGTGGTTGGTGTGAAAGAGAATGATGCAGAGGACAGGAAGAAATGGAAACAGATGATCCACTGTAGCAACCCCTAACGGGAACAGCCGAAAGAAGATGATGACCCAAGCTAGCATCTGTGGAAAGGTGAACACCTGCTTAGGTTTTTGAACCTGTTCACTTTCCGAAGAATTCGACTGGATGGACTTAAGGACTGCTTAGTGCTGTCTGCCTCAGTGTCCCCATCCAAATCTGTGATGCTGGAATGATCTCTACAGAAGGTAGCCCCATGGTCATCCTGAACAGGAGCACAATCTCTGGGATTAGCTGACTGTAAAACCCTCTTATCTAAGGAAACCACATCAGCCCTATACATGGTAATAACCTGACTGCCTGTCCTCTGCTGAAGTTTCCATTTCTTCTTAGAATGAACTACACCATAGGATAAAATATCTCTGGACAGAGTATTGGGTCTAGCAAGGGGTCTCTAACCCGAAGCTCTCCTGCACCTAAAGGGTTTGGTTCTCTCACACCTGAGGCACATACTGGAACAGTCACAGTTGATGTGTTTGACCCCCTGACCATAGAGGGCTGTGGGCTCTCACCAGAGGGTGAAAGAGGAAAAAGATAAATGGTCTACAAGCAAGCTTAAGACAACAGCAGATTCAAATACTGCATATACTAAAGCATGTTTTAGAAGAGTGTCTTTTTAGGTGCAACTGAATTTGATGGGGGGCAGCCTTATCAAGTATGGGGTGCAGTCTTACCATAAGTCAGAGGGAAAACACCAGCAAGAATAATGAACTGACACTATTAAAGGCTAAGGGCAGGAATAGTAGAAAATATAAACTATGTCTCCGCAACAAATATAGCTAAACTGCATACAATATAGCGAAAACAGTTTAAATTGTGCCAGGCCTTGTTCTACAATCTGGCAGTGCAGTAAACAACAGAACACACACAGACACACACACACACACACACACACACAGTTGCCAAGTAAAATGTACTTGTCCAAATAGTGACAAATCAAATATATGCCCTTAAATAAAAATTGAAATATTTTTAAAATAGCATAAACGTATTCTTACAAACTCCCTTACCAGAAATGAAAAAAAAAATCTTCATTAAAGATAAAAATGGCTCTAGCAGTGTTCAATCAGTGGTAATTATCATATAAATGAAGAAAAAACTGAAACAATTCAATATTTCCAGGTCGGAACATCCAAATAAAGCAATAAACAGAAACAAGAGGCCTACTTGTTCAACTGACACCAGAGAAAGTACAGTTGTGTACACCTACCATAAATGTAGATGTTCGAGTGTCTTCACTGTTGCAGTCATAACTGTAGGGTGCTCCTGCCAGCAGGCACCAGAATCCCAAAGTCTGGGTCCGGCGTCGGCTATCCTGGCGTCACGCCTTGGTACATAGCCCTCAGCCGCGCCATCTTCTCCAGCCTTTCTTGCCCTAGATGTCAGAATACCTCCAATAAATCAAAATGAATCCAACAAAGGAAACACAAATACACCACAAAAAGGAAAAGGGGACAGGAGAACATCTACATTTATGGTAGGTGTACACAACTGTACTATGTTCTTCGTGTTTCACTGTTGCAGTCATAACTGTAGGGTGGAATCCCAAAGCAGTGTAGAGAGGGAGGAGGTTTTAGATAGAAGAAGGGGAGGCAAGAATACCCTGCAAGACAGCAGAGGCAAAGCCTGCCCTAGACTTAGAAAACAAAGGGAGATTGTAGTGCTTGGAAAAAGTATGCACTGAACTCCAAGTGGCAGCTTCCAAGATATCCTTGGTAGGTACTCCTCTGAGAAAAGCTGTAGAAGTAGCAGCTGCTCTAGTAGAATGACTTCTAATGGTTCCAGGAAACTGTTTACCATGATGAGTGTAACAAAATCTGATCCCATAAGCAATCCATTTGGAAATGGTTTGTTTAGAAATAGGTTTTCCAAGTGAACTGGAGGCAAAGGAAACAAACAGTTGGTTAGACTTTCTGAAATCTTTAGTCTTGTCCAAGTAAAATCTTAACTACCTGTGCACATCCAATGAATGCAGAATCCTCTCCCCTTTATTTTGAGGATTTGGAAAGAAAGTAGGAAGGTGAATTGTCTGATTCAAGGCCACTTTCGAAATCACCTTAGGCATGAAAGTAGGATTGGTCCTCAAGGATACTCTGTCCTGATGGAAAATAAGGTAAGGTTCCACAGCCATAAGAGCTTGCAACTCTGAGACCCTTCTGGCAGAGGTCAAAGCTAACAAAAGAACAGTCTTCCAAGATAGAAACTTAATATCTGAAGATGCAGCAGGCTCAAAAGGAGGCAAAGTAAGTTTTTCTAAAACATAATTAAGATCCCAGGCAGGGACCGGAGGGGTCCTTGGAGGTCGCAAATTCTTAGCCCCTCAAAACTGCTTCACCAAAGGATGTGAAAAACAGGAGGATCAGAACTGAAATGAGAGATAGCAGAAGCATGAATCTTAATGGAAGAAAATGAAAGTCCTTAGACAAAAGCTCCGAAAGGTAAAGCAAAATAGAGGAGAGATCAGGAACCTGAGGATCAGAACCTCGGTCCTGCATCCAAATAGAAAACCTCTTCCATTTAGAGGCATAAGATTTCCTAGTGCTAGGCCGTCTAGCTTCCAAAAGAACATCCAAAACTTGCTTGGGAAGACTAGAGGCAATCAAATTCCTTTGAAGAGCCAAGCTGCCAAGCAAAGGGTCTTGAGGGTGGAATGTAGCAACTGACCCTGATGCTGGGACAGAAGCGAAGGACTCAGTGGAAGAATCCAAGGAGGCCCCGAGAACAGGAGTTTTAGAGTCGGATACCAAAACTGTCGAGGCCAATTTGGAGCAATCAAGATGAGGAACTTGGGCTTGTCCTGCTTTATCTTCAGTAGTACCCGAGGCAGTAGAGGAAGAGGAGGGAAGGCATATGCAGACAGACTTTTCCAACTGAAAGACAGGGCATCCACTCTCCATGCTGTTTTGTGGAAGGACCTGGTGCAAAAGCGAGGCAGCTGATGATTGAGATGGGATGCGAACAGATCTATCTGGGGACATCCCAAACTGCAGTAATCCTTTTGAACAAGTTGGTGTCTAGCATCCATTCGTGAGGATCTGAAATGTTTCTGCTCAGGCTGTCTGCTAAAAGATTTTGTTTCCCTGGAATGAATTGAGCCTGGAGATGCAGATTCAAATTTAGAGCGGTGTCCCATAAACTCATAGCCAGTCTGCAAAGGGGGTAAGAATGAGATCCCCCCTGCTTGTTGATGTACCACATGACCGTGGTGTTGTCTGTGCTAGCAGAGGCCCTGGTTGTAAAAGGTGCTTGAAGGCCAAAAGGGCATTTTGAACTGCCAACATCTCCTTCAGATTGATGTGCCAGTGAAGATGGTCCTTTGTCCAGGTTCCTTGCTGGCAATTGTCTAGAAAATGTGCTCCCCAAGCATAATCCGAGGCGTCCATGGTTAGGATTTGAGTAGGTTGAGGGAGACGAAAAGGTTTTCCTTCGTTTAAAATGCATGCCCTTGATCACCAGAGGAATTCCTTCTGGAGGCAGGGGATCAGAGGAATCAGAATATCCAGATCGTGATAATGCTGTGACCATACACTTTTCAGATACCATTGAAGCTTTCTCATGTGAAGCCTTGCGTTTGGAATCAACAGAATGCAGGAAGCCATGTAGCCCAGAGCCTGCAGGAATTTCCTTGCAGTGAGCTGAGATAGAGTTGCCAAGGTGTTGAAAGTAGAAGCCAGCTGAGTTTGTTTTTCTGGAGTGAGGTAGGCCCTTTGTAAGGTTGTGTTTAAAAGGGCTCCCAAGAATACCATTTGTTGAGAAGGGATTAAATGTGACTTTTTTATGTTCACTGAGAATCCCAGTAAGAGGAGAAGACGTTGAACGAAGTCTAGGTGTTGAAGTAGAAGATCTTTGCTGTCTGCCTGAATAAGGCAGTCGTCCAAATAGGGGTAAATATGAATCCCCAGAAGTCTGCAGTAAGCCACTACTGGTGCCAGGCACTTGGTGAAGACTCTGGGTGCAGTAGATAAACCAAAGGGCAGAACAGAGAATTGAAAGTGCCTCGAACCTGCCTTGAACCTGAGGAATTTCCTGCGTTCTTGTCTGATAGGGATATGCAGATAGGCTTCCTTTAAGTCCAATGTCACCATCCAGGCGTCCTGAGAGAGCATTGGAAGTAACTGTTGTAGAGTGAGCATCTTGAACTTTGGAATTTCCAAAAAGGTGTTTAACACAGAAAGGTCCGGAATAGGTCTCCAAGAGGTTTGTTTTCTGGGAACCAGAAACAGCCTTGAATAAAATCCTTTTCCCATTTCCAAGAGTGGAACAGGCTCTATGGCTCTCATGGCCAGAAGAGCATCCACTTGAGTTAAGGCCTCTGACCATTGAAGTTTTGGCAGATCTGGCCAACCGTGAGTCCTTGGCAAAGTGTGAAAGTGGAACTTGTAACCTTTTAAAATCACATCCAATACCCATTTGTCCTGGGTAATATGAGTCCAATTCCTGTAAAAAGAGACAGTTTTCCTCCGAGAGGCGTCCAGGTAAAGAGGTCCTGAAGCCCAACCGAGAGAGTCACTGAGTCTGTTTCCTTTGAGATTGGGATCTGTCTTCTCCCCTTCTAGGTGAAGAAGCAGTCCATTGTCTAGATCTGTGAGGTCTGGCCTTGGCCACGGCCTCCCTATATCTTCCCCTTTGAGGCCTATCAGGCGTGGGAAAGGACCAATTTTAGTGGGCCAATTCCTGGAAAATCTAGGAGGCTGAACCTGCAAGAAATCTTTTACAGTCTGCATGGACTTTGCCTTTTCTTCCATCTTTTAATAACTTCCTCAGCCTTAGAACCAAAAAGAACATCATGTTGAACAGGGGCATCTAATAATTTAGCCTTAACCTGTTCAGGCAAACTTTGTTCACGAAGCCAGGCATGTCTCCTAATCACAGTACCAGAGGCAGCAGCCCTGCAGGAAGCATCCAAGGCATCAAAACCACAATGTAAACTATGCTTGTTAACCTGTTCAGTAGCATGCAAAACATCCTGAAGTTCCTTATCCTCTGCACAAGCAGGTATGGAAGCAAGCTTTTGCTTTAAAACTGACAAAAGAAATTGCTGGTATTTAAACATATGAAACTGGCAATTCAATGCCCTTACAGAAAGGGTAGCAGAAGTATATACCTTTTGCCCCACCTGTCTAAAAGAATCCTTCTCAGAGGGAATAGGATTTTTAGAAGTAGCAACCTTAGCAGCCTTAGAACCCTGAGAAATAGTTTCAGGGTCTGCAGAAGGATTTTAAATAGAAATAAATGAGAGTCAGGAACCCTATAAAATCTATCAGGCTTAGAAGGAGCAGGAGGCATGGAGTCAGGATTCAAATTAGCCTCAGGAAAAAGCATCATCCACAATGTCCAAAACAGGAGGGATAGCTAAAGGCCTATGCTGAGGAAGAAGAAGAAACTCTCTAAGCCTCTTTTGGAAGCAGAATATTCCTGTCCTTCCCAATGAAAATGTTCCCTCATCTCATGCAAGGTTTCCCCAAAAGAAAAATCCTCAGGCGGAGAGGCCGAGGGCAAAGATTCCTCAGCATCCGAATCCTCATAAGGGGGGAAGGAATAGTCCTGATCAGAGGAAGAAACAGAAGAGACAGAGACCTGGTCAGAAGAATCCAGAGTAACATCCTGTCGAGGCCTTTTCTCAGGAGGGGGGTGAGAACCCTTATCATTGTAAGCAAAGCTTCAGCCATCCTCAATAATTGTTTTGTGTCTTGGGAGTGACTCCAGAAACAGCTTGAGGTGAAACTTTAGACTTAGATGGAGTCTTTGTCTTTGCCTTTGCCTTTGAAATAGTAATGTGAGTAGGCCTGAAAACCCTCAGAAGCCGGTACCTGCACAGCGGTTCCGGACCCATCTGAAGGAGCGACGTCCGAGGTCCTGCAGCAGTTAAAATAGCGGGCTTTGATGGCTCCCCATGGGAGTCCGTATCGCCATCGGTTCAGAAGCGACGGGCTGCAAAAGCGCCTCACTGGCGACAGCCGAACGGACGCTGGCTCCAGCTGCAACGAGTCCTGTTTGGACCTCGGAGGCCTGTCTTTATCTTTCTTCTTTTGAACTCCGGTAGTATCCGGCGACATTCTGTAATTGAAGCGTCTGCCAAAATAATTTAAAGCCCAGTCGTACCTGGTTTGATAGTACGAGAGTTGAACCTGGCACAGAACCGACAACAAGAAACGTGGTCAGGGCCTAAGCAAGGTAGACAGTAAGAGTGGAAATCTTTATGAGGTATTTGTTTCCCACACGCTATACAATTATTAACTTTTCTGACATCGGAGGAACAAGAAAAGATTCTAACGGGTACTTAGCTTTGAGAAGAGAAGTAACAACGACCGACAACAACCAAGAATGCTGTTAAATCGCCAACCAACGTTTCAGCTGCTTTCCACCGCACGGCAAAAAAGACTGGGGAAGATGGCGTCGGCTGAGGGCTATGTACCAAGGCATACTGACGTCAGGATACTAGCTTATACAGCCGGACCCAGACTTTGGGATTCTGGCCGACCTCGGGCTGCCTGCCGGCAGGAGCACCCTACAGTTATGACTGCAACAGTGAAACACGAAAAACATCTTCAGTTTCCCCACTACAAGTCACAGAACACATTGCCCCACAGCTGCTTAAAAGCAGTCTTAAGCATACAGCCAGCACAACAGTAAGCTAGTATTCCCAGAGGGTTTAAAAGTAGTAATAAATACCAAAAATATTAAAATAAAAAGTGAGCAGACATAAAATTATACATTATATATATATCTCTGACACAATAACAAGGTAGGCAAAATAACAGCGCCACCTAAAAACTCAAGCGGGAATACTGTGGCTATAATGAAACTTCTTTGGTGATCAGTCAGCCAGAAAGAAATCCCCATTTTTATCAGTCATATGCTACAAAGACAAAAGGCAGCTCAAATTAACAGGACAGCAGGCTTGTTAATCCTGGAATTTGGACTGTATACAAACCATTCTAAAAAGTATGCTGTGCACCGACAGCTGATAACCTAGTTTGTACTAACAATATGATATGTTAGTAAGAGAGTACGTTGGTGAAAATGCTTTAACTTGATTTACTAGGCTAAGGAAATGTATGTCTTGACCTGGGCTACCTTTTAGGATGGTATTTCTTTCCTGAGTTTTTCACAGGGATATATGCATTGAATGTTCCAAAGTTTCCAGTAACCACAGTTTTAGGGCTTAAGAAGGTCCCTTGAATTGCTACCAATTTTTTTACGTATTGAGGAATACCTGCCTTTGACTCATATTTTATTTGTCTTATCTGCTGGTCTGTGAAGTACACCGTAATTAAAAAGGCTCTGTGCTTGAAAATTGGAATTTGTGATTTTTTTTTTTTGGTGGGGGGTCACTGCCAACTCCCCTGCCATTTCACTGCAACTAGGCTACTGTGGTGGCCTAAATGTCCCAATTTCCCACCTTTGAATACATGAAAGCAAAACTTATTTGTTATACTACACAATTACACAAGCTTTGATTTAAACGTGTATCTATACAAGTGCTAATTCAAAAATACTGGGAATTTTTCAAGCTGCAATTTCAAATACCAAATTAGGAAAACGCTGGGGGAATGCAGTGGATACTGAAAAGTTTTGGTTCTCACTGCATAACAGTGCAGGCAGAAGTACATCTGCTTGGTTGGGGAAAACCTGTAGGACTCTCTTTAGGAGTATGGCACAGTGCTTTGTGTTACCTAAATCTACAGGGTTTTTGGGCCATATAAGGAGATTTTCCACTGGTGTAAGTTTGTCTGTCTGTCTTGTTGCAGGGTACTGTATTTCTTTTTCTTCCTTTTACGGACAATTTAGTGCAAGAAAGATTTATTAAGTAAATGTTTTAAAGTGGCTTAAATTTTTTTTTTTTTATGTAGGATGAATGCATTTTTTTTATGTTGCCTTTACAATGAATTTCAATGCATTGACAAATTCAACTAAAACGAACAGGGTAATATGTTAAAGTTTAGACCTTGTGTTGTACAGCAGCAAGACACACAACTATGAATTTGATGATCAGAAGCATAAGCTTTTGATAAGTCTACTGTTCAGAGTAGTTTCTGCTCATCATGAAGTATAAAAAAGGTGAGCAATGTGGCATGTGTGCAAATTCTATCTGGTGTGGCGGTTAGCGTTATTGCCTCACAGCAAGAGGTTTTCCCATTCGATTCTCAGCTGGAGCGCCTTCTGTATGGAGTCTGCATGTCCTTCCTGCGGTCGAGTGACGTTAAAGACATGCAGGTAGGTGCGAGCGTGAATGGGTGTGCCTTCTTTGAAGGTTGGGCGTCGGGCTGGCAACTCGGCACCATAAAAATCCACTGCCAATCATTAGCGACTGGAGTTTTGCTGTGTCGACCCCTAACCGGGAAAAGCCGAAAGACATTACTGGCAGTGGAAGATGAGTTAAATTATATAACTTTAGAGGTTCAAAGGGGCCATGCAAGCAACTGTTTACATGGTTTACTTCTCTCCAGGTACATCTCAGAGGAGTTCTGTGTAACAAAGAGGACAAAGGTAGTGCTTAGGAGGTTTTAGTTTGTATTTAGGAGAACTGGAATACTGTACGAAATATATCTGAAGCTGGGACATGTGGCCAAGGGTTTTCAAATTCCTACATTAGACAGATATGTAGGAATTAATACAAACGTATAGGTTTTGGCAGATGTGGTATCTGTAAGAAATGAAGATTCTCTATACAAACTATTCGAGGGGACATTAAACCTGATCATGTACAGGTAACGTTTTATACAACTATGTAAAGTGAATTTGATAAAACATGCAAAAAATGCATCCTATAACACGTTCTGATCATGCATCATTAGAGTTTATTATAGCAATAACCCACGCCTGGGTGTGGGTAATGCTGGATTTACCCACGGTTGGCGTGGTTTGGTCCCGAGGTGCCCAGGACCAAACAAAGCCAACCATGGGTAAATACAATATTACCCACACCCAGAAGTGGGTTATTGCTATTATACCATGACATTATTTAAGAAAAGAAACTATTACTTTTCTTAAATAATGGCATAGTATAATGCCTGTTTACTGCCCTTCCGCAGATGTCTGGCATCTGCAGCAGTTCTGATGTACTGCGTGCCTGCGCAGTACATCAGAGCTGTGGGCAAAAGCAATGGAGAAAGCAAGATCTCCGTTGCTTTTTTTTTTCGCTATGTTAAATGGGTTTA
Source organism: Protopterus annectens (assembly GCF_019279795.1). Classification (NCBI taxonomy): domain Eukaryota; kingdom Metazoa; phylum Chordata; order Ceratodontiformes; family Protopteridae; genus Protopterus; species Protopterus annectens. The sequence continues at coordinate 736,667,631 of NC_056751.1, read as the reverse complement.
ACATAGCGAGACAGTTAAAATAAGCAATGGAGATGTCCGTTGCTTATTTTAAACTGTCTCGCTATGTTAAACCCATTTAACATAGCGAACAGTAAAAAGCAACGGAGATCTTGCTTTCTCCGTTGCTTTTTAAAGCTGTCTTGCTATGTTAAATGGGTTTACCATAGCAAGACAGCTTTAAAATAAGCAACGGAGATCTCCGTTGCTTATTTTAAAGCTGTCTCGCTATGTTAAACCCATTTAACATAGCGAGACAGTGTTTTAAAAGTAGAGTTATACTAATGGAAAAAGTCCGGGCGACGGACCTTTTCCATTAGTATAACTCGATTTACAATGTGCACGCTGGCCAATCAGCGTGCACGTTTTGGGGGGGGGGTCATGGTATAATATAGCAATAACCCATGGTTGGGTGTGGGTAAATTCAGCATTACCCACATACAGCAATGGGTTATTACTATGGTACAATGGTGCCAGTGCTGTGTTTTTGTTATTTATATTTGTTTTAGTTTGTGTTATGTGTTCTTCCACTTTTTCTGAAAAAAAATAGTTCCAGACTTTAGTTCAAGTCTACTGTATTTTGTATATTTCTTTTAATTTAAATACAAGTCTATGTTAGTTTTTTCAAGAGATGTAAAAAGAGAATTATAGGAGTGATTTAGTTTTTAAACATTCTGCTATGTTTTGCTGTTGTGGTTTGTTTTACATCTCTATACTGCTGCTGATGTTTTTGTCTGTTTTCAGTGTTGGTGTGAGTTCTTCTCAGTGTAGTACCTGTAATGAGGTATTGTGTTGCTATTGAAGTTATTTATACATTTTTTTTATTTTTATATACAAGCATACATTTACTTGTTTTTTTGGGGGGGTTATGTTGTAGATGTTTACTGTTCCTTAATTTATCTTTTTTCTGTGGCTGGTGATGGTTCTGATGTATTTTCAAAGTTTGGAGCTCCTGTGTTACGGAGTTTTTCTTTTTTTCTGGTTTCCTGTTTTGTTATTATCTTCATTTACTCTACTTTTGGTGCTTGATGCTATGTTCAGGACATTATTTTTCCCAATGTTTTGAATTCATCTAGTTAAGGCTGGTAATAGTAGCATAGTGATTTTTTCACTTTTATGACCTGTGATGCACGTTATTTGTCATATGTCCATTCCTGATTGTGAAAGTAAGGTCACTACTGTTGCTCCAGCAGTTTGTATATCTTTTTGACAGATTTGCTAGTTTGCAAATTTCTGGTAGCATTTTTGAAAGGTAATTTATTCCCACTGGTTGTGTAATGTACCATGTTTCTGTTTTGTCTAACATATCTTGAGGCAGAAACAGTGGTGTTGTATTAGGTGGCATTTCTGAAGGTATTTTTTGAAACATTTTATAGGACATAATGGGTCTGTGGGGGTTTTAAACATCAATCCTCTAAAATAATTGTTTTGTGAAGTTGTAATGTTCTGTATAGTTTTTGGTGCGTTCATTAAATTTTTATTATGTATTCTGTGCCATCTTTATTATTGTGAAACTGTCTTAAGTTGAGATATCATACTCCTTAATTTCCACGTCTTGCAAAGTGTAACGATATCAAACTAGACTTTTTTGACGAGTCCGTCTGCTGTGTTTGGGGAAAGTACTTGTTTGTTTTTCAGTTGTGTTATTTCTTCTATTGTTAGTGGGTTGTGGTGTTCTGATGTAGCTTTTCCTTGTCGTCTGTATTCGATTTAAATATATTATTAGCATTTGTTAGACATGTATCTGTAATTATGTTAAATTTTCTGTTTAATGATGGGTTGTTTATATATCTATTGAGTCCTGCATGTAATGGCTACAAATGTGCTTACATACTGGTTTCCACGTGTGTTTCGTACTATAGCACAGAATTCTCTTAGTATGGAGTTTAAGTTCTCTGGTATAATAAAGTGCAAGTCTATACTATAGTTTTTTTTTTTTTTTGCCAGTTTTGAAATATGTTTATAGCCCAATTTGTTTGTTTTCTTGGTTCTTTCTTTTCTAATTCTAGTATTTCTATTTCTTCAGGTGTTTTTTCTGCATGTCTTTTGTTGGCTTGTTGTTTTCTATTAATTTTCTGAAGTGTATGGGTAGTCATCTTGTCCTGATTTTTGTGGGAATTGTTATGTTGTTGTACTTCCTGTTCTTGATTTTGCACTTGCAGTATATTCTTGCTTGTTAAAGGATGAGATATGTCTGGTATGTTATCAAATACTTCATGTAGTTCAATATCACTTAGATCAAAGTTCAATTCCATGTTTTCATTTTATTTTGTTTCTCTAGTATATATTACTCATGGTCTTTTCTGAGTTTAGACTGTTTCTGAGGTAAGAAGGCTTGTGGATTGCTGTGCTGTTTTCACTAGGATGTGCTGGTTGTTTCTGTGTCTCATTAGTATTTCAGTAGACGTTTGAGTGGTTTTGTCATAAGTGTTATTGTTTTATAGTACATATATTATATTTTTGTTTTAAGTATTTGTTCAGTTTACCCAAAATGGTCATGGTTTTTAGTGTCCAAAAAGCATGTTCGTTTTGGAATATTAATTAGTTCATAGCCTCTGAGTAGCTTGGCTTATTTCATCATTTCTTTTTCATAAATGTTTGCCTGTATTTGTAAAGAAAGTGTTGATTTTCACTGTTTGTCTAACTACTGTCAAAGACCAGGAAAAAAGCAGCAGTTTTGTCAGTAATTTCATGCGAGCAAAAAATGAAGAAGATTGAGCACAAAACTTATGGAACATAATGAGCACGAGCAGAGAAGTTGTTTATAAAGAAAGAAAATATGGTTTCAGCAATGGACAACTGATGCTGCTCTTGTCTGCTGAGGTAATATCCCTAACAGGAAGGAATGGAACACATTGCTCTTAGCTCCTTGGTGGTTTACAGTGCATCGCTATTTTGTGTATTGTTGTACACAGGTAAGGTGTTCGTAAGATACTGTGTCAGCTATAATGTTAAGCATACAAGAAAAATTAGGTACATTTTCAAAATTTTTTTTTTTTTTTTACATACCTGATTTTTCTTGTTTGCTTAACACTTACAAACACCTTCTGCATCTAGAAGACTGCTGATTGTAAGGGTTCGGTTCTTAGATTTTCTTTTCTATATACGGAAAGGAAAGTGTGGCTGCTCAATGACACTTCAGCGGCCGGACTTTATCTGTTTTTATATGCTCGATTTATAATGGGTACGCTGGTTGGATTGACCAATCAGTGTACTCGTTTTTGAATATAAATGATTTTACATTGTATAATATTCATCACGGTTTGGAAAAGCACTGCTACTATCCAATGTCACTGTGAAGGCTGCCAGCCTAACTAGCTGGAATTTTGTAAATAATTATGTGTTATTTGTGAATAGTAATATGGTTTGTATACTTGTCTTACAAATGTAAGGAAACTGTATGTTATGTACTGAGCTTCAAGAATGTAACAACAGTGTAACCTACCGGAAAAGAACAGAAATGTATATGAACTATATTCCTATGCAAATATATGTTTTGCTCGCAAAACTCTTAAGAAAATAAGATGAAATTGTTTATAACTGTGGTATCTCTCAGTTTTAGCTAGGAGACAGGATGCTACAGCTACAGGATTCTTTCCATTTTCTGGAAACAGAAATAATTACAGGCTTTAAAAGTAAAGTTATTTAACTGTTTTATTACATCCAGGTCCAGGCAAAACTTCTAAGAGAAGTATTTTTAACACAGAGGTGTCAAACAGTGATGTCATCCAGCTAACCAGCAGTAATTTAAGAACCGTCTCTCAGAGAAAGTCTGGGCATTTTCTATTTGTCTTTGGACCTAGAAACACTCACCCAGCACTTCTGCCTTAGATTACATTGATTTCTCTTAGAGATAGATAGGAACTTAGTAAGATTAGTTTATATGTTTCCTGTATTTATGTGAGACTGTCCTGCAATGTTGTTTTAAAATATTTCTTGTGATTCTGAACTCTGTTGTCACTGTGTTGAGTTACTGAGTATTGTTTTGTGCTTTTATTATTTATTATTTAATATATTTAAACCTTTTAATTGTGACTGGTTTGTTAAGAGATATTTAAGCTCTTAGGGTACTTGCATATGTATTTGGTGACACTGTACAGGCCACTCTTAAATAGCCTTAAAAGTCTTGGACACACTATTTGGATAACAGTAACATTACACAGTAGAATTGGTCACCCTTTGGAATGGCCTTATAGTAGCTGATAAAGGGTGGCTGGTGGCAGCTGGTACTACCTTATAGTCTGGGCAGAAGTGGGCATAGCTAGTGAACCTGTGCCAGCCTTCCCCCAGGAGTGTTTTGTGTGTTTGTATACGAATCAAATCTCAGTGTGTCAGCTATTTGGGAAGGAACACAAAGCACTGGTTGGACAGAGAGGGTGCTGGAGGTTATGGCTTGACCACTCGGCTGAGATCTTAACCTAGTGGGGAGTTTTACTGGGGATCCGGAGAGAGAGGGAGAAACCAGCCCCAAACTGACTGTGATCTTTGTGTGCTCTTAAGGGAAATTGTACTTTACTGTGTGAGTACTTGTCATCCTCCCAATGTGCACATCCCTCAATGGTGTTAGTGGTGAGAACTGAAGCTCCTTGATTACTGGGCCAGTGCAGGGATGTCACAGTCACATAAAGCAAGAGACTTCTGCAGAGTGGTTAAAGCAAATGCTAGATAACACAGTTACTGTGCTAGGTCAGGATCAGCAATCAATGCTAACAGAGCAGGGCTGCCTTAAACTGAGGCAAAAAAAGGTAAAGACATGTAACTCAATTACAGTCTAAAGATCAATACATTTTTAAGGATTACAATAAAAGAGATCAGTTGGAGTACTTGCACAATAGGTTCTATGATGGATAAGTAAATTTGCAGGAGTAAACAGGAGAGTAGCAAAAAAACCCTCTCCGGATAAAAAGTTCAAGTTTTTGATTTAAAATACTTAGGGGCATGAACTTAAGGCCCTGAAAATCAGAGAACTTTGGTGGCAATACTGTGACAACAGAGAGATCAAAGGTTATTATCAGGATTATGTAATAAAAACTGGAGATTTGTCTGCCATCACCAGATCCATGTTTAAAAAAGGCAGCTTGAATGAGACCTACATCATCTTTTTGAATGAATGGATTGGTCTGGTATCGTTCTGCGGTGTATCAATCAAAACTAACAGCTTGGCACTAGCTGAAATTACAAGCCTGTTCGAAACAGCAACAAATGTTGTAAAGACTGCCAATAATAACTACTGACAGATTTTTCCCTGAGAATATGGCATAACGCCTTCAAAGGGATATGAAGTTACTCGGCTTTCTTCTTTTCCTTCCTGGGTCAGGCTAATGCAGGGAGAAGCCCTTTTAAAATAAGTCTAGCCTTCCCTGAAACATTCTAGAACCAAAGTTGTGACAAATGTCACCCTCTGCATCCAAACATTGTATCTCAGGCACATGATGCAAAGTTTGTGTGTGTAGTGAGGAAGAATTTTATGGTCCTGGTTGTTACATGTTTAAATGCTGAGGCCTTTTCCTTATCTTTATCTACACTTAGACTAAAGACACCATTTACTAACTGGGGGGGTAAAATTAAATAAAAAAAAAACACGAGCAAAACCAACAGGCCTATGCTAATGTCTCACTTATTCTGGAGCAGGGAAGATAAACTTCAACGGCGCTGAACTCAAAAGTCACAAGACAAAAACCTACCATTAAAATAATCATAAAACACAGGAAAAATTAACAGGAATTATCTGGAAAAAAATTAGCCTGAGAATGCCATGGAGCTTACACCTGATCTGTGGCAAGTGAAATCTGGAGAAGTGGGGGAAATGTAATCCCTCCAGTTCACAGTAAGAATGCCAAAAAGTTTCAGTGAATATGAAGGCTACAGACCACTAAATAGTCTAGCAAAATTTCTAGTGTACCCTACCAATTTAGGGACAGAAAATGCCAATCCCAGCAATTTTCTAGCAGAGAATAGCTATTAGTACTCATATTTGATTAAAACAAATGGACTGCTTCTTACTGTACACACCAATATGTACTGGGGAAAATAAAATTAGCTGCTATCACCTCTAACTACATCACTACACCCCCCCCCCATCCACATCACTATTTCTTTGAAACATACAGGAAGTACTGCATATGCTCCATCACTGGATATATATATATATATATATATATATATATATATATATATATATATATATATTTGTTTTTTTAGAAATAGCCTGGCAATTAAATTAATTAGTAAATCTAGTACTAAGGTGTGGTGCTTTAGAGTTGGGTGTTAAAAAGTCATTATATCAACTCAAAAATGATAACATAAATAAAAATGACTAACCATAAAAACATTTTAAAATGCCAGTTTCCTAGGTTTCAGAACATAAAAGTCTGAAGTCTGATTGGGGTTGTAGATTGTTAAAGAATATGCTTAAAGATGTGTTTAGATTGTCAGTGGATTGTTAAAAAATGTTTTTCATTATTACTTTACACTGATAAAAACATGCAATAAAATATGCGTGAGATATTTTCAATGCCCATCCATATAACATTTCATATAGAATTTGATTTATTAGTCGGAATCCTATAACCGTGGATGTTCAATAATTTAATATGCTGTGTGGAGATGTTGTGGTATCAAGGGGGATATTTATGGTTAGTCATTTTTATTTAAGTGCATATGTTATTGCAAACATTTCATTTTTTGAGTTGATATAATGACTAACTTTTTTTAACACCCAACTCTAAAGCACCACACCTTAGTACTAGATTTACTAATTAATTAATTGTATAATTGCATTTAATGGAGGTTACTGCACACTGCAATTTGTTTCACTTGATAAAGCTCAGGATTCCTTTCTTCAAGGTCGTGGATTATTCTTTGCTTGTCTTTGGTTTTTTGTGCATTACTTTTTTAGAAGGTAACCCGCTAGTATAAAGGCAGGTGTTCATTTATGCCACCTGCACAATTATTTCAGCTAGCAGCATAGTGGTCTTGAAAGGATTGTATAAAACAAGCTGATTCTGCAGAAACCATTAGTGAAGACACAGGAAAGTGTACAGGCAGTAACTGACTCCTGTCATGTGAATTGTGTGTGTGTGTGTGTGTGGGTGGGTGTGTGGGTGGGTGGGTGGGGTGCAGCATACCTTCCCACACTTCAAGCAACTGTTGACTTTTTTGAACATTAACTTAACAGAAATTTTCCCAGCTAGGTACTTATCTGACTGGATGAGGAGGTTCTCTGGAAAAATGAGACGACAGACTGAATGTTATAAACACATGTGAAGTGCAACGGACTGCACAGTTAGAAAGAAGTGAAGATGGCACCAACGGGTGCTCTTCTTACACCCTGACAGATGTTGGTCATCTGTTGGCTGGATGGTGCAAACACTCTGGAAATCAGGCTGGTAGTGGTCTTCTGCATAGCTAGAGGACCCAAGAATCAGTACTACTGACTTAGAACATCTGGTACCCCCTATGGTGTAATAAACTACTAACAGCAGAATAACCCAGTTTACTGCCAAGATGCTTTATAGGCTGTCTAGACAAATCCTTCCCATTTCTTAATAAACTCAGTCACATTTCATTTTATCTACCCCAAAGGAAGTGTTTGAAAACTGTTGTCAAAGCAGAAGTCAGGTAAATCCCCAAGTAATTTTTCTTCAAAATGGAAATCTACACAGGACAGTGTCAGAAGGAGAGGAGTTAATGCATATGACTTTAGTTTGTCTCTACTAAATTTATAGGCTGACATTCTACTAAATTGTTCCAATTCCTTCCAAGTCTTACCTGGGACTCCATGTGGGCTAATCAATAAATCATCTGCATAAAGACAGATCTTATTAGTCAAGCAGCCTGTAAAATAGATGTGTCTACTGTATGTTGCAAGTGGCTAAAGAGCAAATTATTGCAAGGACAAAGGGCAATCCTGCCTGGTTCCCCTTGAGATTTATACGAACCAGAAAGTTGGGGGCCTATTTTGATTTTCGCCTCTCAATAAATGAACTAATAACTGTTAAGGTCTTGAATAGTGAACCCCAATGCACCCTATCAAATGCATGACAGCTAAGGAGGAGAATCAAAGATTTGAGATTACAATTAGCACTCGCTATTAGCATCTCTACCAGAATTAAGCTATGGCATGTTAACCAACCTTGCACAAAGTAGGTTTCATGCCGGTGGATCAGGCTGGCAGAATCCCAGATACCCTTTTCACTAAAATAGTAGCCAAATCTTCCAATCCTGGTTCAATAATGAAATGAGACAATATGAAGAAACATTACAGGGTCTTTCCCAGGTTTCAGGATTACCAATATAATGGAGTGTTTCCATGACTCTGGGTGGGCTTACCCTCTAAACATATTAAACATCTGGATTAATGAATGTAGTAAGAGTTCCCTAAACTACCTGCGTCATTTAAAAGTAATCATACCTTGTGTTCCTGGGGTCTTATCCTTGGCTGAATCTTTTTAAAACAGCTTCAATTTCATCTGCAGCAACTGGCGCTATCAAAGAGTCAGCTTCACCTGCTTTAACTTTGGAAGTTGAAATGCAGCAAAATAATCTTGTAAAAACCTGGGCTGTAACGGATGATTCCTGGTTCGACAATTTAGAATAAAAGTTGCAAAACTCTCTAGAACCATACATGGGGAGGTGACTATCGCTCTTAAAGCTGAGTCTCGAATTTTAGCTATCATACTACTGAGCTGACTAGGTTCTATGCCTCAACACCAGATGTTTTAGGTTAGCCGAACAATTCTCCAACCACCTACATTTCAGCACTTTTATCATACGGTCTACTTTGTAATCTGCTGCAAATATTATAAGCTGTTTAAGGTCTCCAGTTCTAGTCCCATCTATCTGCTTTCCATTAACCAGGTCTTGCCATAGGTTTAAAAGCTGCTGCTGGTAAGTTAGGACTTTACTGTGAGCTTTCTCCAACCCTACTTCCCCTTTGTGTACGTAAAAAGTTCAAGCTTGTCTTTTTACTTCGTCCCACCAGAAGATCCAATCCCTATTGCCAGTAAGCCGCTTATGCAGCAAAGAGTGCAGTAAACCAAACACTTTATAAAATTTTATCCTTTGCAAAAATATAGGTTAACTGATTAGTTATCTATCACCCTTCACTGGACCAAGTTCCAAGCTGATTGTCAGAGGAGCATGATCAGACAGGACAATTAATAATCTATGCATTTCTGCACCTTTTAAGCAAGTTCTTCGGAAATTAGAAGTTTGTCCATTCTCGACCAGAAGTAATAGGAAAGTAATATATATAAACATAAGTGGTGAGCTTGAATAGCCTGTGGATAATCCTTCATACCCCATGATGTTTAAAATTTGCAATTATAAATCTACCCAATGAAGAGACCCTATAAGCTCAAGGACCAGAGCTATTCTCCCTTAATAAGAAATATGTGCTCCAGTTTCCATCCTAAAAATCAGTCCATCTTGGATTATCATCCATTCTTTAAGGAACTTCTTAGTCTCCCTAACCTCATCTCCAGGGGGAATGTATACATAAGAAACCTTTAACTAATACATATCGCCCCTCCTTAGTTGACATAAGATCTAGCAAGAGGAAGGGTCTCCTCTCCAACAAGAAAACAACCCCTCTATCTCTACCCCCAGGGTATGAAGAGAAAGCCAATATTGAATATACTATTTGTATCAGACTCTCATGTCCTCCTGAGTCTGAGATTTTTGCATTACAATCACATGCAGGCAGCAGTGGCTGAGATATGTGTGACGACCGTGCCCTGGCCCAGCAATCAAGGAGCCTCAATCCTCACCACTAACACCAGGGAGGTTGTCTCCTAGAGGAGGAAAGGATAATTAATACACACAGTAAAGGTGTTGTGTCTTTTGGCTTTTCCCGGTTAGGGGTCGCCAATGCGGAACTCCAGTCTGCTAATGATTGGCAGTTGATTTTTACGTGCTGAGTTGCCGGCTCTAACGCACAACCTTCAACGAAGGTATGTCTCCACGCAGAAGACGTTCTAGCTGAGAGTCGAACTGGACAGCGTCTTACTATGAGGTGACAGCACTACCGCAGCACCACCATTGCGGATATAATTTCCCTTAAGTGCACACACAGATCACAGTCAGTCTGGGTCTGGCTGCTCCCTTGCTCACCAGGCCCCCGATAAGACTCCCCACTGGCAGACCTATAGGGTCCAGGTCTCAGCCTAATTGGGCAAGCTAGAACCTCCAGTACCCTCTCTGTCCAACCAGCGCTTCGTGTCCCTGCCCAAGTAGCTGACACAACACAAATATACAACTTCACAGAGACTCCTGGGAAAGGCTGACACAGATTCTCCAGCTGTGCCCCTTTAGCCAGACTATACAGTAGTAATTACTGTCACCACCCAGTCAATAATATCAGCTACTAAAAGGCCCTTAAAAGGGTGGCCAATTACTACTGTGCAATATTAATATCCAATGGTAATGTGACTATACAGTCTAAGGCTTATTGGAAGGGCTTAGACAGTAAACTAAACATATAATGTACTCTAAAACATACTTCATCTCTACACAAAGCAGCCACAGGTAGGAGGTTTTAAAAATATTTAATAAATAATTAAAACACAAGACAAATCTACACCACCACAGAGATATCCAAGAGTTCACAGATCACACATAAACTTAAAATAATATCGTAGGAAAGATCTAATTACACAGAAAAGTACTTAATCTAACTTTCTAATCTTTAGCTAATCTTAAAAGAAAACACAGTGCTACAATCCTACTTACATACATAAAGAGCATAAGCAGTGCTGGTAAGTTAGATGTCCAAGATCAAAATGCTCCCGGTCTCTTGTGAGAAACAGTATTCAAACATTACTAACAAACATGTTTCTAAGGCCTTCCCAAAATTACATCATGTTTGACACTTAGTTTTCCCAGTATTCATATTGCATCATCTGAACACCTGGTCTGAGTTCTCAGGCCACAAACTGCATTATTTTGCAATCTAACACCTGCACAGAAACTTACACCAATAGAAGACATTTCACATGTATATACTAACAGAAACTAAAGCAATAAAGCACCTTCCACATCTAAATTCTAGTCATAAACTTTAGCCTTAAAACAATGGGTATGAAATCTTTATCCAGCCGCTCTCGGACCGAATTCTAACATGAAAGGATACAACATGCTTCACTAGGCCAGTAGAGTGCAATGTTGTCACATATTTTGCAGTTCCACATTTCACAGTGTTTTCTTACATTTAAAAACACAAGCCTGTATTATACATTTATTTACACAGTTGACAGAATTATATATTAAATTCTATTTGACTAGGCTGGTAGCCTTCACCCATATCTCCCCAATTGTCACCCCCCCCCCAGGGAACTCAAGCAAGTTTTTCAAGTGCCCCTTCAGAAACATCACTTGAGAGTGTCAGGTCTATCTGGATGTACCCTCACCCCATTCCCTGCCTTGAGAGCCCATCTGCATTGGTATTGCTACTCCCACTATGGTGCTGCACTGACATATATGCTTGCAACCCCAGACTCCATCTTAGCAACTTGGCATTTTGCTGACTGGCTCTATTTAACCATGTTAGAGGGTTGTGATCTGTCATCACAGTGAATTTTCTTCCATGCAGATAAGGCTGAAGTTTCTGTAGTGCCCACACTATGACTAGACATTCCTTTTCTACAGCTGCATAGCATTCCTCCCTGGGTTGTCGCCTACGACTGAGATAAACCACTGGGTGCTCTTCTCCCTCTTAAGAAATCTGGCCAAGTACAGCCCCCAACCCATAGTTTGAAGCATCCACCTACACAACAATGTCTTTCCTGTAGTCTGGACTGGCTAACACAGGGGGTCCACCCAAAGCTTCCTTAAGCTTCTGAAATGCCTGCTCACATCCTGGGGTCCACACTCCTAATCTGGGCTGTTCTTCCTTGTCAGGTCTGTGAGGGGAGCAACTATGGTACTATAACTGGGAAATAACTTTCTGTAGTACCCTGCTGTCCCTAAGAATGCCCTCACCTGCTTTTTGGTAACAGGTGCAGGCCATGCCTGAATAGTTTCCACTTTGGCAGGTTCTGGTCTTATCTTACCACCCCTCACTCTATGTCCTTGGTAGGAGACCTCTGCCAAACCCACCTGACATTTTCTTGGCTTAATGGTCAACCCTGCCCTCTGTAGTCTGCCCAGCACATCCCTGACATGCTGAAGGTGCTCTTTCCAGGAATGGCTGTAGATAGAAATATCATCCATGTAAGCAAGGGCAAACCCTCCTGCTAAGATATGATCTACCAGCCTCTGGAAAGTCGCTGGGGCATTCTTCATCCCAAAGGGCATCTTTGTGAACTCATACAAGCCAAAAGGATTCGCAAAGGCTGACCTCACTCTAGCACTGGGAGTTAAGGGCACCTGCCAGTAACCCTTGGTAAGATCAATGGTTGTAAGATACTTAGCCCCACCCAGCTGCTCTAGGGCCTCATCTGTCCTAGGCATGGGGTAAGCATCCGACTCTGTGTGACTATTTAATTCCCTGTAATCCACACAGAACCTGTTGCTGCCATCTTTCTTTGGCACCAACACCACCGGTGAGGCCCAAGGACTGCTGGACTCTTGAATCACCCCTAGTTCCAACATCTCCTGTACCTCCTCCTTCAGAGTTTGTTTGACTCTCTCAGGCACCCTATAAGGGCCCTGCCCGATAGGCCTTTGGGGTTCTGAATCCACCTGGTGCTGCACCAGGTGGGTGCTCCCTGGTTTCCCAGTGAACACGTCCCCAAATTCCTGCAACACTGCTCGGATTTCTCGAACCTGGGTAGGAGACAGCTTCTGGGACACTGCTACCCCTTCCATCGAGGTGTCAGCCCGAGCCTCACTGAGAAGATCACTCCCAAGATCTCTCACAGACTCCTCCTGCAATCCACTGCAAACACTCAGCACAAGGGCCTCCCTATCATGGTAAGGTTTCATCACGTTAACATGGTACATTTTGTGCCCCTGCCGTCTGCCTAGCACCTCCACCATGTAGTTAACCTCACTTACCTTTCTTACCACCTTGTAGGGTTCCTCCCAAGCTATCTGCAACTTGTTGTGTCTAACAGGAATGAGAACCATCACCTGCTGCCCTAGAGCATACTTTCTAGCTCTAGCATTCCTGTCATACCACATCTTTTTCTGTTGTTGGGCTTCTGCCAGGTTCTCCTGGGCCAGGCCCATGAGTTCCCTGAGCCTTGTCCTGAGGTTCAGGACATATGCCACAACAGACTCCTTGTGAGACTCGCACTCACCTTCCCACTCATCTCAAATTAAATCTAGAGGTCCCCTCACCCTATGTCCATACAGCAACTCAAAGGGTGAAAAAACCTGTGGATTCCTGGGGAACCACTCTGTAAGAAAACAACATATGGGGCAAATATTTGTCCCAATCCCTCTTAAACTGATCTGCAAATGCCCGCAGCATGGACTTGATGGTAGAGCTTAACCTCTCAAGAAGACCATTAGTCTGGGGATGGTAGGGGCTGGTCTTCATGTGCTTCACCCCACAGGACTTCCATAGACAAGCCAGCAGGTCTGACATGAAATTGGCACCTCTGTCAGACAGTATTTCCTTTGGGAAACCTACCCTGCTGAAAATCTCTAGCAAAGCATTTGCCACCTTCTTGGCCTCAATGGAGGACAAAGCCACTGTCTCAGGGTATCGTGTAGCATAATCTACAATCACTAGGATATACTTTTTCCCTGTGGAACTTGGGGTATTCAGAAGACCCACAATATCCATAGCTACGCTCTGAAATGGCTCCTCAATCACAGGCAAAGGCATCAAATGAGCTCTCACCTTGTCTCCTGCCTTGCCTACGTTTTGGCACTGCTCACAGGTCTTGCAGTACCCTGTTACATCTCTAGAAATTCCAGGTCAATAGAAGTTTTGCATAAAACACCTCTTTGTAAGTTTTCTGCCCATATGACCTGCAAAGCGAATATCATGGGCCATGGCTAGAAGCCAGACGGTAAAGCTCTAGGCAAGACCAACTGCTGTACTCTCTTCATCTTCTAGCCCTCCCTCAGGGGTCCACTCTCTGTACAGTAACCCTTTGTTCCAGTAAACAGATTCCTCCTTCCCCTGAGAATCAGGTGCCTCCCCAGCTACCTGCCTCAGGCCTTGCAATGCACGGTCTGAGGGCTGAGCCTGTCTCAAGTCTCTCCTTGTAATCCTTCCCAGCTCCCCTTACACAGGAAGTCTGGCATCCTCTGACAGCGTTGCCTCACTGTCAGCCTGGGTACTACTACTCACCTCTACCTTTGCAGTTACCCTGTCCAAGGGAACATCAGTACCCACAAGCAGCTATGGCGTACATTCAGTCTCACTGCTAGAGCATAGCTCACTCCCTGAAGTAACCTCCTCAGCAACCCTAGCTGCAAGTATGCAGTCTGTCTGGGTCTCCCCCCAGGCTACCAGACCCACATGCTTGTCTCCTAGCCTCACTGCATAAGTACATAATACTGCCTCATCCAAATCCTTCCCTCTCAGAACATCTGCAGGATGGTAGTGCCATACCGCTGTTGTCTCAAGACAACCCACTATTGGCATTTTGTCTTTCCCACTTACTGGCTCCCTCACCTTTGGTTCCCCACCTTGCCTCTGTGGACACCTGTATGTCACATGGCCCCACTGGTTGCATTCAAAACATTTAACCCTAGCTCCTGGACATATACCTGAACTAGTGGCTTCCCCTGCTACTGGCGGATTCTGTTGGGGCAGTCTGTGCTGCCCACCATGGGTTCCTTTAGTCCCACGAGCAGTACTGGGGGGTCACTTTCCTGTGCAGGGCTGCCCTGCTTGCTAGGTATAGGTCTCCCTTCTTCCCCAACTCCTCTGAAGTAGCACACTGTCTATCAGTTAACCAGATCCTCATGTCCTCAGCCAAAGTGCTAAGGGCTTGTTCCCTTACCAAAAGGTCTGCCAGCCCTTCAAATGTGGTGACCTGACATCCACTCATCCAGCTGTGAAAATATGTGCTCAGTTCAACAACATATTCACTTACAGTTTCATCTGCCTTGCGCCTATGCTCACACAACTTTTTCCTATACATTTCAGGTGTTAACTTAAAACATTCTAACAAATGTATTTTTACAGCAGTATAATCAAAACACAGTCAGTGTCGTGCATTTTTGCTAAAGAAGTTACAGCTTTACCATGGAGTAAGGGGGTCAGGAACCGTACCCAGAGCCTTTGATCAACTTCATACTGTTTACATACCCGCTCAAACATACGAATGAAGCTATCAAAATTATCCCCCTCTTTAAACTGTGGAAGAAATTTACTGCCTTTTGTGCTTCTGGAGTCCGGTTACTCCCTTCCCCATTACCTCCATGACTCTGGCGAACAGTCAGCATTTCCCTCTCATGCTTTCTCTGTCGTTCCTGTTCTTCAGCTTCTATTTCCTTTAGTCCCACGAGCAGTACTGGGGGTCACTTTCCTGTGCAGGGCTGCCCTGCTTGCTAGGTATAGGTCTCCCTTCTTCCCCAACTCCTCTGAAGTAGCACACTGTCTATCAGTTAACCAGATCCTCATGTCCTCAGCCAAAGTGCTAAGGGCTTGTTCCCTTACCAAAAGGTCTGCCAGCCCTTCAAATGTGGTGACCTGACATCCACTCATCCAGCTGTGAAAATAAGTGCTCAGTTCAACAACATATTCACTTACAGTTTCATCTGCCTTGCGCCTATGCTCACACAACTTTTTCCTATACATTTCAGGTGTTAACTTAAAACATTCTAACAAATGTATTTTTACAGCAGTATAATCAAAACACAGTCAGTGTCGTGCATTTTTGCTAAAGAAGTTACAGCTTTACCATGGAGTAAGGGGGTCAGGAACCGTACCCAGAGCCTTTGATCAACTTCATACTGTTTACATACCCGCTCAAACATACGAATGAAGCAGTTCCTGTTCTTCAGCTTCTAGGCTCCTCATTCTCTCGGCTGCTTCCAGTTCCATACGCCTGGCCTCCAACTAAAGTCTCTTTAGCTCCAGCTGAATTTTTAAGTCCACTGCAGAAAGGTTGAGCTGTCCATTCTCCGAAAATATTGTATCACCACTGTCAGTCTGATTATCCTACATGCTGCTGTTTTCTGATGCAGCTGTAAACCAAGGCTGCAATCAGGTCTGCCTTAGTCAGGTTTCCATGCACCAGCCCCCTAGCCTGGCACATCTCCGCCAGCTGGCTCCTTGTCAGCTTTCCATACTCTTCTGCTGACATGCTGCCTGCTCACCCGAACTAACACTAAGCTAACAAAAGAAATGAGAAGTTATGTACCTACCATAACGTTCCATGTTAGTTGTCTTCTCTCGCCTTCTTTCTTGCTGGATGGGTTCGGAGCCGAACCTTGGCTCCGACTCGGCCTATACTAAAGCTCGAAAGCTAATTTTACCGGCTCGAGGCAACCCTATATCCCATGATGCTAGGCGGTAAATACCCAGATCTCGTTTGGTAGCTAAGAAACCATAGCCAATATAGACTCCCCTCTGAGGTGGAGGAGGAGAAGGAAGAACTCCCAAATTATCACTACCTGAAGCTGAATCTACCCCAGAACCAACTGTCTGAGCTAGGAATAATGCAAGATAAGGTCCCCTGTAAGAAGGGGAACAACCTCTCGGTCTGTCCAGGCTAGGGGGATGGTGGGCGGGACGCAAGAAGAAGGCGAGAGAAGACAACTAACATGGAAAGTTACGGCAGGTACATAACTTCTCAATGTTAAGTTGTCAATCTCGCCTTCATTCTTGCTGGATGGGACCGCGTCCCTAGCACCTTTATCCTGGGTGGCTCATTGGAACAGACTCTTGAGAACGGTGGAACCAAAATTCGCCCTGTTTCTGGAGGCCATGTCCAATTTGTAATGTGTAACGAAAGTATGAGGCCCATGTGGCAGCCGCACAGATAGTGTTTATTGGTAATTTAGCTTGAAAGGCTGTAGATGTAGCCAACGCCCTGGTTGAATGGGCTCCTGGCCTAGAAGGCAATTCTTTACCTCTGAGTTGGTAAATACAGGTAATCACAGAAGACAGCCACCTAGACAGGGTTACTTTAGATACCGGAAGACCCTTTTTATTCTCAGCATAAGATAAAAAAAGTTGATCAGATTTTCTGAATTGTTTAGTTCTGTCCAGATAGAAGCGGAGCTGACGATGAACGTCCAGACAATGTAGTTTTTGCTCCGCTTTGTTTGAATAATTAGGAAAGAACACCGGAAGATCAACAGATTGATTTAAATTTGTCTGAGAAGCCACCATGGGTAAAAAAGATGGGTTAGTTCTTAGAGAAACCCTGTCTTTGTGGAACAGTAAATAAGGAGGGCGAATGCAGAGGGCATGAAGTTCAGATACTCTCCTAGCCGAGGTAATGGTGATTACGAATAGTGACTTCCAGGAAAGTAACTTCAGGGAACAGGTGGCCGCAGGTTCGAAGGGAGGGAGAATCAAGGATGCTAAATAAGTTATGTACTCAGCATAACGTTCCATCTGAGTAGGTATCTTCATTTGTCTGCAACCTTTGGGATACGGATCCGAGCTGGCAACTTCTATCACAGCATAGATCCGAGCTCCTAGCTCCTCCCTTTACCCATAATCCCCTGCCAACCCTGACTGACCTCAGATCAAGTTTGCCCCATAGCACAGCTAGTACTGTGTCCCAGAGGGAACTAATCTAAAGAACCCCAAGTAGGATCATTTTGGTCAGGGGGAAGGAGGGGGGATGGTTGCAGACAAATTAAGATACCTACTCAGATGGAACGTTATGGTGAGTACATAACTTCTTAATCTGAAGTAGGACTTCATTTGTCAGCAACCTTTGGGACAGAGTCCCCAGCTACCTAAATCTTGGGTGGCCTTCATGGAAGGATATTCCGTAGCACTGCAGAGCCAAAAGTCGCACTACCTTGGGAGACAATATCTACTTTGTAGTGGCTGATAAAGGTATGAGATGAAGCCTAAGTGGCTGCGGAACAAATGTCATCCAGAGAAACTCTAGCCTTGAAAGTAGCCGATGTAGCAATGGCCCTCGTAGAATGAGCACAGACTCCCTGAGGTGCAGGCCTTCCTGAGCTCTGATATGCTAAGAGAATACAACTAGATATCCATCGGGAGAGGGTAACCTTAGAAACCGACTTGCCGAAGTTGTTTTTGGCAAAGGAGACAAACAACTGATCGGATTGCCTATGACCAGTAGTTCGAGGAGTATAAAAACGTAGTTGTCTGTGCACGTCTAGAGTGCAGTTTATACTCTCCTTTGTTTTGATAGTTGGGGAAGAATACTGGAAGATTAATAGATTGATTAATGTTAGCTTCCGACGATACCTTAGGTAGGAAAAACGGACTGATCCTGAGGTGAACTCTGTCTGGGTGGAAGACCAAATACGGTGGTTTGACACACAGAACCTGGAGTTAAGAGACCCTCTTGGCTGAAGTTATGGCCACCAAAAAGGCCGTTCTCCAAGAGAGGTATTTAAGATCAACAGTGGCCGCCAGCTCGAAAGGGGGGCTAGTCAAGGCCTGTAAAACTAGGGATAAATCCCATGGGGGTACCACCTCCTTGACCGGGAGCCTGAGAAGGAAGGTACCCTTAAGGAAGGTCTTACACAGTTTGGAAGTAATAAGCGTGCCCGACTCCTGACCTACATGGTAGTGTGAGATTGCTGCAAGTTGCACTTTGACCGTGGAAGAACTAGCCCCCTAGTGAAAGAGAGAAGATAGAAAATCTAGAACCGATGCTACCGGCACCGTGAAAGGATCTAAATGACGGTGCTCTGCCCAAATTTACTCCGATAGAACCTTCTGGTGGAGGGCTTGTGAGCTGCTACTAGGATGGCTTTGACTGGAGATGAAATTCCGGGAGTCCTTATCAGGAGCGGAACTGAAGCAACCAAGCCGTCAGTTTTAGGTTGGCCAGGTTCGGGATTGGAAGACCCAGGGGGTGTGAAATGAGATCCGGAAGGGGATCCAGCATCCAGGGAGGATGAATCAGGTGAGACCATAGGTAAGGGAACCACGTCTGACGAGGCCAGAATGGGGCAATGAGGATCATCTTGCTCCCCAACTGACTGGCTTTCTGCAATAGTTTCAACATCAGGGGCAGAGGCGGGTAAGCATAAAGCAGACCGGGAGGCCAAGCATGAACTAGAGAGTCTCGGGACTCCCGAGGGGATCAGAGCCGGTAATCGTTGCATTTGGTATTTGAGTGAGAGGCAAAAGATCGCAACAAGGTCGCCCCATCGGGCAAATATTTGCTCTGCCACTAGAGGATTGAGAGACCACTCGTAAGGAGTCAGGATAGTACCGACTGAGCCTGTCCGCTAATATGTTGGACCATCCCAGAATGTGCGATGGCGAGAAAGCTGTTGGTGGATATCGCCCCTTGTAGAGTGAGGCCTGATGTTTTCTGGAGTTTTCTTCCCATGGTAGGAGTAACAAAATCTAATGCAATTTCCTATCCACTTAGAGATTGTCTGTTTTGAAATTGCTTTTCCTTCCATTCCTGTTGCATATGCTACCAGTAGCTGGTCAGTTTTTCTATTACCCTTGGTCCTGTCCAGGTAGTAGCGTAATTGCCTATGCACATCCAAGGTATGTAACAGTCTTTCTCCCCTGTTTTGTGGGTTGGGGAAGAATGTAGGTAGGTGGATAGCCTGATTTAAAGATACTCTGGAAACCACCTTAGGCATAAAAGTAGGATTTGTTCTCATGGACACTCTATCTTGATGGAAGATCAGGAAGGGCTGTACTGCCATTAATGCCTGTAGTTCAGATACCCTTCTTGCTGAAGTGATTGCCAGCAGGAAAGCAGTTTTCCATGATAAGTATTGTAATTCTGCTGTGGCTGCTCGTTCGAAAGGAGGGAGTGTCAATTTTTCTAGCACAAAGTTCAAGTCCCATGCTGGCAATGGTGACTTCCTAGGTGGTTTTACGTTTTTAATTCCTCTCAGAAACTGCCTGAGCAGAGGATGTGAGAAAAGTGGAGGATCCAAGTCGTATTCTGCTGAAATAGCTGATGCATGAATCTTAATGGAAGAATAGGACAGGCCTTTGTGGAAGAGCTCTGCCAAGTATTCCAGGATGTTGTCTATGTTTACCAGTGACACATTTTCTCCTTTTACAGTACTCCAAATGGAATATCTTTTCCATTTTGCTGAATAATTTTTTCTTGTTGAGGGTCTGCGAGACTCCAAGATAATGTCTTTAACCCTTTGTGATAAATTTGGGTTTTTTGTTCTTATGCAATGTTCCAGGCAGTCAGCTGCAGTGTTTTCAGGTTTGGATGCAGGGTGTTGAAGTTGTTCTGTGTTAACAGCAAGGGAACAAGGGGTAGGGGCCATATTTGTTCCCGAGACATGCTCCTCAGCAATGGGTACCAATGTTGTCTTGGCCAGTCTGGAGCTATCAGAATGATCCTTGGACGGTCCTCTTTGATTTTCAGTAGCACCTTGTGCATCAAAGGAAGTGGTGGGAATGCGTATGCTGTCAGGTTTTTCCAACTGAAAGATAGGGAGTCCACCTTCCAAGCAAGTGGGTGGTACGTCCTTGTGCAGAATTTCTTTAGTTGGTGATTGCGTGGGGATGCAAATAAGTCTATCTGTGGGAGTCCCCATTTTCTTGTAATGGTTTTGAAGATGTCCGGATGGAGCATCCATTCGTGGGCATCCGTGGTTGTTCTGCTTAGTATGTCCGCTAGAATGTTTTCTTTTCCTGGTACAAAAATTGCTTGTAACTGAATGTTGTAACTCAGGGCCACATTCCAGAGGTCCATTGCCATCCGGCATAGAGGGTACGAATGTGTGCCTCCCTGTTTGTTGATGTACCACATAACTGTGGTGTTGTCCATCCTTATCAACAGTTGACCTTGTTGAAGAAATGGTCTGAATGTCTGAATTGCCAGTTTTACTGCCAGCATTTCCTTTTGATTTATGTGCAGGAGCAGCTGGTCCGGAGTCCATGAACCTTGTATGCACTTGTCCAGCATGTGGGCCCCCCAACCGAGGTCTGAGGCGTCCGTTGCGATGGTTTGGCTTGGTTGAGTGTTGTGGAAGGGCAATCCTTTGTTTGACTGACAGGCCTGAGCCCACCATAGGAATTCTTGCTTCAGGCATGGAATTATAGGAATTTGTGTTTCTAGGCTGTGCCTGTGCTGAGACCATAAATTCCTTAGGTACCACTGTAACTTTCTCATATGCAGTCTGGCATGTGGAACCAATATAATGCAGGATGCCATGAAACCCAAGGCTTGCAGGACTTTTCTTGCTGTTAGATGGTTCTGCTTTGTTAATGCCAAGAAGTAGAGAGGGAGTTGTTCCTGTTTTTCTACTGTTAGGAATGCCATTTGTTTGGATGTGTCCAGCTCTGCACCCAAAAAGGTTATCCTTTGGGATGGTATCAGCCTTGACTTTTTTATATTGACTGTGTATCCCAGGGCTTGTAGTAGGTAAATGACTCTTTTCAAGTCTTCTGCTAACTTGTTTTTGTTGTCCGCTTGTATCAGGCAGTCGTCCAGGTAAGGGTAGATTTGGATTCCCTGAAGTCTGCAATGAGCAATTACTGATGCCAGGCATTTTGTGAACACTCTGGGTGCAGTAGATAAGCCAAAAGGCAATGCTGAGAATTGATAATGCTCTGATCCTGCAAGAAATCTGAGGTATCTTCTGCAATTTGGTCATATGGGGACGTGCAGGTATGCCTCCTTGAGATCTAGAGTTACCAGCCAAGACTCCTTGCCCAGCATGGGAAGAAGCTGCTGTAGGGTCAGCATTTTGAATTTTGGAACAATGAGGAATGTGTTCAAAGCGGACAGGTCGAGTATAGGTCTCCATTTGCTTTCTTTTCTTGGTACCAGGAAGAGTCTGGAGTAAAATCCTTGTCCTTGCTCTGTAGATGGTACCTTTTCCACAGCTCTCATTCTTAATAATTGAGTTATTTGCTTTAGAGCTTCTGCCTTTTGATTTGGAGGTAGGTTTGGCATTCCTCTCTTCCCTGGTAGAGTATGGAAGTGAAACCTGTAACCTTGGTCTATTGTCTGCAAAATCCACTTGTCTCTTGTGATGTAATGCCAGTTTACTGAAAATAAAGCTAGCTTCCGCCAAAGGGTGCTTCTAGTTGTTCCCTGGTAGGCGGTGCTAGAGCCAAGTCACTGTGATTGTCCTGTAGTAGTGGTGGTGGCTGTGTCTGTGGCTGCACCTCGCTGGTTGTTACCCTGCCACTGGCGTCCCCTGTAGGCACCCCTGGATTGACTTCTGCCTCTTGAACGCCTATTCCTGCCTCTCTGAGCTCTGGAGGAGTCTGGAAAGGACCAATTCTTGGAGGGCCAATTCCTGCTAAAACTTGGAGGTTGGACCTGTAAGAAATCTTTCACTGTTTGGACAGATTTTGCCTTTTCTTCCATCTTCTTCAGCACCTGTTGTGCAGGAGAGCCAAACAAATTGATCTTGTCCATGGGAGCATCTAGGAAGCCTCCAGTGCATCATAGCCGCATTTTAAGGAATGGTTACTGACTTGCTGAATGTTATGTACCATTTCCTGAACATATTTTTTGTCTAATGGTTCATCTGAGGACAGTTTTTTAGTTAACTGATCTAGCATAAATTCTTGATACTGGATCATGTGGAATTGACAGTTCAAGGCCCTAGCTGAAAGAGTAGCAGAAGTGTAAACTTTTTTACCCCATCATTCTAAGGACATGGATTCCCTTTCAGAGGGGAGGTTTTTTTTAGCAGAGGTAGCTGTTACAGCCTTAGGACCCTGGGAGATAGTCTCTGGGTCTGCAAAAGGAGCCTTATACAAATGGTAATGCGTGTCCGGGACCCTGTAGTACCTATCGGGCTTAGCAGGGGCCGGAGGTAGTGAATCAGGAGCAGTACAAGCATCATTGAAAGCATCATCTACAACAGAGAGAACTGGAGGTATGGCTAAAGGTCTATGTTGTGGTAAATGCAGAAAAGTTCTAAGCCTTTTTCTAGAGTCAGAAAAATCCTGGCCCTGCCACTGAAATTGTTCCCTCATAGCATGCAAGGTTTCCCCAAAGGAAAATTCCTCAGGCGGAGAGGCAGAAGGAATGGACTCTTCAGCATCAGAGTCTTCATAAGGGGAGAAAGGGGCCTCTGGAGGGTTAGTAATATCTGAATCATCTGTCGAAACTGGCTCAGGGGGCTCTGCTCTAGGCCTCTTCTCTGGGGGTGGGTGAGAGGCCCTGTCAGGGTGAGGTTGGGATCCCCGGATTAAAGAAATGAGATCCTCTGCTAGACTAAGCATTTGAGAACTAGAGCTAGGCCTGTGAGAGGGGGTCTTAACAGGCACAGATTTAGTAGATTTAGCTGCTTTAGCCCTGGCAAAGGCCTTAATGGACATGGATGCAGGTGGCCTAGCAGCTCCACGTGCAGGGGTAGAAATATCCAGGGGGATAGTGTCAGACAATTCCTGAGAAACTGCAAGAGCAGGAGGTATATCAGAAGCAGATTCCGCCAGGTTGGAAGAGGCCTCAGTAGGAGGTAAGTTTTCGGCTGAAGGAAGAACCGCTTGCTCGGTTTCAGCCGAAACCGAGACACTCGCGGTGTGTCGGTCCTTTTCCTTGCGCTTTTTAGATATTTGCGTAGTCGGAGGATCCGACGGCATAATGTAAGCAAAATTGGAGCCGAAAAACTCCTCAGCAAATTCCGACCGACGTCTAAGCGTCCGTCGGTTAAAAGAAGCACAGGCTAGACAAGCTACTACGTTGTGGTCTGGGCCTAAGCAAGGTAAGCAGTAAGAGTGGAAATCTTTATGAGGTATTTGTTTCCCACAAGTTAAACAGTTATTCACTTTTTCTGACATCGGCTGAGGCAAGAAAGAGTCCCCAACGGGGTGCTTAGCTTTTTAGAAGTCTTCGGTAGAAGTATTCGATAGTAGTAATCTCTGGTTCTGACCGACCGGCACTTGCGAACAGCTTCTGCTT
Organism: Protopterus annectens; assembly: GCF_019279795.1. NCBI lineage: Eukaryota > Metazoa > Chordata > Ceratodontiformes > Protopteridae > Protopterus > Protopterus annectens. Next base: position 736,643,713 of record NC_056751.1, on the reverse strand, counting down.
CAGGCGCCACGCGGCAAGAAAGACTGAGGAAAATGGCGTCGGCTGATGCCTTTATACCCGAATAACTGCAGCTATGACGTCGGGTGAAGTGCGACACCAGCCGAGGCCAGACCCAGACTTTGGAATCCGGCCGACCGAAGGGCTGCCTGACGACAGGACAACCCATTTGGAAAGGACTGCAGATGCATCCTTGAAGGACATCGGACTGATCCTGAGGTGAACTCTGTCTGGGTGGAAGACCAAATACGGTGGTTTGACACAGAGAACCTGGAGTTAAGAGACCCTCTTGGCTGAAGTTATGGCCACCAAAAAGGCCGTTCTCCAAGAGAGGTATTTAAGATCAACAGTGGCCGCCAGCTCGAAAGGGGGGCTAGTCAAGGCCTGTAAAACTAGGGATAAATCCCATGGGGGTACCACCTCCATGACCGGGAGCCTGAGAAGGAAGGTACACTTAAGGAAGGTCTTACACAGTTTGGAAGTAATAAGCGTGCCAGACTCCTGACCTACATGGTAGTGTGAGATTGCTGCAAGTTGCACTTTGACCGTAGAAGAACTAGCCCCCTGGTGAAAGAGAGAAGATAGAAAATCTAGAACCGATGCTACCGGCGCCGTGAAAGGATCTAAATGACGGTCCTCTGCCCAAATTTACTCCGATAGAACCTTCTGGTGGAGGGCTTGTGAGCTGCTACTAGGATGACTTTGACTGGAGATGAAATTCCGGGAGTCCTTATCAGGAGCGGAACTGAAGCAACCAAGCCGTCAGCTTTAGGTTGGCCAGGTTCGGGATTGGAAGACACAGGGGGTGTGAAATGAGATCCGGAAGGGGATCCAGCATCCAGGGAGGATGAATCAGGTGAGACCATAGGTAAGGGAACCACGTCTGACGAGGCCAGAATGGGGCAATGAGGATCATCTTGCTCCCCAACTGACTGGCTTTCTGCAATAGTTTCAACATCAGGGGCAGAGGCGGGTAAGCATAAAGCAGACCGGGAGGCCAAGCATGAACTAGAGAGTCTCTCGGGGACTCCCCCGGAGGGGGGATCAGAGTGAAGCAACAAGGTCGCCCCCATCGGGCAAATATTTGCTCTGCCACTAGAGGATTGAGAGACCACTCGTAAGGAGTCAGGATAGTACGACTGAGCCTATCCGCTAATATGTTGGACCATCCCAGAATGTGCGTTGCGATGAGAAAGCAGTTGGTGGATATCGCCCATTCCCACACTCTCATGGCCTCGCGGCAGAGTGGGTAAGACCTGGTTCCCCCCTGTTTGCTGATGTACCAGACGACTGACATGTTGTCCATCTGTACCGCAATCGTCCCCACCAGAAGAGGGTTGTGAAGTGCTTGCAACGTCAAAAGCACCGCCCTCATTTCCAGGACGTTGATATGCAAAGAGGTCCCTGTCGTTCCACGTGCCTTGGACTGTTCTGCCCGAATAGTGCCCCCCCACCCCAGGCGAGAAGCGTCCATGGTCACTGTGGCGACTGGCGGAGGCAGCGAGAAGGGGCGTCCCGTGTGGAGATTGGAAAACTGGAGCCACCACACGAGAGACCTTCTGCAAACCCTGCTTAGGGAGATGGGATGAGACAGGGGACTGCGAGATAGGGACCACTGTATCTGGAGGGTCCATTGTATGACCCTCATATTCAATCGGGAAAATGGCAGCAGTGGAATTGCTGCCGCCATGGACCCTAGAGCCCTCAGGACCAATTCCGCCGAAGGAGCTTGAAGTTGAAGGATGGTCTGCACATGCAACCTCAGGTTCTGAAGCCGATCTGGATCAGTCTGGAGTCCAACCTCGCCCCTATGAAATCCAATAGTTGTGTAGGAGTCAGGGAGGATTTGGCCGTGTTGATGGTCAACCCTAAGAGTGGAGCCAGATTGAGGAAATAATCCCTGCATGAGCAAAGAAGATGCGTTGTTGGGGCGGTAAGGAGCCAGTTGTCCAGGTACGGAAAGACCTGAATTCCCTGGAGTCTCAGGTGGGCCGCTATCGCTGCCAAGACCTTGGTGAACACCCTGGGGGCTGAGGTGAGACCGAAGGGAAGGGCCCTGAACTGGAAATGGCTGGTTCCCAGCTGGAAGCGGAGAAACCTCCTGGAGCGTCTGTCTGAGGTCTATTGAGCACATCCAGTCGTTCTCCCGTAGTAGTGGGAGGATAGATTGCAAAGTGACCATCCAGAACTTTACTTCTGGTACTGCCAGGTTCAAGAAAGAGAGGTCCAAGATGGGCCTCACATCCCCCGTCTTTTTTGGCACCAGAAAGAACCTGGAGTAAAACCCTGATCCGTGCTGATCTGGGGGGATGGGCTGGATGGCTCTTTTTTTGTAAGAGCTGCTGAATTTCTGCAGCTGCCGCCTCCCTCTGATTAGTTGGTACATCGGGGAGGCTTCTGATTCTGGGGGTTACAAGAAAGGGAATTTGGTATCCTCTGGATATAACACGAAGCACCCAGCGATCCATTGTTATGGACTCCCACATTGCTAGGTGTCTCGTAAAACGTCCCCCGACTACCTCCAGAGTGGAGCAGCCGGGTAACCCCTCAGGGGTTCTGCGTGAGCCTCTCAGAGAAAGGTTCTCTGGACCCAAAGTTCCTGGGACCCCCCCTCTGCCTCTAGGGCGGCGTCCTCCCTGTCCTCTTCTGCCACGAGAGGACTGGTTGCCCGGAGCAAACTGGGATTGATGCGATTTCCAGAAACACATCTTCTTCTGACCCTTTTGGTTCTTGGTAAAGGACCTCTGGGGAGCAGAGAAGCGGACTCCGACGGCAGACAACGTCTTCCCGTCTTTCTCGCTCTGGACAAGCGTGTCGCGAATGGTTTTGCCAAACAATGCAGAACCATCAAAAGGGATATTCGCAAATGACGCCTTAAAGGGTTCCGAGATGTCACAATGTCGGAGCCAGGCTTGCCTCCTCATGACCACCCCGACTCTGCCTGCTCTAGCCGCTCCCTCAGTGGCGTGAGACAAGAGCCGCATAGAGGTGTTGGAAATAGAACGTAGGGTGAACATTCGGGAGGAGTACAGTTGCTTGTCCCCTTCCGACATGGACCCAGGGGGGGAGGCAGCGTATTCTTTGATTAGATCCCGCTGCATCCGAATGACGTGTGCCATATAGTTCATGGCCCTCAAGGAGAAGGTTTCCAAGGCGGTCCATTGCGTGAGACTCCTTGCTCGGCGGATGAACCGTGGGGCTCTCCTGAGCCAACTCTCTCTTGGTGGCTGCCGCCACCAACATGGCATCTACAGGGGGACCTCTGCTCCAATGGGTTCTCTCTGACGGGGGGGCTCAAAATTTTGTCCGGGCGCTTGGGAATAGGCTCTACAGTGTCCGGCTCCCTCCAAGCCCTAGTGGCTATAAGATCCACTAAAGGGTCGGGAGAGGGGACATCCAAGAGGTAGATGGCCCTGCGAACGCCTCTAGGAATACGGACTCATCAGAGGAAGCCTTGGGGGCAGACCCCCCCCCCCCCGATTCCGAGCATTTCCATGATGTCTCCAAAGGAGACATCCTCGGGGGGTGCAGTAGAAAACCAACGAACCTCGGGGGGTGACCTTGGGGAGCCTTCCCCGTCATCCAAGTCCGTATCCTCAGTGAGGGACTCAGGGGAGTCCACGTGCCTCCTTTTGCACTTTGACTTGCGAGGAACCTCCTCGGGGGGGCTGTCCGAGGAGTCCTCACCAGCAATATCCTGTTCCAATGGAACACCTAGAGGCTGAAGCAGGCTGCCCAAGGCGGGTGAGGGAGCCAGGACCAGCTGAGAGGGAGTGCAGGGGAGCGAAGCCAGGACCGGGGCCTGGATGCACTCAACAGAACCTTCTCCACCACCTTGAAAGCAGAGGGGAGCAGCTCTCTGGCCGGATCCGAGATCCGACTCCCACTCGGATCCGGCGGGATCGGACCCGGAGCCGAGACTATCGGATCCGAAGGACCCACGCGCTCCGACCGGGACGGGGCCGAGAGCACACTGAGTCCCTTGGATCTGAAGCTCGGCCCACGGCTCCGAGAGGTCGGATCCGACAAACTCGAGGGAATAGTCGGAGCCGAAGTGCCCAGCACTGTCGGCTCCGACCCACCCCCGGATCCAACGCGGCTCGGCTCCGACAGCTCCGAACCCGGGAGGCGGGTTGGAGAAGGAGCTATAGGAGAGAAAAAAGGGGTCGAGCTCCTCCCCCAGAGGGGGGGAGGGAAGAGCACTCCCATCTGCATCTGGGCCTGGATGAACCTCCTCATCATCCGGTCCATGTCCACATCCGACATACTGAATGTGGACCTCAAAGAGGCCACCAAGGCAGGCCTGGAGTGCCGCCTCGATGACCTCGACGGGGACCGGGTCACCTCCTCTTCGGGTCCCGGTGAGAAGCAAGGGGATCGGATCCGAGGGGGTGGTGAACCAGAAACCCTGGAGGGAGAAGCCCGTTTGGCAGGCGGGGCCGAGGAGGTGTCCTCGGCCCCGCTGCTTAAGGTGCTTCTCCCTCCGCTTCTCTTTCCTGGCCTCCCTCACCTCCGAAGCCACAGTGGGAGGTTGAGTCCCAGTCGGAGAGAGGGGGGCAGGAGTGGCCATTACCAAAGACTGGGTAACGGTCACAGAAGTACCGGAGGCCGGAGTCGGGTCTGGGGGCAAAAGGCCCACCAGAACCAGCTTCGACCTCCAATCCTTAAGTGCCCTGGGGTTGAGCATGGCGCAAATCGCAACTCGAGAGAGGTGTTCAACCCCAAGGCACCTTGCGGGTGTGGCCATCAGCCGGTGAAAGCTTGTGACCACACTCGGTGCATTTCGTAAAAATGGCTTTAGGGGCCTCCGACATCACTGAAAGTAAAACACACTCACTAGGCCCCTATACACTACACACAGTGCGATCAGCGAGGGCAGGGAGGAAAAATAAATTAAAATTTAAGCTAATTTAAGCTAAAAAAGGAAGAGAAATTAGCGTTAAGGGGAAACCTAAACACACAGACACAGACACTCGCTTAATGAAATACAAGAAAAAGTTGGAAACTGTTTTTCTCACAGAATCACCAAGAGCTCTGGATCTAGCTGTTGCTTGAAGAGTGGCAAACTAGATCTGAGGTCAGTCAGGGTTGGCAGGGGATTATGGGTAAAGGGAGGAGCTAGGAGCTCGGATCTATGCTGTGATAGAAGTTGCCGGATCGGATCCGTATCCCAAAGGTTGCTGACAAATGAAGTCCTACTTCAGATACTAAGTTTAAATCCCACTGTGGTGGTGGGTCTTTGATCGGAGGCCTGAGTAAAAAGATACCTGTGAGGAATGCCTTGCAAAGCTTATGGGACATGATGTTGGAGTCCGACAAACCTATGTGAAAACTTGAGATGGCTGCTAGTTGAACTTCCACTGTGGAGGAAGAAGATCCTGAGTGAAAGATTTCGGCTAGGAAATCCAAGACTGAGTGTATTGGAGCAGTGAAGGGATCTATGTTCCTAGCCTTTGCCCAAAAGGAAAAACGTTGCCATTTACTAGTATAGATCCTTCTGGTGGAAGATTTAAGGGAAGCTACGATAATATCACGGACAGAATTTGAAATCATTGGAAGCCTGGCTAGGGACGGAAGTGGAGCAACCAAGCTGTGAGGTTGAGAGATTGGAGGGATTGGTGCAGCTGCCCTGATTGATGGGTCAAAAGATCTGGCATTGGATCCAGATGCCAAGGCTGCTCCAAAAGGTAGCGATGCAGGAAAGGGAACCATATCTGTCAAGGCCAATAAGGGGCAATGAGGATCATCTTGGCCCTCAAGGCGGTAGCTTTCTGAATTGTTTGTGTGATTAACGGAAAAGGGGGAAAGGCGTAAAGAAGTCCCAGAGGCCAATTGTGGACTAGAGCGTCTCTGGGGAAATGGCCTGGAAGGGGGAAGAGTGTGAAGAAGCCGAGGCACTTGCTGTTTTGAGGTGTTGCAAAAAGATTGCAGCAAGGAAACCCCCACTTCCGAAATATTTTGTCCGTTACCAACTGATTGAGAGACCACTCGTGAGGCATGAGAACAGCTCTGCTCAGCCTGTCCGCTATGACGTTGGACTTCCCAGGGATGTGCGTTGCTATCAGAAACCGCTGAGAAGAGATCGCCCATTGCCAGAGTCTGAGTGCTTCTCAACACAGGGGATATGACCTGGTTCCGCCCTGCTTGATATACCATACTACGGACATATTGTCTGTCTGAATTGCAATCGTCCCCAGGAGAAGAGAGTCTTGAAGGGCTTGCAACGTCAAAAGCACTGCTCTCATCTCCAGGACGTGCAAGTGGCATTCGAAGGGTTGCCATGTGCCATGGACTGTCCTGCCCTGAAAATGCCCCCCCCACTCAATCAGGGAGGCGTCCGTTGTGACTGTGGCGACCGGGGGGGGGGGCACCACTGGGAGAAAAGCATCCATTGAAGAAGCCGCATGTAAAAGTGGGCAAGGGGAAGGAGCGTGATGGCTGCTGCCATGAGACCCAACACCTTCAGAACATACCTTGCCTGGACTTTGTTGTTCTGAAGAAGGGCGTGAACATGACTTTGAATATCTAAGACCCTCTGCTCCGTTAACTTTGCTGACAGCTGAACGGTGTCCAAGGTGGCACCTATGAAGGTAATATACTGACAAGGCGCCAAGGCAGACTTTTCGAAATTTAGAGAGATACCTAGCTCTTTGCAAATGTGGATGGTGTAGTCTCTGGCTAAAAGAAGTTGACGCCTGGTGGTGGCAGTGAGGAGCCAGTCGTCTAGATATGGAAACACCTGGAATCCTTGAAGTCTCAGGTGAGCCGTAACCACTGCCATACATTTGGTGAACACTCGGGGGGCTGTAGTGAGACCAAAGGGCAGGGCTCTGAACTGGTTGGGACTGGCTCCCAGCCTGAAGCGGAGAAACTTTCTGGAGCGCCTGTGCATTTTGATGTGATAGTACGCATCCTGAAGGTCTACTGAGCACATCCAATTGCCCTTGCAGAGAAAGGGTAAAATGGACTGTAGCGTGACCATCCGGAACCTTGTTCTTTTTACAAACTTGTTTAGATTGCTGAGATCCAATATTGGTCTCCAGTCCCCTGTTTTTTTTGGTACCAAAAAGAACTTTGAGTAGACCCCGGATCCTAGCTGGTCTGCTGGGACTGGCTGGATGGCTCTCTTTTTTAGCCGCTTTGATATTTCTAGTGCTGCTTGTTCCCTTAGACTGGGTGGAACGTCTGGAAGAGACCCCATTTGAATCACTGGGGTTTGGATAAGGGGGATTTTGTAACCCTCGGATATGATCGACTGCACCCATCTGTCTTGAGTGAGGGAGAGCCAGGCTTGTGGGTACAGCGATAATCTTCCCCCGACTGCCTCCGAAGGTGGACAGTCAGGCAACACCTCAGGGATGCTGGAAGGGCTTGTCAGAGAGGGTTTCTCTGCTACCCTGGTTCTCATGGACCCCTCTGCCTCTTGGGCGTCTATTGTTCTTCCCCCCTCTGCCTCTAGGGGTGAACTGACCTCTTGCGTCAGGCGTGACTCCTTGTGATTTACGGAACCACATTTTTCCACCCTTTTGACCCTTAGGATATGGTCTAGATGGGGTAGAAAAACGAACTCCTACGGCAGAAAGAGTCTTGCCGTCTTGTTCGCATCGGGTCAAAGTATCTTTCACTTGAGGTCCAAACAACGCTGAACCATCAAAGGGGGAGTTAGTGAAAGACACCTTGAAGGGGTCTGCGAAGTTACAAAGCTGCATCCAGGCGTGACGCCTCAAAGCTACACCTGTGCCCGCGGCCCTACTCGCTCCATCGGCTGCATATTAAATAAGCCGCATGGAGGAGTTGACAATAGAATTCAGGGTTCCCAGCTGTGAATTAATTTTTTCCTGAGACCCAGCAGCTGATGGGTCCTGTAGGACTTCACCCATTTCTTTAAGAATGTCTCTTTGAAGACGGGTGAAGTGGCATAGGTAGTTCAGTGACCGCATGGCAAAGGTCGCTTACAAGAACATCCGCTTGCCGTACCTATCCATTGTCCTAGATTCCTTGTTAGGCGGATGGATAGGTACTGAAGGATCAGCCAGCTCCTTCTTAGTGGCCGCCGCCACCACCATGGCATCAACTGGGACACCTTTGGATAAAAATTGTTTATCAGAAGGGGTTGTTATAAATTTAGAAGGCCTCCGTGGGGTGGGTTCCAATGAGTCAGGTGCCATCCACGCCTTCTGTGCCACCACATCCATAAAGGGGTCGAAGGGCGGAGACACCCAGGAGGTGGAGGGTCGAGAACCAAAAGCCTCCAGGTAAACCGACTCGTCCTCGGAAGGATTAAGGGAAGACCAGTTCCCCCTCTGTTTAAGGATTTCAAGGATGTCAGAGAAGGAGACATCCTCAGAGGGGGACCTTGGGGATCCTTCCGACTCATCCAAGTCGGTGTCAGATGTGACGGACTGAGTCCACATGTTTCCTCTTACATGTCCTCTTACGTGGGGGTTCACCTGACGGATCAGGGGAAACCTTGGAAGAGGAGGATATTCCCACTGGGGAAACCTGAGGCGTTGGGTCTCGATGGCCGGGGGCGAGAGAGTAGGAAGAGACATCAGCAGGCACTACTGTGGGAGGAGCTGATGGAGCTGACCGTAGAGCAGGCACTGGGGCCAGTATGCTCCTCATGACCTCGAAGGCGCCCCTGTCAGGCAGGCTAGAGAGCTCCCGCTCTGAAAAACTAGGAACTCCAGCCGGCACCGACAAGGACGGCTCCGAAGCTGATGTCGGGGCCGAACTCACCAATGCCGATGCTCCGAGGGGGAGAACAGGGTCGGACAAGGGTCCGATGCCACTTGCCCCCTCGGAGCCGGCGAGAGAGTCCAAGCGCCCAGATCCCTCCACCATGGATGAGATCGGAGCAGACGACGGAGCCGAAGGGGGAGGTATCGGCTCCGACATCAAAACGGTCACGGCTCCGAGGTGCTCCGGCTCCGAACACTGGGGTAGAGTCGAAGGAGGAATAGTCTGTTGTATGGATGTAGCCGCTGTCTGATGAGACGGGCTATGAAGCATTTGGGCCAGTGCCCGAGACTTTAATAGTCTGCTTACCACTCTCTCAAGGTCATGATCGGAAAGTCTGGACGACCGAGAGGAATGGCTCTGATGGCTCCGCTCCGAGAGTAACGGTGACTTCGGAGCCAAATGTATGAACTCCAGTGATGGAGATCTGGATCTCTTTCGTGCGGAGGGCATCAGGGTTAATGGAGCGGATGGAGCCGGAGCCGACTTTGAAGACAAAGTCTTAGAGGTATCAGCTCCAGCTGGAGCCGATGCAGGTAGCTGCGATCCTAAAGTATCGGCTCCAGCCGGAGCCGATAATGTCACAGATGATGAACCACCATCCGAGGGCTTAAGACTCGGGGCTGACGGTTTAGGTGGTTTTGAAGGCTTCCCCGGCACAGACTTAGCCGGGGAACCTTCGGACTTTAACAAGCCCCTTAATATCAATTTATTCCTGTGCTCCTGCAGGACTCTGGGGCTAAAAGCATGGCACACTGAGCAAGAGTCCTGCAGATGCAGGGGTCCCAGGCAATAAACACAAGAAGTGTGACTGTCAGAGACATCTTCTGACAGCACGAGTCACACTTCTTGAAGCCTGAGACCTTTGTCTCCTTCGACATTGAAAAGTCGAAAGGAAAAACCTCAGTTAGAAGGACACACACACACCCCAACAAATAGGGATACCGGAAAACACACAAACAGCAAGGAATCCCTGTGAGGGAATTAAAATAAAATGGAAGGACCTAAGGCCTAACCTAGGGAAAGAGAGTATGACAGGGATAAGGGATAAAAATTAGAGACTACACTTAAAATTTACCATAAAATAGCCTATAAAGGACTAAAAGGTATACTAGGGGAAAAAACTAAGGAAATACTAGGATTTTAGTGAGAAAAAAACAGCCACTAACCTGAGCCGGTAAAAAGAGCAACCTCGCTGGCGTAAGCGGCAAATGAGATCTGGGTAGTTACCGCCTAGCATCATGGGATATAGGGTTGCCTCGAGCCGGTAAAATTAGCTCTCGAGCTTTAGTATAGGCAGAGTCGGAGCCGAGGTTCGGCTCCGAACCCATCCAGCAAGAATGAAGGCAAGATTGACAACTTAACATTAAACAATTGTGATCTGAACTCTTGGTATACACTGCGTGGCTGTTTTAGAGTACAAAATACTTTTAGAAATCACTGGACACAAGCTACAGGAATTCGCTCTACCCACACCACTACAAGCCAAATAGTATGTGAAGTAGATCCCACCACTGCCAAACACTTGTGACAACCGTGCCCTGGTCCAGCAATCAAGGAGACTCAATCCTCACCACTAACACCAGGGAGGTCATATCCTACAGGAGGAAAGGATAATTAATACACACAGTAAAGTACAATTTCCCTTAAGTGCACACAGAGATCACAGTCAGTCTGGGGCTGGCTGCTTCCTTGCTCACCAGGTCCCCAATAAGACTCCCCACTGGCACAGCTATAGGGTCCAGGTCTCAGCCTAACTGGGCAAGCTAGAACCTCCAGTACCCACTCTGTCCAACCAGCGCTTCATGTCCCTACCCAAATAGCTGACACAACCCACACACACTTTGAGATAAGTATTTATACAACTTCACAGACACTCCTGGGAAAGGCTGACACAGATTCTCCAGCTGTGCAGCTTTACCCAGACTATATGGTAGTAATTACTGGCACCACCCCAGTTAATAATATCAGCTATTAAAAGGCCCTTAAAAGAGTGTCCAATTATGTGCAATATTAATATCCAATGGTAATGTGACTATACAGTCTAAGGCTTATTGGAGGGGCTTAGACAGTAAACTCTATAAATATATAATGTACTCTAAAGCATACTTCATCTCTACACAAAGCAGCCACAGGTAGAAGGTTTTAAAAATATTTAATAATAAATAATTAAAACACAAGACAAATCTACTACACCACAAAGATATCCAAGAGTTCACAAATCACACAAACTTAAAATAATATCGTAGGAAAGATCTGATTACACAGAAAAATACTTAATCTAACTTTCTAATCTTTAGCTAATCTTAACAGAAAACACAGTGCTTCAATCCTACTTACATACATAAAGAGCATAAGCAGTGCTTGTAAGTTAGACGTCCAAAATCAAAATGCTCCCGGTCTCTTGTGAGAAATAGTATTTAAACATTACTATTATACAACAACCCCCCATTAATATTCCAAAATGTGCACGCTGATCAGTCAGCATGCATGTTGTAAATCAGACTTATACTAATGGAAAAAGGTCCGGTCGCCCGGACTTTTTCCATTAGTACAAGTCTTTTTTTACACACTGTTTCCCTCTGTTGCTTTTTTAAAGCTGTATCACTATGTTAAACTCCTTTAACATTGTGAGACAGTTTGTAAAAAGCAACGGAGATCTTGCTTTCTCCGTTCCTTTTTTTTAAAACTGTCTCGCTATGCTAAATGGGTTTAACATAGCGAGACAGCTTTAAAAAAGCAACATAGATTCTCTGTTGCTTTTTATAAAGCTGTCTCGCTATGTTAAACTCCTTTAACATAGCGAGACAGTTCGTAGAAAGCAACGGAGATCTTCCTTTCTCCTTTTTTCTGCCCACAGCTCTGATGTACTGCGTAAGCATACGCATGCGCAGTACATCAGAACTGCCAGAGAATACCAGACAGTTGCGGAAGGGAAGCAAGGAGGAGGCATTATACAATGCCATTACTTAAACAAAGTAATTTTTTTTTCTTAAATAATGTCATTGTATAATAGCAATAACCCACTTCTGGGTGTGGGTAATGCTGGATTTACCAACGGTTGTCTCTGTTTGGCCACTCGGGCTTCGCCCTTGTGACCAAACCACACCAACCATGGGTAAATCCAGCATTACCCACACCCAGGCGTGGGTTTATTGCTATAACAAATATGTCTCTAAGGCCCTCCCAAAATTACATCATTTTTGACACTTAGGTTTTCCCAGTATTCATATTGCATCATCTTAACACCTGGTCTGAGTTCTCAGGCCACAAACTGCATTATTTAGCAATCTAAAACCTGCACAGAAACTTACAACAATAGAAGACATTTCACATGTACATACTAACAGAAACTAAAGCAATAAAGCACCTTCCACATCTAAATTCTAGTCATAAACTTTAGCCTTAAAACATGAAATCTTTATCTAGCCGCCCTCGGGCCGAATTCTAACATGAAAGGATACAACATGCTTCACTGGGCCAGTAGAGTGCAATGTTGTCACATATTGTGCAGTTCCATATTTTACAGTGCTTTCTTACATTTAAAAACATAAGCCTGTATTTTACATTTATTTATACAGTTGATAGAATTATATATTACATTCTATTTGACTAGGCTGGCAGCCTTTGCCCATATCTCCCCAATCGTCACATTATGTTTTAACCTTGTCCCATTCCACAATTAACCCGAGAGGTGGAGACTTGAAAAATAAACTGGAGAAGAGGAACGCTATCTGGCAGTTTAAATTAAATGCACAGAATTACCCTGGTATCAACAATGAAAATCTCCCTCCAACCATTTTTAAATAATAAAAGATCACATATTTTAATAAGAACATACATTTTTTTATACAGTTAACATATTCCATATTATTTTTAAATAAATGCTAAGGTATTCTTTGGTGCTATTTGGACTCCTATTAAAAAATTATGAGTAATGATATTTATTAAGCTAGTTCTTTTTTAATGGGTAAGTTCTTTTTTTGTGTGTACTGTCCCTTTAAACTTTGAGTTGGGTTAATTATGGAATGGCTTTTACTATTTAAGTATGCTTTTAATTTAACATGGTGAAGTCTGATGAAGTCCTGAGTTTTGGAGGATGAAAGCGCTTAATTCACATTGTTTAATAAATGGTTTTGGTTTTAATAATTCCCGGGTTGTAATCACATTATGATTTGTAGATCTTAACCTCAAAGTTTCTCTCTCTTTTTTTATACAGATCTGCAACAAAATCAAGAAATCCTTTAAAAACAGAGGTACTGAGTCAGATTTCCATTTTGTACTTGTAACTTTTCTTGACACAATTAAAATACTCCAAATCACAGTCTATTGTTTATTTACTACAATGGGTATATTGTTTATTTACTATAACAGTTATTCTTGTTAACTGACTTAAAAATTAATATCATTCCAGTAATTTCTCACAATTATAGAATATGTACAAACAATCTGCCTTAACAGATTTTTTTACATATCTTGAAGTACATTGCATTAGTTTTATTAAACTCTGAAATTCTATCTGGAATAATAAAAACTCTATGTTGGTATTTCCACATAAAAATCTTCCAGTGCAGACTGGGCGATGTTTGACTATAGATTTTAAATTAGACATTTTTTTCATCTATTAAATCATTCAAATTACTAACTTCTCAATATTTCCAGTAATTCTTAAATATATTTACTATTACTAATTATAATTAGTGTATACACTTTTGATTCATTGCCAGAGATCTCCCCTTTGATAATACAACTAAAATATTTATAACATTTTGGAATCATTTTTTTTTCATTTAGTCTAGAAAAAAAAATTTTCTAAAATTAAGTTTACTAATAATGTCTGAGAAATATATAGCTAGCTTTTATTTACTACTTTTAGCAGAGATCTGACAACACTTTTATCTATAAAGAAGTATATCAGAATAAAATATCTTTAGTGTCCCCATACTGGAAAGATTATGGCTTTCTAAGAAGCTGTAAAGACGATAGCAAAGAGCAACAATTTCCATTTTTTCATTACTGAAGTTCTATAAATATCATTTCTAAAAGTCCTCAGTGTCTGTATGCAGATACAGTCCAATTTTACATTTAAATCTCAATGTATAATCACTTTGAGTAACCATATAAATAGATTAATGATTTTAATTTGTTCAGAACAGATTTACATATATCTTTATGAATATTTTTCCATTGCTTATATAGTTAGAATCTAGAGAATCCAGCCATTGCGTAATCATACTAAGAACTGCTGCTAGTGCATACGACTCCAAATATGGATCTTATTCTTCCACATTCCCACTACCAGGAAAGCATTAAAAAAAGCAATATTTATTCCATTTTTCTTAATAAAGATTTTCCTTGTACTTTGAAATGGAATAAATACAAAATTACTGGTAATGAGTACTAACCTCTCTTCAAAAGTAAAACAATCTCATCCCACTGTTTAATAGAGTTATATCCTCAATTTGTTTTAAAAAAATGACTTGACTGATATCAACTTGAACTGTAATTTCCAAGTATTTAATCTTTTCTTTATCCTAATTAAACTTATATTTGTTTTTAATGTAAATTTCAATTGCTGATTAAAACAGATCGATTATTAAATGTTATTAGTGACATCTGTCAAAATAAATCTATGTCTAACTCATACACAGATTTGTATCTTCTACTGTTAACATTACATCAACAAAAAACTGAATTTTAGTGTAAATATGATCACATCTTAAAATCTTAATTTTCTTTTCTTTTAGTCTAATAATATTAAGAAACATTAAAAGGGACAATAACCTTGTTTTGCTTCTTTATGTAAATTAAATATCTGAGAAACATGCATACTTATTTTGATATAGGCTTTAAATCTATACGTTTCTGATAATATTAACAAAGTAATTTGGAAATCCAAAAGTTTAATTAGAGTTTTAAATAAATAATCACAATCAATCAATAAAATGCTCTCTCTATATCTAAGCAAATTAATGTTTCTTGTTTTGCTTTTTTTAGTAAATCCAGGACAGTTATCACCCCTTTCACATTATCAAAAGTTAATCTATTAATAATGAAACTCGTCTGATCTTTGCCAATAACTGTATCAATAACATCCTTCAGTTTGCTAGAAAACACAGATGCAAACATTTTATAGTTGACATTAAATAAAGAAACAGGTCTATCAGAGGAGACCAAATTTCTCTTTTTTCCCTAAAACAAATACAGGAGATATAGACGGATATTTCAGGAAGGTAGAATTAAATTACAGGTTTGAACTAAAAGATAAGCTTCACTTAATAACCCAATTATATTAGGAGGTAAACGTTTACATAATTCTGCATTTAAACCATAAAGACCTGGCACTTTTCCATTTTTATATTTTTAACAGCTTCTCTTTTTCTGCTAGTGACATTGGTTTGCTTATTATTATTTGATATCGGTTAATTTTACAGTAATATGCTTTCCCAAATATCTCCTTAATACAGTATCTAGTGGAGAATTGTTTTTTACTCAAATGTGCATGACACATTTTAAAATCTTCAGTATCAGAAGTCTTTTGTTAAGAATTTATTAAATTGTTGAGATTTTTTTTCTATCAGCTAATCTATGTTATTTTTAGGGGAAGCAGCATAATATTTAAATCTTATGTTTTAATACATCATGCACTCTTGTTTGCACACCATTACTTCATAGTTCCTTTAGTGCCAGTAAAATGAGAAATAAATTTGTAAACATTTTTATGAAATCATACAAATTACATACATCTAAGAAATACCATTTCAAAGCCTTTAACCAAAGAATACAGTTCTTACCACTGAACATAAAAATGTATGCGATATTTGACATTCAGTTAAGAATGCCGATAATAGTGAAGCTTTCCTATGCATATTTGACTAAACTGCAAAGAACTCATATATGTTATAGCCCAAATGCATCAACACTATCCTGTTTATGTACAAACTTAAAATAAAGCAGCTGAAACCAGTTTAGAGTTACAATTCCATTATCTCACACTTCTACGTTGCTCTGTACATTCGATCACAAGGCATACATGCATAAACATGCAAACCCTGACCTTCTTGCATTATTTTTCTCCTGACATGACTGCAAGTGGAAACAGCTTAAGATTTTGTCCCACAAAACATTGGTGGGGCAGTTTTCAATTACGTTAAGTACATCTGAAACGGAATAACTCAACTCCTAAACTGCTAAAACTGTTAATTTTGGGAGGATAAAATGAAACAAAAGCAGACACCACTAAAATCTTTCAATGGGCAAATACAGTTTACATAATTCATTTAAACCATACACTTCGAAATAACCACTTTACCTTGTTTAATACAAATCAAAGAGGGAAGAGAAGGAGAAAAAAGCTACATAAAATCAAGTCAGTGCAAACTTTAGCTAAGTATTAAACAAAGTTATTTAAATAAAATATATACATACATTGCACCATTCATTTCAAGTGACTAGATAAAGTACTATCAAGCAAAAACTACAAAACTTAACTCCTTATTAAGTTATAGCAAACTATATCACAGCAATAAGGTGACTGGAAAGTATGAATACACTAACTGCTTAGTAAGAATATGTTATACTACAATAAACAAGTACAGTTAAAAAAAGAAAGAAAACATGGTAAACAAAATGTAATGCATTTTACTTAGGTACTTGTTCCTCTCCTTCCCCTCAACTTATTACTCCAACTATAAAAAACAACTAAAGCAAAATAATAAAATAATACATTAAAAATATTTTAATTACTATTGTGAAACTAAAATATGATATTCTTAAAAGCATTATGGTTAAGATAAATAGCATATAAGAACAAAATCAAATGCTGAATATTACTGTGAAGTATAATAATGCCATCAGAGAAAAATGTTATTTATTTTTAGGTTTCTTTTTTCTCAACTTTTGCAGCAGTTTTCTAAGTACTTATTTCACTCTACTTTTTAAGGGATACTGCATTCCAATTCATTTCTTCTGTAATTTGTTCTTCTGAGTAAACAGTTACTTCCTCAAATATTTTAAATCTTACAAGTAAATTAAGTTAATTCTAGCAGGAAACATCAAGTTTGTTTTAATGCCATTTTTTAAGTTCTTTTTAAAGAAGACATCAAATCTTTCTTTTGTTCCTTACTTTTGTGAAACAGTCATTGTCAAACCAAACTGTATTTTCTCCAATTGTGATAGGAGGGGAACACCATGCAGATTTTAACATCTGATCCTTTTCTAAGCTAAGCATAAATTTAACTAACAGAACGTGGAAGAGCATTTCCTTTCCAAAAAGGCATTGTCAGGGGTCTATGGGCTCTCTCTATTCCAAAAGATAAAGCTTCTGGTAAATTTAAGTTCTAATGAAGCCATGTCTTTAGACAGTTAATTAAATTATCCCCCTCATATTTTTCTTGTATGCCACAAATTCTTGTATTGTTTCTTCTCGTTCTATTCTCCACGTCATCTCCTTTATCCATAAACCAACTGTTTTGCTTCAATAAAAATTCTGTATGTGACTCACCCTCATTTATTCTTCCATCTTGATCATTTACTGCTTTTCCATATTATTTTGTGTAATTCGTTGTGTAACTAAATTTTCCAGATCTATTTGTTTTTACAGTCTTCTTTGAATTTGTCCATTTCTAGTTCAGTTTATCTATTTTAGCTAGTACAGCGTGCATGCTTCACATTGACTGGATCTCTTTTTTCATGCTGGTATTCTATATACAGTTTTTGAGTAATTCATCCTGAAGTTTTCTCACTGCTGAAATATTAGATATAATTTTAACAGGAAAATTCAATGAACAGATAAAAAATGATATACATCATCTTACTTCTCTAACGAAAAATATGAAAACTGTCATTACTGTCAGAATACTGCTTTAAAATTACAGAGCCTTCACCAAAAGCTGCACTCAATACGCCATCTTGGCCACGTCCCCTCACGCCCTACAGGTCTTCAAAATAAATGCATAATGAAGACTACAGATGCGGTTCAAGGTTTCATGACAGTGTTTACTGAGCAAAAAAAATTTTTTTGGGGGGGGTGCAAATCTAAACCCCAAATGGAAAAAAAAAAACAACAATATTCTGTTCATCTGCATAACCAAAGTCAAACAGCAATATATACACACATGCAAATATCAAGACAATAATAAACAGGTATACAACACAATATGATAAATGCAGCAAAGGGTAGAGGACACAGGGGCATGCATAAAGGGGAATATCCAAGCAAGGACAAAGTGCAGACAACACAGCAAAACAATCAGGGGACTAAATTGCTCTAGGGCGATGCATAGTTTTAATGGTGACCTTACCACGCTGCAATGGGACTGTGACAAAGACAAAAAGGAGACATATAATTAAATTAAAAAAAAAAAAAAAAACACCACAAAAATGAGATCAAGCAAAATCCAGAAAAAAAATAAAACTTGAAAAAAACAATCAGTGACAAAAAGTACAGTTCTGTACCTACCATAAATGTAGATGTTTGAGTGTATACACTGCTGCAGTCATTACACTTGGGTTATCCTGCCGTCAGGTGGTCCCGCAGTCGGCCCGAGTTCCAAAGTCTTGGTCTGGCGTCGGTTGCTGTCGCTTCTTCCCTGACGTCAGTGCGCCAGGGGGTATACAAGATGCAGCAGAGCCATTTTCTTCAGTTTTTCTTGCCCCAGATGTCAGGTGCCCCCAAAAAGGTAGGCAATGTAAATTGCTAATAAACACACATAAGAAAAGCAATCAAAAACTTTCAGTTACCAGCAAATACTCCCCACAGGTAGCAAAGGGTAGAAGGCTTGGGTAAGTACCAGCAAGTAAGAGGGGAAGGAGGGAGGGTAACCTAGACTGCAGCAGTGTATACACTCGAACATCTACATTTATGGCAGGTACAAAACTGTACTATGTTCACCGTGTTACACTGTTGCAGTCATTACACGTGGGTAGAATCCCAAAGCTGAGGTAGGGTGGCTGGTTCTATAAGGCATTAGGGGTGGCTATAAGGCCCTGCAGGACTGCAGTGGCAAAGCCAGCTCTGGATTTAGAGTAAAGAGGCAGATGGTAATGCTTGGTGAAGGTATGTAAAGAACTCCAAGTTGCTGCTTCCAAAATGTCCTTGGTAGGTACTCCTCTGAGGTAGGCAGTTGAAGTGGCTGTTGCCCTGGTGGAATGAGACCTAATGCTGTTAGGTGCAGTTTTCCCATGGTGTGTATAGCAGAAACGTATACAATGCCCTATCCATTTTGAAATGGTCTGTTTTGAAATGGCTTTTCCCTGTGTTCCTGCAGCA
Source organism: Protopterus annectens (assembly GCF_019279795.1). Taxonomy (NCBI): domain Eukaryota; kingdom Metazoa; phylum Chordata; order Ceratodontiformes; family Protopteridae; genus Protopterus; species Protopterus annectens. Next base: position 736,624,707 of record NC_056751.1, on the reverse strand, counting down.
TATGCTACAAACAATTGCTCAGTTTTCCTGAAAGCTTTTGTTTTGTCCAAGCAGAACTGCCTGTGTATGTCCAAGGAATGCAGTAGTCTCTCCCCATTATTCTGTGGATTTGGATAAAAAGTTGGCAACTTAGAGCCACACTTGATACCACCTTTGGCATGAAAGTAGGGTTTGTTCTTAAACACGCCCTGTCTTGGTGGAAAATGATGAAAGGTTCCACTGCCATTAGTGCCTGTAATTCTGAAACTCTTCGTGCTGAGGTTATTGCCAGGAGCAGAGCAGTTTTCCAAGAGGCATATTTTAAGTCTGCTGAGTTAGCTGGCTCAAAAGGAGGTAAAGTTAATTTTTCCAAGATGAAGTTGAGGTCCCAAGTTGGAGTTGGTGCTCTATGGGGCGGTCTTATGTTTTTAGCCCCTCTGAGTTACTGTTTTAGCAAAGGATGAGAAAAAATTTGGGGATCTGTCTTGTAATGAGCAGAGATGGCAGAGGCATGGATCTTAATGGATGAAAAGGAGAGGCCTTTGTCCAGCATCTCAGTTAAGTATTGTAGTATCTGAGGAATATTTGGGACAAGAGGGTCAAGGCTGTGAGCCTGGTTCCAGGCACAAAATCTCTTCCATTTATCCGAATAGGCTTTCCTGGTGCTAGGCCTTCTGGTCTCCAGAATGACATCTATAACAGCTTTGGAGAGAGGCATTGTTTGCTTGACTAAGGAATCTGCCATGCAGCCAGGTTTAAAGTCTTGAGCTAGCCGTGAAGTATCTGATTGTTTTGCTGAGTCAGAAGTTGTGGGATTTGAGGCAAAATCCATGGTGGACCTTGTGCTAAGTTCTTTAAGATTGGGTACCAGTGCTGGCCTGGCCAGTCTGGGGCAATCAGGATAATCTTTGGCTTTTCTTGTCTGGCTTTTATGAGTACCTTTGAAAGGAGAGGCAGTGGTTGGAAAGCGTATACTTGTAGGTTTTTCTAGCCGAATGAGAGGGCATCCACTTTCCATACTTGTGGGTGGTAAGTCCTTGTGCAAAATTTCTGTAGCTGGTAATTCATTGGGGATGCGAACAGATCTATGTCCGGGCTCCACCATTTTTGTGTTATCATCCTGAACATTTGTGGATGTAATTTCCACTCGTGCGGATCCATGATGTTTCTGCTTAAGTCGTCTGCCAGTGTGTTTTTCTCTCCTGACAGGAATTGTGCTTGCAGATGAACTTGATAGGTTTTAGCTGTGTTCCACAAGGTCATGGCTTGCCTGCAGAGGGGATATGAATGAGTGCCCCCTTGCCTGTTTATGTAACACATAACTGTGGTGTTGTCCGTCTTTAATAATAATTGTCCTGGATGCAGAAGGTCCTTGAAAGCTATAAGGGCATTTTGTACAGCTAGCATCTCTTTTTGATTGATGTGAAGATGCCTTTGTTCTGCGGGCCACTTGCCCTGAATACATTTTCCTGCCATGTGTGCTCCCCAGGCATAATCCGAAGCATCTATTGTCAGTGTTTGCCTGGCTGTGGGTTGAGTGAAAGGCTGTACCTTGTTGAGGTGACAGACTTGAGCCCACCATCGAAACTCCTGTTGAAGGCAAAGAATAAGTGGTATTACTGTTTCCAAACAGCCAGACACTCTTTAGGTACCATTGTAGTTTCCTCATATGCAGTTTGGCATATGGAATTAGTAGTATGCAAGATGCCATGTAACCCAAGGCCTGCAGAATTTTTCTTGACGGGAGTTGGGATTTTGTTGCCATCAATTGGAAATATTGAGTCAGTTGTCCTTGCTTGTCTGGTGTGACATAAGCCATCTGGGCATTGTATTTAAGCTGGCACCCAGGAATATTATCTCTTGTGAGGGCACTAGTTTTGATTTCTTTTCGTTTACTGTGTACTCTAGGCAAATTAGCAGTCTTTTTACAAACGCTAGATGCTCTAGAAGAATGTCATTGCTCTCTGCTTGAATAAGGCAGTCATCCAAGCATGGGTAAATTTGAATTCCTTTTTTCTGCAAAATGCAATTACTGGTGCCAGGCATTTTGTAAAGACCCTGGGCGCAGTAGATAAGCCAAAGAGCAGTGCAGAGAATTGGTAATGCCTTGAACATGCTAAGAATCTGAGGTATCTTCTGCAATTTTGTCTGATAGGGACATGCAGGTATGCCTCCTTGAGGTCCAAATATACGAGCCAAGCTTTCTTGCCCAGCATGGGAAGAAGCTGCTGTAGTGTCAACATTTTGAATTTTGGAACATCCAGGTAAGTATCTAGAGAATAAAGATCCAGAATGGGCCTCCAGGCTTTGTCCTTTCTAGGAACCAGAAATAGTCTTGAGTAAAATCCTTGTCCTTGCTCCTGTGTTGGTACCTTTTGAATATCTCTCATGTCCACATGAGTGCTGTAATTTGCCTTTGAGCCTCTGCCCATTGATTTGGTGGCAGATTTGGCATTCCTTTTAACCTTGGCAGTGTGAAAGTGGAACCTGTAACCTTGAGACACAATATTGAGAACCCATTTGTCTTTGGTGATCATATGCCAATTGTGACTGAAAAGTGCCAGTTTTCCCCCCAAGGGGGCTGCCAAGAGAGAGATGTTTGGCAGCTGTAGTGGGAAGTCATTAGCAGCTGTAGTGGGAAGTCATTGGGGCTGTTTTTTATAAGGTTGAGGCCTGTCTTCCCCTTCTTTCTGGGTTGATGCACCCCATTGTCGAGGTCTGTAAGAACCTTGTGGTTGACCTCTGCCTCTTGGACGTCTGTATCTGCCCCTTTGAGGTCTGTCTGAAACTGGAAAGGACCAATTCTTTGTTGGCCAATTTCTGCTAAATCGAGGAGGCTGAACCTGTAAGAAATCCTTCATCGTTTGCATAGATTTTGCTTTATCCTCCATTTTCTTTAATACCTCTTCTGCTTTAACTCCAAATAAAACATCCTGCTGCAAAGGTGCATCCAATAATTTTGCTTTAACATGATCTGGTAAAGTTTGCTCTTTTAACCAAGCATGTCTCCTAATGACAGACCCTGTAACTGCTGCTCTACAGGAGGCCTCTAATTAATTAAAACCACATTGCAAAGTATGTTTTTCCACTTGTTCAGCTGCATGCAATAAATCCTGCATTTCCTCATAATTAGGAAGATCTAAATTTGGAAGCATTTTTTGTTTCAACTGAGACATCAAATATTGCTGATATTTAAGCATGTAAAACTGGCAATTTAAGGCCCTCATTGCTAAAGTTGCAGATGTATACACTTTCTTCCTCCATCTGTCTAATGCTCTGGAATCTCTGTCAGATGGGACTGCTGGATTTTTTGCTGTAGAGGCCTTTACCCCTTTGGGACCCTGGGAAATAGTTTCAGGGTCAGCAACAGGGCTTTTATAAAGGAATTTGTTTGAGTCAGGGACTCTGTAGTATCTGTCTGACTTAACTGGAGCAGGAGGTAAAGAATCAGGAATTAAACTGGATTCAGAATACACATCATCCACAATATCTAACACTGGCGGAATAGCAAGGGGTCTGTGTTGAGGTAATAAAAGAAAATCTCTGAGCCTTTTCTTGGATTCTGAATAATCCTGGCCCTCCCAATGGAAATGCTCCCGCATGGTATGTAAGGCTTCCCCAAAGGAGTAGTCCTCTGGTGGAGAGGCTGAAGGAATTGATTCCTCAGCATCAGAATCCTCATAAGGGGGTAAAGAGTATCCTAGGTCTGAGGAGGAATCTGAGGAGATGGACACCTGGTCGGATGAGTCATAATCTGCATCCTGTCTAGGCTTTTATAAGGAGGAGGGTGGGACCCCCTGATCAGAGTAATTAAGTCTTCGGCCATTTTGAGCATCTGTTTCTTAGGCATGGAGGCCTGTCCTGGTGAAGGCTGAAGTTGTTTCTTTGGTTTAGATTTAGCAGCAGATTTAATGGTTAACTGAGTAGGCCTGAAAACACCCTCTGAAGCTGCGGGTTGTTCAGCTACTCCGGAGCCCTCTGAAGGGTTAGTCTCGGTAGGCCATAAGTCTGGTGTATCCGAAGGCCCAGCCATCTCCACGTGGGAGTCAGAGGCGGCTTGTGGTTCCAAAGAAGCGGTCGTCAGGGGCTGCAAAGGCACCTCGCTGAAAAACGGAGAACCGGCGACTGGCCTAGAAGAGGTTTCGTTGTCAGTTTTGGGCCTCGGATGCATGTCCTTGTCTTTACGTTTTTTGTGTAACCCGGTCGCCGGTTGTTCCGACGGCATGGTGTAATTGAATTTTCTGCCAAAATAATGTCGGGCAAAATCAAACCGACGTTTAATAGTGCGCTTGTTAAACATAGCACAAAACCCACAACCTGTGACATCGTGGTCTGGGCCTAGGCATGGGATACAATAGGAAAGGAAATCCTTATGAGGTATTTGCTTCCCACAAGAAATACAATTAACTTTTACTGACATCGGTCTGAGGCAAGAAAAAGTTTCCCCAACGGGGTACTTAGCTTTGTAGAAGACTTCGGTTCTGGATTCGGAATGAAAATCTCAGGAGTCGGCTGACCGGCACTTGCAAACTGCTTTTGCTTCGGGCACCGCGCAGCAAGAAAGACTGAAGAAAATGGCATCAGCTGCATCTTGTATACCCCTGGCGCACTGACGTCAGGGAAGAAGCGACAGCAACCGACGTCAGACCAAGACTTTGGAACTCGGGCCGAATGCGGGACCGCCTGATGGCAGGATAACCCAAGTGTAATGACTGCAGCAGTGTAACACTATGAACATCTACATAACGTCAAACTGAAATCAATCACAAAGAAAGGATACAGCACAAAAAATGCTGGCACCACTGTCCTCCTCCTCTGAGCAGTTTCAAACATACACAGAAAATGAGAGGCTAAAACATGAACATGCAGATGTACTTTTTCACTTAAACAAAACCAGCATAAGTTTATACCCCTGTAAAAAGATTTAAATGTTAGTGTCACATGGCTTTCTTATACTAGTCAAACACGCCTTAAAATTACATCCTCACTTCTTTTTGAAATAACAACGTGGCACTGTAAACACACTTGAAATATGTAGAGGTGTCTCTATTAGTTTTTCACTAATCACGCCCACCCAAACCTCCCTCCCAACACTCAAATGGCCCATAGGTTTCTGTTGAATAAAGAATTCTTTGGCCCATCTAATCTCATGAAAGCAGGAGTTGGGAGACAGCTGGAAATGGTACCATTATCCGCAATGGGATTAGTGTTTTTCCTTAAGACCCAAGTGTTCTCCTGCTCATGCCCTGAAGCATCCAAAGGGTTAGCATGCAATAGGTCACTGGGACATACATACCTGCTCTCATGTGTATGAAATCAAGTTGCTAATTCCCTTGTAGACAGAACTCTGGCTTGGATTCTTAGTCTCAAATGGAGACTCTACCATTCAAGTACACCCAGGCACATGTCTCCTCCACCCTCACAGACAGCTGAGTCAGCTTAACTGCTTCACTCCTCTCCTCCCCTTAACAGCAAGTGCGAAAGTAGCTAATTCAACTCTGCTACTCAGAGTCAGAACATTATCCCTCTACTCCAACCTCCCCTTAGCAGCATGTGCCAAAGCAGCTAATTCAACTCTGCTACTCTGAGTCAGAGTCAGGATATTATCCCTCTACTCCAACCTCCCCTTAACAGCATGTGCCAAAGCAGCTAATTCAACTCTGCTACTCCGAGTCAGAACATTATCCCTCTACTCCAACCTCCCCTTAACAGCATGTGCCAAAGCGGCTAATTCAACTCTGATACTCCGAGTCAGAACATTATCCCTCTACTCCAAGAGAGCAGATTACGATCAGTCTTTCTAGACAGGCAATCATGTCACATCACCTGGTAATCACCCCACAGCACTTAATGGACTGGGTTCAGGTAAAGGACGACAATAACAGAACATGCTTTCAAACATTACATGAGACAGCAGCACACAAAAAAGGAGATCTACAATGGCATCAGATGAACATATACCTCCCAAGCACTGAACATTAAAAACCATAGCAGATGGCAAAAAAAGGAGGAATGCCCACACCCCCAAAAGAGAAGTTAAAAAAAAAAGACTAATCTGTCACTAACAACTTAAAATAAGCTTCTTGATAAAGCTGCACACCAGCTTATTAAACACATTTAATTTAAGCAGCCACTCTGTCAGCTGCAACTGCTTGAACAGACCAGGCTGCAGTGATGCCTTTAAAGTAAGGAATGCACATTTCTAGCCAACCAAGAGAACACAACAGTTAGAAAAATGAACCAACAGCTTGACAGTTAAAAGTATACTGCGCTAATGGTCCATTTTTCTAGCAGCACCATGTTACTGGTCTTATCAGTGGAGCAACAGCACAGTACATCTAAAAGCCTTTGGTGAATCTGTTGACTCCGTTTTGAATTTGATGCACTGCATCCAACAAGTGAGCCAATGAAACAGTACATATCAGTGGTGTCAACGGACAAATCAGTGCACAGAAATGCAGATCTAAAATAATGCTACAAACTGGAAAGCTTCTCCAAATGTAGAGAAGTTGAGGGTTATGCAGATGAACAAAAAGGGGCACCACAAATGAAAACACATCACCAGTCAGTCTGGCAAGATGCTGTAATGGAGCCCTAAAGGGCTGCCACTTGCAAAGAGTCAAGGCTAGACCAAAGTAATAATGCATCAAGTCTGAAATTTGTGCTCTATTAATATCATGGCAAAGTTATTTCCTTGGCCAGAAACTATACACTAAGCTGAAACACATCTCTAGATCAAACAGAAAACAATGTAGCTGAGACTTGCTCGGTGTCTGCTTTGTCAAAGCAGCAGCTCAGTTATGGGTGGTACTTCACATTTAACTTACCACTTAAAATGATAAAGACAGCCAGCCTTAAATGTGCATCTCAAGGTGGTGGGCAGAGCAACAAAACTGATTAACAAGCAAAGGGTAGGTGGTCATAGCAGACAGACGTTCTTATCTTGGAAAGTAACACTACTCATGTAATAGTGAAGGGTGCAAGTGCTAAGAGTTCTCTTCGTGATAATACAGGAGAGCTGCAATGAAAAATACGCCTCCCTGTAAATGACAAAAAAAGACAGTGACCAGAAATGCCTCAATGGCACAGAATAATAAAGCTCTAACTGTGTGCCCCAGGCAACCTGTGTTTAATTAGCAGCATGGGGGCTGGAAGTCAAAAGAGGGAGGATGGGAGTGAAGAGCCACAGTCTGCTCACCATCACTGGAGGTGAGGAAGGCAGCCTAGGCTTGCTCCAACACAGTATTACAAAACTGCTCAGTTCAATGCTGCATAAGCTGTGTGCCATACTGTTGACAGACTGTGTCTGCACCTCCTAAAGACAGCAACTGTGGAGCTTTCATGGCTGCAGTGGAGTGGCAGGAGTTAGGGCACACTCCCCAACAGCACTACAATGCTGCAGAGTTAATCTCCTCACCAGTCTTGGTTGTGGGTGGGCTTGTGCCTAAGGGAGGTTAACTTGGGTCTGCTAGATCAGGTGAATCAGGAAAAATGCTGATGGTCAGCTGTAGGGAGGGGGAAAAAGATGGGGAACACGACTGGTATGCAATATGAGGTCGAAAGAGAATGAATTTCATAAATATTACAGGAAAACAGCAAAAGTAAGGAACCTTATAACTGAGGCAAATTAACTCATTTGAAAAATGCAAAGCCGGTAAAATGAATAAGGAGCGATATTAACAGAAATGGAGAAAGAGCAAGAAAAAAGCACCCTCTTTTGTCAAATTTGTAATTTAATTTTAATAATTTTTCACAGGATTAAAAATCTGGGAACAAACAAAAAAAAAGGCAACTGGAACACCACATAGCCAAAATATGCAAATAAATCTTACAGTAGTCAAATGAGAGTGCAAAAAATTGCAGTGAGTAGCAGAAAGTAGCAAGTGCCTGAAGCTGCAGATCAAGTAGCAAGAAGAATCCATGTCGACGTTGGCATAGTTCCACGACAGTGTGGAATAAACCTCCCTGGCGCCTTCTAATCTAAGATGATTTTTTTCTTGAAATTCACAGAAAACATGTACACAAATAATTTGTTACGTAGGAGGAAATTCTTACGGACTTATTACAGAGCACTTCATTACTACAGGTATTACTATAAATGAATCATGCATTTTCTTCACCTATAACGACCAACCCAAAACTGAAGATACACTGAAGACCTGAAAACTCACAACTAGAATACATCGCAAACGAGTTTTTTCCTATGAAGGAACTGACTACTTCTACACTTCAAAGACAAAAACTACAACAAACTTGAATAAACAAGAGTTGCAATTTGAAGGTAAAACATGTAATACCCATGGCCAGGAAAATGCTTGCAGAACAACACTATGGCATACGGCCACCATGAAAGACCAAAAAGAATAAGCTCAAACTCACTACAGGAAAATGAAACCTGGAGCACTCTAGGCCTAAGCCACTTCTCCCATGTCCAACAATGATTCAAAACAGAAAAACAGAATTAATGCATTCCTATGATATGCCGTGTCAAACAATCCAATATTCAAGTCACCAAACCTCAAATCAACCTGATAGATCAGAACTAATAAAAATACCCAACATTGTACATCCCCTACTTTTTTTTATAACTTTGACGAAAGTGAATACAGCCTATACACATACATACATATACATATAGGTACATATCACTTCACCTAAAACTCATTTCACCTAAACTCATTTCACTGAGACCAAATCACCTAAAGTTCATTTCACCAAAAACTAATTTCACTGACAAGTAATACAATAAGGCAAGTCAAAGGTATATGTCCTTTTCCCCACTGTAGTGCGATCCTGGTGCTAGTACATATATTAAGGGGGGGTGTAGGGGGCGCAGCCCTTCACTTATTTTGGTTTTATGTGGTCTGGTTTTGTTTTACATTATTTGGTAAAAGCCAACTAATGTGGGGGGCTGCGCCCTCCACACCCCCCCCTTAATATATATATATATAACACCAGGATTGCACTACAGTGGGGAAAAGGACATATACCTTTCAATTGCGTTAGAGTACTACTTGTCAGTGAAATGAGTTTTAGGTGAAGTGATACAACCCATATATATATATATATATATATATATATATATATATATATATATTATTTATGCATTTCCTGTTTGACGACTGTGGATGTCCACTGGGCTCAGGGAGCCTGTTTTCAGTGGAGGCCTGGGGAGAAAAGTCCATGTTACAAAGTTTAGATACAAATATAACATAGAAAAGAACAATTTACAATTATGTTTCATGCTAGAGAGCAGGTTTAATTTCTTAGGTACATGTTACCTTTAGATACAGACAATATTATTAATGAACAATTTACAGTTACATTTCATGTTAGAGAGCAGGTGTAAATTCTTAGGTACATGGTACAAATTTGATATTTACAATATGTACATATGTGTGGTAGAACTGCTGTGGTGGTGCTGCGGTAGCGCTGTCGCCTCACTGTAAGACGTTGTCCTGTTCGATTCTCAGCTAAAGCGTCTTCTGTGCGAGACATGCGTGAATGGGCGTACCTTCGTTGAAGGTTGTGCGTCAGGACTGGCAACTCGGCACATAAAAATCTACTGCCAATCATTAGCGGAGCGGAGTTCCGCTGTGACGACCCCTAACCGGGAAAAGCCGAAAGACACAACACAACAATAACATATGTGTGGTAGCCTGTAGTTCATAGCTAGAGAGGTTACACACACACACACACACACACACACATGGATGTATGTCCATATACTGAAAAGCTGAAATACTGAATGGTAAGTGATCAATCATCAGCCAATCAAAAAACACATAAAAAAGTACAACTTTTTTGCAGGAAGGCAAGCCGCTATACTGCCTACTAATTATATATACCAACTCTGAGATTGCATTACAATGGGGAAAAGGCAAATTTACCAATCCCCATTGTACTACGATGTCACACGGAAAAAAGCCAGTATGTGCAATAAGCTGATTTTTGATCAGCTCTACTGTTTTTTCTGATTGATCAAATGATTACTTCATCACCTGTCAGTTAACTATGTATGTATGCATGCTTATATACACACACACATTTAAAATGTGTGTGTATGGGTGTCTGCATATTATACTACATTTAAAATTATATATAGATACACACATAAAATGCAAAACAGTCATTAACCATTTGGCTGTTGGTTATTAGTTTAATTAACACTCCAGGTTGGATGCACAATAAGGATTACTCCATTATTTTTTCCCAAATATTACACGTCATGTTATTTATTAGCATGACTTGTACCTGTATCTCACAAGCACAGTAACAGGACATAGATAGCAAAACCCGTATCCTACTACTATGCAGTCTAAGTACCCTACAGCAGTTGCCCTTGCAAAACTAACACAGTGGAAACCAGAGTCAAGCTCTAGTCATACTACAGAATACTGGAACTGGCAGAAGCATGCATCTTCAGTTTCACTTGCAGTTATGTGACTTGCTTTAATTTTCAAGATAAAAAAAAAAAACAGAACTGTGGGCAGTGGTAACACTGGACATTGTCCCCTGGAGAAAGTACAGTTGGGTGCACTTACCATAAATGTAGATGCTCGAGTGTATTCACTGGTGCAGTCATTACGTTAGGGTTAACTGTTTGCAGGTAGCACTCAGTCGGCCTGATTAACAAAGTCTTGGGTCCTGCGTCGGTTGCTGTCCCTTCTTCCATGACGTCAGGGATATAAAACATGCAGCCGATGCCATTACATCAGTTTTTCTTGCCCCAGATGTCAGGTGCCCCCCCAATGGGAAGCAATTAAATATAAAAATACAATGATATCTCCAACAAAAAAGCAAATACACCAAAAAGCTTTTAAATATAGTAAAGGAAAGTAGAGGTATAGCCAAAAGAAGTTAGGGGGCTGGAGGGAGGGTAACCAGGATTGCAACAGTGAATACACTCGAACATCTACATTTACGGTAAGTGTACACAACTGTACTATGTTCTTCGCGTTTCACTGTTGCAGTCATCACATTTGGGTAGATTCCCAAAGGTATGGTTGAGAGGAGAAATTTAGATAGCATTAGGACCAGCTATAAAGCCCTGCAAGACTGCAGTGGCAAAGCCAGCTCTGGATTTAGACAAAATTGACAAATGATAATGCTTGGTGAAATTATGTACAGAACTCCAGGTAGCAGCTTCTAGGATGTCCCTGGTAGGGATGCCTCTGAGAAACACTGTAGAGGTAGATGCAGCCCTGGTGGAGTGAGGTCTGATCCCCTGTGGGATAGGTTTTCCATGATGCTTATAGCAGAAATTAATGCAATGGCCTATCCATTTAGAAATGGTTTGCTTTGAAATAGCCTTCCCCTCTGCCTCTGCAGCAAATGCCACCAGCAGTTGTTCAGATTTCCTTTGAGGTTTAGTCCTGTCCAAGTAGAATCTAAGTTGTCTGTGCACATCTAAGGAATGCAGTATCCGTTCCCCTTGGTTCTGTGGATTGGGAAAGAAGGTTGGCAAATGAATGGACTAATTAAGAGCCACACTGGATAAAACCTTGGCCATGAAGGATGGACTGGTTCTGAGGGACACCCTGCCCACATGAAAGATGATAAAAGGCTCCACTGCCATAAGGGCCTGTAATTCAGATATCCTTCTTGCTTTAGTGATTGCTAAAAGGAAAGCTGTTTTCCAAGAAAGAAATTTTAAGTCTGCAGTAGCAGCTGGCTTGAAAGGATGTAGAGTGAGTTTCTCCAAAACAAAGTTAAGGTCCCAGGCTGAGGTTGGAGCTCTCCTGGGTGGTCTCAAATGTTTGGCCCCTCTAAGGAACTGCTTGAGCAGTGATTGAGAGAAGAGGGGAGGTTCTGTGTTATAATGAGCTGAAATGGCAGAGGCATGAATTTTGATGGAGGAAAAAGACAGGCCCTTGTGAAGCATCTCAGTTAAGTACTGTAAAATCTGAGGTAATTGGGCGCTGCTGTGCTCATCCCTTGAGATTGGTTCCAGGCACAGAATCTTTTCCATTTTTCAACATAAGATTTTCTAGCACTAGGCCTCCTTGCCTCTAAAATGATATCCATCATAGGTTTACTGAGGGATGGTAACGGAGAGATTAGGTAATTAGCCAGGCTGCTAGGCTCAGTGTTAGAAGCTGAGGGTGCAGAATCTGGTTCTCCTGCTGAGAGAACAGGGAAGGAGGCAGGTGCCATGGTGATAACCATGACACACTGCGCAGGAGGGGGTACCAGTGTTGGCGTGGCCAGTCTGGAGCAATCAAAATCATCCTTGGTTTGTCCTGTTTGATTTTTAATAGTACTTTGGAGAGCAGAGGCAGAGGGGGGAAGGCATAGACTGATAGGTTTTTCCAGCTGAAGGACAGAGCATCCACTTTCCAAGCTTGTTTGTGGGGAGTCCTTGTGCAGAATTTGTCCAATTGGTAGTTCTGGGGAGAAGCAAACAGGTCTATATTTGGGGTCCCCCATTTGCTTGTCAACATGTTGAAAATCCTTGGTTCCAGTTTCCACTCGTGTGGGTCCATGAGGATTCTGCTTAGTCTGTCTGCCAGTGTATTTAATTTTCCTGGCAGGAATTGAGCTTATAGGTGCACTTGGTAGCTCAAGGCTGTGTTCCACAATGCCATGGCTAGTCTGCAGAGGGGGTAGGAATGTGCACCCCTCTTCTTGTTTATGTACACATAACAGTGGTGTTGTCTGTCTTTACCATTAGTTGTCGTGGAAGAATGTGGTCCTTGAAGGCTGTCAGAGCATTCTGTACAGCTAACATTTCTTTTTGATTGATATGCAGGTGCATTTGACTTGGGTTCCATTTGCCCTGAATGCACTTCTCTGCCAGGTGAGCCCCCCCATGCATAGTCTGATGCGTCTGTTAGGGTTTGGGAGGCAGGGGGCGGTGTGAAAAGTAGTCATTTGTTTTGGTGGCAGGCCTCTGCCCACCAAAGGAACTCTAGGCGTAGGCAAGGTATGATAGGAATCATTGCTTCTATATCCTGAGAATGTTGATACCATAGGCTTTTTAGATGCCACTGCAGTTTCCTCATATGCAGTCTTGCACATGGAATTAGAAGAATGCAGGAGGCCATGAACCCCAAGGCTTGCAGTACTTGTCTTGCAGATAGCAGGATTTTTGTGGCCACTTGTTTGAAGTAGGTTGTCAAATGAATTTGTTTCTCTGGCGTGAGAAAAGCCATCTGGGAAGCTGTATTCTAGCTTGCTCCCAGGAACACAATTTGTTGACAGGGTACCAGGTGTGATTTCTTTTCGTTTACGGTGTACCCCAGACAAGTTAGAACCCTTTGTACAAAGGCCAGATGATTCAAAAGTATGTCCTGGCTTTCTGCTTGAATTAGACAATCGTCCAGGTATGGGTATATTTGAATATTTCTTTGCCTGCAAAATGCAATAACTGGAGCTAGGCACTTTGTGAATACCATGGGCGCAGTAGATAAGCCAAAGGGCAGTACAGATAACTGATGGTGCATGTAGTCTGCTTTGAAGCGTAGGTATCTTCTGCAAGATTCCCTGATTGGGATGTGCAGGTATGCTTCTTTTAAATCTAGTGTTGCCAACCAGGCATCATTGCCTAGCATAGGAAGCAACTGGTGAAGAGTCAGCATCTTGAATTTTGGAGTCTCCAAAAAGGTGTTTAGAGTAGACAGGCCCAGGATAGGACGCCATGAATTGTCTTTTCTGGGTACCAGGAAAAGTCTTGAGTAGAAAACTTGTCCCTTTTCCTCTTCTGGTACCAACTGAATAGCCCCCATGCTTAAGAGGGAAAGTACTTGTTTTTGGGCCTCTGCCCACTGATTTGTGGGCAGGTCTGGCCACCCACTTGGTGTTGGCAACGTGTGGAAGTGAAATCTGTATCCCTGGGACACTATATTTAAAACCCATTTGTCCTGGGTAATGAGTTCCCAGTTCTTTGCATGAAGAGCAATCTTTCCCCCCAAAGGGGCAGTCAGTTGACAAGTGCTTGGAAATTTTAAAAGGAAGTCATTGAGACGGTTTACCATAGGGGGGGGGGGAGTCTTATTACTCCCAGATTTGGAAGTGGAGGCCCCCCACTTTAGTCCTGTGCGCACCCTGGGACTGCAGCCTGGGAGCTCTGTTGGGTCTGGGTTTGGACTGAGAAGGTCTGGAAGAGGCAGGAAAGGACCAATTCTTGGAAGTTCAACGCTTACTAAATCTTGGAGGCTGCACTTGTAAAAAAAATCAGTTTGCATAGATTTAGATTTTTCTTCTATCTTTTTGAGAACAACTTCTGCCTCGTTACCAAACAGGCGATCCTGGTTTAGGGGAGCATCCAGTAATTTTGCTTTAACATGATTTGGTAGGGATTGCTCCTTAAGCCTAGCATGCCTTCTAAGTACAGACCCAGTTACAGCAGCCCTGCAAGATGCCTCTAGAGAGTCAAAACCACATTGCAAAGTATGTTTAAACCTGTTCAGCTGAATGCAATAAATCCTGTAAATCCTTATTTTCAGCGCAATCAGGAAAAAACAATTTTCTGTTTAAGCAATCCAATAATATGCTGCTGCTACTTCAACATATGAAACTGGCAGTTTAAGGCCCTAATTGCCAAAGTTGCAAAAGTGTATACTTTCTTACCCCATCTATCCAGCACTTTGCAGACTCTATCAGAGGGGGTAGGATTTTTGGCAGTAGTAGCTTTAATGCCCTTGGGCCCCTGTGAAATGGTCTCAGTATCCACATTAGGATTTTTGAAAAGGAACTTGTGAGAGTCAGGGACCCAGTAACATCTATCAGGGTAAAGAGTAAGGGGCCAAGCTAGGTTCTGAAAATGCATTATTAACAATGTCTAGTACAGGAGGTATGGCTAAAGGCCTGTGCAGGGGCAGGAGTAAGAAATCCCTAAGCCTCTTTTTAGAATCAGAGAAATCCTGACTTTCCCAATGAAAATGCTCCCTGGGAGTATGCAAGGTTTCACCAAAAGAGAAATCCTCTGGTGGGGGGGGGGGGGGGGGCAGAGGGAATGGAGTCCTCAGCATCAGAATCCTCATAGGTAGATAAGGGTAAATCCTGGTCATCAGAGGAAACAGAAAATTCAGAATCCTGGTCGAAGTATTACAAACAAACTCAGTCCTAGGTCTCTTGGAGGGGGAAGGCTGGCTTCCCCTGATTAAAGTAATAAGGTCTTCAGCTATTCTTATCATCTGTTTTTTAGGCATAGAGGCCTGACCATGCGGTCTGGGCGTCAGTTTTTTAGGCATGGTTTGAGATTTAGTCCTTGAAGAAGAAGATGGCGTTGGTTTAATACGCAAGTCAGTAGGCCTGAATACACCATTAGAAGCCAGTGCCTAACAGCAGCTCCAGACCCATCCAAGGTAGAGACAGCAAAGGTTCCACAGTTGAAGCATCTCGCGGCATTCCAGACTCCGAATGGGTCTCAGTAGAGGCCAGGGAATAAGAAGTAGCGAGTACCAGGGGCCGTGAAAGCGCCTCACTGAGTACCTGTGAACTGGCGACTGGCTTAAGAGAAGTGTCATCGGCAGCTTTGGACTGAGGCGGCCTGTCTCTGTCTTTATCTTTGCGTTTTTTCAGAATGTCGGTAGTCGGACGGCTGACCGAAGACATATCAGGATAATTGAACTGAGCACCAAAATATTTAAAAGTGTAAATATACTGACGACGGATAGTTCATTCTTTAAATAAGGCACAAAACCGACAGCGAGGTCAGGGCCTAGGCAAGGAATACAGTACGAATGAAAATCTTTATGAGGTATTTGCTTTCCACAAGTATTGCAATTATTTACTTTTACTGACATCAGTTAAGAGGAAGAAAAAGTTTCCCCAATGGGGTACTTCACTTTTAGTTGAAGACTTCGGTTCTGAAACTCAAAACAAAAATTTCAGGAGTCGGCTGACGGGCACTTGTGAACTGCTTCTTCTTCGGGCAACGCACGGCAAGAAAGACTGATGTAATGGCGTCGGCTGCACGTTTTATACCCCTGATAACCTGACATCATTGAAGAAGGGACAGCAACCGATGCAGGACCCAAGATTTTGTTAATCAGGCCGACTGAGGGCTACCTGGCAAGCAGATAGCCCAAATGTAATGACTGCAACAGTGAAACACGAAGAACATCACAGATTTTTTTTAATTTAGTTTTACTGTGATTGATGTTGGGAGTTCCCTGCAGCAGCAACTTGAAATACATTACTCCAACCAATTTTTTTAACCACTTCTGGTGATAAGATGTGACAAAGAAAGCAGATGGCAGGTTTTGGCTAATCACATTAAAGCAATCATTTTTACGGCTTGGTGGAGGTGGTGACAGAGCTGAGTTATCTATATCAATGTGATAATTTTCTTTCACTTTTATCAGAACCTAACATCACTGGTTTATACAGAAGGTTTCTATCCTTAAAAGTTGGCAGATGAATAGTTTGGTTAAGAGCTACACTGCACACCACCTTAGACATAAATGTTGGGTTTGTCCTCAGAGAGACCCTGTCTGGATAAATAAAAGGTTCCACAACCATGAGTGCCTGTAGCTCTGAAACTCGTCTTGCAGAAGTTATTGCTAGGAGCAGAGCTGTTTTCCAAGATAAAAACTTTATATAAGCAGTAGCAGCTGGTTCAAAAGGAGGCAGGGTGAGTTTTTCCAAGACATAGTTGAGGTCCCATGCAGGCACTGGTGATTTCCTCAGAGGCCTTAAATGTTTGGCTCCTCTGAGGTACTGCTTTAATAAGGAATGAGAAAAGATTGGTGGCTCTGTATTGTAATGAGCCGAAATGGCAGAGGCATGAATTTTAATAGATGAAAAAGATAGGCCTTTGTCCAGCATCTCAGTTAAGTATTGCAAAATCTGAGGAATATTTGGCACAGCTGTATCAGTTCCTTGTGCCTAGTTCCAAGCACAGAATCTCTTCCATTTTCCAGCATAAATTTTTCTAGTACTAGGCCTTCTGGCTTCCAAAATGACATCTATCACAGCTTTACTGAGAGATGTGTTTTGTATGACTACATTATCCGCCATGCTGCCAGCTTTAAAGTCCTGAGTTGGCTGTGCAGGATCTGATTGTTTTGCTGGAACAGTAGATGAGGTGTTTGAGGTAAGGTCCAAGCTGGGCATTGAGACAAGTTCCTTAGGATTGGATACCAGCACTGGCAGATCCAGTCTGGGGCAATCAGTATCATCTTTGGCTTCTCCTGTCTGAAATTTAGGAGTACCTTAGGGAGGAGAGGCAGTGGGGGAAAGGCATATACCGATAGGTTTTTCCAGCTGAAAGATAGGGCGTCCACTTTCCATGCTTGTGCAGAATTTTTTTAGTTGGTGGTTGTGGGGGGAGGCAAATAGATCTGTGTCTGGGCATCCCCACTGCCTTGTTATCATGCTGAAGTCTTGTGGATCCAGCTGCCACTCATGGGGATCCATGAGGTTTCTGCTTAGTTCGTCTGCCAGAGTATTTTCCCTTCCTGGCAGGAATTGCGCCTGCAGATGTACTGGGTAAGTCAATGCTGTGTCCCACAAAGTCATGGCTAGTCTGCAAAGGGGGTAAGAACGTGTGCCCCCCCTGCTTGCTTATATACCACATGACCGTGGTGTTGTCTGTCTTTATCAGTAGCTGTCCCAGATGAAGTAGATCCTTGAAGCCTGTCAGGGCATTTTGAACAGCTAGCATCTCTTTTTGATTGATATGTAGATGCATTTGGTTTGAGGACCATGTGTCCTGAATGCATCTTCCGGCCATGTGGGCCCCCCAGGCATAATCTGATGCATCCGTTGTTAGTGTCTGCCCGGCTGGGGGTAGTGTGAATGGCTGTCCCTTGTTTTGATGACAAGCCTTTGCCCACCATCGAAACTCCTGTTGCAGGCAGGGAATGAGAGTAATCATTGCTTCAAGGCTGTGGCAATGTTGAGTCCAAACACTTTTTAGGCACCAATGAAGTTTCCTCATATGCAGTCTTGCATATGGAATTAGTAGGATGCAGGATGCCATGAAGCCCAAAGCCTGCAGAATTTTTCTTGCAGATAACTGGGGCTTTGTTGCCAACATTCTGAAACAGGTAGTCAGTTGCTTTTATTTGTCTGGCGTGAGATAAGCCATCTGGGCAGTTGTATTTAAGCTTGCACCCAGGAATATTATCTCTTGAGAGGGTACTAGTTTTGATTTCTTTTCGTTGACTGTGTACCCTAGGCATGTTAGAAGTCTTTTCACAAATGCCAGATGCTGTAGAAGAATGTCCTTGTTCTCTGCTTGAATCAGACAGTCATCCAAGTAAGGATATATTTGTATTCCTCTTTGTCTGCAGTATGCAATTACTGGTGCCAGGCACTTTGTAAAGACCCTGGGTGCAGTAGATAAGCCAAAGGGCAGTGCAGAGAATTGGTAATGCATTGAGCCAGCCTTGAATCTGAGGTACCTTCTGCATATTTGTCTGACTGGGACATGCAGGTATGCCTCTTTTAGGTCTAAAGTCACAAGCCAAGCGTTGTTACCCAGCATGGGCAGAAGTTGCTGCAAAGCCAACATCTTGAATTTTGGTATATCCAGGAATGTGTTCAGAATAGATAGATCCAGTATTGGTCTCCATGCCTTGTCCTTTCTGGGTACCAAGAACAGTCTTGAGTAAAATCCTTGTCCCTGCTCTTGCTCTGGTACTTGTTGAATGGCCCCCATGTCCATGAGGGATGAGACTTGTTTTTGTGCCTCTGCCCATTGATTTTTTGGCAGATCTGGCCAGCCGTTTGCCTTTGGCAGGGTATGGAAGTGGAACTTGTAGACTTGTGACACGATATTGAGAACTCACTTGTCCTGGGTTATAACGTGCCAATTTTGAAAAAAAAAGTGCTAATTTTCCCCCTAATGGTGCTGCCAGGAGATACGTGCTTGGTGCAGGCAGGGGGAAGTCATTGGGACAGTTTCCTGTATGTTTGTAATTTGTCTTCTCCAACTTTGGAGGTAGAAGCACCCCATTGCTTTAACCTGTATGAACCTTGCGCCTGGGATCTGCCTCTAGGGCGTCTGGATCTGCCCCTTTGAGGTCTGTCTGACACAGGAAAGGACCAAATCTTTGACAATTTGCATAGATTTAGCTTTGTCCTCCATTTTCTTGAACACCTCTTTTGCCTTAACACCAAACAAAGTATCATGCTGTAAAGGAACATCTAGCAATTTAACTTTAACATGACCAGGCAGATTTTGTTCCTTTAACCAAGCATGCCTCCTAATTACAGAACCCGTAACTGCGGCCCTGCAGGAGGCCTCCAAAGAATCAAAACAACATTGCAAAGTATGCTTTCCAACTTGTTTAACTGCATGCAATAAATCCTGCACTTCCTTGTTTTCTGCACATTCAGAATTTAATAACATTTTCTGTTTAAGCAATGCCATAACATGTTGCTGATATTTGAGCATATGAAACTGACAGTTTAAGGCCCTTATAGCCAAGGTAGCAGATGTGTAAACCTTTTTCCTCCATCTATCCAGTGCCCTAGAATCCCTATTAGAGGGGATAGGGTTTTTTTGCAGTGAAGCCTTAACTCCTTTGGGACCCTGTGAAATAGTTTCTGGGTCTGCAGCAGGGTTTTTTAAAAAGGAATTTATGAGAGTCAGGAACCCTGTAATATCTGTCAGGCTTAACAGGAGCTGGAGTTAAGGAGTCAGGGGTAAGCCTAGACTCTGAAAACACATCATCTACAATGTCTAACACTGGTGGAATGGCTAGTGGCCTGTGTTGAGGTAGTAAAAGGAAATCCCTGAGCCTCTTTTTAGATTCTGAAAAATCTTGGCTCTCCCAGTGGAAATGCTACCTCATGGTATGCAAGGTTTCCCCAAAAGAATAGTCCTCTGGAGGAGAAGCTGAAGGTATAGATTCTTCAGCATCAGAATCCTCATGGAGGGAAGAGAATATTCCTGATCAGAAGAGGAATCAGAAGAAATAGAAATCTGATCTGAAGATTCATAGTCAGTCTCTTGCCTAGGCCTCTTATCAGGAGTGGGATGGGAACCCCCTGATCAAGGTAATCAAGTCTTCGGCCATTTTTAGCATCTGTTTTCTGGGCATAGAGGCCTGTCCACGTGGCTATTGAGTTTGTTTCTTTGCTTTAGAAGGTGCTTTAGTCTTTGCCTTTGAAGCTGAAGTGAGTTTAATGTAAAGATATTTAGGTCTGAATACAAACTCAGAAGCCGGTGCCTGCTCAGCGGCTCCAGACCCATCTGAAGGAATAGTATCAGAGGCTCCAATACCTTGAACTTCCAGTGGCATGGCCGACTCCACGTGGGAGTCGGTAGTGGCCTGTGACTCTAAAGTAGCGAGCGTCAGGGGCTGCGAAAGCACCTCACTTAGAAATGCCGAACCGGCGACTGGCTTAGGAGAAGCGTCGTAGTCGGTTTTGGGCCTTGGTTGTCTCTCTCTCTCTCCTTTTCTTTGCGTTTTTTGTGAACTCCGGTAGTCGGATGGCTATCCGACAACATTTCTGGATAACTAAAGCAGCGTCCAAAATAGTTTAAAGCAAAATCATATCAACGCTTAATAGTGCATTGGTTAAATCTAGCACAAAACCGACAACCAGAAATGTTGTGATCAAGGCCTAGGCAAGGAATACAGTAAGAATGAAAGTCTTTATGAGGTATTTGCTTTCAACAAGAAATACAATTATTTACTTTTTCTGACATCGGTCTGGAGCAAGAAAAAAGTTTCCCCAACGGGGTACTTAGCTTTATTGAAGACTTCGGATCTGAAACTCGAACACGAAAATCTCAGGAGTCGGTCGACCAGCACTTGCGAACTGCTTCTGCTTCGGGCACCGCACGGCAAGAAAGGCTGCATGTTTTATAGCCCTGATGACCTGAAGTCATGGAAGAGGAGACAGCAACCGACGCAGGACCCAAGACTTTGGAATTCAGGCCGACTGAGGGCAACCTGCCAGCAGATTACCCAAATGTAATGACTACAACAGTGAAACACGAAAAACATCCCAAATGTAATGACTGCAACAGTGAAACACGAAGAACATCACAGATTTTTTTTTATTTAGTTTTACTGTGATTGATGTTGGGAGTTCCCTGCAGCAGCAACTTGAAATAGATTACTCCAACCAATTTTTTTAACCACTTCTGGTGATCACAGGTAACAAAGAAAGCAGATGGCAGGTTTTGGCTAACCGCATTAAAGCGATCATTTTTACGGCTTGGTGGAGGTGGTGACAGAGTTGAGTTATCTATATCAATGTGATCATTTTATTTCACTTTTATCAGAACCTAACATCACTGGTTTATACAGAGGTTTTCTATCCTTTGGGGGAGATAAGGTGTCAGAGTATGTGCAAAAACAGGTGGCAGTTTTGTGGTCTGCTATCCTAAGATCAGAGCACGTGTCTATGAGCAATAACAAAGTTTGTTGCTGAGGCACTCTTTGTCTTTTACCTTCTTCAAAATCACACATCAGAAATGTACACAGAAAGTGTCTGTCTTGTTTAAACGGATGAGCCATGTATGAAAGCAAAGGGCAATTACTTGATTCATGCAAAACCGTTACTCATATGGATAGTTTGTAGGGAATGTGTACGCGTGTCCAACAGCAAGAGGATGACATAACTTACTGTAGTCATGGTTTCTTTCACTTAACATCAGAGATGTACACAGAACATGGATGTCTTTCTTGAATAAGGAGGCATGCTGCAAGTAAAAGCAGAGGGTTGCTACAAGATCACTGTTGAATAAAAAACATATGGCTTGCTGGGATGCAATGTATGTGTCTAATACAAGCAAGCATAACTTTTTTCTTCATTTCCTTCTTAATACAATATCAGTATTATAAAGAATGTGTCGGGTAACATTTTGTGGGGCAGGTGATTATAAAAGCAAACAGCGGTTACAGGATGATGAGGTGACAATACCTGTCAAAGATCAATGTAGCAGGGGGCGTGGCTTAGCATAAGCCTTAAGTAGCAGCACTTTCTCTCTGCTCTACCTTATTATTTCTTTTATGACAAGAATTTTTAAGTATAGCTAACTAAATAGTATTTTTATATATATTTAGTCTCTCTTCATGGCTTAGTTAGTTAATATAAAAAAATATTTTAATTATTTACAACTTTTCCTGCAAAAATGACAAAAGCCAAGTTTCAGGCATCTGACTGCAGCATGAGCTTTACTAAATCCTCTCATCAGGACTCTATATTAAAAAAAGTTTCAAACTCTTAACTACCATACAGAAATTATCGACAAAATTTGACAGAATGGACATGAAAATAGATAACTTTAAAGAAACTACTTCACAACAAATGGAGACAAAACATCTTGATCTGAAACAGCAGAAAAAATAAATTACAGGGATTGAAACTTCCTTAAATGACATGGATAGCAGAATACAACAAAATGAACATAACCTGGAATTTCTTCTAAAACAGACCACCTTGCTATTAACTAAAATCGATGATCTAGAAAATAGATCTCAAAGAAATAACATCAGGATCTTTGGTTTACCAAATAACCTGGAAGAAAACTTGGAAAAGTTTTTATCTTCATAGCTACCAGAAATCTTACAATTACCTGAAACACTTTCTTTTGGTATAGAAAGAGCTCACAGGTCCTTGTTTTCCTTAAAGAATACCAAAAAACACTTGCACAAAGTCAGTTATAGTTAAATTTTTATCATCTCGTGATAAAGAAATATTTTTGAAGACGGCTTGGTCTAAGACACCTATTAAATACAAGGACATCATAATTTGTTTTGATAATGACTATTCTCCATCTGTTATTTCAAAAAGGAAACAGTTCCTTCCATTGCTTAAAGAACTGAAAAAAGCACAAATAAGATCACACTTGCTTTTCCCTGCAAAGCTGAAAATCTTCCTTCAAGAGGGTCCGAAGATATTTGAAGAACTTGATGTTGCCATCAACTACATTAAATCTAATAAAATATTGGATGAAATGGACTGGGCAAGTCCAAGTCTCAAAAGAATTGCTGAAAATTGTAACTGGAAAACAGTTGAACACAAGAAGAAACTTAAAAAATAATCCCTTTTGTTTTTCCTACATAATGGGCTTTCTGTCTTCTTTCATATAACTTTTTTCTTTTTATTATGACCCAGGTGAGTGCCTTTCTTTTCTTTAACATATATTTATAACTTATATTTATATATTATGCAATTACTTGGTTACATTTAATAACTAATAGTAGTCAGTATATATTTCCCTTTTATTAATATTGGTTTTCTTTATATTAAATATTTTTGGGTTATAATTTAGTATATACTTTTTTCTTTTTTTTCACACACGTAATCTTTAACAACATTCTACTGTGTTTAGTTTAAGTAAAGAAAAGAATGGGGAAGGGAGAGGTAAAGGAGAGAATGGGGAAGGGAGAGGTAAAGGAAAGAACGGGGAAGGGAGAGGTAAAGGAAAGAACGGGGAAGGGAGAGGTAAAGGAAAGAACGGGGAAGGGAGAGGTAAAGGAGAGAACGGGGAAGGGAGAGGTAAAGGAAAGAACGAGGAAGGGCGAGGTAAAGGAGAGAACGGGGAAGGGAGAGGTAAAGGAGAGAACGGGGAAGGGAGAGGTAAAGGAGAGAACGGGGAAGGGAGAGGTAAAGGAGAGAACGGGGAAGGGAGAGGTAAAGGAGAGAATGGGGAAGGGAGAGGTAAAGGAGAGAACGGGGAAGGGAGAGGTAAAGGAGAGAACGGGGAAGGGAGAGGTAAAGGAGAGAACGGGGAAGGGAGAGGTAAAGGAGAGAACGGGGAAGGGAGAGGTAAAGGGGAGAACGGGGAAGGGAGAGGCAAAGGAAAGAACAGGGAAGGGAGAGGTAAAGGAGAGAGTGGGGAAGGGAGAGGTAAAGGAGAGAACGGGGAAGGGAGAGGTAAAGGAGAGAACGGGAAGGAGGTAAGGGGAAGGAGAGGGAAAGGAGAGAACGGGGAAGGGAGACGTAAAGAACGGGGAAGGGAGAGGCAAAGGAGAGAATGGGGAAGGGAGAGGTAAAGGAAAGAACGGGGAAGGGAGAGGCAAAGGAGAGAATGGGGAAGGGCAAGGTAAAGGAAAGAACGGGGAAGGGAGAGGTAAAGGAGAGAACGGGGAAGGGAGAGGTAAAGGAAAGAACGGGGAAGGGAGAGGTAAAGGAAAGAACGGGGAAGGGAGAGGTAAAGGAAAGAACGGGGAAGGGAGAGGTAAAGGAGAGAATGGGGAAGGGAGAGGTAAAGGAGAGAATGGGGAAGGGAGAGGCAAAGGAAAGAAATGGGAAGGGAGAGGTAAAGGAAACAAAATATACAATCATATTTTTAAGTATTAGATTATTGTCCCACTATAGCTTCAACTTCTGAATATATAACCTGCTCAGGGTTATAATTATATTACTTATAGAAGTTTAGAAGCCATTGTTTGTTTCTTTAAATACTGCTAGAATGCTTATTAAACTAGTTTAAGCTTCCTTTATCATATTTCTTTTCTTTTTTAAAAAAAAGTCCCTTATAATTATAAATAATTTATTTTAAATATGTTTTTAGAGTATCCTTATAGAAAGGGGATATTTTGAGATGTCGGATTTCTTCGGGTTGTTGCATAGTGTAGTTAGCTATGCAGCTTTGCTAAGTAAATACAATTTTCTTGCTCTCGGTTTCCTTTTATGTATGCCCTTGTGGTTCTCATTGGGTATTTGGGCATGATGGCTTTATTTCAAGTATTATTGGCTGGTGTAGCCTGTATTTTGTTGGCATTCCTCGTTGGTGGCTTTGGGCATGTAGCGGACCCTTGGATTCAGGGTTCTGAGGTTGCTTTTTTGTTGGCTTTTTTTTTTTCTTTTCGTCTGTTGTCTTCCCTGACATTTGTTGCGAGGTTTCAGTGTTGCTGGAGCGTCTCGTGTAGCTCACGAGCCACTACAAACCTTCATCTGAAGAAAAAAAAGCTCACAGTTTCCCGCTAAAAAAAATCTTTATCTGGCAATGTAACAACACGCTTCTTCGAACAGCTGCAAGAGCCGCATGACGTCACTGATGACACGGCATTCTTCAGAAAAAGGAAGCAAACATTTTATAAAGCCTTTCGGACATGCTTAAAAGTTTGTTTGTTTTTTTCTTATTTCTTTTTACCACTGAGATGTTTATGTGCTGTACACTTAAATAACAAGGTAAACAGTAGCTGAATTTGTTACATTTGATACTAAATTCTGTTTAGTATGGGATTATCACAGGAAGGATTAAATATGACTAGTAAAAGCTCATTTACAGTATATTTGTGCACATTATGCTACTTAAAAAAGAAATATGCTTTTCAACAATTCTCTATCTTCTAGATTTAAATATACTGAAACACTATTCACATCAATATCTTCTTTATATTCTAGTAAATACAACGTTATTGGAATTTATGTTGCTTTCTGTACATTACACTATACACTATCTTTTTACTTCTGGATAGCAGACGTAACATGCTAAAGGTTAACCTTAATGAATCTTACAAATATTTACAAATACAATCATTTTAGACTTGTCTCACAGACTTTGCATGGGTATGTAATGAATGAGTAGCTCAGAAACATTTCTAAAAACAATTAGCTGGTTTTACTGGCCCATAATTGAACTATGACCAATATACTGTTTATGGGTCCTGTTTTATTACTATGTTATGATGCACGTTTAAAGCATTCGTTTTGTTTTAACAGTTTAGTTGTAAAAATGAATATCATTTGATTTACTTGTGCTTTTGCAACCATACTAAATCTTACTATGTTTAGTTAAAGACTGAGGTCTTCACATTTTTGATCCTATATTATATACCACACATTCCTTTCATTTTAATCTAAAGCAGTTATGTTACAATAATGTAACCTGGTATTGAGAGTCTCAATTGTGTTTACAAATGCATTGGTGGGGTAAGATACATAAACATATCTTTTTACTTCATACTTGTAGGGGTAATATTTTAATTTGATTCATGAGTTTTGAGTTTTTGAAAATGTTTTAGTGTAAGAAAATAGTTTATTTTGGACACTCCTAGGCAATAATTTTTTATTATGAAGGAATACACAACTGTGATTTGTATTATATCTGCACATATTACAAAAAACTCTGTTTAGTTTCATATTGTTCACTGTTTTTAGTCAGGTTAAATATAATTTTAAACAATCACTTCATTTAGTAAGTTAAAAATATATGTATTAGTGTGAGATGTTTATGAAGTGGTTGTAGTAATACACTGATTACATACAAATCAGTAAGTAAATAAGCTTACCAGTGATTTAGTAATTATGATATTTTTGAATAGTTGAATTACATGCATATTATAAAGCCACGTTTTAAAATAACGAAACAGTATATATGTCAGGCAGTGCATGATAGAAACTTGCTGTTAGTAGGAATGTTAATGCCACTCAAAGTAGGAGTTTATAACTCCAGGTGGGTTTTAAAAGGTTTTCTTGTTAATTGTTTTTGCTACAATTTCTTGATAACAATTCTTCAGATGTTCACAAAAATAAGATTAGTTGAATGTTATTTAAACATTTGTAACCTAAAATCGTTTTTCTGTATAGTATACTATATAATGTGCTGTATTCCATTCTTTTTATTTTTTCAATTTACAAACTAAAAACTAATAGGAATTTTAGCCAACACGCAGGGCAATGCAACAAGCTAACAACATGACATCACTGCATTGTATTTCTCTTAATATAAATGGTCTTAATAACCCTAACAAGAGAAGATCTTTGAATAAGTATTTGCAATTGCATATTTCACAATTAATTTTTCTCCAAGAAACTCATTTAATAGAAAATTACATTTCCAAATTAGAATCTAAATCTTTTTCAATTCTTGTTAGCTCTCAACATTCACAAAAAAGAAGAGGTATAGCAATACTGTGGAATAACAAATTACCACAGCCTAAAATCTTAAGACACGTACAAAGATAATAAAGGTATGGTAGCTTTGATTATCATACAATTTAATATCCACTCTAATAAATATGTATTGGATTCCTGGTTTTGGACAGACATCAATTCTCTACGGGTAATATTATCTTAGCTGGTGATTTTAACTGTATCTTTAGTAGCTCTGATTCTTCCTTTAAAGGTAAAAGAAAAAGTTCAAGTTCAGCTAAATTATTAAAACAGTTTTCCAATTCTATTTTATTAAAAGACATTAATAATTCTGCTGATCCAAAGTCACAATTCTACACATTTTTTCACACTGGCACAACACATATAGATAAGAATTTTTATTACAAATAGTTTAACAGATTCTTTAAGTAATGTTAAAGTTATCACATGCCTCTTTTCAGATAACAATTCTATAACCTTTGAATTATATATTCATACTAACACCAATGCTCAGATAACAGTGATCCCAGCATATATCACCAAATCAGTTGGGTAGACTTACCATAAATGTAGATGTTCGAGTGCATTCACTGTTGCAGTCATCACATTTGGGTTATCTGCCTGCAGGTAGCCTTCAGCCGGCCTGAATACCAGAGTCTTGGGATTTCTGTGTCAGATGCTGTCGCTTCTTCCATGACGTTAGGACATCAGGGGAATAAAACATGCAGTCGATGCCATTACATCAGTTTTTCTTGCCCCAGATGTCAGGTGCCCCCAAAACAGGAAGCAATTACATGGTATGTAATACTCCCAGCAAAAAACAAATACCAATGATATAAGATATGCCAGACAAAAAAAGACAGGATAGAAATCAAGAGAAGTCAGGGGGCTGGAGGGAGGGTAATCAGGACTGCAACAGTGAATACACTCGAACATCTACATTTATGGTAAGTGTACACAACTGTACTATGTTATTCATGTTTCACTGTTGCAGTCATCACATTTGGGTTGATTCCCAAAGCTAAGGAAGGGTGGAGGTAGTTATGAAGCATTAGGGCTGGTAATCAGGCCCTGTAAGACTGCTGTGTCAAATCCAGCTCTGGATTTAGAAAATATAGGCAGGTGGTAGTACTTGGTGAAAGTGTGTACAGAGCTCCAAGTTGCAACTTCTAGGATGTCCCTGGTAGGGGAAAAATGCTGTAGAGGTAGATGTAGCCCTAGTGGAATGAGTTCTGATCCCCTGTGAAGAAGGTTTCCCATGGTGTTTGCAGCAGAAATGGATGCAGTGTGCTATCCATTTAGAAATGGTTTGCTTTGAAATGGCCTTGCCCTCTGCCCCTGCAGCAAAGCTGACTAGCAGCTGGTCATCAGATTTTCTGAGAGGCTTAGTCCTCTCCAGATAGAACCTAAGCTGCCTGTGCACGTCCAGGGAATGCAGGATCCTTTCCCCTTTATTCTGAGGATTAGGAAAAAAGGTTGGCAAATGAATGGACTGGTTTAGAGCCACACTAGACACCAGCTTGGGCATAAAAGATGGGTTAGTCCTGAGGGAAACCCTGTCTGCATGGAAGATAATGAAGGGTTCCACTGCCATAAAGGCCTGCAATTCAGACACTCTTCTTGTTGAAGTGATAGCTAGAAGTAAAGCTGTTTTCCATGAGAGGTATTTTAACTCTGTTGTGGCCGCAGGTTCAAAGGGTGGAAGTGTGAGCTTTTCTAATACAAAGTTAAGGTCCCAGGCTGGAGTGGGAGCTCTTCTGCGGGGTCTTAAATTTTTGGCTCCTCTCGGGAACTGTTTTACCAGAAGATGAGAGAAGAGGGGTGGCTCGGTATTATAATGAGCTGAGATGGCAGAGGCATGAATCTTAACTGAAGAGAAGGATAGGCCTTTGTGGAGCATTTCTGTAACGTAATCTAGTATACGAGGTAAACTGGGCACAGTTGTGCCCATTCCCTGAGACTGGCTCCAGGAACAGTATCTCTTCCATTTTTCCGAATAGGATTTGCTAGTACTAGGTCTCCTTGCCTCAAGAATGACATCCAGCCCCTGCTTACTGAGGTTTGCTGGTGTTGAATTCAGGGGATTAGCCAGGCTGCAAGGTTCAGGGTCTGTAGCTGAGGGTGAAGAATCTGGCCCTTCTGCTGGGACAGCAGGGAAGGAGTCTGAGGCAGGTGCCATGGTTGTAGCACTGTCATACTGAGCAAAAGAGGGTACCAGTGCTGAAGTGGCCAGCCTGGAGCAATCAGGATTGTCCTTGGCTTGCCCTGTTTGATTTTTAGTAGAACCTTCAAGAGTAGTGGCAAACGGGGAAGGCATAGACTGAGAGGCTTTCCCAGGTAAAGGACAGGGCATCCACTTTCCAAGCTTGGCTGTGGGGAGTTCTGGTGCAAAGTTTGCTCAATTGATAGTTCTGAGGGGAAGCAAAAAGGTCCACCCTCTGGTGTCCCCCACCTGTTCCCACAAAAGCATGACTATTTTGGGTTCCAGTTTCCACTTGTGTGGATCCATGAGATTTCTGCTTAAGTCGTCTGCCAGTGAATTTAGTTTGCCTGGCAGGAAATGAGCTTGTAACTGTATTCGGTTGCTCAAGGCCGTGTTCCACAGAGCCATGGCTAGTCTGCAGAGTGGGTAGGAATGGGTTCCCCCCTACTTGTTTATGCATCACATAACTGTGGTGTTGTCCGTCTTTACCAATAATTGTCCTGGAAGATTAAGGCCCTTGAAGGCTGTCAGAGCATTCTGCACAGCTAACATTTCTTTTTGATTGATATGCAGGTGCATTTGCTTTGGGTTCCATTTGCCCTGAATACACTTGCCCTGCCATGTGAGCCCCCCCATGCATAGTCTGATGCGTCTGTTGTTAGGGTTTGGGCGGCAGGGGGTAGAATGAAAGGGAGTCCCTTGTTGTGTTTGCAGGCCTCTGCCCACCAAAGGAACTATGCCCTTATGCAAGGAATGATAGGAATCATTGTTTCCAGGTCCTGAGAATGTTGACACCACAGACTTTTTAGGTACCATTGAAGTTTTCTCATATGCAGTCTTGTATATAGAATTAACAGAATGCAAAAGGCCATGAACCCTAGGGCTTGCAGTATTTTTCTTGCAGATACCCGGGTTTTGGTGGCTGGTAGATTGAAATAGTTTGTCAAATAAATTTGTTTCTCTGGAGTGAGGAATGCCAGCTGGAAAGTTGTGTTCAAGCATGCTCCCAGGAATACAATCTGTTGGCTGGGTACCAGTTGTGATTTCTTTTCATTGATGGTGTACCCCAGTGAAGTGAGAAGTCTCTTTACAAATGCCAGGTGCTGAAGTAGCAATTGCTGACTGTCCGCCTGAATCAGACAATCGTCCAAGTATGGGTAAATTTGAATTCCTCTCTGCCTGCAATATGCAATGGCTGGAGCTATTGGGCGCAGTAGTTAAGCCAAAGGGAAGTGCAGAGAACTGACATTGCATAAAGCCTGCTCTAAAGCATAGGTATTTCCTGTAAGATTCTCTTATGGGGATGTGCAGATAAGCTTCTTTTAAATCTAGGGTTGCTAGCCAGGAGTCCTTGGCTAGCATAGGAAACAGCTGTTGGAGAGTTAACATTTTGAATTTTGGAACCACCAAAAAGGTATTGAGAATAGGCAGATCTAGGATAGGACGCAAAGAGTTTTCTTTTCTGGGGACCAGAAACAGTCTGGAGTAAAAACCTTGTCCCCTTTGTTCTGCCAGGACAGGTTGAATAGCCTTGATACTGAGAAAAGAAAGCACTTGCTTTTGGGCCCCTGCCCACTGGTTTGGTGGGAGGTCTGACCATCCACTTAAGGATGGGAGTGAGTGGAACTGGAATCTGTATCCCTGGAAAACAATGTTTATGACCCATTTGTCTTGGGTAATGCATTGCCAATTTTTGGCATGCTGTGCAAATGTTTCTCCTAAAGGTGCAAGTACTTGGGCAAGGCTTGGAAGAGTTAAGGATAAGTCATTGTAAAATCTAAAATGGACGAGCTAAAAATCTTAAATAAAAATACCTTGAGATTCTTAATCATAAAACTAAGATAAGTTTAGGGAAATATAAATTTATTAATTTTTCAATTAATCCAAGATCTCTGAATATTTTATCCAATAAAGTAAAAAGATTGAATACATTTAATCACACTAAAGAAATATATTCACCCCCCAAAAAAATTAATTTCTGATTTGAATATCGAATTCAGACAATTTTTTTAAATTTAAACCAATCCTCCACATCAACAAATTCAAGCAAAGATATTCAAGCTTTTGTTAATAAAAACTCTAAAAATAGATTAACAAGTAAGTAAACTAAACTTCTAGATAGACAAATTACTTTAAAAGATAAGAACAAATTAACACCTTAAACAAAATAAAGCACTTGGTAATGACAGCATTATTCCAGAAATTTACAAATTGCTTCCTGAAAAAGAGCTAACTTTATTACTTTCAGTGTTTAACACTATACAAGATAAAAATATTACTCCTCCCTCATGGAAGTATACATTTATCTCTCCTATCTTAAAACCTGAAAAAGATCCTACAAAATGTAATTCATACAGACCTATTTCTTTACATAATACGGACTACAAAATATTTATGTCTATATATGCTAAAAGACTTGAGGTATTTCTCCCTAACTTAGTAGATGAAGACCAAGATTATTATTATTTATTTTATTTTTTTCTGTGTTCAAACTTCAGCAAGTTCGACTATATGGTTTCGACCATATAAGGTTCGAACTTGAAGTTCGATCACGTAATAGGAACCCTCCCAAGCTTATATCAAAATAGGCTCTAGCATATCCCTACCCATACCGATTACTACAGGCACTAAAACAAGGTTGCTGTTTATGCCCTCTATTATTTACTTTAGTTATGGAGCCCTGGGCCAATTTGATTAGAGATAACAGTAACATTAAGGGGTTTGATACAAGTCTTAAAACTTCAAAGATTCAAATGTTTGCAAATGATATCTTAATTACCTTAGGTGGCAAAAATCCAACAATACAAGAATTATTTAATGACACATTATTTTCAAAAAAAATTCAGGTCTTACATTTAATTATAATAAAACACAGATTTTATTATCTGATACAAAGAATATAAAATACAAAATTAATTTGAAAAATATGTCTCACAATCCCAACAAATAAAGTATCTAAGAATAATTATTACTAATAGTTTAAAAGAAATCCAAAAACTGAACTTTGATAAAAGTTTAACAGAAATAGATAGCCTAATATTTTGATGGTCTAAAATAAAATTTTCAATGGAAGATAAATTATCAATTATAAAGATAATTCTTCTACCAAAAAATTTATACATAATCCAATCTATTTCTATACCTCCATCTTTACAGAAATTAAAAAGTTTAATACTATTATTAAAAAAATTCTATGGTATCCGATTAAACCCAGAATTTCCTTAACCTACCATATGTTTAGTTGGGATAATGGAGCCATTGTTTTATCAAACTTAGAAATGTACTCAATTTCTTCAGTCATTAAAACAATTTTGTATCTTATAGATAGTAAATATTCAGCTAAATGGAAAGACTTTACCCTATCCTCATTAATAAATCTAAATAATAGTAATGATCATTTTAAGTTAAAATTATTGAATAATACATGTATATGGAAACTAAAGGAACAGTTTTCTTTATGCCCTACACATAATTTTACATCAAACTATATAAATATGATTCTAAAATCCTTTAGAAATGTTATACATATCAATCCTATGAAAATTGGATATTCCTCATGTTCCCTACAACATATACACAGGGGATTATCTTCTCCACAAATTTTCAAAAAATTTCAATATTTGTAAAAAAAACAGCTGATTTACTGGCATCAACTGGTAAAAAATAATGAATTACAATCCATCAATACTTTACTGGAAGAAAATTACCTTGATTCTTCATTATGGCTTGATATACAAGAAGCTATAAATTATGTTAAGAATAAACTTTACTTAATACCTTTTTCAGTTAAAATTTTAATTCCCAAACTCATTCACTACCTAATTGTTTGTTCTCAACAGAACAATTTAATAAAAATGAATCTGTCATATATATATATATATATATATATATATATATATATATATATAAAACCCACGGGGGCCTCATCCTGGGGATTTCGGCATTTATTTTTCAGTACAGGCAAACATAGGAGGATTGTGGCTGACAAAATTATGAGATGACTGCAAACTGGGTGCCATAATTGATACTCCAGCCGGACACAAACATCCTTCAGAGAGGCCTCATAGAAATGGATAATTGGTGCCAGAGCCATGGCCTAAGCTGAACCTTCCAAAAATGTATAGTCATACCCTTTGGGAAAAACAAGGTACCGACAAATTACCACATAGGTGGTAATCCATTAAGCATCTGAAGACGTGAAATCAGGGACCTAGGGACCCAGGTTGACAGTAACCTCTCATTTGACACTCACATTGCCAAAGTGGTTAGGAAGACCTTCTATATTGCCCACCTTTATCATGAAGGGTTTCACATCTAGATCAAGAGAGGTCATTGTGCCCCTGTACTCTTCTCTTATCAGGCCAATGATTGAGTACAATGCCCCATTTGGGATGTATCTCACCCGACACCTGCAGCAGTTGGAAAGACCCCAAAGTTCCTCACCAAGAGGATAAAGGGTCTTAAACATATGTCATATGCACCTCGACTGAAAAACTCCAGCTCTATTCAGTCGCATACCGCCTACTCAGAGGTGATCTGTACCTGGATACAAGGCCATGTATCCAATCCTGAATTAATGGACATGCTCCACCTCAGAAAATCCAAATCCATCAGAGCCACGAGAACAAGTGACTTAAACCTCAACACAGAAATAAATAGGACGTGCTGGAGGGACAGATTCATAACCCAGAGGCTCCCTACACTCTGGGACAGAATCCCAGTCCATGTTAGGCAGAGCCACTCACTGACTCTATTCAAGAGAAATCTCGACGAATGGATGGGAGATCGTAGGTTTACCCCGGGGGTCATCTCTGTGTCACTACTAGACAGAGGCATAGTAAACCAAACCCTAAAAGGGCGTAGTATTCTCATCCTAAGGGGTGGTGTAAGCCACATACACTCTGGCTAGGCTTATAAATGCCTTAGGGCAGATTGCCTAGTACGAACCTATGAACCTATGAGAGAAGAGGGGTGGCTCGGTATTATAATGAGCTGAGATGGCAGAGGCATGGATCTTAACTGAAGAGAAGGATAGGCCTTTGTGGAGCATTTCTGTAACGTAATCTAGTATACGAGGTAAACTGGGCACAGTTGTGCCCATTCCCTGAGACTGGCTCCAGGAACAGTATCTCTTCCATTTTTCCGAATAGGATTTGCTAGTACTAGGCCTCCTTGCCTCAAGAATGACATCCAGCACCTGCTTACTGAGGTTTGCTGGTGTTGAATTCAGGGGATTAGCCAGGCTGCAAGGTTCAGGGTCTGTAGCTGAGGGTGAAGAATCTGGCCCATCTGCTGGGACAGCAGGGAAGGAGTCTGAGGCAGGTGCCATGGTTGTAGCACTGTCATACTGAGCAAAAGAGGGTACCAGTGCTGAAGTGGCCAGCCTGGAGCAATCAGGATTGTCCTTGGCTTGCCCTGTTTGATTTTTAGTAGAACCTTCAAGAGTAGTGGCAGACGGGGAAGGCATAGACTGAGAGGCTTTCCCAGGTAAAGGACAGGGCATCCACTTTCCAAGCTTGGCTGTGGGGAGTTCTGGTGCAAAGTTTGCTCAATTGATTGTTCTGAGGGGAAGCAAAAAGGTCCACCTCTGGTGTCCCCCACCTGTTCCCTCAAAAGCATGAATATTTTGGGTTCCAGTTTCCACTTGTGTGAATCCATGAGATTTCTGCTTAAGTCGTCTGCCAGTGAATTTAGTTTGCCTGGCAGGAAATGAGCTTGTAACTGTATTCGGTTGCTCAAGGCTGTGTTCCACAGAGCCATGGCTAGTCTGCAGAGTGGGTAGGAATGGGTTCCCCCCTACTTGTTTATGCATCACATAACTGTGGTGTTGTCTGTCTTTACCAATAATTGTCCTGGAAGATTAAGGCCCTTGAAGGCTGTCAGAGCATTCTTGCACAGCTAACATTTCTTTTTGATTGATATGCAGGTGCATTTGCTTTGGGTTCCATTTGCCCTGAATACACTTGCCCTGCCATGTGAGCCCCCCCATGCATAGTCTGATGCGTCTGTTGTTAGGGTTTGGGCGGCAGGGGGTAGAATGAAAGGGAGTCCCTTGTTGTGTTTGCAGGCCTCTGCCCACCAAAGGAACTATGCCCTTACGCAAGGAATGATAGGAATCATTGTTTCCAGGTCCTGAGAATGTTGACACCAGAGACTTTTTAGGTACCATTGAAGTTTTCTCATATGCAGTCTTGTATATAGAATTAACAGAATGCAAAAGGCCATGAACCCTAGGGCTTGCAGTATTTTTCTTGCAGATACCCGGGTTTTGGTGGCTGGTAGATTGAAATAGTTTGTCAAATAAATTTGCTTCTCTGGAGTGAGGAATGCCATCTGGAAAGTTGTGTTCAAGCATGCTCCCAGGAATACAATCTGTTGGCTGGGTACCAGTTGTGATTTCTTTTCATTGATGGTGTACCCCAGTGAAGTGTGAAGTCTCTTTACAAATGCCAGGTGCTGAAGTAGCAATTGCTGACTGTCCGCCTGAATCAGACAATCGTCCAAGTATGGGTAAATTTGAATTCCTCTCTGCCTGCAATATGCAATGGCTGGAGCTATTGGGCGCAGTAGATAAGCCAAAGGGAAGTGCAGAGAACTGACATTGCATAAAGCCTGCTCTAAAGCGTAGGTATTTCCTGTAAGATTCCCTTATGGGGATGTGCAGATAAGCTTCTTTTAAATCTAGGGTTGCTAGCCAGGAGTCCTTGGCTAGCATAGGAAACAGCTGTTGGAGAGTTAACATTTTGAATTTTGGAACCACCAAAAAGGTATTGAGAATAGGCAGATCTAGGATAGGACGCAAAGAGTTTTCTTTTCTGGGGACCAGAAACAGTCTGGAGTAAAAAAACTTGTCCCCTTTGTTCTGCCGGGACAGGTTGAATAGCCTTGATACTGAGAAAAGAAAGCACTTGCTTTTGGGCCCCTGCCCACTGGTTTGGTGGGAGGTCTGACCATCCACTTAAGGATGGGAGTGAGTGGAACTGGAATCTGTATCCCTGGAAAACAATGTTTATGACCCATTTGTCTTTGGTAATGTATTGCCAATTTTTGGCATGCTGTGCAAATGTTTCTCCTAAAGGTGCAAGTACTTGGGCAAGGCTTGGAAGAGTTAAGGATAAGTCATTGTAAAATCTAAAATGGACGTGCTAAAAATCTTAAATAAAAATACCTTGAGATTCTTAATCATAAAACTAAGATAAATTTAGGGAAATATAAATTTATTAATTTTTCAATTAATCCAAGATCTCTGAATATTTTATCCAATAAAGTAAAAAGATTGAATACATTTAATCACACTAAAGAAATATATTCACCCCCCCAAAAAATTTATTTCTGATTTGAATATCGAATTCAGACAATTTTTTAAAATTTAAACCAATCCTCCACATCAACAAATTCAAGCAAAGATATTCAAGCTTTTGTTAATAAAAACTCTAAAAATAGATTAACAAGTAAGTAAACTAAACTTCTAGATAGGCAAATTACTTTAAAAGATATTCAAGAACAAATTAACACCCTTAAACAAAATAAAGCACTTGGTAATGACAGCATTATTCCAGAAATTTACAAATTGCTTCCTGAAAAAGAGCTAACTTTATTACTTTCAGTGTTTAACACTATACAAGATAAAAATATTACTCCTCCCTCATGGAAGTATACATTTATCTCTCCTATCTTAAAACCTGAAAAAGATCCTACAAAATGTAATTCATACAGACCTATTTCTTTACATAATACGGACTACAAAATATTTATGTCTATATATGCTAAAAGACTTGAGGTATTTCTCCCTAACTTAGTAGATGAAGACCAAGATTATTATTATTTATTTTATTTTTTTCTGTGTTCAAACTTCAGCAAGTTCGACTATATGGTTTCGACCATATAAGGTTCGAACTTGAAGTTCGATCACGTAATAGGAACCCTCCCAAGCTTTTATCAAAATAGGCTCTAGCATATCCCTACCCATACCGATTACTACAGGCACTAAACAAGGTTGTCGTTTATGCCCTCTATTATTTACTTTAGTTATGGAGCCCTGGGCCAACTTGATTAGAGATAACAGTAACATTAAGGGGTTTGATACAAGTCTTAAAACTTCAAAGATTCAAATATTTGCAAATGATATCTTAATTACCTTAGGTGGCAAAAATCCAACAATACAAGAATTATTTAATGACATACATTATTTTCAAAAAAAATTCAGGTCTTACATTTAATTATAATAAAACACAAATTTTATTATCTGATACAAAGAATATAAAATACAAAATTAATTTGAAAAATATGTCTCACAATCCCAACAAATAAAGTATCTAAGAATAATTACTACTAATAGTTTAAAAGAAATCCAAAAACTGAACTTTGATAAAAGTTTAACAGAAATAGATAGCCTAATATTTTGATGGTCTAAAATAAAATTTTCAATGGAAGATAAATTATCAATTATAAAGATAATTCTTCTACCAAAAATTTTATACATAATCCAATCTATTTCTATACCTCCAGCTTTACAGAAATTAAAAAGTTTAATACTATTATTAAAAAAAATTATATGGTATCCAATTAAACCCAGAATTTCCTTAACCTACCATATGTTTAGTTGGGATAATGGAGCCATTGTTTTACCAAACTTAGAAATGTACTCAATTTCTTCAGTCATCAAAACAATTTTGTATCTTATAGATAGTAAATATTCAGCTAAATGGAAAGACTTTACCCTATCCTCATTAATAAATCTAAATAATAGTAATGATCATTTTAAGTTAAAATTATTGAATAATACATGTATATGGAAACTAAAGGAACATTTTTCTTTATGCCCTACACATAATTTTACATCAAACTATATAAATATGATTCTAAAATCCTTTAAAAATGTTATACATAATATCAATCCTATGAAAATTGGATATTCCTCATGTTCCCTACAACATATACACAGGGGATTATCTTCTCCACAAATTTTCAAAAAATTTCAATATTTGTACAAAAACAGCTGATTACTGGCATCAACTGGTAAAAAATAATGAATTACAATCCATCAATACTTTACTGGAAGAAAATTACCTTGATTCTTCATTATGGCTTGATATACAAGAAGCTATAAATTATGTTAAGAATAAACTTTACTTAATACCTTTTTCAGTTAAAATTTTAATTCCCAAATTCATTCACTACCTAATTGTTTGTTCTCAACAGAACAATTTAATAAAAATGAATCTGGCATATATATATATATATATATATATATATATATATATATATATATATAAAACAAATCAGATTTAGATAAATTCCCTGATAATTATTGGAAATATTTTTTTGAAATTAGTATAAATACTCCATCAGATAAAGATAAATTAAAATTTCTTTTGTCTGCAGGTAAAACTGCTACTTCACTTAAATGGAGAATGTTTACCTGGAGATTTTTAAATAGATCATTCATCGCTCCTCATAAAATAAATAAGATGTTTAAAGAAGACATATTGTGTTGGAGTTGTTTAGACATACAGAATGCTGACTGAACACATATATTCTATTAATGTTCACATATTCACATATAAAAAATATTGGGATGATATCAACAATTTCTTACAGGCAATATTTACTGATAATTTCCAACTTACAAAGTCATTAGTTTTACTTAATTCACCAATTCCATCCTGTGTAAAACCAAATAAATATTCACTTCTTTGGTCTGTATTGTCCATAGCCAGGACAGAAATAACTAGAAATTGGAAATCATTACTATCTCCTTCTTTTCAAAACTTTAAACATCTTCTCTTGGAAGTATCCAGATTAGAATCATTAACAATTAAATCTAGATCCTCTAGGAAACACAGCAAAATATAACCAATGGTTGAATACAATTGATTACAAAATCAGTAAAAGGTTTATATTAGTTAGCTCATATGTATTTGATCTAAATAGTTTTACTTATTAAGAATACAGCGAACATCTTTGTATATAGTTCATTGTCGTTTTTTGCTATATTTGAAAGTTGATTGTTATTTAATGTATTACAAAAACATTTAATTTTATGTTAACAATTGCATGCTTCAGTAATAACTTTAATAAAACTTTAAAAAATAATAATCAATGTAGCCATTACATCTATGCAATTCCTTTACTCTCAAAGAAATTGCACCCACAGAGAATGTGTATATCCCACAGAATCCATATGTGTGTTTTTAACCAAGTGCCTTATTAGAGGCCCTTATTCTATAAACGTATATAGCCTCTAATATACAGCTAATAATTCAAGCATTTCAGACAGCTTTTGATGGCACAATCTGGCAATATGCTTTGTTTCTATCTGGGTGCTACGTAACCTCTGCACAAAAGGATGGGTAAAAGTAATATTCAAAATATGTGTGTAGTAAGTTCTCATTATATCAGAAGTAAAAGCCCCATTCATTTCACCAGAAAAAAAAATCCAGTTGCAACATGTTATGCCTACTGTGCTACGTTTCACTTGGTTAAAGTTGTTGAGTTAAATTCGGGTGTATGCTGCAATGAAAGTCATGCGGTTAGAAATGCAGTCTTAGTTATGTTTTGTAGCAGAGTACTCAGTTGTTGCTATCTGAAAGTTTTGTAGTGAAATCTCAAAGTTGAAGAGAGAGACAGCCTTTCAAAGACAGGCCCCAATGGCTCTTAATTTGTGTGTTTTTACTGTCACAGTTTGACATTTTGCATTATACTCAGTTTTCATTGTGGGTGTTGTTATTAACTCTTGCTCAGTAAAATAAGTGCAGTGAAGGACAAAAAAATTATTTTTGAGTTATCAGTGTATCAGAAGAAAAAATCCTTTATAATTCACTGGAATTTTTTTTTTCATTTGTAACATGCTGCACACCTTCAAGAGGCTATAACTGTAGACTCAAATTTAGAAATGTGCTGTGATGCAAGCTTGGATGTTAGAATTGCAGACTTAGTTATGTTCTGTGGCAGAACACCAGACATGCATTACCAGAAAGTTTCATAAATCTCAAAATGGGGCAAAGATACAGTCGTTCAAAGGCCAGTTCCAGCAGCTTTAGTTTACAGACAGTCATCCAGATAAGGATAAATTTGAATGCTTGTCTGCAGAATGCAATTATTACTGGTGCCAGGCACGTTGTAAAGACCATGGGCACAGTAGATAAGCCAAAGGGCAGTGCAGAGAATTGGTAATGCAAAAAACTTGCTTTGAAGCGGAGGTATCTTTTGCATGATTCCCTTATTGGGATATGCAGGTATGCCTCTTAAGTCTAGAGTTACTAACCAAGCATTCTTGCCTAGCATAGGCAGTAGCTGTTGTAAAGTCAGCATTTTGAACTTTGGAATGTCCAGCAACGTGTTCAAAATCGATAAGTCCAGTACTGGATGCCATGAATTGTCTTTTCTGGGTACCAGGAAAAGTCTTGAATAAAAACCTTGTCCTTTCTCCTTTTCTGGTACCGGTTGAATAGCCCCCATATCCATGTGGGACATGATTTGTTTCTGGGCCTCTGCCCACTGGTTTTGTGGTAGACCCAGCCATCCGTTTGTAAATGGCAAAGTATGGAAATGAAATCTGTACCCCTGGGATACTATGTTTAATATCCACTTATCCTGGGTAATTAACTGCCAATTTTGAGCATCAAGTGCTAGTTTTCCCCCCAAGGGGGCTGCCAAAAGAGAAGTGCTTGGTGATAGTACAGGAAACTAATTGAGACTGCTTACTGTAGGGTTGTGCTGCGTTTCCTCCAGATTTGGAGGTGGAGGCACCCCCCATTGTTTTGGGCTGTAAGAACCCTGTGATTGGTATCTGGAGCCTTTTGAGTGCCTGGATTTGCCCTGAGTGGCTCTGTTAGACACAGGAAAGGGCCAATTTTTAGTAGGCCAGTGTCTACTGGACCTGGGTGGATGCACTTGCAAGAAATCTTTTACAGTTTGCATAGATTTAGCTTTGTCTTCCATTTTCTTTAAAACCTCTTCTGCTTTATTACCAAACAGAGTATCATGCTACAAAGGGGCATCCAACAATTTAGCTTTAACATGATCAGCAGATTTTACTCCTTGAGCCAGGCATGCCTTCTAATCACAGATCCAGTAACGGTGGCCCTACAAGAGGCCTCCAAGGTATCAAAACCACATTGCAAAGTATGCTTTCCAACCTGTTCTGCTGAATGCAATAATTCCTGTAACTCTATTTTCCACACAATCAGAAATCAACATAATTTTCTGTTTCAGTAAGCCAACAACATGCTGTTGATATTTAAGCATATGAAACTGGCAGTTTAAAGCCCTGACTTGCCAAGGTTACAGACGTATAAACCTTCTTTCCCCATCTATCCAGTGCCCTGGAATCTCTATCAGAGGGGGTAGGATTTCTGGCAGTAGAAGCCTTTACACCCTTGGGACCCTGAGAAATAGTCTCAGGATCAGCAGCAGGATTTTTGAACAGACATTTGTGGGAGTGAGGAACCCTGTAATATCTGTCTGGCTTACTAGGAGCCAGAGGCAGCGAATCAGGAGCCATGCTTGATTCCGAAAACACATCATCAACAATGTCTAATACAGGAGGTATTGCCAAAGGCCTATGCTGAGGAAGGAGAAGGAAATCCCTAAGCCTCTTTTTTGATTCAGAGAAGTCCTGACTCTCCCAGTGAAAATGTTCCCTTAAAGTATGCAAAGTCTCTCCAAAAGAGAAATCCTCCGGAGGAGATGCAGATGGGATGGATTCCTCTGCGTAAGAATCCTCATAGCATGGAATAGAAAATTCCTGATAAGAGGAGGAATCGGAAGAAATGGAAACCTGATCTGAAGATTCATAATCAATGCCTTGCCTAGGCCTCTTAGCGGGGGGGGGTGGGAACCCCTGATCAAGGTAATTAAATCCTCAGCCATCTGTGTTTTAGGCATAGGGGCCTGAGCACGTGGCTCATGCATCGTTTTTTTGGACATAGACGATGTTTTTGACCTTGGTTTTATTGCTGGCGTCTGTTTAATATAAAAATGTTGAGGCCAAGAAATACCCTCGGAAGCCGGTGCCTGCTCAGCGGCTCCGGACCCATCCAAGGAGAGACATCTGTGGGTTCAATACTCTGGGAATCTCGCGGCATACCGGACACCGAATGGGTCTCGGTAGAGGCCTGCTACTCAAAAGTAGCGAGTAACAGGGGCTGCGAAAGCACACGAGTATCGGCGAACTGGCGACTGGCTTAGGAGAA
Source organism: Protopterus annectens (assembly GCF_019279795.1). Taxonomy (NCBI): domain Eukaryota; kingdom Metazoa; phylum Chordata; order Ceratodontiformes; family Protopteridae; genus Protopterus; species Protopterus annectens. Next base: position 736,582,593 of record NC_056751.1, on the reverse strand, counting down.
GCTTCGTCGGTTTTGGACCTCAATGGTCTGTCTCTGTCTTTTTCTTTGGGTTTTTTTGTGAACTCCGGTAGTCAGATTGCCAAACAACGACATTACAGGATAATTAAATCTTGAACCAAAATATTTTGAGGCAAAAATATACAGACGCTTAATAGTGCGTTGGTTAAATCTAGCACAAAACCGACAGCCAGGCACGTTGTGATCAGGGCCTAGGCAAGGAATACAGTATAAATGGAAATCCTTATGAGGTATTTGCTTTCCACAAGTAATACAATTATTAACTTTTCTGACATTGGTATGGAGCAAGAAAAAAGTTTCCCCAATGGGGTACTTAGCTTTAGTGAAGACTTCGGTTCTGAAACTCGAACTCGAAAATTTCAGCAGTCGGCCGACCAGCACTTGCGAACTGCTTCTGCTTTGGGCACCGCAAGGCAAGAAAGACTGAAGAAAATGGCATTGGCTGCTTGTTTTATACCCCTGACGACCTGACGTCATGGAGGAGGAGACCGCAACTGACGGAGGACCCAAGACTTTGGAATTCAGGCCGACTGAGGGCAGCCTGCCAGCAGATTACCCAAATGTAATGACTGCAACAGTGAAACACGAAGAACATCAGTTGAGTGGATTCGTTTTTAAAGCTGCATGGGTGATTTTTCGAGGCTGTATCAACGAACAGGGACTAAAACAGACAGCAGGTTGAGCAATCTGCTTTAATATCCCATTGTCCTTTAAAACTAATCTACCCCTGGTCCATTCAGCAAATTAAAAAAAATAATTGGAAAAATTAGATGCATATGTTTAAAATTACATAATTTTCTTACTCAGTTTTTAATCATTGTGAACAAGTACAAAGGCATGTTAGCACAGAATAACTAATAAAATCCGTCCCTTATCAGCAGGTCCTTGTTGGAGGAGAATGATTGAAATACCTGGGTGCATGCTTCACTGCCAAGTCTCCTTTTAGTTTATATGTAGATTCAGCTGGTCTTGGGATAGCAGGCCTTGGATACACTTGTGTGTTGTCCCCCATTCCCCCCCAGGGCGTCGTCTGAGGTGGTCTGTGATGGTCTGCCTGGGTTGTGCTTCCCTCTGTTGGTCTAGCAGGCCTGAGGCCACCCCAGGAATTCACCACCATGGGATAGTTTGGTATAATTAATGGTAGACGCTTGTGACTGTGTTGAGTCTATAACCATTCCTTAGGTATTGTTGTTGTACCATCATATGCAGCTCCGCATGTGGGGATCAAGATTATGCAGGGATGCCTGTAACCCAGGGCACACAGGACTTTCACTTGCAGTTGCTGAGTTTGTCTTGTCAATGCCATGAGATGGGCCTGGTAGTTGCTTTTGTTTTCTCTTGTAGCCTTTCGAGAATCTGTGTTATTGTGTCCAGTTCTGCACCCAAAAATGTTATCCTTGGCACACTAGTCTCTCTTCTGCTTGTTGACTGTGTATTCCAAGGTTTGCAGCAGTTGTGACATAGGCCAAGGCCAAATCTTATTTGTGTCTTGTTGTCTAAACATGTTAGGCGATCGGTAGGTATGGGTGGGTTGAATTCCCTGAAGCTGCATTACTGATGCCAGTGCCGCAGGCATTTACGTGTGAAGGCTCTATAGATAAGCCATAAGCATCAATGCTGAGAAATTTGATTCCTGCTTCTGATCCTGCAAGAAATCTGTGTCTGTCTTATCTGGTTGTATAGGACAGGGCAGGTATGCCTCCTTGAGATCTAGCCAGAGTGCAAGACTCCTTGCCCAACATGGGAAGAAGTTGCTGTGGTCAGCATCTTGAATTTTGGTACAATGATATATGTAGTGTGGACAAGTCACAAATTAGAAATGGGCCTCCATTGGTTTTCTTTTGGTACAAAGTAGATAGTCTGGAGTAAAATCGCCTTGGCCTTGTTCCATAGATGGTACTTTCTATTGTGCTCATGTTGATAAAAAGTTTATGATTTGTTTAGAGCCTCTGACTGGTTTGGTGGTGGAAGGTTTGGCACTTCCTCTCTGAAAGTGAAAAAGTGTGAGCTTGTGTGCTTGTTTGCATTTTCCACTTGTCTCTGTCAATGCAATGCAATTTGAAAATTTTGAAAATACTAAGGGTGCTCTGTTGTTCCTGTCCAGTTGTTCCCTGGTAGAAGCGGAATGAAATAAGTCATTGTCTCTGTGTCCTGTAGAGTGGTTGCCTGCAATCAGCAGTACTCCTCTTGTTGGCAGGTTGCTGAGGATTGGACCCCGCCCTATGATTGTACCCTTCCTACCTCTTGGGCGTCTATGTCTGCCTCTCTGTGCCACTCTGGACTGTCTGGAAAGGACCAATTCTTTGAAGATACAATTTCCCTTTGAACTCGGAGGTTGAACCTGCAGAAAATCCTTGACTGTTTTTTAGATTTTTTTTTTTCACTTTTTTTTTTACCTCCTCTAACAAGGGAGCCATATAAAGTTGTTTTGTTTCTGGCATCTGGGAGTTTTAGACTTAACATGTCTAACAAGGTTGCAGTTTGTGAGCATGCCTTGCCCCTGCAGTAGCTCCGCCTCCAATCTCGTCGAAATGAGTGCATCTGTACATTTTAAATGATTCACTGACTTGCTGAGAGTTGTACCAAATCCTGAAGGGACGGGAAAGGGAGGTAAAGGAGAGGAAGTTCAAAAATTCAGCTGATCTAACAAAAATTTGACAGTTAAAATCATGCCAAGAAAGAGTAAGTGAAGCCTGGCAGACCTTTAGCAGATGTATAATGATTTTACCCATCTCTCTAATGCTCTTGATTCTCTCTTTCAGAGCTGCAACTTTTTTAGCAGTAGCAGCTACGCACCTAGGGCTAGAAATGGTTCATGGGTCTGCAGGATGGGCCTTATGGGAGTGGAAGTGATGGGCGGGACCCTGTAATATCTGTCAGAGAATCAGGGCCGGGAAAGAATCAGGGCGCAGAACTGGCATCAAATAGTACAGGATCAACAACTGATAGTACAGGTTAGTACTGTAAGGCCTATGCTAGTTGGCCTGGCTAAGTCCTGGGCCTTTTCCTTAAATCAGAAAATCCTTTCCTGCCCATTGGAAATGTTCCCTCATTGGTTCTTCTGGGAGGCAAATGAAATGAGTCTGGGGGAGGCGGAAATTGGGTCTTCTGAGGTATGGTCCTTCCTGGGTGGTCTTCCTCCTTCCTCCTGGTCTGATAAATCTGATCCATCAGAGATCTGATCCATCCTGAGGTTCAGGAGGAAAGAGGGGAGGGGGTTTCAGAGGGTTCAGTCCCCTGCCTTTTTCAAGAGATCTGATCAGAGAAAAAGGTCCTCATGAATCTGAGCAAACCCCGAGGAAGGTCTGTGAGGGAGCTTTTGCAGGAAAGGCCTTAGAAGGGAGCTAGCTTTTGTAGCCCTGGAGAAGGCCTTAATAGACATAGCCCTGAGAAGCTGCCCCTAGACATCGCAGGAGGTCCAGCAGATGGTGTCTAGCAATTCTTGTGTGCTTGCTTCTTGATGGAGTTTCTGCCTTGACTTCTTCCGGGGACTCTGAGGCCTCTCGGTTGTCGGAGGCATGACTCACGAAGGGGGAACCGCTGAGACTGTCACCCAGCGAAACAGAGACACTCGCTGACCAGAGCCGTGTTTGCCGGAAACCCGAAACCCTTGAACCCCTTGAAGATCGGTTTCTTCACAAAACCGCCGGCTAAATCCTCGGTGGTCTCATTGGGGCATTTTATGGACTGTGCTCGGCCGAAAAAACTCTTTAGCAAACTCCGACCGGACTAAAAGTGTCAAATCACACCGGAAGAGCCTGAGCTAAACCGCCGGTTAAATGCGTGCAAGGCTAAACAACAAGGGAAGGCAGTAATGGGGAGAATCTATGGAAGGCAGTAACAGGAAATTACTTATTTATTTTGTCTGACGCCAAGAAAGAGTTATTAGTCTAGCAGAAGTGCTTAGCTTTTAGAGATTGATGGCTGAAATCTCTGGATCTTTTAGACCCGGCATGCGCTGAGCTTCTGGCCGACGACCGACAGCAAAAAGAAAGACCGCTTGAAATGGCGTCGGCTGATGCTGCTAGACCCAAGAAGCTATGGCGTGTACTGAAGCCGACATCAGCGAGCCAGACCCGAACTTTGGAATCGAAAGGCCGACCGAAGGGCCTGCCTGACCCATATGTTATGACTGGTTTATGACTGCAGATGCATCCTTGAAGGACATCCATGAATGCTCATCTGCCCGCAAGATTGTCTAAATAAAATAACTTTTAATTCTGAAACTACATGAGTTGCTGGATTATTTTAAAAGATTACTTTGACAATTTTCATGAATATGAGTGTTTGTTTTCTTTTGGATTAAGCCTAAACAGCTCTCAAACCCCAATGTCTAACCTCGGGAGACAGGCTCTACCAATAGCTAGAGACTATCTAATCCTTCTTTCCTAGTTTGTACTTTATGAAGGAAAACTAAAAGGCATTATAAAGAAGCTTGACACACTACAAAATGGGGCAGTCTACAAAACACAACCCAACACGTTTGTAAAGTAGCACAGTGAAAAGAACTGCATTCAGACATCCAACCACGCTGCTAAATGCATCAAAAACTAAGCATATGAACGTCCAGTACTGAAACAGAAGCTGCACATTTTGTAACCTGCATTATAAGCTACCACACTGCTAAATGCATCATGAACGTCCAGTACTGAAACAGAAGCTGCACATTTTGTAACCTGCATTATAAGCTACCACACTGCTAAATGCATCAAAAACTAAGCATATGAACGTCCAGTACTGAAACAGAAGAAGCTGCACATTTTGTAACCTGCATTATAAGCTACCACGCTGCTAAATGCATCAAAAACTAAGCATATGAACGTCCAATACTGAAACAGAAGCTGCGCATTTTGTAACCTGCATTATAAGCTACCACACTGCTAAATGCATCAAAACCTAAGCATATGAACGTCCAATAGTGAAACAGAACAAACTGCGCATTTTGTAACCTGCATTATAAGCTACCACGCTGCTAAATGCATCAAAAACTAAGCATATGAATGTCCAATACTGAAACAGAAGAAGCTGCACATTTTGTAACCTGCATTATAAGCTACCACACTGCTAAATGCATCAAAAACTAAGCATATGAATGTCCAATACTGAAACAGAAGAAGCTGCGCATTTTGTAACCTGCATTATAAGCTACCATGCTGCTAAATACATCAAAAACTAAGCATATGAATGTCCAATACTGAAACAGAAGCTGCGCATTTTGTAACCTGCATTATAAGCTACCACGCTGCTAAATGCATCAAAAACTAAGCATATGAATGTCCAATACTGAAACAGAAGAAGCTGCACATTTTGTAACCTGCATTATAAGCTACCACACTGCTAAATGCATCAAAAACTAAGCATATGAATGTCCAGTACTGAAACAGAAGAAGCTGCACATTTTGTAACCTGCATTATAAGCTACCACACTGCTAAATGCATCAAAAACTAAGCATATGAGAGCTGGGAGACAAACTAAAAGAGGAATATTTAATACAGCACACAGTGACTAAAACAATGGATTTACTGAAGGACTTGAGTAGGCTAGATCCAGCTTTGTGTTTTTTTTAATCGTATCATAGGAGGTTACTAGGCTAGCAGCCCTAGGGACCTTACAAGCCTAGCCAAGTTCAACAAGTGTTCCCAAGGGTGTCTGGTTCAAGCAGACACTGAAATCAGCACCTACTCCCCCTGTCCAAGAAGGACACAGGTGGAACCCCTGTGGCGAATTTCCAGTTAACCATCCAATCGTCGAAATTAAGCTTAAATAGGGCCAACAAGGGACTTTGTTTTAACATGAATGGGAAGCTTGTTCCAAACGTGGGGCAACCTCTGAGACAAATCTGTCTCTCTTGCAACTTCTGCTATCACACACCAGGTTAAGGTCCTTTGAGCGAGTGACCCACTCACCATTTGACTTGCAAATGTGCAGCACTTCCATTAAAGCTGGGTCAGAGACTGATCCATATGCAAGGCATAGGTCGCCTCTGAGGAGTATGTACAATAGAGTAAAATGACAATGATTTTGATTTGTCCGAGTAACAGAGACCTTGAAGACCCTACATTTTCTTTGTAAGGAACCTTTGTTGTATCTTCAATTGCTGCAGGTGTTTGGAAAGGAACATACCAAAGGAAGTGTTGTACTCTATTATAGACATGACGAGGGAAGAGTACAGGGGGATTATAACCTCCTTTTTTTCTGGAAGCAATGCTCTTACTTATGAGATGAGCAATATAAAATGCCCTGCTTACCACTGTAGAGACAGGATGATCGAAGTTAAGGTTGCTGTCGACCTGTGTGCCCAAATCTCTCCCCACTGACTGTGTGCTTAGGGTACTGCTATTGATATGGTAGTTTGCAGGACCATCACCCTTGCTGAAGGGGATGATAATGCATTTTGTTTTGCATCATTAACCAATTGGTTAACACCAGTTATACAGCTATAGGTTGTATGAAAAGATTTATAAAATCTAGGAAATCAGAAATTATGAGGTCATTGCTTGTTAGTTACATCAGGCCCAAACATGAGTATGGAATAACAATATGGAAACCTTATAAGAAAACAAGTATGAGCAAACTGGAAAGGGTACAATGGAAATATACCAAGGTCATCCATGGATGGGAAAGTAAGTTATTATGAAAGATTAAAATATATGTACTTCTACAGTGTCTCATACAGATATTTAAAAGGAAACCTTATTCAGATATGCAGGGCATTTACAGTCAACTACCTCTGGGAATGTTTGGGGTTAACAAAAAGTACTAGAGAATCATCAGATAACCTACGTAGAAGGTTCTATAGGAATGAGAAGTGTTCTAATTGGTTTTCTGAGAGAACAGCTGATGCATGGAATAAACTACCAAACAACATTGAAATAAGAACTAGTTTAGATATTTTAAAGAACAGCATGGATGCTTACTATGGGAATAACAGATATGGTATACTGGTGGGCTAGAAAGGCATTGATTCCCGTGAATTACTTGTATACACGTATCTATGTATGTACTATAGCCAAAGCTAATAAAAAGCAGGATTTCCAACATTAATATAAAAAAGAACCACTTTTATAATCACCTGCCACAAGAACAGAACACAAGACGACTAAAACTGCTGCAGTTATTAGCAAAAGAATGACTGAATCTCCTAACAGGTTGTGCTCTAACTTCTAGATCATGACCTGGCTGGACACACTTCAGCTCTGTTTGCTATATTTCAGCATTTTTACCGTGAAGATATGTATCTGCAGTTCATAGATTCTGCACAATGACAAAGTAATTAATTTGCAACCTGTGCTCACGCTTAGTTGGCTATAACCCAAAGTTCTTAGCAGCTGCCACTGTATAACAGGCACCTACACCATGTCAGTTCACAGACTGACTTTTCCATGAATTAATGGCAGCAATATCCTTGAATTCAATATATTCACTAACAGGTAGGTGAACTGAAACACTAGAGCCTTCTTGCAGTTATGATCTTGTTACATAAGAAAACAAGAATGCATAAAGTACAGATGAGATAAACAAGAAATATAGAAGGGCTGAAAAAAATTAAAAGCAACAATATTATAAAAGAATACTTAATACTGCTCACAAAAGAATATGCGCTCCTCTAAATGTACCCTGCAGTGATAAATAATCACCGACAGAGAATGAGCTAAAAGAATGATTCGGTGAGGAACTCAACGTCTGTACCCACTTTG